>NC_136769.1:22128505-23328505 GCF_947034865.1 Barbatula barbatula | reverse complement strand
TAGCATAAGACTCTGGTGTACTCGCAACTACAATACAATTTTGTGCATCATATCGATGGTCTCATGATACAGTGATTCTGAAACCGTCTACTCGTTTTTTTTAATTGTCTGGCAATGAATATTTGACCTAAGTTTAAGGGAAGATGTTCCTGCAGCTTGTCGGTTACTTTTTGTTTTTCTGTGCTGGCATGCCGCAGGTCTCTTTACTACAAACGTCCACTTCACGGCGACATCCATGAAAAGTGTCTGTACTTTTTTTGATATAAAGTTGTGCTCTTTTGTCCATTCCGGACTAAATGATGTCTGACGTTTCAGCAAGTTACCGTTATGATGTGACGAAGCCAGCATGTGGACTCCACTTCCACATCGTGCAGGCTTGTTTACGTTATTAACCAATGATATATCAGGTATTTATTTGATACCTCAGCCAATCATTTGTTTGACCGGAGATCTTACGGCGTCAGACGCTATGCTGCTGCGTCCCAATAAATGTTCTTAAGCGGGTTTTGTTTAGGCCGATTCAGGACAACTCCAAAAACGAGTACAAATGAGTGTCTGGTTTGAGGCTACGCCGGACAGGGGGCTTAAAATCCTGACTGTCCGGACGAAATCCAGAAGTATGGCCACCCTAGACAACGTTGAGTTGTATCACCCGATAACCGCGACAATCTCCTTCGTGGGCCGCTCATGCAGGCTCAGCTGCGTAAACATAAACAGAGTTTGCCCTTCCCCTTCTGATTTTTACTTTTGTTGCCCGAATACGGAAGTGAATGGGGCTTTTCGCGTTTTTTTATCTAGACCAGTGGCGGCTGGTGAAAAATATTTTAGGTGGGGCTGTTTGTGTGTGTGTGGGCAGAATGTGGGCAGTGGGTGAGTCAAGTGCCTTTAAAAACAGTGGCGTTCTCCAGGTGCACCTCCATCTCACGGTCGATCGAGGCCATAAGATCAATTAGACCCAGGAAAATGCCAGGGTTTCTGATGCGTCACTCTCATCATGACCACGCAAAGCAAGTTCAAAGGCACCACAAAATTTCACGGCATCAATGATCTTTGACAAAATATGCAGATTCCTGTCCACCTCCTCGTTGTGCCTTCTTATGGCAATGCGGTGTCCCTCATCTAGCTGTGTGGCTATGCTAATTCGGGCTAGCTTCACAGAGTTGTCCATATGCACTCTTGCCCGTTCATGTTTCTTAATGCGTTCTGACATATGTTTCAGGTCTGTCACCCCTGTCTGTGTCCACGAGTTATCACAAGCACTTGTTTTAAACAGTAAGCAAGGGAAGCAAAAGATTGCATTGGCGTAACCACAGCTAGTAAGCCAAACCTTTCAATCGGACCAAACTCGGGAAAAGGTTCTCTTTTAGGTTTTCTCATTTTCTCGCACCTGTTGGGTTATATTCACTTCTGGCTTGTCTGGTCCGAGTTCTTTTACAATTAGTTTTTCCGCTAATGTTCTTTTTTCGAATGGATACAGGTGTAGAGATTTAACTGAATATGGGGCAAGATTAACTCCCACGACTACATTAATGCTATTCAACGTCGCCGGCGCCACCATACTGCACTCGCACTCCGCTCTGAGGTAAATGTCCCGTGGTGCACTGCTCTAATCTTGGTACTACGGGAGCTGTTTTTTTTTATTTTTTATTGAACATCAAGAATGTAACAAAAACATAAAATACAACTAAAATGGCATTGACAGAACACAGTTAACTGAGTATTACGCCAGGCACATATCAGTCAGATAAATGGTTAATGATCAAAGAACATATATTGAAGACAAACAAACAAAAAAATAAAAAATAAAATAAAATAAAACACAAGAAGGGGTCTATTCATTCCTCTTCTAAGATATCAAGGTCTCTTATTATTCCAGCCAATTCCTGGGCTTTTTTACTTTTCATGCATTGCAATGATGGAAAGAAATTACAAATAAAGTCTTTTTTAAATACAGAAAAATAAGGTTTTGTCTTCATACATTTGCATTTATGAATAAAGAATTTGCCCAAGATCAACATTACATTAATAAAAAATTCATTTTTTTTATTCTCATTCAACAGCATTCCAAACATAATATGCTTCCTAGAAAAAGTTGGCAGTGAACGAATTCTTGTCTCCAACCAGTAAGACATATTTTCCCAAAAGGTATTTGAAAAAACACAAGAAAAGAAAAGGTGATCAGTTGTCTCTATATCAACTTGACAAAAATTACAGACATTTTCTTCAAAATTAAAGCGTTGTCTTAAAAATTCACTTGACGGGTATACCCCATTGAATATTTTAAAGTGGGTTTCCTTAGCTTTAGGAGCCACTGGAAAGCTAATATACTGTGTTCGCAAATTTCTAACAGATGGTTTGTCATAAACCTGTAGAACACAGCTATTATACAGAAATGTCGGATATAATATAGAATTGAAATAAGAACGAATAAGTTTGTTGGGAAGCATTGCCCTGAGGTCATTACCATTCAAAAGAAGTGATGGGAGTTCACAAGATCCATCTGACATGTTGACAGAAGCATTTTGCACCAAATTTATAAAACTTTTTGGAATGGCATTTAAGACACGCTCAAATTGTTTGCGTTCACATTGTAAATTGTATTTAGTACAAAAGTCTCTAAAAGTCAACAATCTCCCATCTTCATCCATTAAATGAAGAACTGACCAAATACCTTTTTCAAGCCAATCAAGAACACATCGAGATTTGTATCTAGATACAATAAATCTATTGTTCCATATAGGGATTCTATGTGGAGAAAAATTGTGGTTATATAATAATTTCCAATATAACAAAATCTGCTGGTGAAAGGAAGATAATTTGATTGGCAGTCTGGAAACAGTAAAATCGCATCTCAGTAGAAAATCAATACCACCCAATTTTCTAAAAATACCTCTGGGAATGCAAAACCAGAAATTAGTTTCATTTGTTATAAAGGATTTTAGCCATTTGACCTTCAACATACCATTTATACAATGGAAGTCAAAGGCTTGTAATCCACCATTTTCATAATCTTGTATAAGATTTGCCTTCTTTATATAGTGCACACGTTTTCTCCATATATAATTGAAATTAATTTGATTAATGGTCTTAACAGCTCTACTAGAAATGGAGAGACAAGATGCAGGATAGATACACATAGAGAGACTTTCCATTTTAGTTAAATAAATTCTACCAAAGATAGACAAATCCCTTTGCATCCATGCATCAAGCCTGCCTTTGCATTCATTCCACCTATTCCAGACATTTTGCTTTTCCATCATGACCTCATCCTTAGAAATGTTTATGCCTAAATATCTGACATTCGACTTGACTGGAATATTATATGCAATATTAACAGGGCATTCGTGTATGGTAATAATTTCACATTTGCCGACGTTGAGTTTTAAACCTGAGAATTTAGAAAAATAGTTAACTGTCTCAATTACTTTAGGAACCTGGTCAAGACCTTTTAAAAATAATGTTGTATCGTCAGCCAATTGACTAAGTATAATTTCCTGTCCAAACACATTTAATTTTTCAATATTTGAGTTTTTAATTAGGAGAGCCAACATCTCTGTGGCCAGTATAAACAATGAGGGTGAGATGGGGCATCCTTGTTTAACTCCTCTCTTAATATCAAATCTGGGTGAAGTACCTGTTGGTAAGGCCACTGAACTATTGGTATTTGTGTAGAATAACTGAATAATTTTACAAAAATTTTCTCCAAACCCAAAAGTTTTCAAACATTTAAAAATAAATGAATGTTCTAACATATCAAAGGCTTTATAGAAGTCTAAAAATAAAATGACCCCATCATCCTTTATTTCCTGATTATACTCCAGCAAGTCCAAAACCAATCGAATATTGTTATGTATTGATCGGCCTCTAATGAATCCAGTTTGTGTCTCCCCAATAATTTTGGATAAACCAAACTTTAAGCGATTATTATATATGTGGGTTAATAATTTATAGTCATTGTTTAGTAAGGTTATAGGTCGTAAATTGTCCAACAATCTAGAGTCTTTTCCAGGTTTGGGAATAAGAGTGATTAGTCCTTGTCTCATTGAATTAGGCAAAACCGAAGCTTTCGTAATTTCCTGAAAAGCTGCAAAAATAAAATCCCTTAATAAAGTCCCAAAAATGCCGATAAAAATTAGACGTAATACCGTCTGGGCCAGGTGATTTATCCAATGACAGGCACATAACAGCAGAGTCAAGCTCTTCAATTGTCAATTCTGCATCACATAACATTTTGAACTGTTCCTCTATACGAGGAACAAATTCTCCAGTTTTTTTAAAGAGGGAAATAGGGTCTAATATTGAAGAGGAGGGAGAATATAAATCCTGATAAAAGTTGGCGATTTCTTTAGCTATTACTTGAGGATTAGAACACTCTGCACCATTAATAATTAAAGTTTTAACAGAGTTTCTTTCTTGCCGCCTTTTTTCTAATTTACAGAAATAAGCTGAGTTTTTCTCCCCTTTTTCCATCCACTTGGCTCTTGATCTAATATATGCCCCTTTAGCTTTTCTCATATAGATTTCATCCAATTGTGATTGCAAAAGTAACAATCTTGATCTATCATCCTCCGTTAAACTTGATTTGTTGGAGCACTCATCTATTTCCTTAATAATAGAGGTCTCTTTTAAAGTATAAGATTTGCTTAACTGTTTACTATAAGAGATAGATAACTGTCGAATTTTGTATTTAAAGAATTCCCATTTACTTGTCCAGGAAACCAGGCTATTATCATTAGAAATATTTAAAACAGTATCCTTAACCAATTTCATATAATCTTCATTTCCGAGAAGGTTAGAGTTAAATTTCCAATAACCCTTGTTACGGAAAGGTTTGTTTTTATGATATATCATTAATTCAATTGAACAGTGATCTGTTAGGGGAGCTGCCGATATACTAGATATAGTTTGATAAGGCAGAAAACTATGAGAAATTAACCAAAAATCTATTCGGGACTTGCAAGAAGCATCAGGTTTAAACCAAGAAAACTGTCTTAGATATGGGTTTGACTCACGCCAGGGATCTATTAAGCCTTGATCATTACAAAAGTGTAATAATAATGAATTGTAATGATTTACATTATATTTAGTTGGTGACCTATCTAACCACTCATCATACACCATATTAAAGTCACCACCCAATATAATAAAATCAGTAGCATACTTTGCTTTCATTTCCTCTAATATCAGTGAAATTTCTGAAATTAAACATTTGTTTTGGGATAAATTGTTATAACCATATACATTTCCTAAGAGAATGTGACAATGTTCAATTTTTTGAATGCAAAATAACCAATGTCCGTCCAAGCTAGATCTTGACTCCACAAGTTTCCCAGGGAAATTGTTAAATAGAAAGGCTACACCTCCTGAACGAGTTGTTCCATGAGCAAATAAAACTGGTTCACCCCACTGATTAGACCAAAAAGTAGAATCACTGTCAATTGAATGAGTTTCCTGCAAAAAAACACATTGAGCTTTTCTTTCTTTACAAAAAAGAAACGTAGCTTTTCTTTTTATATTGTTTCTCAGACCCCTTACATTTAGTGAAAGAAAAGAAATGCAACTACTAAGTTTAAACATAGAACAAGAGAAATAGTATTGGAAAAATACTATAAACAATATATATGAGGACAGAATAACTCTGATTATTAGGATTTAACACAAAATCAAAACAAAATAATATGAACTGATGCTCTGGCAGATGAGTTTCATATTCAGTTCTCACCATACAGCCTTTTTATTGTTTCACGGCAGTAATCAGCCTACGCTTTGACTTGAGATTAAACGGCCGTCGATGTATCCCAAAGGACCGCGATAGTAAGCCTTCTTTCCGGCATTTCTGGCTTCCTGGATGAGCGGCCAAAGAGCTGCACGAGCACTCCGATCCTCGGCTGACAGATCCTCCGCGAACCTAATTCCACGTTCAGTGCACAGCTGCGACTTCTTTGTAATCTTCCAAATTTCATCTCTATATTTACGCATGGTAAACTGAACAATCATTTGACGGTGTCTTCCACTCTCCTTTTTTCCAAACCTGTGAACCGAGTCAACGACATCTCCCAGCTTCTGTGCCAGATGTGGGGCTATGGTACCCAAGAGTTCAGTCACCTCTTTCCGTGCATCCTCGTCAGTATGCTCTTTCAACCCTTTAATACGAAGATTCCATCTCCGCTTATAACGCTCAAGCTCGGACGTTTTCAACCTTAACTCCTCATTAGATTTCTCGAGAACTGCGGTTTTCTTTTCCAAGACGACATATTTTTGTTTGTATTCCTTAATCTCCGCAGCATTAAACTCCACTGATTTGGAGATGTTCGTAATCATGATGCTGTTTTGTCTAATTTTGTCTGCGTTGTCCTCCAGCTTTGTATCTTGAGAATCGAATCTCGCTGTTAAGGAGTTAATCGCTTGCAACAAATTTGCATTGGAGATTTCACAGTCGTCTGGTTTCACCTTTTTTTGGAGAGTTTTGGTAGGAGTAATGTGAGAGGCATCCCGTCGTCTTTCCTTTGGGTTCTCTCGGCCGTAATTGTGATCCATTTCCATGGGTATCGTTACATTTTGAGCTCTGTTTGCTGAATGCGCCATGTTCTCTTAAAAATTAACTCGACTGGTTTATGAGAAGGCGGTAATAAAAAGTATAAAGTATAAATTGAAATAGTTCTGCCAGAGCTCAGCAAAACATGTGCGCCTAGCTCGCCATCTTGCCGATCTCGCCTACGGGAGCTGTTTTCAGAGCCCCAAACCTTAAAATTAGACAACGATGATTGGCCAAATATAAACTTTTTTTGCGTAGCAACCGGGGAACCATTGGCTTAAATTCCAGCACTGTAGGGCTGAGCGAACTGGAGCCCAGGGAAGACAGCCTATTGGCTACTACTACTACACCGACATGCAAATATCATTCTGGAGAGTTCTGAACACATTCTAAAGTAAAACCATTAATATCATATAATTAACACAGATTACTTTTCAAAATGAGAGATTATTAAAAAAAAACTATTTTTAAAAAATACAAATACAAATAAAAAACTGTCAGGGAGGTCGGCGCCCTCTATGGGCGAGGCGCTGCTGATCTAGACGTATGTGAAATTCTGCATCCATTGTATGATTTATTTATGTTCCACCTCGGAAGGGCAACGTGAGTCGAGAAGGGCATATGGGCAGTTGCCCGGGCAACCAGAGCAACCCCCCTGTGCACGTCCCTGTCAAGTTGCCTCAACAGTTTTATTTCTATCAGGCCGATCAGTGTACAAATCTAACGTGTAACATAAAGTGAACTAAAAATTTTCATTTGTTAGCATATATAAATACTGCCAGGACGTGTAACATTTATATATATTGAAAAGGATTTATTGAGGTATTTCATGCGAAGCTTAAAGGTCCAGTCAGTGATATCCAGCGACAAGGTTGAGAATTGCAAGCAAACGCTCACTCCAACCCTCCCTTTCGAAACACTGACAGAACACGAATTACATGGTGATAAAAACATAAGACTTCATCGTGTAAGCTCTTTATACACCTCTGAGGACACAGCTATGTGTATTGCATTTCTATTAATACATCGGCCCAAAAAAATACGCGCTGTACCTTTAAATAGCCTTTGAATATTGTTTTGGCCTTTCTGCAGTTAAACGCGTACGTTCGTCATTACGTCATAGTGGAGCAAAAGTTATTTAAACTCGAGCGCTTTGCCAGCTTTACTCACTCGGTTCGGTCGTTTGATGCTTGTGAGAGCTCACGGTGCGTTATCGAGTTTTTGTATTTTGGCGTTTCCAAGCGTTCAGTAAAGCGTTCAGCGTTCAGCGTTCCGTGCTTGCAACGACTTTACGGGTTCAGCGACACTCTCGACGGAAAACAAACAATCGACAGAGAGGATCCCGCGCTCGAGATATCGAGGAAAATCTGTAGGTCATTTATCCTTTACATCCATAAAGCATATATGTTTATTTGACTGTTTTGCTAATCGGACGGTGTCTGTCACCGAAGCATTAACGTCCCAATTTCACAATGCCCTAAAAGTGTTTGTTTTATTGTAACTTGCTCCGTAAAAATATTTTGAGAAGCTCACGTAAAGCATATCTACTCAGATGTAGTGTACATATGATGTTTGCTTATCTTGTATAGTAGAGTATGCTAAACCTTTTAAGGTCACTAGCCATTAATTTTTCTAATGTCGTTGACACGTATGACAAATGCTGCTGTGCTCCTTCAGTCTTGTTGTATTGTTTTGCTTATGATGTGCTTTTCATTTTAAGGCAGTTGTGATGACCAGCAGAGCGGACCTCGAGTCTTCTGAACCAATGGCTGGGACTAGCAGCTCCATCACTACAGGGTAAAAAAAGACATGCACATGCACAGTTAACATAAAGAATCAGTTGAACGTCTATGAACGGCAACTAGGTTATGAACAACTTCTAAGAGACGGATTCTTTTAAGTTTAGAATGAAAGTCAAAGTGATGCTTTGTCCTTGAATGTTTACAGAAACAGTTTTAACAATATTTTGTATGTATTTATAGACCTTCATCTCAGGGTCCTGTATCCACCTGGAGTGCACGTCCTCTGCTTGTTACTCCAAGCAGTCGTCACACTAGTGATGATTCAAAGGTTTTCTCTGTTCAGCGGAAAGCGTTGAGCTCAATTGAGCTCCGTTTGAAGCGCCAGAGGACGACAGGCCATCCTTATATGCGCCTGGTCAAAAACAGAGAAGATCCTGCGCTCGAGTCACTGGAGAAAATCGTACAGAAAATCTGTAAGTTATTAACAATTTACATCCATAAAGTATATCTATTTATTTGATTGTGTTGCTCATCGGACAGTGTCTGTCACTGAAGTTATTTTATGGCCCAATCACACGATGCCCTACATATACGTTTTAGTTTTATTGTTACTTTTTGGCTGCACCCTTTAAAAATAACTTGAGAAGCTCAGGTAATGGTATCTGCTCAAATCTAGAATAAATATGATGTTTGCTTATCTTGTATAGTAGAGTTAACCTAATAAGGTCACGTACCCATTTATTTATTTATTTAATGTTATTGACATCACTTGTCTTTCTCACCCATCTGACAATATGCTGCTGTGCTCTTTCAGTCTTGTTGTACTGTTATGTTTATGATCTTTTTTATATATACAGATCCAGTTGTTAAGACCAGAAGAGTGGACTGCACATCTTATGAACCGATGGCTGGGACTAACAGTTCCTTCGCTGCAGGGTAACGAAAGATCCTGCGCAGTTAACATAAAGAACCAGTTGAAAGTCTAATGAACAGTTACTAAGTTTTAAAATAACTTCTAAGAGACAGATTTGTTTAGGTTTATCCGTGTTAATTAAAATAACTATTATGCTTTGTCCTTGAATGTTTACAGAAACGTTTTTAACAATATTTTGTATTTATAGACCTTCATCTCAGGATCCTGTATCCACCTGGAGTGCACGTCCTCTGCTTGTTACTCCAAGCAGTCGTCACAATAGTGATGATTCAAAGGTTAGAGTTATAACTGATGCCTCACCACAATGACTACATGAAACTTGAATTTTTCCATGAATGTGGCACATGTATTCATTCTCTGTCTGTTGTATTTACAGAAAAGGCGTATAGAGAAGTTTGAGATGTTGCTACCAAGGAGGCCGCTACGTGTCCAGTCTTCACGTTGTTCGAGGCGGACTGAGATGAAGCTTGACATCGCTTCAACATCACAGAAATTTTTTAAGATAGATGTGCCTAAGTGGAGCGATTATTTTCCACCGCCTTCTGACGAGAAGAAAATCTGTAAGTTTGTCTTTCACAGTTGTTCTTCGAATGAAGCTTTACTGTCTAGCTGATAAGTGTTTGATATCAACTCACTGTCAACTCTTTAGCAAATGTGTAATCGGGTTAGCGTTCAGAGATTGTTTGCTACATCTGTCTTAATATCACAATATTGGTGGATGAAGGCTGAACTTTTTTTATATTAAGAAGTTTAAACATTGACTGAAAATGTGTGTGAGATGCTTCTAGTTAGGCGATGTGAGAAATCTGCACTTTTTAGTCAGTTAAAGTTACCCTGGCGCTTTACTTACTTGAATGAAAATTCTGTCATCATTTACTCGCGAAAAAAGAAAGAGTTTTGGAAGAATTCTTATAACCAGACATATTTTGCGACTTGCATATTGTTGACTTTATAGTAGGAACATTTTAAGTGGTAGTCAAAAGTGCCCCAGAACTTTTTGCTGTCCTACATTCTTCTAAATTTCTTCTTTTGTGTTCAACAAAACAAAAAAAGTATAAAGTAGTTTTTCTTACTATCTGT
The DNA here is from genome assembly GCF_947034865.1 of Barbatula barbatula. Lineage (NCBI taxonomy): Eukaryota > Metazoa > Chordata > Actinopteri > Cypriniformes > Nemacheilidae > Barbatula > Barbatula barbatula. The sequence goes on along the minus strand of NC_136769.1, from coordinate 23,318,214 downwards.
CTGGTATTCTTCCAAATTTCTTTCTGTGTTCATCAGAACAAAGACATTTATAAAACATTTAAGGAGTGTTTTTACTCAAGTACTTAAAGGCTGCAACAACATATAATGTGCTTCATTTACTGTTTGTGCTTTGTTCTCAGCAACTTCTCCACTCGCTCCAAAACCACCAAATTCAGTGGTCTTCAGTGATCCAGAAGTTTCTCCCTTCGATAAGTCTCAGTAAGTTTAGCAAATCCTCTTAGTTTTAGTTTAAATGTTTGCAATGTTTACCTGTTGTCCTTTATCAGACATAAATTGCTTGTTGTTCGAATGTTCAACAGGTCTTAACAATATTTTATGTATTTATAGATCTTCATCTGAAGTCCAGGCTGTTCCTGAACAGGAACATGCTCATAAGGAGGAATGGAGCTCAAATCCTGCTCCTGTAATAATTTCAGACAGATCCACTTCCGGCGAAGATAATCCGGATGGATTGCCTGTGGTAAGCACCCTGGTAATAGGTGACTCTACTTTGAAACTTGTACAAATAGAGTCACCAGGGACCGTGGTTAATTGTATAAAGGGGGCCAGAGCGTCTGACATTAAAAACAAACTAACTGTCTTGGCTAATGCTAAGCGTAGATTTGACAGAATTATTATTCAACTAGGCATTAACGAGGTTCAACTCCGTCTGTCCGAGATCAGCAAAATATATATTAAAGAGGTGTGTGACCTGGCTAAAACTATGTCAGACACTGTAATATGCTCTGGTCCCCTCCCCTGTTTTTGGGGCGACGAAATGTATAGTAGATTATCGTCCTCACAGACGTCACATTTGTGATAATTCAAAGGTTAGAGTTATAACTGATACCTCACCACAATGACTACATGAAACTTGAATTTTTCCATGAATGTGGCACATGTATTCATTCTCTGTCTGTTGTATTTACAGAAAAGGCGTATAGAGAAGTTTGAGATGTTGCTACAAAGGAAGCCGCTACCTGTCCAGTCTTCACGTTGTTCGAGGCGGACTGAGATGAAGCTTGACATCGCTTCAACATCACAGAAAAATTTTAAGATAGATGTGCCTAAGTGGAACGATTATATTCCACCGCCTTCTGACGAGAAGAAAATCTGTAAGTTTGTCTTTCACAGTTGTTCTTCAAATGAAACTTTACTGTCTAGCTGATAAGTGTTTGATATCAACTCACTGTCAACTCTTTAGCAAATGTGTAATCGGGTTAGCGTTCAGAGATTGTTTGCTACATCTGTCTTAATATCACAATATTGGTGGATGAAGGCTGAACTTTTTTTATATTAAGAAGTTTAAACATTGACTGAAAATGTGTGTGAGATGCTTCTAGTTAGGCGATGTGAGAAATCTGCACTTTTTAGTCAGTTAAAGTTACCCTGGCGCTTTACTTACTTGAATGAAAATTCTGTCATCATTTACTCACGAAAAAAGAAAGAGTTTTGGAAGAATTCTTATAACCAGACATATTTTGCGACTTGCATATTGTTGACTTTATAGTAGGAACATTTTAAGTGGTAGTCAAAAGTGCCCCAGAACTTTTTGCTGTCCTACATTCTTCTAAATTTCTTCTTTTGTGTTCAACAAAACAAAAAAAGTATAAAGTAGTTTTTCTTACTATCTGTCTGGTATTCTTCCAAATTTCTTTCTGTGTTCATCAGAACAAAGACATTTATTAAACATTTAAGGAGTGTTTTTACTCAAGTACTTAAAGGCTGCAACAACATATAATGTGCTTCATTTACTGTTTGTGCTTTGTTCTCAGCAACTTCTCCACCTGCTCCAAAACCACCAAATTCAGTGGTCTTCAGTGATCCAGAAGTTTCTCCCTTCGATAAGTCTCAGTAAGTTTAGCAAATCCTCTTAGTTTTAGCTTAAATGTTTGCAATGTTTACCTGTTGTCCTTTATCAGACATAAATTGCTTGTTGTTCGAATGTTCAACAGGTCTTAACAATATTTTATGTATTTATAGATCTTCATCTGAAGTCCAGGCTGTTCCTGAACAGGAACATGCTCATAAGGAGGAATGGAGCTCAAATCCTGCTCCTGTAATAATTTCAGACAGATCCACTTCCGGCGAAGATAATCCGGATGGATTGCCTGTGGTAAGCACCCTGGTAATAGGTGACTCTACTTTGAAACTTGTACAAATAGAGTCACCAGGGACCGTGGTTAATTGTATAAAGGGGGCCAGAGCGTCTGACATTAAAAACAAACTAACTGTCTTGGCTAATGCTAAGCGTAGATTTGACAGAATTATTATTCAACTAGGCATTAACGAGGTTCAACTCCGTCTGTCCGAGATCAGCAAAATATATATTAAAGAGGTGTGTGACCTGGCTAAAACTATGTCAGACACTGTAATATGCTCTGGTCCCCTCCCCTGTTTTTGGGGCGACAAAATGTATAGTAGATTATCGTCCTCACAGACGTCACATTTGTGATAATTCAAAGGTTAGAGTTATAACTGATGCCTCACCACAATGACTACATGAAACTTGAATTTTTCCATGAATGTGGCACATGTATTCATTCTCTGTCTGTTGTATTTAAAGCAAAGGCGTATAGAGAAGTTTGAGATGTTGCTACAAAGGAAGCCGCTACTTGTCCAGTCTTCACGTTGTTCGAGGCGGACTGAGATGAAGCTTGACATCGCTTCAACATCACAGAAAAATTTTAAGATAGATGTGCCTAAGTGGAACGATTATATTCCACCGCCTTCTGACGAGAAGAAAATCTGTAAGTTTGTCTTTCACAGTTGTTCTTCGAATGAAACTTTACTGTCTAGCTGATAAGTGTTTGATATCAACTCACTGTCAACTCTTTAGCAAATGTGTAATCGGGTTAGCGTTCAGAGATTGTTTGCTACATCTGTCTTAATATCACAATATTGGTGGATGAAGGCTGAACTTTTTTTATATTAAGAAGTTTAAACATTGACTGAAAATGTGTGTGAGATGCTTCTAGTTAGGCGATGTGAGAAATCTGCACTTTTTAGTCAGTTAAAGTTACCCTGGCGCTTTACTTACTTGAATGAAAATTCTGTCATCATTTACTCGCGAAAAAAGAAAGAGTTTTGGAATAATTCTTATAACCAGACATATTTTGCGACTTGCATATTGTTGACTTTATAGTAGGAACATTTTAAGTGGTAGTCAAAAGTGCCCCAGAACTTTTTGCTGTCCTACATTCTTCTAAATTTCTTCTTTTGTGTTCAACAAAACAAAAAAAGTATAAAGTAGTTTTTCCTACTATCTGTCTGGTATTCTTCCAAATTTCTTTCTGTGTTCATCAGAACAAAGACATTTATAAAACATTTAAGGAGTGTTTTTACTCAAGTACTTAAAGGCTGCAACAACATATAATGTGCTTCATTTACTGTTTGTGCTTTGTTCTCAGCAACTTCTCCACTCGCTCCAAAACCACCAAATTCAGTGGTCTTCAGTGATCCAGAAGTTTCTCCCTTCGATAAGTCTCAGTAAGTTTAGCAAATCCTCTTAGTTTTAGTTTAAATGTTTGCAATGTTTACCTGTTGTCCTTTATCAGACATAAATTGCTTGTTGTTCGAATGTTCAACAGGTCTTAACAATATTTTATGTATTTATAGATCTTCATCTGAAGTCCAGGCTGTTCCTGAACAGGAACATGCTCATAAGGAGGAATGGAGCTCAAATCCTGCTCCTGTAATAATTTCAGACAGATCCACTACCGACGAAGATAATCCGGTTGGATTGCCTGTGGTAAGCACCCTGGTAATAGGTGACTCTACTTTGAAACTTGTACAAATAGAGTCACCAGGGACCGTGGTTAATTGTATAAAGGGGGCCAGAGCGTCTGACATTAAAAACAAACTAACTGTCTTGGCTAATGCTAAGCGTAGATTTGACAGAATTATTATTCAACTAGGCATTAACGAGGTTCAACTCCGTCTGTCCGAGATCAGCAAAATATATATTAAAGAGGTGTGCGACCTGGCTAAAACTATGTCAGACACTGTAATATGCTCTGGTCCCCTCCCCTGTTTTTGGGGCGACGAAATGTATAGTAGATTATCGTCCTCACAGACGTCACATTTGTGATAATTCAAAGGTTAGAGTTATAACTGATACCTCACCACAATGACTACATGAAACTTGAATTTTTCCATGAATGTGGCACATGTATTCATTCTCTGTCTGTTGTATTTACAGAAAAGGCGTATAGAGAAGTTTGAGATGTTGCTACAAAGGAAGCCGCTACCTGTCCAGTCTTCACGTTGTTCGAGGCGGACTGAGATGAAGCTTGACATCGCTTCAACATCACAGAAAAATTTTAAGATAGATGTGCCTAAGTGGAACGATTATATTCCACCGCCTTCTGACGAGAAGAAAATCTGTAAGTTTGTCTTTCACAGTTGTTCTTCGAATGAAACTTTACTGTCTAGCTGATAAGTGTTTGATATCAACTCACTGTCAACTCTTTAGCAAATGTGTAATCGGGTTAGCGTTCAGAGATTGTTTGCTACATCTGTCTTAATATCACAATATTGGTGGATGAAGGCTGAACTTTTTTTATATTAAGAAGTTTAAACATTGACTGAAAATGTGTGTGAGATGCTTCTAGTTAGGCGATGTGAGAAATCTGCACTTTTTAGTCAGTTAAAGTTACCCTGGCGCTTTACTTACTTGAATGAAAATTCTGTCATCATTTACTCGCGAAAAAAGAAAGAGTTTTGGAAGAATTCTTATAACCAGACATATTTTGCGACTTGCATATTGTTGACTTTATAGTAGGAACATTTTAAGTGGTAGTCAAAAGTGCCCCAGAACTTTTTGCTGTCCGACATTCTTCTAAATTTCTTCTTTTGTGTTCAACAAAACAAAAAAAGTATAAAGTAGTTTTTCCTACTATCTGTCTGGTATTCTTCCAAATTTCTTTCTGTGTTCATCAGAACAAAGACATTTATAAAACATTTAAGGAGTGTTTTTACTCAAGTACTTAAAGGCTGCAACAACATATAATGTGCTTCATTTACTGTTTGTGCTTTGTTCTCAGCAACTTCTCCACTCGCTCCAAAACCACCAAATTCAGTGGTCTTCAGTGATCCAGAAGTTTCTCCCTTCGATAAGTCTCAGTAAGTTTAGCAAATCCTCTTAGTTTTAGCTTAAATGTTTGCAATGTTTACCTGTTGTCCTTTATCAGACATAAATTGCTTGTTGTTCGAATGTTCAACAGGTCTTAACAATATTTTATGTATTTATAGATCTTCATCTGAAGTCCAGGCTGTTCCTGAACAGGAACATGCTCATAAGGAGGAATGGAGCTCAAATCCTGCTCCTGTAATAATTTCAGACAGATCCACTTCCGGCGAAGATAATCCGGATGGATTGCCTGTGGTAAGCACCCTGGTAATAGGTGACTCTACTTTGAAACTTGTACAAATAGAGTCACCAGGGACCGTGGTTAATTGTATAAAGGGGGCCAGAGCGTCTGACATTAAAAACAAACTAACTGTCTTGGCTAATGCTAAGCGTAGATTTGACAGAATTATTATTCAACTAGGCATTAACGAGGTTCAACTCCGTCTGTCCGAGATCAGCAAAATATATATTAAAGAGGTGTGTGACCTGGCTAAAACTATGTCAGACACTGTAATATGCTCTGGTCCCCTCCCCTGTTTTTGGGGCGACAAAATGTATAGTAGATTATCGTCCTCACAGACGTCACATTTGTGATAATTCAAAGGTTAGAGTTATAACTGATGCCTCACCACAATGACTACATGAAACTTGAATTTTTCCATGAATGTGGCACATGTATTCATTCTCTGTCTGTTGTATTTACAGAAAAGGCGTATAGAGAAGTTTGAGATGTTGCTACAAAGGAAGCCGCTACTTGTCCAGTCTTCACGTTGTTCGAGGCGGACTGAGATGAAGCTTGACATCGCTTCAACATCACAGAAAAATTTTAAGATAGATGTGCCTAAGTGGAACGATTATATTCCACCGCCTTCTGACGAGAAGAAAATCTGTAAGTTTGTCTTTCACAGTTGTTCTTCGAATGAAACTTTACTGTCTAGCTGATAAGTGTTTGATATCAACTCACTGTCAACTCTTTAGCAAATGTGTAATCGGGTTAGCGTTCAGAGATTGTTTGCTACATCTGTCTTAATATCACAATATTGGTGGATGAAGGCTGAACTTTTTTTATATTAAGAAGTTTAAACATTGACTGAAAATGTGTGTGAGATGCTTCTAGTTAGGCGATGTGAGAAATCTGCACTTTTTAGTCAGTTAAAGTTACCCTGGCGCTTTACTTACTTGAATGAAAATTCTGTCATCATTTACTCGCGAAAAAAGAAAGAGTTTTGGAATAATTCTTATAACCAGACATATTTTGCGACTTGCATATTGTTGACTTTATAGTAGGAACATTTTAAGTGGTAGTCAAAAGTGCCCCAGAACTTTTTGCTGTCCTACATTCTTCTAAATTTCTTCTTTTGTGTTCAACAAAACAAAAAAAGTATAAAGTAGTTTTTCCTACTATCTGTCTGGTATTCTTCCAAATTTCTTTCTGTGTTCATCAGAACAAAGACATTTATAAAACATTTAAGGAGTGTTTTTACTCAAGTACTTAAAGGCTGCAACAACATATAATGTGCTTCATTTACTGTTTGTGCTTTGTTCTCAGCAACTTCTCCACTCGCTCCAAAACCACCAAATTCAGTGGTCTTCAGTGATCCAGAAGTTTCTCCCTTCGATAAGTCTCAGTAAGTTTAGCAAATCCTCTTAGTTTTAGTTTAAATGTTTGCAATGTTTACCTGTTGTCCTTTATCAGACATAAATTGCTTGTTGTTCGAATGTTCAACAGGTCTTAACAATATTTTATGTATTTATAGATCTTCATCTGAAGTCCAGGCTGTTCCTGAACAGCAACATGCTCATAAGGTGGAATGGAGCTTAAATCCTGCTCCTGTAATAATTTCAGACAGATCCACTTCCGGCGAAGATAATCCGGATGGATTGCCTGTGGTAAGCACCCTGGTAATAGGTGACTCTACTTTGAAACTTGTACAAATAGAGTCACCAGGGACCGTGGTTAATTGTATAAAGGGGGCCAGAGCGTCTGACATTAAAAACAAACTAACTGTCTTGGCTAATGCTAACCGTAGATTTGACAGAATTATTATTCAACTAGGCATTAACGAGGTTCAACTCCGTGTGTCCGAGATCAGCAAAATTAATATTAAAGAGGTGTGTGACCTGGCTAAAACTATGTCAGACACTGTAATATGCTCTGGTCCCCTCCCCTGTTTTTGGGGCGACGAAATGTATAGTAGATTATCGTCACTGCATGATTGGATGTGCAAGTGGTGTCCACAAAATAATTTTGGATTTATTGACAATTGGAAATATTTTTTCAATAGACCTGACCTGTTTGGGAGGGATGGTTATTATCCCAACCGCAAAGGCACGGCTATCCTCTCCAAATGTCTGACGCATAGTCTTAATAGTGCCAGTGTCTAGTTAATATAATCAGACAAATATAATATATATATTCATAGAGTACATATATACTTGATTAGTATTATATATACACGTTTTACAAATAATGTAGAGTTTAGGACCATTTTCACTAAAGTGTTGGTACTTGGGGGTTAAGGGTACAGTAGCTTAAGAGTAAGATTTAGACGGTTGAGGTTAGCATAAGGGTAAGCTTTAGGTGCTTAAGGGTATGGGTTAGGTTTAGGCATTTACGTACTTGAATGTATTATTCTATAGTTGGTTAATAATGTATAAGACTACTAATGAAATACTAATTTGAATACTAATTCAACAACTAATTTTATTTCATAACAACAAAATCAGTAAATAATGTATAAGACTACTAATGAATTACTTATACAATTTTATACTACAAACCACTAATTTTATTGTAAACATTTAAAAAACTCAAAAATAAGGAGTGGAATATTCAAGACGTGGCTGACATTGTAATGTTATTAAATTGATAAAAAACAGGCACCCATTATAGAGGAATGCAATATTAAATAAAAAATGGTTAACAATACAATAAGTGTCCATGAAGGTATGGGTTAGGTTTAGGCATTTACGTACTTGAATGTATTATTCTATAGTTGGTTAATAATGTATAAGACTACTAATGAAATACTAATTCAACAACTAATTTTATTTCATAACAACAAAATCAGTAAATAATGTATAAGACTACTAATGAATTACTTATACAATTTTATACTACAAACCACTAATTTTATTGTAAACATTTAAAAAACTCAAAAATAAGGAGTGGAATATTCAAGACGTGGCTGACATTGTAATGTTATTAAATTGATAAAAAACAGGCACCCATTATAGAGGAATGCAATATTAAATAAAAAATGGTTAACAATACAATAAGTGTCCATGAATGATCAAGTACTAATATATGAATGAATTACTCCTTCCACATGAACTGATGATGAGGAATCAAGAACTAATAAATGGCTAACCTGCCTCAGCTTGTACTAGCTACACTACTATAGGTTCACTACATCCAAACATAGATCACAGTTCCTGATCTTTTCCTTCATTTACTTCAAAGGATTGGATGGTGCATTTCTAGTCATGGACCTGTTAAAAGTGAATTTCACGCGCGAATGAAGCGAGTAAACACAAAATGTTCAAGCGTCCAACTACTCGCGAATAGCGCGTTTTTGACGCCTCATTCGCGCTCTATGTGAACACACAGTGAGAAAGCCCCAATGGGAACTTTTGTACGGCTTAAAGTGTTTTCATACACATATATGGCCTATTCCTGGCTGTAATAATAAAATGTTTGCATTTACTTGTCATTTAAACTGACATAATCGAACAAGAAAAACTATACTGAAAAGATGAATAAGATCATCCTGTCGCCCCCTCTAGTGGACAGCATTAAGAATTACTGCATTTATTGCTCAAAATAATGTAAATCAATGTAAATTTAACAGAGCATAAAAAGTCGACCAGAACAACGCATGTCAGGCTAGTTTGAAGGACTGAGCCGAGTTTGGTAGAGCACAAAAAGTCTTGAAGACGTCAATTACTCAATCATTAATTTAAATAAATAAATAGGCTTTCTCAAGCCAACATGACGTCTTGGTTATGGATGTAACCTCAGTTCCCTGATGGAGGAAATGAGACGTTGTGTCGAACCGACAGATGGGGTTTGATCTTGACAACCTATCAACTTTGATTGTACTTTTTAAAAGGCCAATGAAATTGGCGAATGGTATGACGCACCAGTCTTCCCACCAGGTGGGAACTTTGGGCACATAGCCTGGCCAGGGTCTCAACAGAACGTAGGAGTCACCTGGTCCAAACTCTATCGTGATGTTCAGCAATGGCGGCAACATACATTTTAAGAACTACACTGATCACACAACTCCTTGGTCTCCGCGGCGGGAAGCACAGCAGGACGAGAAGAGGAGCTACTTGTAGGCATAGAGGCGCCTAGTGGCAGGAGCCCTTATGGAGGGATTATTTGGTCAGATTGTGAACTAAAAGTCTAAAACTAAAAGTCTTAAACCAAAACTAAGTCTAAATTTAATACTGAAAGTCCAAGTCGAAAATGAATTTGGTATATAGGATTGATATTTGGTATTTAGGATAGGGCATTTTGTATGTAGGATTGGACATTTAATCATTTAGCCATTTAGGTTTGAGGATTTAGGATTGGGAATTTACAGATTGAGGATTGGGCAGTTGATGATTGAGGAGTGTATGCAAATCAGAATGCGTGGTCCAAATACTGGAGGATGGGTTTGAAATGGCTTATGGACAGCAGAGGGAGCTCCCAGTGCTAAGGAGCACACTGTATTGAAACCGAGCGAGTGAGTGGCTGGAGCGAAGATATGATGCGCCGTATAGGGTTTAAATCAAACTGCGCTTATGAATACATGTATATGTGTGTATGCACGCTTTTATATATTGCTTATATATTGCCCAATCCTGTTTGCACGCATCGAGTTTATATGTATGCGTGAAAAAGTGTACATGCATGCATTACTAACTTAATATGTATTGTTATGGAATTCACATTAGTGCGCACATTGTTTTCATACGTGTTTGCTTGAACATCCAATACTATACATGTATATGTGAGCCATATATAAAAGCTTGCATACACACATATACATGTATTCATAAGCACAGTTTGATTTAAACCCTATACGGCGCCTCATATCCTCGCTCCAGCCCCTCACTCGCTCCTTTTGGTTTCATTACAGTGTGCTCCTTAGTACTGGGAGCTCCCTCTGCTGTCCATAAGCCTCTGAGCACCAGCCAATTCAAACCCATCTTCCATTACTTGGGCCACGCCTTCTAATTTGCATACACTCCTCAACCCTCAAATGCCCAATCCTCAATCCTTAAAATCCAAATTCTTAATCCCCAAATCTTCAAACCTAAATGGCTAAATGATTAAATGCCCAATCCTACATACAAAATGCCCTATCCTAAATACCAAATTTCCAATCCTATAAACCAAATTCATTTTCGACTTGGACTTTTAGTATTAAATTTAGACTTTTAGTTTTAGACTTTTAGTTTACAATCTGAACAAATAATTCCTCCATAAACCCTGGCCTGATTGATGGTCTCCTTGACCCCTGAGGGCAGGCCCATCAGGATCTCCTCGTCCCGTCCAGGAGCCAGACTTGGAGTCTCCAGAGATCTGGTTTCAGGTGCCAGACCGTGCCTTTCCACTGAGAAAGCAGGTCCTTTGTCCGGGGAATGACTCCAGAGAAGGAGGCATTGGGCGAGTTGCGACATCTGCCGTGACCATATGCCACCCTGGTGGTTAATGTAGGCCACAGCAGTTGTGTTGTCCATGCGGAGCAGCACATGCTTGGCCTGAACGAGGGGTAGCATGTGAGCCAAGCAGCCAGCAACTCTAGGCAGTTGATATGCCACTGCAGGCAGGGACCCGTCCACTGCCCCGACACTGCATGCCCGTTGCACACCGCACCCAGTCCAGGAGCCAGACATGGAGTCTCCAGAGATTTGGTCTCAGGTGCCAGACCGTGCCCTTCCCCTGAGAAAGCAGGTCCTTCGTCAGGGGAATCAGCCAGGGCGGAGTTGTCGTCAGAAGCGTCAGCTCCGTGAACCCAGTCTGGTCAGGCCAATAAGGTGAACTAGCAGCACTTGATGCTCCTCTTCCCTAACCTTGCTCAGCACCAGTGCGAAGAGGCTCGCTGGGGGGGGGGAGGTGTACTTTCACTAGTCCCGCCGCCTGCTGTGCGCTAAGGCAGCCATGCCAAGGGGGCCCTCGGTCAGGAAGTACCAGAGCGGGCAATGGGCCCGTCCTCTGCCCCGACACTGCACTGACCAAAACGTACAAGCCTTGGTCGGTCCTGCCAGGTGGTGGCTGTCTGCGGGCACAGGTTCCCCGCAACTGCACTCTCTGCCTGGGGTACATTGACGTATCCTTTAACAGCTCCAGAATAGATGGAAGTGAGGGCGCCCAAGCTCGTCTGACATGCATGCACCGAAAAGGGGGCCTGCCGCATCTTAGTAAGCACCTCATGCACCCATGTGAAGAATGGCATTGGAGCGGGATGAGGCTTCACACTGTGCGCCGAGTTCAGCCTCAAGCGTTGAGGAAGTGGTGTGGTGCACCGCAGCCCAATACTCACGGCAGTCCGGGACATCTCCACATCTGCCTTGTCCTGGGCTTGATGTTCTCCCATTGTACACTAATGCCATAATTCTGTACACTCACTTAAAAAGTTATTTGAAAATAATTGCTGATTATTCTTCCACACATCTTTGTGTTCATCAGAACTTGAAATTCACACAGGTTTGCGGGTAAGTAAATCATGACAGAACTTTTTTATTTTGGGAGAACTATCCCTTTAAGATAATGAAAACAGTACATGAACACCTTTAGCTCCTTAACATCCGATCTTTCTGTCTCTATGCAGTATCAGTAGACACTCCCAGCACTATGTCAAGTAATTTTGTCATTTAACCCTTGACGTTTACTAGTATCTATTTTTAGGCTTATTGTTGAGTTACTAGTAACTATTCTATTAGATACTAGTTGTCATGATTCTGCCGCATCATGTCATGTTTCTTTTGGTTTAGTGGCAGTATCATGTCAGAAACTCATGTTTTGTGTGGAGAGAGGTATTTTTGGCCCTTTTGGACTTCCTTACGCTCTCTCCGGTCTCGTCTCTGTTCCCATCCTCTCGTTACCTTGTTATTGCTTGTTAATTAGTTCATGCCCCACACCTGTCCCCATCTTGATTATTCCCTTATTTAAGGCCCTTGTGTCTTCTGTCTTGTGCTGGTTCATTGTGGTTTGTGTGGTGAGTTCCTGTGTTTAGTGGTGTTTAGTCTAGTGTAGTCTAGTGTAGTCTAGTGTAGTCTAGTGTAGTCTAGTGTAGTCTAGTGTAGTCTAGTGTAATGTACTGTATGTTTAAAGTTTGTTTTAGTCTTAGTCCTGTTCTGTCTTGTCATTATATTCCCATGTTTTGTTCTGTTACCCCCTCGTAGGTTTTGTTTTGTCTTTTATATTAAAGTCTTCTGTTAACCCCTTACCCACTGTCTGCATCTGGGTCCTCTCTCCGTGTCTCACCACTTACGATCATGACACTAGTACTCATTATATAGAAGTACCTAAAAATTTGATACTGGTGCCTATTTATTAGATACAAGTACTTATTCAATAGATACTAGTACTTATTCATTAGATACTAGTACTTATTCATTAGATACTAGTACTTATTCATTAGATACTATAGTATTTATTACATCAGTGACAGTAATTAGTAATGATTTAATTTTGACTAGTAACATATTTCAGATTGGAGATCTGTCATTTAGATATCAACTATTCAGTTCTGACTAAAGGCGGGCGTACACGGTGCGATTTTTGCTGTCGTACGAGTTCGCATGCGATTTTTTTCAATCGTGTGGAAATCGTGTATGGTCGCGGCTCGTATCAAGTGCGAGGAATTACGATCCGAGCAGAGTGCCTTACGAGCACTTTCCGACCTCCCGAACATTTTTAAACATGTCTAAAAAGTTCGTGAGCTATCGGTTTGAATTCGTGACATGTGTGCGGTTGAACGAGCCGATTTGTTGATCTATCTGAAGTTGACCAATCACGAACTAGGAAACCACAGAAGAAGATAGACAAAGATAGCAGCGCCACAGCGAATGTGGACTATTGAAAAAGAGGATAAACTCGCCGAAGTCTGGCAGGAACAGCGAGCGCTGTATGATGTTTCCAGCAGCGTGTACCATGACAGGGTCATCCGTGATGATATTTTACAGCGGATTTAACCATATAACAAAAGGCCTGAAGGCAGTTTTCTGCATCACTTTTCTCCCACAATACAATATGTAGGCTATTCAATATCAAACATTTGGCCTGTAAAAACAGGATGTATACAATTATTATACCTAGACTATCCAGCAATAACATTTGTTCAAAAAATATATAAAAACGACGTTGCTATATGCACAAACTTGCGTGACACGCTATGGTTATATACTTTGCCATATCTTCCACGACCACATCAAAGCATGCGCACACAGATACACAGCTGTTTTTGAAGAACTGAAAGTCCATGCTTTTCTCTGCTCTTCAGCCAAACTCTTTGCCATGCCCTTCTTTTTCTTTTCTTTTTTATTCTTTCGCAAGCCATTGCTGCCACAAAAAAAGCAAATCTTCCTCTGACTCCATGTTTTTGGCGCGGAACTTTGTGCGATTGCTTCGGAAATCGGCAGGTCGTAAAATCGTGTCGTATATCACCTCGTCCGTATGATTTTCAGATAAACTCACTCGTGACGTGTGCGTGGACATACGATCTTCCGACCATCAGAATTCGCACCGTGTACGCCCGCCTTAATGTGTCTTCTGATAGTCACTAATACCTACTTATTAGGTACTAGTATTTATTCATAAGGTACTAATACTAATTTATTAGGTACTAGTACTTATTTATCAGAAACGTAAATGTGTTTATCAGCTACCAGTACTTATTAGATTTATACTAGTACCTATTCACGAGATACTAGTACTTTTTCAATAGTAAAATGTTTTATTTTACTAGTAAGATTTGCGATTTGTTTCTTCAATGGCCATTCTGACTACTAGTCATTACATATGACAGGTAAAAAACAATTGTGACCGCCCTTACAGAAAAGTCACATGAGTTTCACACATTTTTCACACGTGATCACATGTTTTTTACGTTTTTTGTCGTCTTTTGTCAAAATTAGGTTTTAAATAAAGTATTCTATATAACATCAGGTCTATAATCAGTGTAAATGGCTTAATTTTGAAAAATGCAATTTTTGTTGCGAAAGAATAACAAATGATAGTAGCAAGCTGATGTTAAAGGTCATTCCCGGCAGATATTGCCATAGATTACTACAGACCGGTAGCCTAACTGTGTGTTCACATAGAGCGCGAATGAGGCGTCAAAAACGCGCTATTCGCGAGTAGTTTGACGCTTGAACATTTTGTGTTTACTCGCTTCATTCGCGTCATTCGCTTCATTCGCGCTATTCGCGCGTGAAAAACGCGTCATTCGCGCTATTCGCGTCATTCGCGAGTGAAATTCGCTTCACGAAAATGTTTTTACAATTTACCAGATTCTCCGACCTCCTCACTCACTTTCTTCCAAGCAAGATCCTTTTTATTCCTATTTTTATGAACACGTATCATATAGCTCCGGGTGTCCACACACTGAGATGAGCGTGTCCTCCATTTTTTATTTCTGCCTCTGCTCGCTACGTCGTCTACGTCACTACTCAAGCAGGCTCCTGATTGGTTAACGCGGCGCGAATTTCCGTCAAAGTTCAGATTTTTCAACTCGCGCAATTCGCTTCATTCGTGTTACAATTCATTAATGAATTGTAACATTCAGCCAACTTCTGATAAACAATTTTTGTTACATACAAGGTATGAATAAAATTAGGAAAACCCAGCTTTCATACGATATCAAAACCTGTAATATGTAACATTGCAACATGTGATGGGTTTTCCCAGATTTCTGTTATTGTGTTGTATTTTCTTGGTTATTATGGCTTAAATCAAAACTAACCAACCGCAGTGTGATTGATATTAATTGGAATGCACAATCAAAAAAACATGATTCTGCTCTAATTTTTGATTTTGTTTTTGAATCCTAAAACAGGGAGCCTACTGGAGGAGATGCAGAAGACTAATGCACAAACACACAGTGCACATACAAACACTCTATACAGGACTTGTAGTTGGACTTTCTTGTTCTTAACACAACATCCTTGCCCTCTACATGGAGAGAGATGAAAAGGGGTGTCACATGAGCCCTCTTGGGCTGTTGGAAGATGAGGCGTGCTGCTGCGTTTTGGACCAGCTGAAGGGGTTTGATAGCCTTTGCAGAAACACCAGCAAGGAGAGCATTGCAGTAGTCCAACCTCAAGATTACCAGGGCCTGGACTAGGAGTTGTGCCGCACGCTCAGTGAGTTAGGGTCTAGCCTTTCGGATGTTGAATAAGGCATATCGACAGGATCGCGTTGTCTTTGATATGTGATCATTGAAGGACAGCTGTTCATCAAATATGACTCAGAGATTCCTGACTGATTCGGAGGGAGTGATAGTGGAATTGCCAAATTGGATGGTGAGATCGTCTTGCACCGTGGGGTGTGCCGGAAACACAAGTAGTTTTGTCTTGGCCAGGTTCAGCTGGAGGTGATGCTCTTTCATCCAAGCTGAGATGTCATCTAGGCAGGCTTTTATGCGAGCTGCTACAGTGGTATCGTGGGTGAAACGACGAGAGGGACACCATCCTCCGGAAATGATGAGAGCAGAACATCTAACTCTTCAATGAAGTTGTGCAGAGGACCTGGACGGTAAACTACAACAATACTGAGCGGAGTAGGTGAAGTTATATTCACAGCGTGGTATTCAAATGAATAGTTGTTGCACAGGGAAGATAGTGTGGAATATTTCCAACTGTTGTTTATTAGCAAACCTGTGTCTCCTCCTCTTCCAGTTTGGCGGGGAGAGTGAGAGAAGGAGTAGTTGGTGGAGAGAGCAGCAGGTGTGGCTGAGTCCTCAGGATGAATCCACGTCTCAGTAAGACCTAGAATGTGAATGTCAGACTGGAATAACTACGAGTGCCTTTTAAATAGAATAGGTACTGAATACATTGAATACAAATTCAGTTTTTAACAATAAGTACTAGCATTTAATAAATACATACTTGTAGTATTACGTGAGTGAGTTATCAGCTAAAGGGCCAACATGCCGCTAACATTAGTAACTGTTACTCTAGTAAGACTTAATGTTAGTTGTGTTTAATTGTTTTTGAAACAAGTGTTTGATGTTTCATATCGATATTCCACCAGGGGCGCCACAGCACATTTTCGGAAGGGTATGCAAGATCAGCTTTTGATAATAGAGTTAAGAAATTGCAACAAACGCGGATTTTAATGCAAATTTTCCTTCAACCATATATACTACACAAATAATGTGTTAATTCACTCTCTTATAACATGGACAAAGCAAATCAGGAGAAAGTTAAGTACGATATCTTAACATCTTTGATAACTTGGTGAAAGTTGCAAATCAAGCCCATTTGCAGCACATAAGACTGCACATCTGCTAATGAGTTTAAGTTCTGTTGTGAACAGCGCTAAAGTGAAGGCCAAGAAGCAGAGCCCAAGAAAAGTGCCATCCTGTCAGTCATCGAGGGCCATTCCATCAGATACATGCCCAAGACTGTACTACTGGATCTGCCAACACTTTGAACACTATTTATGCTAGCCCCAGACTTGAAATGGATTTACCAGCACTGTTGGAGGAGGGTGCCGAGACCTTTGAGAAGCTGCATCTCACACCAGAGCAGGTATTTGTTATAATTATTGCTATTTTAATAGTTCAATTACTTTTAATCATTCCTATACTTATATTAGGGCATATTAAAAGCTAGGAATTGTACTCCATCTTTTGTCTTAAAAATGAGGACACTGCCAGAGAGTCGTACCTGAGGGCAATGCAGGACCTCCAAGCAGACCTCCACGTTGCAGCATCTGGTCTTATAAGTAATCCAGGGGTGCTATGGATCGATGGATCACCAGATGGTCTGTGACGGTGTAAGCGATTAAGTGTCCTTTCAGTGCAAAAGACTGCACTCTACATGAATGTGTAAACGACTTAAGGTTCTGTCTGAGGAAGACTCAAGGTTCTGTCAGGTATATTGAGCCTAAAGCTACATCACAGTTAAGTGCAAGCCCAAATGTGTGTAGCAGAGGTTACATACTGTGATTGTCAAGAACTATTTATACAGCGCATACCGTTTGATGATACAAAAAAATGTCACATGTCATGCAAAAGCTGTCAAAACTAATGTCTTACTCATTTAAGGAAAACGTAATATGTGGTTTTAAACTCACCTGTGCTCTATGCTGTCAACTGTTGACATATCGCTTATTGCTCCCTGATCTCTTTGTAAATCGCTTTGGATAAAAGCGTCTGCTAAATGACTAAATGTAAATGTGAACTTTGTGACCAGTTTTACTGAGATGACAAATCTGCCAAATGTCTCTTATACATGTACTGTATGGTAAAGATGACGTTTAAGTAAAAATGAAGCATTCTCTTTCTCTGTAGGACACATTCAGAAAATAAACAAAATTCAGAATACTCAGAATGTGTTTTTTTATCCTTAGTTTGTTTCTGACCGGGCCAATGACTTTCCACATCAAATTTGCCCAATCGTCTGAAGGAACGTACGTAGAGTCTGATCTTGTGAGTTACACAGGAAACGAGTACTGGAATGAAAGAGGAGGAGCCACGAAAATGGAAGGGTCTTGGAATGTCGTGCCATCAGGGAAGAACAAACTCTTTGATAGAATAACCTGGGCCCAGTTTTTCAAAAGTAATCCACTAGGATTTTGGATAACGGATTGGATCAAATCTTGAAAATGTGTTTTTCAAAAGAAAAAACGGATCACATAATCGGATTAGATCACGTAATCCAATCTTGGTTTTGATCCGGATGAAACCTTTAGTTTGGGTTTTTCTGAACTTTTTTGTAGGATTTGGATCACTTTGATCCAAAATATCTGGATTAAACTGATCCCATCAGAAGGGTGGATTCAGCGTGGATTTCATGCCCAAAATGTAATGAAAACTTAAAAAAATTATCATAATACTATATTTGGATCATGCAGTATCTTACAAGATATCCTATTAATTCATAAGGTTTTAATTGTATTAGTTCATCCGTCAGGCTACAGTGATTAAACGTATTCAGCCTTTCAGTATAGGCCTAAAGCAAATTAGAAAGAGTTTGGCCTCATAAAATAATTATCCAACCAAAAACAATACATTTTATTCTGTCACTAATTGATATATATATTCATCACAATCGAAAATATTTTTGTTTTTAGAATATTTATTAGTGATGCATGCAAGGATTACAGAATAACCAAAAAAATGCAAAGAATGGCAATCACTGATTTTTGAAATCCAATACAAAACCAAATCAGAAATAGTGTCTAACTATTGCGTCCCTTGTTGCACGTCCTGTTTGCTCGTTCTGGCAGAGGAACAACTGACTCTGACCAAACTGCAGCAAACCAAGGCCAGACTTGAGATCCGCCTCCTAAAGACTACGCTCAGACAAGCTGGTCTCTCCACATCAGATGAGGAAGTCTGAAATTATTGTGGAGTATTTGACATTAAGTTTTTTTATTCAATATATCTATACTTGATATAAATATCCTCAATGTACAGTGTTTGTGTTGTAGGTCTCAGATGAGCGGACTGCAGGAAGAGGATGGGGTGGGGTTTTTCTTGTATTTAGTTTTTTTTAAATGTGTGTGTTTTCATTTCAAATAAAAATAAATTTATATTGACCCCACATTGGCTATTCAACTTGTTGCTCTTTACATATCTATAGTTCTACATTGTGATTTCCTATCCTGTTTGAGCACTGGTTATCCAGCACTGGTTATCCAGATTTAGTGATCCTGAAAAGTTCCTATCCGGATCAGATTGATCCAATCCGATGTTGCTTTAAAAAACTGGCTCCAAAAGTAAAATGGATTACGTGATCACGGATCGCAAAAAAGGATTACTAAATCTGGATCAATTTTATCCGGATTAAACCTTTTGAAAAACCGGGCCCTGGTGATTCAGTACAGAATTTTCAGGTAGTCAGCTGACCTCATTTTTGGGCACATAACGTTGCTGAACCTAGATCTCCAATCCAATGTCATCTTTTGTTTTCAACAGAACAAAAATATATTATAAAGTAACTAGATGAGGTTAACGTTTGTGAACAAACTTTATGTTGGCTTGAGAAAGTCTGGTGAAAAAGTTTGAATTGTGAGATAGAAAGGAAAAAGAGGTTAGTGTTATAGATAAAAAGATAATTAGAAAAAAGATAAGTAGATAAGTAGACAGACAGACAGATTTGCATTTAGTCATTCAGCAGACACGTTTATCCAAAGCGACATTTTTTTCAAAGAGACAAAATTATTATTATATTTTTTACAGAAAAGAGCTAGAGAGGAAAAGAGGTTAATAAAAAGATAAAGAGGAAAAAGAGATAAAAAGATAAAAGATAAAGGTAGTAGACAATAAGATAGGTAGGTAGAGAATAATGCAGAGATTTATAGAGAGTGAGTGTATGTTCATGTTTAAAAGATGAGAATTGTAAAGAAAGAAAGAATAAATGGAAAGAAAGAAAGATGGATGGCTGGATAAATAGATAGAGATTAGTGCATTCAACAGACACGTTTATCCAAAGCGACAAAATTATTATTATATTTTTAAAGAAAAGAGCTAGAAAGGAAAAGAAGTTATTAAAAAGATAAAAAGATGAAAAGATAAAGAGCTAAAGAGATAAAAAGAAAGATAAAAAGATAAAAAGAAATATAAAAAGATAAATAGTAGTAAGATAGGTAGGTAGAGATGAATGCAGAGATTTATAGAGAGTGAGTGTATGTTCATGTTTAAAAGATGAGAATTGTAAAGAAAGAAAGAATAAATGGAAAGAAAGAAAGATGGATGGCTGGATAAATAGATAGAGATTAGTGCATTCAGCAGACACGTTTATCCAAAGCGACTATTATTTTTTTTTCAAAGAGACAAAATTATTATTATATTTTTAAAGAAAAGAGCTAGAGAGGAAAAGAGGTTAATAAAAAGATAGAGATAAAAAGATAAAGAGATAAAAAGATAAATAGTAGTAAGATAGGTAGGTAGAGATGAATGCAGAGATTTATAGAGAGTGAGAGTATGTTCATGTTTAAAAGATAAGAATTGTAAAGAAAGAAAGATGGAGGGATGGATAAATAGATAGAGATTAGTGCATTCAGCAGACACGTTTATCCAAAGCGACAAAATTATTATTATATTTTTAAAGAAAAGAGCTAGAAAAAAAGAGGTTAATAAAAAGAAAGATAAAAAGAAAGATAAAGAGCTAAAGAGATAAAAAGAAAGAGAAAAAGAAAGATCAAAAGAAAGATAAAAAGAAAGATAAAAAGATCAATAGTAGTAAGATAGGTAGGTAGAGATGAATGCAGAGATTTATAGAGAGTGAGTGTGTGTTCATGTTTAAAAGATAAGAATTGTAAAGAAAGAAAGAATAAGTGTAAAGAAAGAAAGATGGAGGGATGGATAAATAGATAGAGATTAGTGCATTCAGCAGACACGTTTATCCAAAGCGACAAAATTATTATTATATTTTTAAAGAAAAGAGCTAGAGAGGAAAAGATAAATAGTAGTAAGATAGGTAGGTAGAGATGAATGCAGAGATTTATAGAGAGTGAGTGTGTGTTCATGTTTAAAAGATAAGAATTGTAAAGAAAGAAAGAATAAATGTAAAGAAAGAAAGAAAGATGGATGGATGGATAAATAGATAGAGATTAGTGCATTCAGCAGACACGTTTATCCAAAGCGACAAAATTATTATTATATTTTTAAAGAAAAGAGCTAGAGAGGAAAAGAGGTTAATAAAAAGATGAAAAGATAAAGAGATAAAAAGAAAGATAAAAAGATCAATAGTAGTAAGATAGGTAGGTAGAGATGAATGCAGAGATTTATAGAGAGTGAGTGTATGTTCATGTTTAAAAGATAAGAATTGTAAAGAAAGAAAGATGGATGGATGGATGGATAAATAGATAGAGATTAGTGCATTCAGCATACACGTTTATCCAAAGCGACTATTCATTTTTATTTCAGAGAAAAAATTATTATATTTTTAAAGAAAAGAGCTAGAAAGGAAAAGAGGTTATTAAAAAGATGAAAAGATAAAGAGCTAAAGAGATAAAAAGAAAGATAAAAAGATCAATAGTAGTAAGATAGGTAGGTAGAGATGAATGCAGAGATTTATTGTGTGTGTGTGAAGACTGAAGATGCGTGGGAAGTTTAGTGGCTGTAGCTTAAAAGCTCTAGGAGGAGTAGCAGTCAGAATTTTGTCGGAAGAATAATAATAAGTTTATTTAGCATAACAGTATGTTGGCTCTCTCAAGCCAACATAACAAGACAAGAATGTAAACTAAAACTTCCCACAAGGGGGACAAAACAACAGGGTAATAATAATAAATATACTAGAAGTCCACAAACTTAGAACAGGAACAAGATAATCCACGAACAGGTACAATCCAACAAGGTGACTTCAACAGGGATGACGATAACATATAATGACAATGAACCGACCAGGGACAGAGGGAAAACTGGGGCTTGATAAAGGGAAACACTAACAAGGACTGATGACACAGGGAGAGTGGCCACAGGTGACAAGGATGAAACACTAAGGGAAAGCTAACAGGAGGATTGCACGAGGCAGGTGAGGGGACTGAAACACTAAGGGAAAGATGGATCAGGGCTGGAGACAAGACTAACACTAATGGACTGCTAACAGGGAAACAAGGGGGCGGGGCTAAAGGACGTGACACCGGAGAGAGAGCATATCTTCTCAAACCAAAACAATGCTCTTTCTCCACACAAAAGTCAAGTCAAGTCAAGTCAAGTCAGCTTTATTTATATAGCGCTTTTTACAATTTTCATTGTTACAAAGCAGCTGTACAAGAAAAAATGACTATAAGTAAAACATAAAAGGTTATGGAATTCAAAACACAGGTCAAATATCAGACACACAATAAATTCCTATATGCAGTGTTAATTAAATAAGACTACCAAATTCTAGCAGCCCCCCCGGCCAGGCAAAACAGTGCAAAACAGTATGCAAACGGTGGCGAGGAACCCAAAACTCCATTGGAGGAGAAAAAAAACCTCGGAGGGAAACCAGGCCTAACCAGGGGATTCCAGTTCCCCTCTGGCAAAAACTGCAGCCTCTGCACAAGCTCAACAGTGCTTGCACAACAAGGCGAAAATAAAAAAAAATTAGATTTAAAATTATCATTAATAATCTAATAGTGGCTGAAGTTTTGTAGGGACGTCACTTCCTTCGTCCAGCATTTGTCAGGTCTAGGAATGGATTGCGCCCTGCCCGCTCCGCTCTTGTAACCTTGGAACAATGAGACAAGACTGGCTGAGAGTAGAGTACTGTTCTGCACTCTTTGATGCAACAAATGCATCAGTTGTTATTGGAAGTGTCCCTGGTTCCGGTTGATCTAACTAGTGCAGCCTAGATCTTTGAAATACATATATTATGATAATCTAGTGTATGCAAGATTAAAAAGATGCGTCTTTAGTCTAGATTTAAACTGACAGAGTGTGTCCGCCTCCCGGACATTGCAGGGAAGACTGTTCCAAAGTTTAGGCGCTAGATAGGAAAAGGATCTGCCGCCTGCACTTGATTTTGAAATTCTAGGTATTACCAACTGACCTGACGCCTGAGAGCGTAGTGCACGTGATGGACTATAATACGTAAGAAGTTCTCTCAAGTAGTGAGGAGCTAAACCATGCAAGGCTTTATAGGTAATAAGCAAGATTTTAAAATTTATGCGATGCTTTATAGGTAACCAGTGCAAGGTTGACAGAACCGGGCTAATATGCTCATACTTTTTTGTACGTGTAAGAACTCGAGCTGCCGCATTTTGGACCAGTTGGAGTTTTTGTAATAGGCCTGCAGGGCAACCACCTAATAGTGCATTACAGTAATCTAGTCTTGATGTCATAAAGGCATTTATAAGCTTCTCCGCATCTGATGATGACAGCATATGACGTAATTTAGATATATTTTTAAGATGGAAAAACGCAATCTTACAGGTTTTGGCGACCTGGTTCTCAAATGACAGAGTACTATCGAATATAAAGCCAAGATTCTTAGCTGAAGATGAGGGTTTTATGGAACATCCATCAATAGTTAAGCAGTATTCTTGGTTGTTACGTAGGGCGGTTTTCGGTCCGATAAGTAACACTTCAGTTTTGTCCGAGTTCAGTAATAAAAAATTGCTACTCATCCACTTTTTTATATCGACAATGCATTCCACTATTCGATGGAATTGCTGTGTTTCGTGAGGCTTCGAGGAAATATAAAGTTGCGTATCATCAGCATAGCAGTGAAAGCTTATTCCGTGTCGCTTTATTATATCTCCTAGGGGTAACATGTATAATGCGAAGAGCATAGGCCCTAGTACTGAGCCCTGTGGTACACCGTACTGGACTTGCGATTTGCGTGATACCTCATTGTTTATTTTTACATATTGGAAACGGTCGCATAAATAAGATCTAAGCCATTTCAAAGCTATTTCCTTAATACCGACATCATTTTCAAGTCTATGTAGGAGCATGCTGTGGTCAATGGTGTCGAATGCAGCACTAAGATCTAGCAGCACCAATAAGGAGATACAACCTCGGTCGGACGCCATAAACAGATCATTTGTAACTCTAATCAGAGCAGTCTCTGTACTGTAATGTGCTCTAAATCCAGACTGGAAATCTTCATTAATCTTATTCCTTTGGAGGAAGGAACATATTTGAGTTGAGACTACTTTTTCCAGAACTTTAGATAAGAAAGGTAGATTCGAAATAGGTCTATAGTTAACTAGTTCTCCAGGGTCCAGATGGGGTTTTTTGACAAGGGGCCTTATAACAGCCACCTTATATGCTTTAGGCACATGTCCTAATGTCAGAGATGAGTTAATAATGCTAAGTAGAGGATCTATAATTTCTGGGAGCATCTCTTTCAGAAGATTTGTAGGTATAGGGTCTAGCATGCATGTAGTCGATTTAGATGATCTAATGATTTTCGATAGTTCATCGTGATCTATAGTAGAAAATAAACGTAATTTCTCCTTAGGGGTGCTGTAGTAAGTCGTTTGTTCAGCGGGTTTCGCATCTGGTTGCATAGTTATAATTTTCTCTCGAATATCTTGGATTTTATTTGTGAAATAGTTCATAAAATCATCACTGCTATGCTGGTATACAGCATCAGAAGTCGCTGACGATTTATTTTTGGTTAATTTAGCCACTGTATCAAATAAAAACCTAGGGTTATGCTGGTTTTCTTCTATTAGTGATGAAATGTAGGCGGATCGAGACGTTTTTAGGGCTTTCCTGTATTTTTTAGTACTATCCTTCCAGGCAGTACGAAATACCTCTAATTTAGTCTTTTTAAAGTTGCGCTCCATTTTTCGTGCCGCTTTCTTTAGAGCCTGAGTGTGTTCATTTTTCCACGGTGTCGGTCTGTCATTTTTAATCTTCTTTAAGCGCAAGGGAGCAACTATGTCTAGCGTTTCCGAGAAGGTGGCATTAATATTTTCAATAGTAAAGTCAAGATCTTCAACGTTATTACTCATGCTAGAGATTTGAGACAATTCAGACAAATTATCAAGAAACGCACCTTTTGTAGTCGAAGTTATTGTTCTACAATATTTGTAACTTGGAATTTGATTTGCCACCATTGGGTATTGAAGCAAGCATGATACCAGATAATGATCTGAGATGTCTTCGCTCTGCTGAAGGATTTTAACATCGACCACGTTTATACCGTAAGACAAAATTAAATCTAAAGTATGATTACGAAGGTGAGTAGGTCCTGACACATGTTGACTAACGCCCATGGAGTTAAGAGTGTCTTTAAAAGCCATTCCTAAAGCATCGTTATCATTATCTACATGAATGTTAAAGTCACCAGCAACAAGGACTCTGTCTGCAGACAGTACTAGTTCTGATAAGAACCCACCAAAATCTTTAATAAAATCTGTGTGGTGCCCTGGAGGCCTATATACAATAGCCAGAATAAATTTTAAAGATGTTTTGTCCTTAATATTAGGTATTGATGCATCAAGTACCATGACTTCAAAAGAATTATATTTAGGATTAGACTTCTGAGAAATGCTAAAAGAGTTACGGTAAAGTGCAGCAACACCTCCCCCTCTGCCTTTTAGGCGAGGCTCGTGTGTATAATAGTAATCTTGGGGGACAGACTCATTTAACGCAATATAGTCATCTGGCTTTAGCCATGTTTCTGTTAGACAGAGCATGTCTATTTTATGATCTGTTATCATATCGTTAACAAAAAGTGCTTTATTAGAGAGAGATCTAATATTTAGCAATCCGAGTCGTAACAGTCTATTATCTGTATTATGTTCATGTTTAGTTAGTTTAACGTTAATTAAATTACCTTTGAGAGGTTTACGCTTTATTTTATGTTTACTAATCCGGGGGACAGACACAGTCTCTATTTTATGATGTTTGGGAGAAAGTATTATCGCATGTTGTGTATTATGTGTGTTCTGCAACGTGAGACGGCAAGCAGACCGTTGGTTAAGCCATTCAGTCTGCTCCCTGACCTGGGCCCCAGTGAGTCAAGTTTTAGCATTAAGACTATGTGCCATATTTCTAGAGAGTAGAGAAGCTCCAGCCCAGGAGGGGTGGAGACCATCTCTTTTCAACAGGTCAGGTCTGCCCTCAAAACTCTTCCAGTTATTTATAAAAACAATATCATTCTGCAGGCACCACTCAGACAACCAGCCATTTAGTGATGATACTCTGCTATGTATCTCATCACCACGATAAGTGGGGAGGGGGCCAGAGAATATTACAGTGTCTGACATCGTGCTTGCGAGCTCACACACCTCTTTAATATTATCTCTAGTGATCTCCGATTGACGGAGTCGAACATCATTTGTGCCGACGTGAATAACAATCTTACTGAATTTACGATTAGCCTTAGCCAGCACATTTAAATTTGACTTGATGTCAGGCGCTCTGGCTCCCGGTAAACATTTGACTATGGTGGCTGGTGCCTCTTTGTTAACGTTCCGAACAATAGAATCACCGATAACTAGGGCACTTTCAGCAGGTTTCTCAGTCGGTGCGTCACTAAGCGGGGCAAACCTGTTCGAGACTGTAGTCGGAACGTTTGAGTGATGTTTTGACCTGCGACTACACCGTCTCACAGTCACAAAGTTTCCCAGCTGCGGGGGTTGTTCAACCGGAACCGAACTGTGCGCGCTAGTATTGCTCGCATCCAAAGTGTTTTCTAAGCTCCTTACATTCTTACTATCCTCAGATAAAGATTGGATGCGAGACTCTAATACTGTGATCTTCTCTGTCAGCCTAGCTATTTCCCTGCATTTATCGCATGTAAAACCCTCGCCGCTGACAGAGAAGGCTAAGCTAAACATATGACATGAGGTGCAAGTGACAATAATAAGAGAAGAAGCCATAACTCACCGGGTTTGAAGAGTAATTCCAACTTACCAAGGCTGCTCGGTGATTCTTAGCATATACGCTTTAAAGAGAAAACGTTAGCACACAAGACAGCTAGAAGGCGAGATGATATTTAGCAGTGTAAACAGAAAGCCCGCTAGCACGCTTGTGCTATGCTAACGGCGCTGAGTGTTTTGGTTTAAGATTTTAAGTAAATAACCAGGAGGTTATTGAGATATCAGGATAAGTTAGCAACGACAGTGATAATTAACAATGTGTGCTATGAATAAAATACACTAATATGAAAGAAGTGCAAGTTAAGTGATACAACAACCTGATTCCGTGTTGTAGTAGAGGGGAGAGGTGAATAGGTAACGGGTCGGGGCAGTTTAGCGAAACAATTCTTGGGCACAAAACACATGGGACTGACATGATCCTGCCACAAGACTCAAAAACCAAGACAAGGAGAGGCAGGATCATGACATACTGTCCAATACTTTATAAAGGAATTGGATACTTGACGGCGGATATTTAGCAACTTCATTGATTCAGTTGTTGCGACATTAAACCCATTTGCAATTTGAAAATGATGGAGGGTTTTCAGCAGTGGCGGCTGGTGAAAAATATTTTAGGTGGGGCTGTTTGTGTGTGGGCATCTGGGGGATCCTCCCCCAGAATTTTTTTAATTTCATAGATGTGATTTCCTGCATTCTGGTGCATTTTAGTCCATGTCCCTTGCCTATACCAATAAAAGAACTCAACCCAGTCAATACCAATGGTCTAAAAAGACAATATTAATTGAACTGCCATGTAAAAATCAAGTCTCACAGGTAATGATAATGAACAAGTTACATTGAAGTGCCTTTAAAAACAGTGGCGTTCTCCAGGTGCACCTCCAACTCACGGTCGATTGAGGCCATAAGATCAATTAGACCCAGGAAAATGCCAGGGTTTCTGATGCGTCACTCTCATCATGACCACGCAAAGCAAGTTCAAAGGCACCACAAAATTTCACGGCATCAATGATCTTTGACAAAATATGCAGATTCCTGTCCACCTCCTCGTTGTGCCTTCTTATGGCAATGCGGTGTCCCTCATCTAGCTGTGTGGCTATGCTAATTCGGGCTAGCTTCACAGAGTTGTCCATATGCACTCTTGCCCGTTCATGTTTCTTAATGCGTTCTGACATATGTTTCAGGTCTGTCACCCCTGTCTGTGTCCACGAGTTATCACAAGCACTTGTTTTAAACAGTAAGCAAGGGAAGCAAAAGATTGCATTGGCGTAACCACAGCTAGTAAGCCAAACCTTTCGATCGAACCAACCTCGGGAAAAGGTTCTCTTTTAGGTTTTCTCATTTTCTCGCGCCTGTTGGGTTATATTCACTTCTGGCTTGTCTGGTCCGAGTTCTTTTACAATTAGTTTTTCCGCTAATGTTCTTTTTTCGAATGGATACAGGTGTAGAGATTTAACTGAATTTGGGGCAAGATTAACTCCCACGACTACATTAATGCTATTCAACGTCGCCGGCGCCACCGTACTGCACTCGCACTCCGCTCTGAGGTAAATGTCCCGTGGTGCACTGCTCTAATCTTGGTACTACGGGAGCTGTTTTCAGAGCCCCAAACCTTAAAATTAGACAACGATGATTGGCCAAATATAAACTTTTTTTGCGTAGCAACCGGGGAACCATTGGCTTAAATTCCAGCACTGTAGGGCTGAGCGAACTGGAGCCCAGGGAAGACAGCCTATTGGCTACTACTACTACACCGACATGCAAATATCATTCTGGAGAGTTCTGAACACATTCTAAAGTAAAACCATTAATATCATATAATTAACACAGATTACTTTTCAAAATGAGAGATTATTAAAAAAAAACTATTTAAAAAAAATACAAATACAAATAAAAAACTGTCAGGGAGGTCGGCGCCCCAGCGCCCTCTATGGGCGAGCCGCTGCTGGTTTTCAGTTTCCTTACATGATGTCGATTGCGTGCTATTTAAAGATGTCGTAAGCAGTGAAAAAAAGCGTGCTCATATCAAGCTGCTGTATCGTCAGCCATTCATCTGATAAATTATGATAAAGATCACATGCTAAAGCTGCCTTGTTACATTACATTATTTTTTAAATATTCTCTCGACGTTTTGTTTATTAGTCGATAAGTGGCACAGATAGCAAGCATGTGTGAAATCATCTGTCAATATTAATTCATATTATATGATTTAATATAGATTTGGAGGCTAAATAGTGGTTTTAGTTCGAATTGTATATATATATATATATATATATATATATATATATATATATATATATATATATATATATATATATATATTGCATACAATATATTAAATAATACATAAAGAAATTATACTTTTAAGAAATAGATGCACTGAAATTATATTTATTAATATGTATTATATTGCATTATACCTTTTTGTTTAATAATGAAAGGAAATTTGTAATGGATAATAAATCTGTATTAAAGGCAGTTTGTCAAAGGGTCACCACTTATTCATATTTATTTGCTTTTACTTTTGTTCATTTGTATGCAAACAATGACTCTTTTACTACTATAGCACAGAATTTTGTTTTTTTGCCTAAATATGAAGATTCATATATCAATCAGATGTTCTATTTTTTGTAACATCTTTTTGTTGTATTTGTTTTCTGAATTACAATAATATGTCTGTGGATAAGTAGGCGACATGAGGAGATGCCGCGCGTATCATCCTCAATAACCAGTTTAGTCGTTTTGATTTGTTGATCAATTACTTATTAATTAATTTTGATTTCTTAAAACATTTATAAGGGTATAAGAGTCCCGACAGGAGAAGTCCACAGTCCAAAAAAGCCAAAGAAATATGCAAATTTATGATTATTTAATTAATCATTTATCTGTTTGAAATGCGCAAGGTTCCAAGTGAATACGTGATCATTTTGGTGATTAAAATCTAAGCCAGGATTTGAGATGACATGATGGGCGCCACGATCTTACTGTAACGCTGCCTACATGTCAACTTCTTCCTTAAGGATGTTGTGGGTGTCATTTGACTTCATGTGCTCTGGAGCTCTGGGTGCTTACTGAAGCTTGCAGCTTTCAAAGTTGTAGGGACAAAATGTAACCAAATGATGTCGCCCTTGCTTCATTTACGATAGCAGATGACTTTCTTGTGTTTAAGTAAAGAACTTAATAATATTAGGCTACTTATTTGAGTATAGTATTTGCATTATAAGTATACTTAAAGATATATCTTTCAATGTGCTAACTACACATTAAATGTATACCATCTTATTTAATGGGACAGTATTTGCAGTTTCCATCTTAAATCCCTCTCGAATACATGTATCTTGTAGGTACAACAGCATCGTTCTCAAGTAATGCTGTAGATTACAATGATCATACTGCCATTTGCCTTCACTTGAAACCGCCAATTTCCCTGTTATTCCCCATTGACAGCACTACAAGTTCTACAGCCATCTGCCACCTAAAGCTTTGGCAGCCATGTGATCATAACACGCCCATGCCGCATCATCAAAGTCCCAACTCATAAACATGTAGGACCAACATCAAGAATCAAACTCAGCTTTTCCTAAAGATTTTTTCTAATTTAATAGTAGACTTTACACAGGGGTAGAGATATTTTGTCACAAAGTTAGTCGTGTGGGAGACAATCGTTATAACAATCATTAGCTGAACCATGAAAGCAGAAATAAATGACAGCGGTGGATTAGAGGTGTTCTCATGAGAGCAAGATTAAGCTTAAAGCACATTTATTCATTTGCTAGTACCGGCTTAAGGCTAATGAGGGGACCGGCCCGTTCATTTACAGTACATGTAAAACTATGCAGTATGATTATTACCACGATATGATGATTGACACACTGGGAGCCATAGTGACTTTTGTCATCTCACAGCTGTGAATAGGAATATAACCCATTGATATCTGCTCTTTTTCAGCTAAAGACTAGTTTTGTGCGCTGTGGTTTGTTTGGTCTTATAAAATATAAACTATCTGGATATTTAAGATTTATTTTCAGCTTGTCTTTGTTTGCTGTTTTTTCTATGAAGAACTGGCAACACTTTAGCGAAGGGCTCGTGAGAGTGATTAGCCCCGTGTCAAACTGTACGAAAGTAATGCATGACAGGGGAGCAGTCAAGAATATGAATAGAGGAAACAAGGTCAGAGGTTTCACGGGGTTCATCGGCTAGGCATGCTCTATGTTTGGGGGATATATGATAATAGAAATACAATGTATATTTGAATTTGGTTTTATATTCCAATTGATATCAAATCTATTTGATTTAAGCCATAATAACACAGTAAAACACAATAAAAACATAATTACATAATAAAAAACATTATAACTGAAACAATTTTAAAACAGAGTTTTCTACTTACCTTTCCTTGCTATTATCAGAGAGACATCTCATGCGTTGTTTATCTGACCGCACTTTCATCACATCTATTGTCCATGGTGAAAGATGCCTTTTGGTGAGGTGCTGCTTATAATACATTTTGTATGGTTCCCAACAACGCAACACATTGACAGTTGTGCACCTGAACCTCATTGGGCGTTTTGGCCCTTTGGGGCCCACTGCAGGTTGATCAGACCTGGGTGTGTTGCATTGCTACACGGTCAATTGGCAACCCATGTTGTGTCCATCCGCCTCAACCACAGCCAGTGGCTTCTTCTTTCCACAACACTTGCCAGTTCTTTATTATCTTCCACTTGACCTGTCCTCTGGCAAGCATTAACTGGCACTTTTAATACATGTTCAGTGCCCCCGGTTCAGTATGGCTTCACATTAAAACACACAAACCATTTTTTATGTGGTCATTTGGCAGCCCATACTGTGTCCATCGCTTTCAACCACAGCCAGTGGCTTCTTCTCTCAACAACATCCTATTGACTACCCAGGAAATGATCTCCCTTTCTGGTTTCTGTTCTCTCCTCTGTGAGTTTTGATGGGTCTAGTTCACATCCTGCAGAGAGTTCTCCCTCAGTTGGTCTAGTTCTCCCCATGTGGGTCCACGTCTCTCTGTAGGGAGTTTTTGTCGGGTCGAGCCTCTCCCATGGACTTTAGTGCTGCCGGCAGCAGCAATGTCTTTATTGTAATGCGATCCTGCCGATATGCATTAGGAATATATGCAATATGCCTATCTCACGGAGCATGCGGCACAACTCCTTGCCCAGGCCCTGGTAATCTCAAGGTTGGACTACTGCAATGCTCTCCTTGCTGGTCTTCCTGCAAAGGCTATCAAACCACTTCAGCTGGTTCAAAACGCAGCAGCACGCCTCGTCTCCCAAAAGGGCTCATGTGACACCCCTTTTCACCTCTCTCCACTGGCTACCGGTTGAAGCCCGGATCAGATTCAAGTCACTGATGTTTGGATACAGAACTATTACTGGATCTGTCATACTTTCACACCCTACTACACTCCTACACCCCATCAAGAATCCTGCGTTCAACAAATGAGTGGCGCCTTGTAATGCCTTCTCATAAGGGCACTAAATCCCTTTCCCACTCATTCTCCTTCACAACTCCTTCCTGGTGGAACATTCTTCCTAACGCAATCTGATCAACCACATCTCTCACAACCTTCAAAAAACTACTTAAAACCCATCTCTTCTGTGAATTCTTCACAGACAAATGAAAATAAACCCTCTCTCTTCTCTAAACAGGTAGGGGTCTAGCTTTTGTTGAAACTAGTAACTTTGTTACAAAACTTAAGATTTAAGACTTGACTTGACTTGACTTGACTTGACTTGACTTGACTTGACTTGACTTGACTTGACTTGACTTGACTTGACTTGACTTGACTTGACTTGACTTGACTTGACTTGACTTGACGACACCAGGGGCAACAGGACAAGACAGGGATAAAGACAAACGATCCAGCACAGGACAGCAAACATGAGGACATTAAATAGGAGAGGAACAAAAGAGGCATAACGAGGGCAACAGGTGAAGGCAGAGAACTGATAATGGAATAATGAATAAGGAAACAAGGGGGCTGGGCTAAGACACAGGAAGGAAATACACAAAGCACAATCAATGGCTGATGACACATTTAATACTTGGTCACTTAAGTAGAATTAAGGAACATTAAGATTTTTATAATGAAATTTACATAAAATACCATGCGCAGTTGTGTACTTACATTATCCCAAATGTTCCCAAGAATGTGCAAATCCAGAAATTCCTATTTAAAATAATTTAAAATATTGTCCCTTGTCTCCCTTGTATTTGTCGCATATAAGTGACTTAATATCCGGTGCTCCCCAATACCTTCAGTTTCCAGAAATTGCGGCAACACGCAAATGCGGAAGTGGTTATACAGCATCTGGGATGCAGCATGTATAATTCTGTTATTATGTATCACGATTACTCTTTGGTGAGTAAAGGAAACAAAAAAGCGTAAATGTAATTTACATTTTAAACGACGACTGTTTTAAACATGTAAAAGTGTGTAGCATTATGCAACCAAATTGCGGGAGCGGGCAGGTTTACCTTTGCGACGGGCAGGAATGGGCGGGTAAAACAAATAGTGCGGGTCCTGCGAATTATAGCCACCAGCAAGGCCTTGCATGCCTTGCCTTGCCTTGCCAATATACAATGGACACAAATCTGGCTCCTCTGGGTTGAGGCGGCATACCTGCTTGATTATACCGGGTCAAAGTAAGCTCTGCTTCAAAGATGAAGGACTTCTCCCTGCATGTGTAAGGCAAGATACTACAGAGAAATGCGTTTTTGTCTTTGCTGTAAAGACATTCGGCCATACGACTTCGTTGCCGGGAAAGGCTTTGTTGACATAGTTCAACATTTCATTAATGTAACCGCTAAATATAGCAGATTTGATGTTAAAGATGTTCTGCCTCACCCAACCACTGTATCTCGACATGTCTTTGTGAGAGATCCAGGCGTCAGTGGCAAGGGAGATCAGCCATCATTGAAGCCCATCATTGAAACCTATGGATGTGCCATCACGACAGCTATATGGACCAAAGACTACCATAAAACTTCCTTCATATCAAGCACCATCTATTAAACAAACAATGACTTTCGTCTCGTTTCGAGGGTGTTGTTTGCAGCTCTGTTTGAAAATCTTGTGTGCAAAAAACAGCAGAAAACATCAGGAACCTTTTGTTCCAGAAACCTAGGTAGCCATGTTGTGTTTGTCATTACCATGGAGCAAATATAGTTGCTGCTCTGTGTGGAGACACCAGGCTGAATTGCAATGCGCATATACTGAACGTAATTTTGTCCAGCGCATTTGCCCCAGATGTCTTGGCCAAGAAACCAGAGCTGTCTGAACTGTAGACCAATACGAAAAAATTGGTCAAATATTTGAAAGATTCAGGTCTGCAGAACAGCTTAAAGACATAGCTCTAACAATCATCCGAGACCCGGCGTAATTCAACTTATTATATGCTGCCCTCCATACTGCAACAGCATGAGGAAATCGTCACTTTACTGGTTACCAACAACCAATATGAAAGAATTTTGCAGATCAATTAGAACACTTTGAAAACAGTGGTTGCATTTCTCAAGTTATTCAAAGATGTGACTAATGACCTTGAGTCTGACTAATAAACTCCCAGCGCATGTCTTGTGCTACCATGTTCCATCAGACTTATTGAACACTGCCAAGCAGCGTCTCCTGAGCACGTGCTCTCCGAAGTCAGCGGTGTATGTGTTTCACGTCCCGCGCAGGGCTCTACTACCACCTCAATTTCCAAAGTCCAATTTAATTCGCAGGCTAACGCAGCATTACATTTCACGTTTCTAATTCATTATGATGACATAAAGTAAAATTCCTTCATTACCTCGTGCGTGAACATGATGGGCAATCTCCATACTCCTCTGGATTGCTCTATATTTCTTAGTTCACAAGGTTTACTACTCGTTTCATGACTAATACTTAGACGTTACACCTTACATTAGTCGCAAGAGGTCGTCCTATTACTCATCCATTTTTACGCAGCGCTTTTATCGATTTAATACTAAACCTACGACTTACAGCAGGCATTGAATTGGATTTTTGAGATACAGGAGCAGTTTGTAGTAAGTAGTACAACCATTACAGCCAAACAGTAAAAACAATTTTTTTTGTAACACAAGCATGTTAACCACACATTACCCAGGGTTTACGTCGACTCTGGACCTCGAGATACACTTTTCACCCGTGTACTATGCAATGTACTGCTGTCTAAAACAGCTGTGAGGCAGTGGTCCAGATCTGTTCTGTTACCATGAATGTTGATTTGTATCTATGAGTATTGATGTTTTTATACTTTTTTATAGTGTTTAATTGTGTCTGTTTTCATTAACAGTCGTTTGATGGCTGCACAAGCTTGTGGTGTCCCCTTGTAAACATCATTATTCTTCATTAGGCCCAAATGCTGTAAGATCCCTGCTTTTGTGTCATGTGGAAGGACACGTGTCTGCCTGCTCACTGTACAGTGTTTGTTGGCAGAGGTGTTTTGCAGGCAACTGTTCTTTGCACAGGGTTTTGTTTGTGCAAATAAACAAGCAATGCTGTTGTTTCTTGCACTCAAATATATTGTTATAGTGTAGTGATCATTTCTGTAACTACACCACACTGGAGACAGAAATCTTTTTTTATTGATGCCCATTCAAATGAAAGCGTGTAAAAGCTTGTAAGTGCAGAGTTATAAATTCATACGTTTATGGAGGTACTGTATATAGCAGCCAAGTAACCTAACATTAGAGATGTCCAAAAAGGAGGTTGTTGTCAGATTTAGTCAGGCTTACAGATTTGTCACTGATCTAAATGATATACTAAACTAAAATGAACAAAACCAATAGTTGAGAATATGCTTCTTAAGACCATATGCATTCTGAGGGAATCCTTTTTTTCATTTTGTCATTTAGCATGTTCCTAAATATTAGACCTTAAATAAATCATAAGAAAGGTCTGTTGTCACCAAATCACAGAGACTGTTGATGTGTATTCCTATCAAGATTCCTGCCAGATTGGCCGGTTGGAGATGCAGTCTAAAGGATGTGTTTTGTCTCCAGTGTCTTTTCTTTTAGCGCTCATGTCAGTTGCAGGAACGGTTATGCTGTTTTCCAACAGTCGGAATGCGTGTGTTTACAGGAGGAAATAAGGGACTGCATGGACAGCAGACACGACACACAAGGGTCAATTTGATTTATTAGAAATGGAGAGTTCAACAGCACAAAACGAGCCTTGTTGCTCCAGAGAGTGCCATCGCTTCAACCAGACAGTGTCAAGCATTGTGCAGCTCCTCAGTCTGTGGAGAACTGAAGGGTTGGCAGCAGACACTTTGGTCTCTTACATCTGGAACTCCCAAACAAAAGCTTTCAGAATCTTTACAGCCCAGAAACCAGAGCGAGACATATTTCATATGACCTCTTTTTTGGGAAATGTGAAAAAAGATGAGCGGAGTGACATTCATTCTTGTTCATTCTTTCCGAGTATTTATTGTTGACCCTGTTCTTGGCTCATTTTATGCATGAAGGAGTGAGAAGCTTGGCTGACTCTCATGAGACTGCTCGTTGCACTGCTCTTGGATGCACATTGAAGTGTATTTTTAAACCAAATCAGACTTTTACATCACTACACAACAGCTCATTTGGAGGAGGGTGATATGGTAAGAATGTTGATTTGTTATTTAATTTGAGTGTTACAGCAATCTACATTAACTGTGGCTGTAACTCTATGAAATATAGTCGATATCTGTTTTTATTTTATTTTATTTTCCACGTTCTCTTTTTAAATGTCTCTATTCGTTATTTGTAGTCTTGATCCATTGACATTTCGGAGAATCTTCTTTAAGTTTACCCGAGTTAACACAATACAGTTTATAAATTGAGTGTTGCAGCGGCGGCATCATTTTATCACCGCAGGCATAATAATAATAATATTTTGCTTTGAACGACTCCATCATTGCATTTACAAAAATTTTAGGATGTGGTTGTTTTGTTTCAATTTAAAAACAGACCTGAACTTTCTGCTAATTTTCTGTAAAAAATTATAATTAAAAAAAATTCTGAATAAATCATAACAATCAGGTATTAGGGTAAGGCCTATAGCTGGGATGGTGACTGTTTATTTTAAAGGGTCAGTTGTGGTCATCTTTCTAGATCGGACAGGGGTATATATGTAGTTGTTGTATAGAAATGTTGTTTCAGGCCCTGTTTGACTCATTTAAATGTGCATTATAACACTGAAGAACAAAGGACTTTCTTGTGAACATAGACACATCAGTCTAGAAGCGGTTTCCTTGCTTGGTACCCTTAAATCAGTTACGTACAATATGAGTTATGTAGGCATCGGCTCAATGCACTAAAACCAGATCTACTGTGTGTCTGAACCTCCAGTCAGAGAGATGGAAGGATGATTCAGAAGAGAAATGACGGGTTGATGGAGTGGGTGTGGAATCTCTTTAATGTCACACATCAAAAGAGAGGATCAGTCCACAGTGGTGCTCTCTGTCTGACGCTGTAAAGTGCACGATCACTATTTGTGTTATTTAATTAATAGCTCTTTATGTGTTTCAGCTCAGTGCTAAAAAAGATATGGATCTGTGTGTTCACTAACTGACCAACAAACTCCAGTCAGATATACTCTGTGTATATACTTTATATATATATATATATATATATATATATATATATATAACGCTTCACAATTCAATTTTCAAACCATACAATGCAAATGCAAGATTTAAAAATTAAAACGAAATGTCAGTGTAACCAAGTTAAATAAAAGTAAGAAAGGAGACAGGAACCGGCAAACGTTAAACAAGCTTTTAATAAAGTAAACAAACAAACAAAACGAAAGTAAAATGCCACACAAATACACTACATACAGTCCAGACCTGGTCCTCTTTCGCCCTTCCCTGTTGTCGCTCCTCTCTTATGCGTTTGGAGCTCCTCCATGAGAGATGTGAGAACGGTGCACCGCAGCTGACCCTCATTATCACTCGCATCACCGGCCTCGCGTCGCTCTCACGGCTCTCATACCGCCTGCTCTCCCCAGTCAGTTCATTCATTTTTTGGGTTACTTTGCCAATGGATTATTGTCATGGATAATATACTGTACATATATGTATGTTTTACAGCTTGTTCTAAGTACTGTTTAATTTAAAGAGTTTATCTTTGTCTTGTTTAAAACACATTGTACAGTTTGATGCAACTTTTAAGAAGTCATTTGTAATGTATATATAGTTAGTCATTTAAATACAATGTTGATGATGTCATTAGTCATTTATTACTTTTTAAGGTATTTTGCTCAACACTGTGTACAAGTAATACCGTTGGAAACACATTTTATATATTGCCACACTTTCAGTACACTCTTAAAAATAGCGGTGCTTAAAAGTTTCTTCACAGCAATGCCATAGAACAGTTGTTCTCAAGCTTTTCAGATAAATTACCACTTCAATAAAATGAGTTGTTCAAAGTACCAGCTAAAGACCTCCATAGACAAATCACATGAATAAACTCTCATGCTAATAGAAGAGCTGTGAAACTTTACTTGCCCCATGATTAGATAGACCTTGTCCTCCAATCCTCGTCCTTCATTGATTTAACCTTGAATAGATGCAGATGTGCTTGTTGAATTAAAAGTTCAGAAATACATAAGAGGATTAATTTACATGTTCATCGGAAGACAGACTCACAAGCATCTGTTGCTCAGGCTCTGTTTGGGCTGCCTGCACACGCCTGAGTTACGTCATTTATCAATGATAAATAAACAATAATTCATTACTATTACTTTAACAACTATATAAAGGCTACATGTGCTGTATTCTGTATTTATCAATCATGTATAAATTTTGAAATTGTATTTAAAACACGAAATGAATATATAGAGTTTTTAAATTTCCTGTTGTGTCACGTACCACTAGGGGTCTCTTCAAGTACCACTAGCGGTACGCATAACACAGTTTGAGAACCACTTGCCTAGAAGAACCAATTTTGGTTCCACAAAGACCCATTCAGTCAAAGGTTCTTTAAAGACCAGATTTCATTATCTGTAGAACGTTCAATTTTCAGATGTTAAAGGTTCTTTGTGGCATCGGAGAACAATTTGAAGCACCTTTTGTGAGTGAGAGTGAAGAATTTTACTATTTCAAATAGATTATTTCTAAAATGTTTTTGGCTTTCAGATACAATTGATGTTCATTTGCTAGCAGACCTCATTTCTAATCCATTCCAAATGTCTGTTAATTCCACACTGAGACAAGATCCAAACAAATGACGTGAAGTTCACTACGATAAACACAAATGACTTCAAACAGCTTTTGTACCTTGAGGGCTACACAGTCCTTTTGAGAGGCTGCTGAGATGAGGGGACAGACTTTAAATGAGTAAGCAAAATATCTGAGATAAATATTGTAAATAAGATTACTGTACATACATCAAGTGACCTGTTAAAAGTGGCCTCTTTGTTGAAAAATCAGCATGGCAGAAACCCATGAGAGACCTCCATGATGTTACTTTCATGGGACCAAAACACAGAAAATAAACGATGTATTGTTAAAATATGTGATGGAAAGTATTAATATATTAATATAATGTTCCATTAATATAATGTTTAATAAAGAAATCTTTTTTCATGTTTTTGCCCTTTAGAGTCAGTCAATAGGGTATACAAAATATATTAATAAACAATAACCGTATATATTCAGATATTCTTCAATGTTTGCAACAGGTTTGTTTTGATCAATTTTGATGATAAAGGTTTTGCATGTATTTATTGTTTTATGTTGTTTTTACCATTGCAGCATTCAGTAGTCTCCTGTTCTGCTCCAGCAAAGGAAGTAAACAGTGGATCTCTTCCTGCGGGCTGGAAAAGCTTCAGGTCAACTGAGGGAAGGAAATACTATGTCAACACCAGCACTAATGGTGGGTCTGGTTTTTTCACTATATGCCAGTGAACTTGACTGCCAGCCCAATGATCAGTCTTTGTCTGAAAACTGTTAACACAGTCAGATTCAGATTCATCTTTAATAAAGCTTCCTTGTAGACCCTCTGAAAGTCTCGTATTGCTCTATGGACCTTATCGTAAGAGATCTCAACACTGGCCCAAACTGAGCTCAGATTAGCCAAATCTGGTTTCAACATTGATTTTAAGATTTCAATATGAATTCAATGAACTCAAGCGTCTCATCTTATTTGCCCAAATCCAGACCTTTAAAATCTTAATTCATTTTACACCTGCATCCTCTTCATGTATTTTAACCATATTGACCATATTGTTTTAATTTCTCCTATTCCCATTGTTGCCCATGCACACACGCGAACAGAACTATATATGGCTCAAAGCTTATTTTGCTGCTCAGTCCACCTTTCTTGTTGTGGTATCAGTAAGAAGCAGGTCTATGCCACCGTTTCTCGAGACTTGAAAAAATGTGAAATGTTGATAATGTATCTCAGTATGTTGTAGTGTAATCACAGAATCCATCTCTTCCCCGCACGGCACCACAGGCTGGAAAACTTCATTAGCATTCTCCATTATCCTTGTAGCCTATTCATATGGAAAGAGGCGAATCAAGCTGATCTGGAATCATCTGATACTCTCATATTCCTTTCTTCATATTCATTCACTCACTTAAAGCATTTTCTTTTGGCTCTTTTCTCACTAACACGTTGCCTGGGACGCATACAGATCATGACCTCTTGTCTTCCACTGAAGCGTAATTGAACAGAATTCTCAATTCATAATTCATCACGTTAACTATAACCAGTTTCAATGTTTTGCGTAATTCAGGATGCAGATGAGAAGACTTGAGTATTAAAACACAACTAAAGGAAAAATTTACAGTGAATATTCAAAGACGATTTCATGACCATAGTGGACATTACATATCTTTTATTATGAAATCTTATTCGCTGTTCAATGATGGTTTATAAGACTGTGCTGTAGACTGTCTATCAGTTAATCTGCTTGTAAACACTGACAGAAGTGTCCAGAGGTGGTTTCTGTGTACAGTGCAACCGAAAGCCATTTTTCACTGTAAACAGAGTTTCACTCTTTCCTGAAAACAAACTACAACTAAACACGCTTCATATATGATTAAATAAAACCAGCGGTAACACTTTAGTATGGGGATCAATTCTCAGCACTAACTTTAGCATGAACCTCTTGGATGTCTGTAGTTATTATCATAACTGTGTGGTCAGTTTAGCTCATTATTATTTTCACAACACTTTTTAAAATGGTTTGGAACTGAATGCTTGAAATGAGGCATGTTGTTTTGCAGCAAAATACATCTTGACTCACAGGAAACAGTGTTTGGAAAAATATGGTAACAATTTTCAGCCACGACTGTGAAAAAGACATTCACGTTATTTTTCAGAAAGTGCCACATTCTTTTGCCCATAGTTGTGAAAAAATCATGAAGCGTTACTGTTTACATTTTTTTAAATGGATATACTGAGAACGAATTGCTCCTCCTGATAGTTTCATTTATTTGCATGTGCTGTTGTAGCATCTGATGCACTAAATGAAAAGCAGAAATCATGTAATGCTACAAATATGACCATAAAATTAATATTAAATGCAGTTCACATGGCTATATTAAGCCTGTACAGTATCACTTCACCACTGTGATTCCAGCCCCTTAACAGATGTTGAAGGTGCAGCAAAGATGAGATCTAACTTGATATATGCCAGCCTATCATCACCTCATCAGTTGATGAATTACGGCCGCCATCACCAATAGAAGATGTAAACAAATTTCAGCAGGCTGTATAGCACAACATATATTGCTGCAAGCATGCGCTCACTTTGGTGAATAGGCATGATTTATGATCTGCCTAATTAACATATAAAGTGTTTCTACTTAAAGACCCTATAATGTAGCCCTTTCACAACATGTAATATAAATCGTAGGAGTCCACGGAATCCGTCTTTGAAGTTTTAACTCAAAATTCACCACAGATCTTTTATTATACTGTGCCCTGCAAGTCTATTTTCGCCTGTGAGGGAAAACTTATTTGGTGTGTGTCTCTTTAAATGGAAATGAACTGTTGGTCTCTGCCCCCAGCAGAAAGTGCATGGCTCTTGTCGGTACACGATCCGTTCCACCTGCACAATCCGTTCTGAGCATGCGCGTAATATACGTATTAGAAAACGTCCCGGTTTTCCTACACTATTGGTACAATTTTCGGTAGTAATTAAAGCTATTCCCTCTGGGTGTCATGATTCTGCCTTCTCTTGTCTTGGTTTTCTGGTCTAGGGGCAGAATCATGACAGACCCACGTGTTTTATGTGGAGAGAAACATATTATTGTCAATCAGGACATAATATGTGTTCTCTCCAGTCTCGTCATTGGCCCCGCCCCTCTCGTTCCTAGTATTGCTTTCCTCCTGTGTCTCATTACCCACACCTGCCCATTGTTATCTCCTTTGTTAGTCTCCCTATTTAATGCCCTCTTGTCTATTGTCTTGTGCTGGTTTGTTGTACGTGTTACCCTGCCTGTGCATGTCGTATTCCTTGAATGTTAGAGTTCCTAGTTCCCTTGTTCTTGGTTGTGTTAAGTTAGTAGTTTGTTTTTGCCCCCCATGTGGGAAGTGTTTGTTTTCTGTTTTGTATTCTAGTTTATTTAGTGTTTGTCCCCATTGTGTTTGTTTTGTTATTTATTATTAAAGTCCTTGTTAACCCCTTCATCCCTGTTTCGCTGCCTGCAATTGGGTTCTCCTTCAGTTCCATAACAGAACGAACCAGCCAAATCTGAACCCAGCAGGCAGCATGGACACTGACCGGTCCAGCGTGGCCCGTCGCCTCTGTAGTCTTCGCCAGGGAAGTGAGACTGTGGACGAGTATGTGGAGAGATTCCTGGACATTGCGGAACAGGGCGTCTTCGGGGAGAGGGAGCTGGCGGTGCTGTTCAACACCGGTCTCAGAGAGCCGCTCTCACGCTCGGAGATGAGGGCGATGAGGCCGTTGGATTTCGACGCCGTGTGGGTAACTGCCGCAGCGCGTTCGGAGTCCGCGACCTCATCGAACCCAGTTTACTCATCTCCGCTGGTTGCGATACCCGAGTGGTCCTCTGCAGATTGGTGTTGTGGGCATTGCCACGCACCACTATCCAGCCTCTGCAGCCTCTCCACAACCGCCCAGTCTCACTGGCAAGCGGGGGAGACGGGAATCCTGGGGGTCCTCGTCCGAGGCCTCCAATCCCAAGCCGCCCGTCCCATTCACATCGTTCCTGCAGCCGACCACCAGGCGGGTGGCTCGGCTGAAGAAGAAGAGG
Organism: Barbatula barbatula; assembly: GCF_947034865.1. Taxonomy (NCBI): domain Eukaryota; kingdom Metazoa; phylum Chordata; class Actinopteri; order Cypriniformes; family Nemacheilidae; genus Barbatula; species Barbatula barbatula. The sequence continues at coordinate 23,275,346 of NC_136769.1, read as the reverse complement.
CAACGGAGGGCGGCTCGGAGTCCGGTGGTCCCGGTGGTCCCGTCAAGTCCGGTGGTCCCGTCAAGTCCGGTGGTCCCGGTGGTCCCGTCAAGTCCGGTGGTCCCGGTGGCCTTCCAGCCGGCTTTAATTCCTGCCCTGCCGGCCTTCCAGCCGGCGTCAAGTCCTGCCCTGCCGGCGACTTCGTGCTCTGGAGCGCCGCCCCCCAAGTCCCCTGGGACTCCGCGCTTCCGAGCGCCAGGGACAAGAACTGTTCCCCCATGTCCCACACCCTTTGTTGTGAAGCAGTTACGTGCTTCACCTCTCCCCTCTAATACAACACGGAATCAGGTTGTTGTATCACTTAACTTGCACTTCTTTCATATTAGTGTATTTTATTCATAGCATACATTGTTAATTATCACTGTCGTTGCTAACTTATCCTGATATCTCAATAACCTCTCCTGGTTATTTACTTGAAAATCTTAAACCAAAACACTCAGCGCCGTTAACATAGCACAAGCGTGCTAGCGGGCTTTCTGTTTACACTGCTAAATATCATCTCGCCTTCTAGCTGTCTTGTGTGCTAACGGTTTCTCTTTAAAGCGTATATACTAAGAATCACAGAGCAGCCTTGGTAAATTGGAATTACTCTTCAAACCCGGTGAGTTATGGCTTCTTCTCTTATTATTGTCACTTGCACCTCATGTCATATGTTTAGCTTAGCCTTCTCTGTCAGCGGCGAGGGTTTTACATGCGATAAATGCAGGGAAATAGCTAGGCTGACAGAGAAGATCACAGTATTAGAGTCTCGCATCCAATCTTTATCTGAGGATAGTAAGAATGTAAGGAGCTTAGAAAACACTTTGGATGCGAGCAATATTAGCGCGCACAGTTCGGTTCCGGTTGAACAACCCCCGCAGCTAGGAAACTTTGTGACTGTGAGACGGCGTAGTCGCAGGTCAAAACATCACTCAACCGTTCCGACTACAGTCTCGAACAGGTTTGCCCCGCTCAGCGACGCACCGACTGAGAAACCTTCTGAAAGTGCCCTAGTTATCGGTGATTCTATTGTTCGGAACGTTAACATAGAGGCACCAGCCACCATAGTCAAATGTTTACCGGGAGCCAGAGCGCCTGACATCAAGTCAAATTTAAATGTGCTGGCTAAGGCTAATCGTAAATTCAGTAAGATTGTTATTCACGTCGGCACAAATGATGTTCGACTCTGTCAATCGGAGATCACTAGAGATAATATTAAAGAGGTGTGTGAGCTCGCAAGCACGATGTCAGAAACTGTAATATTCTCTGGCCCCCTCCCCACTTATCGTGGTGATGAGATACATAGCAGAGTATCATCACTAAATGGCTGGTTGTCTGAGTGGTGCCTGCAGAATGATATTGTTTTTATAAATAACTGGAAGAGTTTTGAGGGCAGACCTGACCTGTTGAAAAGTGATGGTCTCCACCCCTCCTGGGCTGGAGCTTCTCTTCTGTCAAGAAATATGGATCATAGTCTTAATGCTAAAACTTGACTCACTGGGGCCCAGGTCAGGGAGCAGACTGAATGGCTTAACCAACGGTCTGCTTGCCGTCTCACGTTGCAGAACACACATAATACACAACATGCGATAATACTTTCTCCCAAACATCATAAAATAGAGACTGTGTCTGTCCCCCGGATTAGCAAACATAAAATAAAGCGTAAACCTCTCAAAGGTAATTTAGTTAACGTTAAACTAACTAAACATGAACATAATACAGATAATCAACTGTTACGACTCGGATTGCTTAATATTAGATCTCTCTCTAATAAAGCACTTTTTGTTAATGATATGATAACAGATCATAAAATAGACATGCTCTGTCTCACAGAAACATGGCTAAAGCCAGATGATTATATTGCGTTAAATGAGTCTGTCCCCCAAGATTATTATTATAAACACGAGCCTCGCCTAAAAGGCAGAGGGGGAGGTGTTGCTGCACTTTAGCGTAACTCTTTTAGCATTTCTCAGAAGTCTAATCCTAAATACAATTCTTTTGAAGTCATGGTACTTGATGCATCAATACCTAATACTAAGGACAAAACATCTTTAAAATTTATTCTGGCTATTGTATATAGGCCTCCAGGGCACCACACAGATTTTTATTAAAGAATTTGGTGGGTTCTTATCAGAACTAGTACTGGCTGCAGACAGAGTCCTTGTTGCTGGGGACTTTAACATTCATGTAGATAATGATACAGATGCTTTAGGAATGGCTTTTAAAGACACTTAACTCCATGGGCGTTAGTCAACATGTGTCAGGACCTACTCACCTTCGTAATCATACTTTAGATTTAATTTTGTCTTACGATATAAACGTGGTCGATGTTAAAATCCTTCAGCAGAGCGAAGACATCTCAGATCATTATCTGGTATTATGCTTGCTTCAATACCCAATGGTGGCAAATCAAACTCCAAGTTACAAATATTGTAGAACAATAACTCAGACTACAAAAGGTGCGTTTCTTAATAATTTGCCTGAATTGTCTCAAATCTCTAGCATGAGTAACAACGTTGAAGATCTTGACTTTACTATTGAAAATATTAATGCCACCTTCTCGGAAACGCTAGACATAGTTGCTCCCTTGCGCTTAAAGAAGATTAAAAATGACAGACCGACACCGTGGAAAAATGAACACACTCAGGCTCTAAAGAAAGCAGCACGAAAAATGGAGCGCAACTTTAAAAAGACTAAATTAGAGGTATTTCGTACTGCCTGGAAGGATAGTACAAAAAAATACAGGAAAGCCCTAAAAACGTCTCGATCCGCCTACATTTCATCATTAATAGAAGAAAACCAAAATAACCCTAGGTTTTTATTTGATACAGTGGCTAAATTAACCAAAAATAAATCGTCAGCGACTTCTGATGCTGTATACCAGCATAGCAGTGATGATTTTATGAACTATTTCAAAAATAAAATCCAAGATATTCGAGAGAAAATTATAACTATGCAACCAGATGCGAAGCCCGCTGAACAAACGACTTACTACAGCACTCCTAAGGAGAAATTATGTTTATTTTCTACTATAGATCACGATGAACTATCGAAAATCATTAGATCATCTAAATCGACTACATGCATGCTATACCCTATACCTACAAATCTTCTGAAAGAGATGCTCCCAGAAATTATAGATCCTCTACTTAGCATTATTAACTCATCTCTGACATTAGGACATGTGCCTAAAGCATATAAGGTGGCTGTTATAAGGCCCCTTGTCAAAAAACCCCATCTGGACCCTGGAGAACTAGTTAACTATAGACCTATTTCGAATCTACCTTTCTTATCTAAAGTTCTGGAAAAAGTAGTCTCAACTCAAATATGTTCCTTCCTCCAAAGGAATGAGATTAATGAAGATTTCCAGTCTGGATTTAGAGCACATCACAGTACAGAGACTGCTCTGATTAGAGTTACAAATGATCTGTTTATGGCGTCCGACCGAGGTTGTATCTCCTTATTGGTGCTGCTAGATCTTAGTGCTGCATTCGACACCATTGACCACAGCATGCTCCTACATAGACTTGAAAATGATGTCGGTATTAAGGAAATAGCTTTGAAATGGCTTAGATCTTATTTATGCGACCGTTTCCAATATGTAAAAATAAACAATGAGGTATCACGCAAATCGCAAGTCCAGTACGGTGTACCACAGGGCTCAGTACTAGGGCCTATGCTCTTCGCATTATACATGTTACCCCTAGGAGATATAATAAAGCGACACGGAATAAGCTTTCACTGCTATGCTGATGATACGCAACTTTATATTTCCTCGAAGCCTCACGAAACACAGCAATTCCATCGAATAGTGGAATGCATTGTCGATATAAAAAAGTGGATGAGTAGCAATTTTTTATTACTGAACTCGGACAAAACTGAAGTGTTACTTATCGGACCGAAAACCGCCCTACGTAACAACCAAGAATACTGCTTAACTATTGATGGATGTTCCATAAAACCCTCATCTTCAGCTAAGAATCTTGGCTTTATATTCGATAGTACTCTGTCATTTGAGAACCAGGTCGCCAACACCTGTAAGATTGCGTTTTTCCATCTTAAAAATATATCTAAATTACGTCATATGCTGTCATCATCAGATGCGGAGAAGCTTATACATGCCTTTATGACATCAAGACTAGATTACTGTAATGCACTATTAGGTGGTTGCCCTGCAGGCCTATTACAAAAACTCCAACTGGTCCAAAATGCGGCAGCTCGAGTTCTTACACGTACAAAAAAGTATGAGCATATTAGCCCGGTTCTGTCAACCTTGCACTGGTTACCTATAAAGCATCGCATAAACTTTAAAATCTTGCTTATTACCTATAAAGCCTTGCATGGTTTAGCTCCTCACTACTTGAGAGAACTTCTTACGTATTATAGTCCATCACGTGCACTACGCTCTCAGGCGTCAGGTCAGTTGGTAATACCTAGAATTTCAAAATCAAGTGCAGGCGGCAGATCCTTTTCCTATCTAGCCCCTAAACTTTGGAACAGTCTTCCCTGCAATGTCCGGGAGGCAGACACACTCTGTCAGTTTAAATCTAGACTAAAGACGCATCTTTTTAATCTTGCATACACTAGATTATCATAATATATGTATTTCAAAGATCTAGGCTGCACTAGTTAGATCAACCGGAACCAGGGACACTTCCAATAACAACTGATGCATTTGTTGCATCAAAGAGTGCAGAACAGTACTCTACTCTCAGCCAGTCTTGTCTCATTGTTCCAAGGTTACAATAGCGGAGCGGGCAGGGCGCAATCCATTCCTAGACCTGACAAATGCTGGACGAAGGAAGTGACGTCCCTACAAAACTTCAGCTATTATTAGATTATTAATGATAATTTTAAATCTAATTTTTTTATTTTCGCCTTGTTGTGCAAGCACTGTTGAGCTTGTGCAGAGGCTGCAGTTTTTGCCAGAGGGGAACTGGAATCCCCTGGTTAGGCCTGGTTTCCCTCCGAGGTTTTTTTTCTCCTCCAATGGAGTTTTGGGTTCCTCGCCACCGTTTGCGTACTGTTTTGCACTGTTTTGCCTGGCCGGGGGGGCTGCTAGAATTTGTTAGTCTTATTTAATTAACACTGCATATAGGAATTTATTGTGTGTCTGATATTTGACCTGTGTTTTGAATTCCATAACCTTTTATGTTTTACTTATAGTCATTTTTTTCTTGTACAGCTGCTTTGTAACAATGAAAATTGTAAAAAGCGCTATATAAATAAAGCTGACTTGACTTGACTTGACTTTGGACTTCCTCCCATGAACTCTTGTTTTGCCCCACCCCCCTCCCTTGTTTGTTATTTTTATTGTCCCATCCCAACCCATTTATTGTTCTTGCTTGTCTGCCCTTAGTTTTGTTTACCATGTTTTGTTGGTTGTTGTCTGTTTCCCAGTCGGTCTTGTCTTGTTAGTGTTCTCCCTTGGTGAACGCCAGGGGGCGTTCATTAAGGGGGGGGTTCTGTCATGATTCTGCCTAATCTTGTCTTGGTTTTCTGGTCTAGGGGCAGAATCATGACAGACCCACGTGTTTTATGTGGAGAGAAACATATTATTGTCAATCAGGACATAATATGTGTTCTCTCCAGTCTCGTCATTGGCCCTGCCCCTCTCGTTCCTAGTATTGCTTTCCTCCTGTGTCTCATTACCCACACCTGCCCATTTGTATCTCCTTTGTTAGTCTCCCTATTTAATGCCCTCTTGTCTATTGTCTTGTGCTGGTTCGTTGTACGTGTTACCTTGTCTGTGCATGTCGTATTCCTTGAATGTTAGAGTTCCTAGTTCCCTTGTTCTTGGTTGTGTTAAGTTAGTAGTTTGTTTTTGCCCCCCATGTGGGAAGTGTTTGTTTTCTGTTTTGTATTCTAGTTTATTTAGTGTTTGTCCCCATTGTGGGTGTTTGTTTTGTTATTTATTATTAAAGTCCTTGTTAACCCCTTCATCCCTGTTTCGCTGCCTGCAATTGGGTTCTCCTTCAGTTCCATAACACTGGGCTTATTAATTTAATGTGCAGCCACCTGACTTATTATAAAGTTGAAAATAAAGATTACGATCTCCTTATAAATGGTAAATACATATTTGATAAAAAATTTACTAACAAAGATATAAGGCAAGTATTTAACGAACAAAAGAAAGTTACTCCGAGAGGGAAATTTTACTGGAATTCCATTTTAAGAGATGTTATTTGGAGAAAAGCATGGCTGCTCCCTTACAAATTTTGTATTTCTAATAAAGTAAGAGAAATTCATCTGAAGATCTTACACAAAATGTATCCAACTAATATGTGGCTTTCTAATTTTATGGATATTGGGAAAGAATGTTCCTTTTGTAACAACTGTGAGGAATCCTTAAATCATTTGTTTGCTGATTGCCTAAGTGTAAAGTCATTTTGGAAAGATTGTTTTTTTACTTTTTCAGTTAAAATTAATCTAACGATATCATTGAATGTGAAAGAAATTATTTGCTATTTTGAGAATGATGATAAAACTATTCAAAATTTTGTAAATTTTGTCATCTTGAATGGCAAATTTTTTATTCATAAATGTAGATTGTCAAAACCTCCTCCTTTACACAAGGTTTTCTCTAACGAACTCATTCTGTTAATGAAGTCTCTTAAAATTGTTAAAAACTCGAAAGCTATGTCTATTGTAAGATATGCTCAAGGGCACTTCAGTAATGACCTGCTGGCACTGAGATTAGAACCGGCAACCTTCTGATCACAAGCCCAACGCTCTAACCATTAGGCCACAGCTGACCCCTTACAGATTATGAATCTGGATTCATATATAATCCAAATACAGATCGTACTGAAAAGGATGCTGTTTTCAGAGTGAATGCACAAATGCCAATTCTTAAAATCCGGCACACTGCTTTTATTAGTGACAGTTAACATTATAAACGCATCATATCTATGAATACCAGAAAACATACTCTCTATGAGTGCACAACGCGTCATGTCTTTACAACGTGCACATTGTTTTTATATGTGACAATACACAGGACAAATGCGTCATATCTTTCAAAACCGAAAACATGACCCATTATGAATTCAGCATTTTACTAACATTAATTTCACAAGCTCGCCTTGCATACAATAACTGTTGATAGGGGACTGATATAAAGTGTATTTGGCATGCTGTCCCGGGGAGAGGGCCCCGGGCCCGGTGTGTGCCCGGACTCGGGTCGTTCCCCCCATTATACTGCGGTAAAGATAGGCTGATGGTGAGGAGTTGTGGTGGAGGAGGGATGCTGCGAAAATGTGGAGAGAATGCGAGTGAGGTGACTTGTCTATTTGTAGGGGTTTTCTCCCGGGCTAAAAGATGATTGGTGAGATTGGTATTAGGAAGGCAGCCGGGTTAGTTATCTGCACGTGCTCCTCCCAAACTTTGGTAATAAAACATCATTTGTGAAGCATCCTGGTGTAAAGTGTCTTCACCTGATGTTTTCTGCACATTCCGTTGAGACATAAGCTTCAGAGGCTCAGATGTCTGGAGTAAATGAAGACTGTGCATATCATGTCTCTGTCAGAAGGTGGAATGTAGTTAGCGATAATGGGCCGGGCTTATCATAGTGACATCACTTTTCTAGGAGAATGCCGACAGCCTGTTCAGTGTGGTTTATATGAGATTATGAAAATCAGAATTGATGGATTTGTATAATTACAGGGTGGTTCTACACACACACCGGTGACTCAAGTTTAGTTTATAATTTTTTTTAAAGGGGAATGACACACAACTAATTAAACTGGCTTGTGTAACCCTAAAGTGTAACAGAGGCATCAACATATAACAATGCATTTGTTTACTTTAGAGACAACGTGGGAACGGCCGTGCGATTCCACAACCACATTGAAAACCACCAGTCACAGAAACTCAGGTATCCTTTCCATACACAACTGAGTTGAGCATTTATGTTGAATGCTCAATATAATGTTATTGACAAAGCTATTTAAATCCAATAAAATCAGTATCGCATGACTCTGGAATACTTGATTCAGATTGGTCAATCAAGACATTTCAAGGTACATCATGCCATACATGTAGCATATCCTGACCGTAACCTTAAAATAATGGAATAAAACATATACAACATTATATGAAGAATATATATAAAATATCACCTAAATGATCTTGATATAGCATTTAATAAATGTAGTGCAGCTTTTGATCCATTTAAGAAACAGATATCTTGTAAACTCTTCATGGTTCGGAGGCTTTTATTTATTTAGATTTTTATAAATATTTTATAAAAACACTTCTGACTATTTGCAATGCATATATTTTCATTGGTTGTACCAACATCAGCCAATGCGTGACATGTCTTGTGCATTTTCTTTATTGTCATTAACACTAATGTATGAAGATGTTGACAGACAGAGAATAAGAGGCTTGGGAATGGCTTTGTGTGAAAGTGTTTCTGGAGACTGTAGTGTATGTATCACAGGCTGGATGTCAAGGCTTATATCTGGGATGGCCGGCTCATTAATTCAGCATTTCCTCCACCCCGAGGGAGGGAGGGAGGGAGGGAGGGAGGGAGGGAGGGAGGGAGGGAGGGAGGGAGGGAGGGAGGGAGGGAGGGAGGGAGGGAGAAAAAAGCTCAAAACACATACTTGTGTCACAGCCATTATAATCACTCATTGCTGGACACGATTGCTGAACTCCAAGGCTAAATGATAGGATTTCCCGGATGGACAGTACAGCCTTATCCTGCATATTTGCCTGAGCACTGCATCACTGAATGTTCATGAAGTAAACGTTCATACATCAGTGAATATTACCATGTGTGTAATGTGTCAGGGGCCAATTAAAAGACTGACAACAGTATGAAACACAGACTAGATTATGTAAGTATCCATTTAGCAAAAAGTTACTAAAAGCACACATATTTCAGAAACGAATCTTTTGGATGAGTAACTTCACTCATGGGGCTCAAAGGTGATGGGTCATTCTTTTCAGGACTCAGGACAACCTTCTGTTGTATAGTTGCACTATACCACACCGGCCTATTGAACCTTGAACATATGGTATATGCTAAATATGGTAAACATATGGTAAAACTTAGAGTTTGACTCACTTCTCTCTGTTGTAGTTCATGGTCGTCCTTCTCTAGGAGCCACTGGGAACGTACTGGAACATCCAGATGGTTTCAAGAGGAAAACCAGCATGAACAACCAGGTGCGGTCCATCTACATTTACAGTAGCATGACTGTGTCTATGTATTTGAAAGAGCATACAAACCACATGACAAAGTCATAAATCCCAAGTCACGTGATCTTCCATTGTTACTCAGATTCAGATAACGGTGTGTAGATATCAGTAGATCTGGTACATTCTTTGCCTATTTGGGGACACAAACAGTTAAAGTAGATGGTAAACCAGGGCCAAGAAAAACCCTCCGCAGCACACGTGACCGACTAGCAGGCAGACAGGGGCAGCTTGTGTCATCAGAATGAGAGCGGTAAGAAGTGGGACCATATGGGCGGCCCAGTTCTGGATCCTGATACATGCTTAGAGTTTGATTCCAGGCCAGGATTGGAAAGGTGTTGGGTTTAAGCTGAGAGCTGGAAAGAGGTAGGCACAGAAGACGAGGGATGCAGAACAGTCACTGACGGGACGGAGAGGAACCGAACAAGAGATTCAGGGCCTGCTCTGCCATGTTCTGCAGGATGGTGAGAGAGTTTGTTTGTTTGTTGAGAGGTCACTGGCTTGCATGGTGGGCCATGCATGCTGGTTCTTTGGCCATATACTGACCAAATTCTTTAGCAGAAGAATCTGGAGCTGTAAGCGCGTGTACAGACGGTCGGCACAGTTAATACGGCAGGAGCATAGAGAAAAAATGATGTATTGCGCCTGCATGCTGGGAAATGTTTGCTTGTACACTCGCACTAGTCACAAATAAACACACAGTCCGCGATGCGTGCTGACACACGGATGGTGATGTAGGGTCTGCAGCTTTAAATAACACACACCTTTCTCAACGCACTAACACTGATGCAAAATGAGCACAGATACCTTGCAGCATCACCCGGAGATAAGCTCACATCAGCACATACACACAAATATATACAGTATGCTGTGGGAAATAGCTTTTTTGTGGGTCATGTGATTTGTCTCTCTTGACAGCGAGTTGTTGTTTGCACCCGTACCTGTGATGGTAATTACCCATCAGTTTTCATTGCATGCTTGTTTCACCTCCTCTTCGCTCCTTCTTCACTTCGCTCAAACACACACACACGGTATGTTGCTGTTTCCACAGTTTTACATCTCCTGTCATCTTCATACTGAATCCCTTTTTTGGTGAGTAACTGACAGTATGTTTATGCTACGGACCTAACTGATACACCTAACTGTGTGCTGTTCCTTTTTTAAGCCTTTTTGTCCACATTTGAAGGCTATATTTAAAGAATGTCTTAGAGATGGATCTTGTGATTTTTCATTCAAACATTCTAATATCCAGTGCTGTAGTACTTGAGTCTGGACTCGAAACATTTTTTTGTAGTCTCGAACTTAGTCTACGTTGGTATTGAGTCAAATTCTCCTTCGAAACAAAACCATTTACGAAGCATATACGTTTGCTTTTTATTTGGACTCTTGATTTCCATCAAGTTAATTTACAAGGTGGGCAATTCATATGAATGTGTGTGTTCGTTTTAACCACCCCTGAACCTGTAACCATTACTGGTGAGAAAGCAAATGTTCCAATGAAATGAATTTATATAATTGAGCTACTTCGTAAAATAATTGTGAATTGTTCTGAGGTTGTGTTGGATTGTTTACATTGCAGTGTTATTTTCAACCATCCAAATGATCCTGAATACATTTTTGAGTACAGAATGAGCACTACTGCGTACAATTCATGAAAATGATACAAAATTGACAAAACAAGCTTTGTTTTTAATTCAAAATGCAACTTTCTATTTTCTTCTTTAAATATTTTTTCTCATGAGCTATACTCTCTCTCCTTTTAAGTGTGCGTCTCGTCAACTCCCTGTGGGGTTGAAGTCTTGTGTATCTCACCGGCTATTATTCCTCAAGTCTCTCTCTCTCCCTCTCTCGCTCGCTCCGTCACGCCTCCACGACCACCCTCTCCCCTCGAGCACCCCCCTCCCTCACGCCCCCCTACAGCTCCACATCGCTCGCCACGGCACCACAGCAGTCAGACTGCGTGCGGGAGTCAAGCGTGCGGCGGAGCGAAAGTGCAGAAAGAGTGAGACAGTGCGAGGAGATGAGCCACGGAGCAATCGAGATGGAAGAAAGCTTTGACGCAGAGGGCAGCTTTGACGATGCCTCGTGTTTGTCTCCCCAGAGCCCCGGGTCCACCTCCCCAGCCAGGAGGCAGACTAAGGAGCAGGAGATCAAGGAGACCAAAATCACAGTGAGTATTGACAAACACACTCATATACACACGCACACTCTTGCAGCTGTATAATGAAGGAGCTCCGCACTCCGAGTAATGAGTAGATGTCTCCCTGGAGGGCATCTGTAGACTCTGTAGATCCGATATTCTTAATGTCGATCAGAAAGCGCAAGTATGATGGAGTCTTGCAGGAGTGACCTGAGGGGTTTTAAACCAGTGGTCTGGTTGTTCCCTAAAGTGTTTGGCAGATGACTGCTCACTGTGCATTTGTGGATCTCTGTGCACGTGTGTGTGTTTTCTGAGTGATGTTGGTGATGTTTGTTTGCACGCTTCTTAAAGACGGGTTTCAAGTGTATGGATACACTATGACTGCTAGATTACATCACTTCTGTTTTGCAACACTGTGTTTTTGAGGATTTGATGAGCGAATGGAAGCACTGATCAAATGATCATCCCGAGATCACATCGCTGTGACGTGACCCCCTGGAAGAGCTTTGAATGGAAGAAAATGGAAAAGAACAGAGCGCAACATAAATCAAATCAGATTTTCTTTTCAGCACCTCAGAACCCCTCTGCATTGGCTTCTCTTCCACACACATTGAAACACTCGTATCTTCTCTCTTAGTAAAAGTCAAGAACTTGCTCCTTTAAACGCTGTAGACCACTATAGCACTAAACATGCTAACAAATGCATCGATTACTGACATGGCCGTTGCTTGCATACGCGAGATTCCCCGCCGTCACGCAGCTCCTGGAGCCTTGGCACTAATTTTCAAATTATGTATGCAGCGTGAGTGCGTGGACGTGGCTGCGCAGCTGCATTCGAATCCCGCTTTGATCCAGCTTCACCTGGAAACAACAACACATCGAGCACAGAGCTATACCCTCGCACACAGCTGATTTGACAGAAATCAGTAAATCAGAGGACTGAGTGTCAGATGTTGCAGGCGCATGACACTTCGGGTCATGTTGCATCACTGATCACGCAGATGTCTTCACGCCAGAGAACCATACGACTCCCACGAGAATAGAATGAGCAACAACAGCCGGGATGCATATGGCTGGATGATATTTTTGCTGAAAACTCTTAACACTTTAAAAATAAAGGTGCCAAAAGGGGCTCTTTTGATTCGCTAAAGATACTGAAAGGGTGTGCATTAATGTTAAATGTTTGCAACCATAAACCATTTAATAATTTTTAAGTTTACACTGTATTGTGAATGTCTTCTGAGCTTTGCCTTTATCCGCCTACATATGTTCACTAAAACATCAATACTGGGGTGGGTTAGTGTTAGGTAACCTGTATTTTGATAGTGGTGAGAGATGCTGTAGGACACGCAGCATTAGAGATAGGGCAGGTAAGGTGTCCGTCATCGGAGAGAGACCGCCCACCAGGGAGAGGGAACCAGAGAAGCCTAGAGAACTGGGGAAGACGTGGCTAGTTTCCATGGTGACAAAAGGCAATAGTACAGACTAATGGATGTTGAAATAAAAAAACACACATGCTCATTCAATGAGAGAAAAAGAGCGAGAATGAAGCAGGAGGAATGAAAGAAAGCTGTCATTCAACCTGTCGTTTGTAGGAAGAGACGACACACGCTGTGTTTGGAATAGAAAGTTTCAGAAGAATAGAAAGACCACTGTAGTGTTCATACGTGGTCTGCGTCATTATCAGCATCATTTCTTCACACAAAGGAATTCAGTTTGGCTTGAAGACACAGACGTTTCATATGTTAGAGATGATTTACAGTCAGCTTGCCATCATCACCAAATAAACATGATCACAGGGACATCAGGATGGTATATCACTCTGAAGGGATATTTTGGGCAAAAATGATCAACTGATTGCACATTATTCTGCTTATGACATGATTGCTTGACAAATAAATAAATGAATGAGTGATAAACATTTCAGTAATATGAGTTAAAATTATGGTATTTAGTCAAATTTTGTTTAAGTGTTTGCGTGAGACAATGATAGATACCTGTACATTATGCAGTTTAGCGCCGTTATACAAACCCTTTCAGCCAGATGAATTTCACATGTGCAAAAACACATGTGGTCACATCCATGCTGAATAAAAAAACGACCAAAACAAGCCAAAGATGGCGAAATCAGCATAACCAGTTTAAAAACCCACTAAAACAAGCCTGCGAACAGCTTATGGTTAATGCATTACTGTAGATGTCAATAATTTTGAAAATCTTTTTAGATTTGCCTGAAAATGGACTATTTGGCAAAAGCATTGCTAAAAATATCAATATTACTTAGTATTTTACTGGAACTTTAATCCATTTATGTGTGTTTATATACATTTATTTAAGCCAAATATAGGTATTTTTTAGCTCTTCTTGTAACTCACGAGCAATTCACCATGGCAACCGCTGAACAGGAGACACACGGAATCAATAGTGTGAATCTGTCGAGTGTTTGCGCCTGGAATTCTTTCACCTTTCACACACCTTCAGTATCTCTTAAGTATCACTAATGTGAAAGCAGAAGCATGTCAGTCAGGCACGTTTCCACTCCATCCCGCCTGCATCTGAAATAATAGGTGGCTGTCAACAGCTGGTCGGAGTGCAGGCAATTCAGAAGCCACATGTTAGCAACCGAATAAGATAAAATACATATATTGAGACCAGAATGAATTTGAAGGAAAACCAGAAATGGTGATGTCATCTGTTATAGTGTTGCACAAATATTGTTTTGTAGTTGGAGAAAAATGGCCTTTTGTCGCAATTTGTCGCTTAGCAACAGAGGCTGAGCCCCCTACAGTCAGAGCGATAGTTGAGATCTCTTAATGTATGTGTGCACATGTGTATGACTGCTGACCAGATGGGTGTTTCAGAGATTAATTTATTTGCTTGCCCGGTGATGTTGGGTCCCTGATGCAAGCCGCATGCTATCATTAGGTTTGTGATATTTGCAGCCGTTCAGCAGAAACAGCTGCTTTCCAACAGTCTCGTTCATTATGACATTAAATCAGAATGCGCCAACGGGTTCATGGGCCGTTGCCAGACATGCGCTGGCTGTGTAAGTTATTCTGCTTACCCAACAAATAATACCTCTGTTTTTAATGGGGACAATTGTACAGTGGAGATAGACCCAAAACAACAGTATGTGAGAGGGGGACAGAAGCTGTGATAGGACCACGAGCTGGGAAGTCAGTGCTCACATGACAATGAACCACTGTTTACCAATGTAATACCGGGGTGTTATACCAAGGTTACTGTAGTTACCTTTTTAAGGGACGGGAAACATGGACATTATATACAGCATATGGTTGCACAGTTGAGCATGTGCAAAACATTAGACACCGCATTGGTATGTAAATAGCTCATGTAGAGTTTTGTGGTATCTTGGGGAATCCTGTAATTGTGGCTGTATAAAGATGCCTCGGAATCTTAACTTTTACTGAAAATTAGTCCCCAATGGCAGACGGACGGATGTTGCCATCTTTAGTCTTTAGTTTTTTTTACCAGAGCAGTTCTGAAACAGGTAAGACATTTACTTTAAAGTAGCTAATAGAAACTGTTTAGTTTGAATGGCCGTCGGTGGAGAAGGATGCGTTTGCTGTAGTTTCAGTATATACCAGCAATGCCAAACTGCTTATTCAGAAGGCCAAACGCCTGAGCCACTCCAAAATGCTCTGATAGTGCCCCATACAGCGGAGGCTGCGGGGGCGTCCCGTATCCCAGCGTGTGTGGTGATATTATGTGCAGAAATTGCTTCATCTTTATGAAATCTAACTGTTCCACATGAAATGCACTTGGCATTTCAAAGCTCTCCCACTTTTGTGTAGTTGTCTGCCTTACAGACACAGAGATGAGTATGGTGATTTAGTAAGATGAGATGTCTGCTCCCAGAACCAACCGAACCAATCCACCCGCAGTATCAGGAGTAATATCCTTCTCCGCAATGACCCAAAACCAGTTTTGGCGTTTCCCAAATGGCGATTCGAGTAACCGTTTGGGTGGGAGTCAACGGACCCTACGTCAGCCCAGAGAAGGCTGAATGTGAGTGCGAGGATGGGGTTGTATTTCAACGTGTGGACGGAGGGTGTAATAAGCTCTTGATAAGGGTGGCTCACTTCACTTAAGAGTTCTAAAGGAGAGAAGACGTGCCAGCATCTGATGAATGGCCTCATTTTGGGGACGATGAGAGGAAAGGGATAAACAACACGAGTGATAGATGTGATGGCACTGTAATGGAAAATCTACTGGCCACGACAATCAGTATGATCTTCCAGGCATGAAATGAACAAAGTGACAAGGCCAGATAGACTAAATCACCTCAAACGGCATCCGATTAGGAAATGTATGGGGCGAGTGGATACGTCTTATCGCTGTTCATATGTAAGGCCTGTTTATTCACTGTTTTGATTATAATTGCGTGTTTTGAAGACGCAATGTACAGAGATGCACAATTTGCATTCCACTTTCTAGTGCGTCCTGAAAGAGTCTTGGAGACTCAAAACTTTGTGGACAGTGGAAAAGTTCATACAGGAGTTAATGCTGGAAGAGGCTGTGCTGAGGAGAGATAACAACTCATAATTCATCATGTCGAGCCTGAGTCTCATGTCCTCGTAGTCCTCTGAAAGTAAATTCACATTCATTTGTATAGCGCTTTTCACAATGTATACCGTTTTAAATAAGCTTACCAGAAAGGGCCAATACGTGAACAACTTTTTATTACTCTACTTGGATGTTTTGTTTGATGATTCAAATAAAATGGGTTTCCATACCATTTCAACACGTCTGTTTTATTCTTGACAGGCAGAATTGATCAATATTTGCCTATGATAACGATTACTTTTTCTTAGTCTAACTATCGAGTTTTGTACTCACAAATATCTTAATGTTATTATTATTGTGCTTTTAATGCAGAAGAAGCGCAGCTCCCCTGCATCTGCATTTGTTTACAGTCTATAGTCTTGCAACAACTAACATGCATTTGGCTCCCCTGCAGCCGTTGACACATCGCAGCAGCTAACCGAAGCAGCCAATGAGTGGCTTATTATATAAGAAGAAGATAATAAAAATAGAAGATAATCTTTTGCATTACATCTGATATAACTAGAAAACAAAGTTATGAGATGCATTATGCTTTTTGTGTCTTTCATCAATAGATTTTAACTAAGAGAGTGTGTCTTCGGGGAACTGTATCAGGAAGGCTATACCAAAGTTTTGGAGCCAAATGCGAAAAGGCTTTTTCTGCTTTGGTGGACTTTGCTATGGGAGCTTCCAAAAGTCCAGAGTTTTGTGATCTTAAAGCGTGCGATGGATAAATTTGGCATTTGTGTTACCCAGCATTCTGTGTGTTTGTAACATGTTTTAATGATTTAATTAAAAGAATGTTTTAATCAATAAAATACACACAAGGGTGTGTGTGATGCACTGAAGGGCTATGGTAGGGAGGACATCCTGTTTGGCAGAGGAAGGGAGGCGGTACAGATGGAGAGCATTACATAATTGCAGTGCTTACATGTTAATTGGAGACGCCATGGATCCCAGAGTGTATACTCAAACACATTATGAGCCTACACACTAACTGCAGTCAGAAGCAGGGAAAGCTAGCAGTGTGAGCGCTGTGTTGTGATGTGTTTCTTTGGGACTAATCTTACTCTTAACAACTCTATTTTTCGTGACAAGTTCACAATGACATACTGCTTTCTGCACAGTGTGCAGTAGGATACAGCACAGTTAAAGACCCCTGGGGTTGGAGGTCCATTTTAGATGAATTTTTTCAAAAAACACCACTTTCCCTAACATCACTTTATCACTTTACGTTCCAAAGGTCTTGGCTTGTAACATTTTTAAGATATATAGCTTAAAATAAGACCAGAAAGAAAACAAAAGTTAATACTTTTTTTGCTTGGTTAAAGGAACTATTAAATACAGATATATTTCAGAAATTGCAGTTCAGCTAAGTTTAATACATAACCGTATTAACCTTTTTTACAGTTTAGTAAAAGTGCAGTAGTTTTTGATAGATTGATCACCATCTGTATTATTAATTTATGTGATTAGGGCTGTCAAACAATATATCACAATGAATCGCATCTAGAATAAAAGTTTGTGTTTACATAATATATGTCTGTGTACTGTGCAAATTCATTTTGATTTGTTTTGATAAATACATACATATAAATGCATATGTTTAAGAAAAATATTACATTACATATAATGTATTTAAATTGTGGGTGAATATAATTGAATACATGAAAATATATCCTAAATATGTATCTTTGTATGTGTGTGTGTGTGTGTGTGTGTGTGTGTGTGTTAACAACACACACAAGAATATGCACATTATATATATAAACAAAAAAGAATATGCACATTATATAGACATATATCACATGCAGACACAACCTTTTATTTTGGATGCGATTAATTTCCAAGCCCTTATTTCTACCACAATATTATAGTGATTACCAATGGTTCAGTACCTATAGCCTAGTTAAACTATGGTTACCATGGTAAATCATTGTAAGGGATGATCGTTGTTCCAGCAAATAAACCTTTAAGTGTGGTGAGTCTACATTCAAGAGTCCCCCTATACATAAACATTAACCAAATACTTAACATAATTAACAATGGAGAAAACATTGATGACTATAAAAAGTATGTGACCCTGACTTCCTGTCTGAATAGAAAGACAACTGTTCTGCTAAAATGTACAAAAGCCCCCATTGTTCTCATATGGTGCTTACTGACCAGTCTGGCTCTTTTATATCATGACCTTTCAATCTACTCCCTGTTGATACACACCAGCGTTTTCTCACTCAACCTGTGAAGTGACACCTCTCTATCTCGCTTTGTTTCATCTCTCCACAGATCAACTGCGTGACTTTCCCTGTGTCCACGTCAACACCAGAGCAGCAGCTACTCAAGCCCAATGAATGGAGCTACTGCGACTATTTTTGGGTGAGAGAAAGCGAGAGAGTGGACGCATGTTTATCCTGGAGAAAATTAAGACACATACAGTGCACATGTTGCATCCGTACACATCGTGGGGACACCCATAGATCCAATGCCTTTTTTCACCCTTAAACCTTTCCCCTAACTCCAACCGCCACCTTTTTTTGTTATCAAATAAGCCTAATATAATATGTGTAATTATTAGTTTTATCACTGGACACAAAGCCAAAGAAAAAGAGTATATAAGATAACTAAAATTCTGGGGCAGTCAGCATGAGTTTACAAGTGGAATATGAATGAGAGGGGTTGAAGTGAACATATGTGGCTTTACAGGTTCTCTCTGGCTGCTTCTCGACCCACACGTGTTAAAAGGTTATGACACTTCTGTGATGTGTGGAATGGCACATCAGCAGCCATCACAACAGCAGACTCTTACACCCACACAAACAAGAGTATAATCGACATACCATGCACAAACACCGCATCAGGGGCACTCGTGTTTTAATAGTCATACACTGCATGACCAATACAGGCCCTTCTGTGAAGCACACTGCACAGTTACACCCGCGAGGGGCTACGCCAGCTCCTACACTCTCTGATTCACACAGACCCTGACGCTCTGACTCACACGCTCACGTGTTGTTGACAGTCTGTTGCTGATGATGTCACGGCCATGCACGCACGCGTACATGTGTAATAGCTCTCTACCCTCTGCAGGCCGATAAGAGGGACCCTCAGGGGGCCACAGTACCAGGGTTCGAAGTACTGCTGCAGAAACAGCTGAAAGGGAAACATATGCAGAAAGAGATGGCCGAGTTCATCAGAGAACGGTGGGCAGATGCGCTTTCCTTTAGTCTTACATAACAAATCACTCTGTTTTCAAAGCCTCTGTGCTAACCATACCGAAGTATTATACCTGACCAGACTGTATGTTTCACATGTGTTTCTCTCTGTTTTAAAACATCCTGTGAATGAGTATGAAGAAAATGTGTAGTAAACCTGTTATGACAGTGTTATAACAATGTCATTACAAACAAATATGTGTAATTGCAATTTGTCATTTCTTATTTATTTGGTATACATATTTCTGAAAGCAGTGCTTGTGTTTGCCCATACAAAAATTCAACAAATTAATATATGTAATAATAAATACAGTCACATTAATAAAAGGACAAATTCACAAATAAATGTGGTGCCCTAAAATAGCAATAATGTATATCATTCCTCTGCATCTTTAGTTTATTTATTATCTACACATTTAGTCGAGTAAAATCTAAGAGGTTTTCGAAAACATTTCATTTTTATTAACGTTTGAGCGCAATTGAACATGCAATTCAGACAAAAATTTAATAATTGGCCTGAGCAGCGCCATATTAAGTCAAATACACATGGAGTGTCCATCAAATCTCACTTCACTCATACTTTTTGCCTCATTTTATTAGTTGCCATTCGATTTTCTTCATACATATGATTATAATTTATTCCTTGACATTATGACAAAAATTATTTGTCAAGAAAAGGCTAGAGCATATCCATTCATGTTGGCCAAGTTAGAATGAATGTATTCAGTTTGATCCCTCTCCCAAAGTCAATATTATCCCTTAAGGATTGCCATGAGCACAGCTCTCCTTTTTGTCCAGAACACAGATCATGTGTTTGTTTATAGCATTTTGTTTTCACAATTGGCCGAGTTTGTCCTATTTGATTACAACCAAAGAGTGCCTTAAACCATGTCAAATCTTATACACTTCTTAAACCAAATCTTTAAGATACACAGACGACGAGACACACATTCTCGAATTTATAAGAAAAAATCCCATTAGACTCACTGTACATTTAAGAATGGACCAAACTTGAGATGTGAAGCAATCACCCTTAAAATGCCCTATTAAAAAAATACCTCTAATTCTAGCAACACCCATTGTCTAACCATGATAAATTCAAATGAAAATGTGTTTTATTCAGGTGATTTATGTATTTATTTTGTATGCATTTTTTGCTAGTAAATGTGTAGCTTCTATAGAGCTCTGAATTGTCAGGCTCTCCATCTCAAAAATGTTTGGAGATGAACCATAAACCTACCACTGTCGTCCGTAATGTGTTTCACATTAGCGGCATCAGTGAAGCTCTTTCTTGTTTACATCCCTTAAATGGCCTTGAAAAATAAATATGACACTGTTCACTGTCACTGCTCATTTTTAGTATTTGTAATCAGGAGTTTTGCCAGTAGGGTGCCATAATGTCACTTTGTTATCTATTCATCTTTTCTTGATTTCTTGTGCTTCAGGATAAAAATCGAAGAGGAATATGCCAAGAATCTCTCCAAACTCTCTCAGTCCCCTCTGGCAGCACAAGAGGAAGGGTGAGTCTACAGTAAAGTCCTTAATGCTCAATGGGATTTGGGGATTTCTGGTGACAGGGAGCACAGTGTTGTGTAGACTTAAATTAAAGGCCAATGATAAAAAAAGAAGACAAATCTGGGTTAACTTATAAAAATGTAATGGTTCTTCCGTATCATGTCATGTTTCTCTTGGATCATGACACAACCTCATGTTTAATGTGGAGAGAGGCATTTTTGCCCCTTATGGTTTGCCATACTCTCTCCGGTCTCGTCTCGTCTCTGTTCCCGCCCTCTCGTCTCCTCATTAGTACCTGATGCCCCGCAGCTGTCCCTCTTGATCTTGATCAATGTTACCTTTAGTCCTGTCTAGTTTAGTTAGTCCATGTTCCTGTTTGTCTGTCATGTTAATATGACTCTCTGTTATTTTACCCCCTCTTGTTTGGGTGTCTGGCTCCTCGGTCCTTGTGTCTCACCCCGGATCATGACAAAAAAAGAAATATGTTAACTTATTAATTTCATGTTAACTTGTTATGTTAACTAATATTTTTAAGTTCAATTAATTAAGATATTTAAAGCATTTATTTTTACAGTGTGTAGCCATGCACCCTCATCATACAGCCATCATGCATTGAATGCAATACTGATGCACTTTAGCACTAGGCTAATTATTTCGCTTCGTCATCATGAAATTTACACGTTTGTACAGGTTTCCTGCATCTTAGGTATTTTTGATTATGTGCTCAAATTAGATCTTAACACAACAAAGCTCAGATTTAGAGTTTCACTAAAGTCAATCTTTTTATGAATTCAGTATGAAATTAAACATTTATCTTTGTTTAAATGTAGTCATTACTCACATAATCTGCCTTCTGATATTATGTTACTGCAACAGCTTGGTTTTAAAGATTCTGAGAAACATGAACTCCTTTACCTGGTTTGCAGAGTAAAAACAGTGTTTGTGTTGTTTTAACCATGTTCATTGTGTTCCGGTTTGATTTAGGACTCTGGGAGACGCCTGGGCCCAACTTAAGAAGAGTCTCGCTGATGAAGCCGAGGTCCATCTCAAGTTTTCTTCGAAGGTGGGCAGTTCTCTCAGGGTGTTCCTCAACAGTGATGATGTAAGACTCAACCAAGACGCTGTACAATCGAATAACGCTTTCAAACTTGTGCATTGGCCTGGGAAGCTAAATAACCCTGCCATAATTTCTTTCCTGTGCAGTTTTGAGATGTTATTAGCTGCTCTGTGTAATGAGCTACACAGCTTTCCTCACATTGCTGCAGTTTGGCTTTTCTCACTGCTGCTCCATTTAGCTCTGGTGTGGGAGATTAATGGCAGGAAGATGGAGGTGATTCTGCCGTCTTATTCCTGCAGATTTACTGTACCTTCAGCACTCTGGAGACTACAAAATAAAAATAAAACTCCCTCAGACAACATCATGATCATTACTGAAGTACCTGCTCCAGATACAAGCTGAAGTGAAGCACATGCCCTATAAGACGTGTTGACTCTTGCCCAGGTGTGCAATGGATGGTCTGATTGTGCCAGATTTGGGCGGCGGTTCCAGATTGTGTGTCTTCACTGATTTAGAGGCGTCTATCTTTTTAGCTCCAGAGTGAAGTGGAGAAGCCATTACTGACCTTTAGAGGAGACAACTTTAAAAAGGACATGAAAAAATATGACCATCACATCTCAGATCTGAGGAAGCAGCTGGTCAGTCGCTACGCTGCGGTTGAGAAGGTATGACTCTTATTGGTTTTCATCTTAAAGTGTGTTTTTCAAAGTCTTTCAAAAATCTTTCTCCTCCCACTTTTGACTTTATTATGCGTTTCGAGTCTTTCAGAAGGGTGTAAAGGTGTGTGAGAATTAAACCCATGTTGTTGCAACTGTACCGTCATGTTCTCACAGCTTCAGTACCTGAACACCACCGTTTACCATTTACAGTACATTGTTTAGAACTGGGTCTGTTGTTTTTTTAAAGCCAATTTATAAATCAGCATGTCTGTCCAAACGTTATCACAGCAGATGGCTGAATGAGACATAAGAACGGTGCATTTTGGCCACATCTATTTGAATTTTGAAAAACCAACAGCTCAAGGCTGAGCTTTAAAGATCCTTTTGCAGATGATGTGGACAAATCATTCCCGACAACAGTTGGTATTCCATGTAATACTGTTTATTAGCCTAACTACGGGTAATATTTATATGTAATATTATAATAATATATCTAATGATAATATTTTTAATAATTTATATCTAATATATCTATATACAGTATATACTGTATATCAGATTTCATGAGGGAAATTAAATTTCAGTTGCTCAACACGTCAATTCAGTTGTGATTTAAACACAGCAGACAAAGGCAAGAAAAAACTCCCAAGATGTTTAGATAGAATGGATATGACTTGAGACTCAGCAGGGAAGTTGGTTGGCGCATGTATAAACACAGACACACAGATATAGTCCAGGTATGAATTAACACACGTGTCTGTGTTGTATTGCAGGCACGGAGGGCTCTGGTGGACAGACAGAAGGATCTGGAGGTGAAGACACAGCAGCTTGAGATCAAACTGAGCAACAAGACTGAGGAGGACATAAAAAAGGCCAGACGGAAATCCACACAAGCAGGTGAAAGCCTCCATTCAAGTAAACCTTCTTAACCTTACTAAACAAACCCGATGCCAGCTTTCTTCATTGAAATTGCTAAGTAATTCATAGTTTGTATCTACAATAGGAGGTACAACTACAAACCAAGTTCAGGCCCACAGGGAAATATGGTTACTCAGATGTTCTCATAGCTCAGCAGATCTATAGGAGTTTCAGCTGTTGCACAAAACTTCTTCTCAGACATTTCTCCTCAAATTACTGATGAGCAAAAATAATAGAAACAAATGAGACTATTGTTGACAAAAGTAAAGATCTACAAACGAATGTGGATATTATAACACTATCTCACTATCTGGTTTTATAAGAATTTATTGAGACATATTTAAGTTCAACCCGATCTCACAGGAATTTGTTACTATTTTGCAAGGTGGCTTATTCTTATGAATTCGTACGTTGTGAATGTGACAAAAACCTACGATTACTAGGAAAAAAAAGGATACTAAAGCCCCACCCCTAACCCCTTAAAGTCACTGCCGCAGAAGTATACACCTCCCTCAGAAACACTTGCTTTACTCGTTTTAAGTGATTCTCTTCCACTCTTGATGTCTTTTGTGAAACGAACTCTCCATAATCCAACATCGGCCCATTTTATTTTTTGGGTAAATCTAGCAAATTGCCTGCCCTTGTTGTAGCCAAGTCCAGTTAAGTCAAGTCAAGTCAAGTCAGCTTTATTTATATAGTGCTTTTTACAATTTTCATTGTTACAAAGCAGCTGTACAAGAAAACATTGACTATAAGTAAAACATAAAAGGTTATGGAAGTCAAAACACAGGTCAAATATCAGACACAAAATAAATTCCTATATGCAGTGTTAATTAAATAAGACTATCAAATTCTAGCAGCCCCCCCGGCCAGGCAAACAAAAACCTCAGAGGGAAACCAGGCCTAACCAGGGGAGCGTGACGAGTCTGTGGAGTTGGGACTGTGTTTTTGAGGCATGACGAACAGGATGGGAGAGAAGAGTGCAGGGGATAGAGAGGATCTTGGATCGGCCCTGGGAGCGGGCATTTAAAAGGAGCCAGGCCATATTGGTTCCAGACGTTGAGTTGGGAAATGCATGGAGTAATGATCTATTTTTGCAGTGGGAAAACTGGCCCCACGGGAGCTCACAAGTAGCCTGCAAAGCCTCATATTGCAGAAAACCATGCACTTTATCCTGTTCTGGTTATTGACACTAAACATTAGAAGAGCTGGCAGCCCGCAGAGGTTCACATGCTCTGAATGGTCGGATGTGTCTCTTAATATTTGAGATTCAGTGCTTATAGAACAACAGAGAGCCAAATGTACAAGATTCATGCCACTAGCTGCAATGTTGCTTCGCTGTGTATGATAGATGGATGGTAATATTTGCGCTTCATATTTGCAAAATGACTACATTAATATACTTTGTGCTTAAATAAAATGAATGCACAAAACACTTTCTGGTACTTAGACTTTTAATTGATCGGTGAAAAATAAGCCAGCAAGTAACATTGATAACCATAGTAATGGCATGGTATTTTTGACATGACAGTTTGGGAATGACATTCTTGAAAGTATGTATGTATGAAGGGAGGACAGTATGTATGAAAAGTGTTCCTGTAGTTAGTTTATTACTAAATAAACATGTTGTTCAAAATTGTATATTGTAATCTGAATATCCTGGACTAAATAAAGCCAGTTTATTAGCCAATAAGAGTACGCACACAGTAAATGTGAACTCCTTCAATACTGCTTAAAAGCATCTCTGGATAAGACCTTAAGAAACCGCTTAATAAAATGAGAACATTTCATCAAATTTTTATTATTTGACAATAATCAATTTCTAACAAAGTTTTGAATTGTTTTAGTCACAACATAAAGTACGTATAGTTACCTTTGTGTTATTCCGCAGTGTTGATGAGTTCATTATTATTATAAAATATCGTGGCTGTCCTTCCAAAACCTCAAATGTCCAAATTCACAGCTTTTGAGGAAATGAAAAAAACTCAGTTCTAATAAATGATTAAATACACTTTTAATACTACCTATTGGCTAGATATTTGCAAAACCCAGTGACGAAAAGGTGAATAATAATAATGATTTACAAAATCTGGAGATCTGGAGATGTTTCAAGAACAGCAGTGATTTGAAAAAGTCCTCAGCTACCCAAATATTTTGAGCGCTATGTTATAAGAATGTCATAATATGGTTATAAATGATAATGACTAATGTGTTACTTATAAGCATTGTTCCGGATGTATTAAGATCATTGATAGTGCTGTTTAAGGCCAGTGTGAAATAGACCTGAAATGAAAACAGATTTAGCTTTAAATGGTTTGTTTTTCCATCTTTTAGTGTTTCACTGCATATTGTTTTGAACTGTGCCACTGCCAACATTTTTACAGTGTAGCTGAGCTCAGTAGAAAAAGCCTGTATGATGTTATCCCCCCCCCATCTCATGGAAACTCCCACGCGCCGAGCTATTCACAGTTCCCAGCATAAATCAATGGGCAAACATTAAACATTGGTCAGATGAAACCTTCCTTCAATAATCGTGGCAGCTTAAAATAAATGTCTTTTAGAGACTGGACCTCATTTACATATAGATGGAAAGATTGGACCCCGTGTCCCAAGGGTGCCAATATTCAGTCTTTCTGACATAGGTCTACCCCGTTAGATTAGCTTTACTTGTGCATATAATGACAATTGTTCTTGTTATTACACAGTATCTCATAATAAATCAAATACAATTCAGTCAAATATATGATTTGAGCAGGATCCGCTCCTGTTATGTAACTAAAAGACTGATGCTTTTTGTGTTTAATGTCAATAGGTGATGATCTGATGCGCTGTGTTGACCTGTACAATCAGGCTCAGTCTAAATGGTTTGAAGAGATGGTCACATCAAGCTTGGTAAATACCATGTTTTACTACAATTTCCTCGTTCAAATAACATATAAATGATAACTGAAGACTATTATTATAGGTTTGATGGGCTTTTATTGGCTATTTTCAATACGGCTACGAATCAGATTTCAGAGCCGGATCTAATATTCCCACCGGCCTGCTTATGAGTGAGTGATACTCTGTGTTTGTGATTTGAAGGAATTGGAGAGATTGGAGGTGGAGCGGGTGGAGATGATACAGCAACACCTGCGGCAGTACACAACATTGCGTCACGAGACAGACATGTTCAACCAAAGTGTGAGAAACTCTCTCTTATATGACACTGAACCAGATTTCATTATCTTCAAACACCGAGAGCTTTTCTTTGTTTTCCAAAAAGCTGTCAAATCATGGATGCCTGCACACTGGTGGTGGTTGAGAAAAGAGCCCCCCAATATGCCAATAAAGGGCATGCTAATAATAACTAATTAATAGTGAGATTTGCCCCCTATACTGGAGTGATACGCATTATTTTAATTCATTAATACGTTTTTATTTCATCATTTTATTTTCAATAAAGCAGCTGTATCATGAGCTTCACATCTCTCACTTGACACAGACATCCTCTAACCAGAAACAATATGACCCTCAAAGATGCCTCTCTGCATACTATTGTACAAAAACATGCAGTAATATGTAGATACAAGTACAGTAAAACAAAGCCGATCAGATGTTCAGAATGTCTGGGTATATACAGTACAACACTTTGACTGAATCGGGTAAACTCAATAAAACACAGGAAATGTGTCATGACCCATAACAGAGGGTAAACAGTATAAGTCAATTCTTTTTTATTTATAAGATACTCATGCGGTGTGAAAGTTGAGGGATTAACAGCAGACTTGGCCCGAAGTCTCAACTACACATGGTCATGGAAACAGAGCAACAGTTTGTGTGCGTATCAACAGATGGATCTCAAACAGGACGTCATGTTTTCTGTGACACCTGACAGAGTTGCCAACAGAGACCATGAAGTCATTATACATGATGTCAGAGATACTATGTGGCTTTATTCCTCATTTTATATTTTACTAGCATATTACAGATATTAGTTAAAAGAGCTTTTTATACATATATTCGTACATTACTTGAATTAGCATAATTGTATATATTGAACAGTACTTAGTCAATAGTTCATCTCTGTTATGGGAAATAAATAATAGTGCCAATTTCACAACTAGCAAAAGAATAAGCAATGTTTCGATGTTACAGTGAAATGATATTTATTATTAGCTAAGTACCCATAACATTTTGTAAAAATGTTATTTGTTTAATAGCAAACAGTGAGTGACTACTTATTATCAAACCTTTCAAACATATTAATATTACTGATAAATCATTATTAGACTTTGCAAAGCTTTAAACAGTTATGAGTCAATATTTGGATTTGGAGGGTGTACAGTGCCCCCCTGTGGTTGTACCCCAATGTGTACAGTGCTTATAGCCCTGGTAGTTGTAAACCAGGATTTCTTGAATATAATAAAGTTAACATTTTCAATAACACTGCAATCCGTAGCTTTTTGAAATAAACCAATATTAGTTATGCAAGCACATGAAGAAAAATCTGTTTTCAAAACTCCATTCCCCCTTTCCTTTCACCGTGTACTTCCTAACCTTATTTGTTTTAACAATAGTTAGCTTATTACAAATATTGTATATGTGATAAATAATCTCCAGGATTGTTTGCGGCAAATGGCACTCTGAATAAGTAAAATAACTAACCATAATATACTATATACATTTGCGCATCATGTGCTAAATACATTTTGGGTTATTTCGTAACCTTCCTTGATAGTCAAAGACCTGTTTTTGTGTTTTAGACGTTGGAGCCGGTGGACCAGCTTCTGCAGAGTGTGGACCCTGGCAAAGACAGAGAGCTGTGGGTGAGAGAACACAAGACAGGTGACCAGAGGCCCGTGGACATGGACATCTAGATCAATCCACATACACAACATATACAGTATGAATTTACCTGCATGCCACATGAGTACTTCAACCTCAGCCGAAGCCATACAGGTATCTCCCACTTGAAGCACTGCTTGTTTTAGGGATCTCTGTTGTTGGAAAACAGTGGAAGATTGCAAAATCACAGCTTTACAGAAGAGTTTGTCAATGCGACGGTGAACGGGTGAAAGGACAGCAGCACATCTGAATGCATTATAAATATTGACCAGCCGTCCTTGTGCTGCGTTTTAATATACAATACAACATGTCCTTTCACAGATACATACAGTATATATGAAGAGTAAAAACTGCATTCCAATTCATATCAATCAAACAGCAGTTGGTTTGTTTTCATTTAAGCCATAATAGCTAAACAAATACAGCTAACAAACACAATAGAACACGATAGAAACATGATAACATAATTGAAAACATGTTTTACATTTTTTTTAAACTGAGTTATCTCACTGTGGAACCAAACTCTTCATATATATGTTAAATACTGTAAATATTCATACGGTATATAGTGAATAACTTTTTAATGCGACTTAAGACTTCCCAGTATGTCTTTGACATTTACACAATGAAAAAAGTTAAGGCTCCATTGATAAACATCAGAACAAGAGCTGTACAGTGAAACATTTGCTGCAGTGGATGCCTGTAAAGGAAATGCCATCCAACCCATTTTTATTTTAGCTTTGTCTGTGTTAAAGTGAAATTGTGTATGCACAACTAAACTCAACGCATGGTTGCAGTATTAAGGCACACATAGGGTTGTTTCTCCAGAAACTAGTTCACTAGTTAAAAAAATATAGTAACCCAGAAACAACCAGCATCAAAGTTATAAGGTAAAAAGATGAATCATATTGTCACTAAATGGCATGTTGTTGAATCTGTATTGTAATGAGACAAGGAATACAATGAAAAGATTTGAATGCTGTTTTCACAAGCTACACACAAACTGCTGGCAAATCTACAGCCTTCCTGAGCGAGGTCTGCTCTATCAGCACAATACATTATAAGGATGGAATTGATATATTTTCATATTTTTGCAGAAAAGCATGTTTTGTCTAAATGTAGGACTAGTTATGTATGGTTCATGGAAAAAGTAGATGTGTTACTAGAGTAATACCGGTTAATCCATTGATTGTGTTCATTGAAAGACAACAACCCAGGACTTGCTAGCAAAGTCATATCATTTTTCCAAGCTGAGGCCAAGAAATGCAGTCCGGATGATTTGCTTGGTGTATAAATTCCATCTATGGGCTATGTAAAGTAAAAATGACAGTGTAGATTTCTTGGAGTGAAATGATAGGCTTCAGCTGTAGAATCCAGGTGTCAATCAAAGCTTTTGACTTTTGTTACACCTTTTAGTGCCTAAAGGTAAACTTGCCTTGGAATGTTCACAATCTATTCTGTTAAGTGTTTGTTAACGTTGTAAATATGTGTGTGAGTTTTCGTCTGTTATTGTTGTCGAGCACATCTTTCAGCATTCTCATTGTACTGCGGTCTTTGTCATACGGTGTTTAAATGAATATGCGTATTAAGAGATGCGTAACTTTTGCTCGATGAATATCACAGTTTTACATTGAATGCACAATGTCATAGGCAGCTGACTTTCACTGGCAGATAAACATCAATTTTTATACATGCTGTAATTCTGAGAGATTTGTAACTTTCTTTTGGGAAAGATAAATATTTGAGCTTTGTTAGATTTGTATTTGTTTTTACGTCTCAAACAGAGAAGACATTAGAAGTCAGAATTAAAAGTCAAACACGAAGTTTACATGAAAAACTGCTACAGTCGTGAAACTAAAATGTACATGCTTGCTGCCTTTGTTACACTTGGAGGATATGAAAAAATAATTATTGTTTGATAATGTGAAAAATATCTTGCATTTACAAGTTAAAAAGATTTGTTAATGAATTATTATTATTTAATAACAATCATTGCCCTCACATATGCCCTAAGTCTTAAATACTGTAGGATATGACTGGTTTACATTTAGCATGTAATACATTTTGCTGTTCTGCATTGCCCAACAATTTCATGTATTGTGTTGAAAATCAATGTCAATTATGTGCATTCTGTGTATTCTGAACAAAAAAAGTTCTGTTGAATGTCTGTTACAAAGTTGATCTTACAATATTTTATATATATATTAATATATATATATATATATATATGTGTGTTGATTTTTTGCTCTCAACTTAATAGTCTTCATTGATAATATTCATTTATCAACATGTTTCTGAAAATATGATGTCTATGTTGAATATGCCCAGGAAGTTGTTGTCGATAATATTAATAAAAAAAACTCTAATTGTTTTTTTATACATTTCTTGTTTAAAGCAATGCGATTTATAGAGGTTTGTACACTCTGGAAGAGAGATGTTTGTTAACGTTTCAATTCATCTCATTGCAAAAATCGGACATAAATCTGGCATCATATTTCACACTTTAAAACTATATTTATCCATATGGTTGGTATGCCGTGGGCCTATATACGTACGTATATACTTTGAAAGCCGTTTAAAGGGATAGCTCACCCAAAAATGAAAATTCTATCATCAATTTGTTCAACACCTGCATATTTTCCAGTGGAACACAAAAGAAGATACTTTGATAAATGTCTCAGTGGTTTTGTGTTCATGCAATGGAAGTCAACGGGGTTTAGTGTTGTTCAGTTACTAACATTCTTTTTTTTCTGCTCAAGAAAAGAAAGTCACACACAGTTGGAATGACAAGGCGGGGAGCAAACGAAAGAATTATTGACATTTCCCTTTAATGGGGACAGATCCTTGCTGGACAAGGTGGATCTCTGATTCTTTCGAGTGTCTATACAGAGTGCCACTTAACCCTTTAGTTTGTGTATTTTGCTGGGTCAGCAGAGGCCACGCTACAGATCTCCATCCATTGTTTTCAAGCTCAGTATCCCAGTGCTTAAACCAGGCCATGTAGTGTATTAACCTGAGCCAAAGACGGCTTTAAGAACAGAGGGAGGTAAGCCCCTTTGTTTCGTGCTTGTCCTTAAGGCTTTGGCTGTAAGCAGCATCAACATGATAAAGATACAATTGGAGTTGGAGCCATTTCTAGTAGTCAAGTTTAGTAAATCTGAACTTGTTTTG
Organism: Barbatula barbatula; assembly: GCF_947034865.1. NCBI lineage: Eukaryota > Metazoa > Chordata > Actinopteri > Cypriniformes > Nemacheilidae > Barbatula > Barbatula barbatula. The sequence continues at coordinate 23,244,059 of NC_136769.1, read as the reverse complement.
GGACTCTGGATTTAACCAGTCAATTAAAACTTGATTTACATACCTATTTTTGAACGGGTTTGTTTTTGTGATGATGACGTACAAAAGTAAGTTAGTGTAATGAATCCAATGAAATGAAACAAGAAGTGATGGCAACATATTATTTGCACGGAAAAACGAAATTGTCTGCTTGAAAAAGAAAACAAAATTTCCAACATATTTTACAACATGCATTTACACTAATCTAACACATCAGGCTTCTACATTACAAATCAGGTACATTCATCGTTACAAAGCAGACACATGTGGGATGCACTCTAAGGTTGTATTTATTTGAACGGGGCAGGACGCTTTTACACGCCTGAAGTTTGGTTAACACCAAGAACGATAACAATAAAGAAACCTATAGCTAACGTCCACATGTAATATAAAGTCATGGTAATTCTAGATGGATCTTCTGGGTAAAAACACTTGGGTGCCGATGTACTCTTAAAGGACTCTTTTATTTATAGTTATCGTTTGTGAAGTAAACGGGCAATGGTTTATTTAATTACATTTTCTGATAATAGTGACATCTATTTACAGTATAATAATCCTCTACATAAAAATTTCCCATAAAAAGTTCTCTACACACAGTAGAAGAAATACATCCTATACAATTCATCCAGTCACCTGATAAACAGATTGTTCCAATGTCTGTTGAATGCATAATGAAAGCTAAAACCACCTTAACCCTGATGGGATCTATAAGAGGAGAGCCACTGGACCCTGCATGGGGATTTGTCTTGCCCGACCTTCACATCCTAAGAGGATTGAGGATTTTGGAGTAGGACTGTTAACAGGAGCCTAATTGCTCTTATTGAAATTGGACAGCAATGGCATGGCCAAGATTTCAGTCAGTTTCTCTTCAGGTCATATTTAAAGTGGTCCAGATATCAATAAAAGAACCACCGTGTTTATCTGCTTGAGTCTGAGTTTGTGTTTGGACGCATCCACAGGGAAAGTAGGTTCTGATGTCACATGAATGGAAATGGAGGTCTGAACAGTCTCACAGGTACGCGTGCAATTAGTGCTTCTTCTCCATGAGTTTGTCCTGAATCTTCTTTGGCTCGTCAAACTGTATCAACCTCAAGATATCTTTGTTTTCTGTGACACCCTGAACGAACTCCCCCTCTCCAATCTTATCTGTAAAAAACAAAGAGTCGTTGTCAAGACGTTGTGGACCATGACGTGATGCATGTACAGGCGAGAAAGTTCCACACCGACTCTTACCATTATCACTCTTTCCAAAGAAGGTCCAGATTTTGTCCGCTCGCTTTTCGGGTGTGTTCTCATCTTCTGGAAGATTTTTCTGGTCTTCAGCAGGAATCATGTTGAATATTGACTGCATTGGATAATAATATCAATTTAAAAACAATTTTGTCCGTTGGGTTTAATATATCATGAGCTTTCTCGGGCATCAAGCTCACCATTGGTGAAATGAAATACTGAGAAATACAACGACCAGCTTTATACTACCAGCACTAGACACATGAATGAATCACTCTCCATTATCCATGAGGACATTGGTCTAGTTTATTTTCCATATTCAACCACAAAGTAAAAAACACTTTAGCGTTACTCACCCGTACGATGTCCTCCACCTCATTTTTACTGATGGTTCCGTTGCCGTCTACGTCGTACAGGGCGAAAGCCCACTCGAGTTTCCGCAGAGTCTTGCCTGAAGAAGTGAGATGCAGCGCAACAATGTACTCCTTAAAGTCCAACGTGCCATCCGCATTAGTGTCGAAGCTGCGGAAGACATGGCGGGCGTAAGCGGTGGGGTCGGCGTCAGGGAAGAAGCTCGCGTAGATGCCCTCAAACTGCTCCTTGGTGATGCGTCCAGTAGGGCACTCTTTGAGGAAGCTGGCATACCACGTGCACAGTTCCTCCTCCGTGTATTTGGTGTGCATCTTCAGATCATCCAGTATCGCTTTGGACAAAGCACCGCTCTTGGTGTTTCCCATATTTTGAAGTCGTTCACAGCTAAAAAGGACGATTTACCTTTTTTCTACTTTCGCCGGACGTTCTCTGACTCTCACACTCTTTCTCCTGCTCCCGATTTGCTTCTCTACAGGATAATGTTGTGGTTGGGACCACTGCGTCGTCCTGGCTGGATTGTCCCTCTAAATGCTGAATGAGATTATGTATATCTCTGTTTAAATCCAGACAGGCTTTGAAAGATTATTTTGTTACGTCACACCTCTTCTGGTGAGTGTTGCATTATGTTGATTGGCCCCTTACGATGAGGTCTTACAGCAGAGGGACTGTAAACTAAATGCTGCTCTTTGCTATCGAAGTGACCTGTGTTGTACAGTGAGATGGGTAAAGCAGCAGGTCAGTGCACTTTTCATTTCGAATAAGACCCACCAGCTCACACCAACATCTGCTGGTGTGTACTAGCCTGGACCGGGACGGGGTAATTAGGATGGAAGCACTGTGTTACTGTATCGCTCAAAATCACCACCTTTGTTTATTTAAGAATTAGTCTATTCAAAACGTTTATTTTGATAGGACAGTCAAAAGGCCTTTTCAAGATGTAAAGCCGGACAAAGGAACCCATCCTTAACTTCATTTTGCAACCTTTGTGACAATTTAATAACCTAGACCTAAGCTGTTCTCTAAGGCCTTGTCCTCACAAACACAGGTATACAAAACCGTGATCCGTTGAAATGCGCGCTACCATGTCCTTTGTTTGACGTCGGATTCCAGGCTTCTGATTGGCCAACATGGCTTTATGGTTATATGGTTATATATGGCTACATAGTTTAGCTATTCATAGTTTAATGAAGAAGGGAAAACACTGTTTCTAAAAATACCCATGTACGTGTACGTGTGGACTAGACATATCTTTAACTGTCATTCAGAAATGTTCACCAGGGAAAGTACATGCAGATATGAAGAGTAAGGTGTCATGTTTGTCTGGTTAGCATGAGCTGTAACTACATCATTCTGCAGAAAACTCTCTCTATTGATGGTCAATCAGAAAAAGTTGTTTATTAATAAAAATGTTCTTGAAAATTATGAACTGCAAATATACAATTATGTTGACAATGTTTCACAGCATTAAAACTGTAGGATATCCACAAATTGACACAGTAACTAAACATCGACTGTGAGCATTGTACAGATAAAGAATGTAACTTTTCCTGACAGTCTAGTTTACTGCTAAATCGAGTAGTTGACCATTCATTTTGATTTGCACTTCTTAACTCTTAATATCATTTGAACTTATTTTGGTCTGTTTTGGTCGGGTTTGGTTTGTTTATTTGCTGTTGTGGGTGGGTGTGCCTCTGTTGGTGACCTCTCTATCCTCATAAACACACAGTTCAATCCTGTTAACCAGCTCAGCTGACGGTCACACGAGTTGACTGTCACACGTCTAAACATGTATATTAGTAGAGCATGGATGTACATATCAGGGGTTTTCAAAGCTGTCATATGACACACATGAACTCATCAAATCATACGTATTGACTGTACATGCAAACTTAAATGCAAGGAGTTGAATTTAATGTGTGATTGTTCGTGTGAATCACAGTATTGTCTAAGCAATACAACAGTCACGGTGTTTCTGCTATGCACTCCACTTTAATATCCTTTCCCAAAAACAGTAAGCATCAAGGGCATACTAGTATAATGGGATGTAGCAAGCAACTCTTAACATCCGAAAAACGTTTCTGTTTCGCAGAAGGTTCTTTGTGAAGAAATAAAGATTCTTCAGTTCGTATAAAGGTAAGAAAGAGATGGTCTTTAAAGAACCTGCGAAGAGTGTATGCTGGTCAAATCCACACCGCATCGTCTCACTTAATGAACAGCAACGCACATGTTGTCACTTCCCCTCCTGAACAACCACAGAATTATTATTAGTTTTGTATTATTTGTGTCTTATGCTTTAACTTATTATATTTTTTTATTTGTTAAAAGTGACACTCCATGGGCTTTGACAGGTCAACTTGAACAGTCAAGTCAATTATATTAATTTAGCGCTTTTCATATCTCATTGTTGTAAAGCAGCTTTACTGTAAATACTTTTAAATAAAATCAAATAATAATAGTTGTTGAAAGTATCAAATTAACCAAAGACAGTACATGGTGTTAAAATTACCTGATATTATTGCAAGATTTTATCCTCAAGGTGCATCAATGAAATGTATACGATGCTAGATTTTTAGAAACGATAAATTGTTCAGTTGAAGTATATAAATGTCACCATATCACACTCCTGTCCCATGCCAGTTTCTCCTGTGTTTTCCCATGATCCTCCACGCTCTCAGACCTGTCAATGAGCTCAATGAGTGTCCCAGCTACCACCACCACTTCCACACAATGTGCACCCGAGCCACAACACTCCAGAGCCCTCCTTAATGGACGTATTGCTCTGGGAGTTTGAACCCCTCTACAACATCCAGGCACCCACAGACTCTTTTAGGAAGTCTGTGTGATGACCCGGTGGTCTGTATAGAGTAGATGTATGGTTCATGGAAAAAGTAGATGTGTTATTAGAGTGATACTGGTTAATCCATTGATTGTGTTCATTGAAAGACAACAACCCAGGACTTGCTAGCAAAGTATCTCATATATCAAAAGAATATAATTTTTCCAAGCTGAGGCCAAGAAATTCAGTCAACGGATTAAGCAATTCAAACGATTTAAAATGAAGTTCAGATTAATAATTCACTTAAAATATTTTGTTATAATTTGTTGCAACGCCTTCCCCTCTACCTTTTAGCCGAGGCTAATGCTTATAAAAATAACCACGCGGGGTAGATTCAGACTTATTCTGTTAAACAGAACTGCATCCAAATTATGATCGTAAATAATTTCAGCCCGAATTTTAGCTTTTGATTAATCAGATGATGTATATCTTTTTCTAATTTAATATCAAATCAGACGTATGCTGTGGCGAGCAGGGCAGGACGAGAGCCGTGAGGGAGGGAGCGGCGCGAGGCCGGTGACACGAGTGGTAATGAACGTCAGCTGCGCGTGCACCGGTCTCGCATCAAGGAGCTCCGGAAGCATAAGAGAGGAGCGACAACTGTGAGGGGTGAGAGTGGACCAGGCCTGGATTATGTGTTGTGTTATTATGTTTGTGTGTTTATTATATTTTAAGTTTGTATTATGTTTGTTGCCGGTTCCTGCCTCCTTCCATCCTTTATTGAACTTTGCTACATATGCACTTTTGCCTATCCGAGTGCTGCAGGTTTTTGGAAATACAAGTCGCTCATATAGGATTTGGACGTTGACAGGTGCTCTTTCATATACGAATGACATTAATTAAACGTGATCATTTGAGAGAAAGGTTTACATGCGCTTTCTGTGCGTACGATCATTCTATGAATATGAATTATGCGCTACACTGCGGCAGGCTGTATAAAATACATTTTACATGGATCTTTTAGGGCCAGAGTTTGGTGTGTTCCGGTATATGTGCAGTTATGTGGATTACAAAGCACAGTATAGAAAATAAATCGCAAAAGTAATTGACTCTGGCATTACAGGCTGTGCAGGTAAGGATTATATAAAGCAGTTTTGTGGTTTAGCGTCCCTTTTCCTGGAATTTACAGCAAAGTCTCAATCAAGTGGGCAGCGGAGTCGTGTGATTTGAAATATCGGCAACATGTAACCTCATGAACAGATTACTTGCAGAAAAACTACTGCATGCTGGGTGGAGAGTACAGTATGGATAAAACTGAAATGACCCATCACAAAAATATATCATTTGTATATTTTTTCATAGTTTAAATCCATTACATTCATACCTTTGGCATACACTTTTATCCAAAGTGACTTGGTGTTTAATGTACAGTATACATGGATCAGTATGTGTGTTCCCCCAGCACGACCTTTTGTGCTGCTAACACAATAAGCTACAGGAAGAAATTAATGTGCTGGCAAAAATGTCTCCAAGCATTTAATCCATATGTAACAAGAGACAACTGCACAGGACAATGTTTAATTTTAAATATTGTGAGCAAAGAAGATGTAGGTCAGAGTCCTCATCAAATGTCAAGGATGTTTGCACGCACAAATGTACCTTGTGCTGATGAAAGAGGTAAGCCGGTATACTACTGCATACGTCAAATTAATTGTACACTGGAAAACACAGAATTTTACTTTCATTTTTTGGCAGATTTTCACGTATAATGTCCAAAGAAATTTATTTCATGATATTGTAAATACAGTCAAAAAATATAAATTTACCGGAATCCTGTAAAAAGAATGGTTAATTTAATATTTCTACGGGATTTTTTACAGTGTTATTACAGTAGTACAGTGAATTAAGCTGTTTGCCACATGACTGTAGAAAGTGTAGTATTATTAGTTTTATTTATAATTTTATCCTTCTGTGTCTTACAGTAAGTTACAGGATGTATACTATTTGTTGGGCTTTTTATGTTTGTACCATCAAAAAATGCTTGGTTATTTTCAATCCAGCGCTGGGTCAAAAAAGAACAAACATAATATTTCAGTTGATAATTAATCTATGCTGGGTTGTTGGGTCAAACATTGACATTTTCAGGGTCAATTCATCCCAGCGGTTGAGTTTTTCCCCTTTACTCCCACAGGAATTACTGAATACTGTCTTTATGTTTCAAATGTTTCTTTCTGTCATTATATCAAGCAGCTCTATAGAAGTGAATAAAAAGTGCTCTGGAGCTTAATGTATTTAGAGTCATGTCTTTGTACCTTTTTCAGAATACACTTGGTAAACCGTAATAGGACAGATCTGTAAAGGTTTAGAAAGGTAGAGTAAACAAAAAAATGGCATTGTATTAAACTCTGTGTGTTTGTAGTTCGGAAACAGATCATGCAGTGTTCTTTGATATAAAGAGCTTTAATCTGATTTTGGGATGTCCTCTTACCTTGGAAAATCGTGTTATTACCTCACCTTCTTCCCCTGTTACTGTATATGTGTGCTAAATCTAAGAGCTATGATAATGATAACATAGCAATAACCATGTGATGTTCATGCTTATGAACGGCTGTTTGAGCTTTAGGTTAAAATCTTACATTTAATTTGTAATAATAAAATATGAAAACATTCTTATGGGCAACAGACTATTTTCTACTGACATCTGTATTTATCAACATCCTATTTAGCTTGTTTTCTTACATCAATAACATATGCAATATCCCACATCAATCATCCGGCCGTCAGATCATACAGGATTTGCTGTGTGCACACACACATACAGTATAAACCGGTGTGTGTGGCTGGGCACAAACATCATCTGAAGAAATCGTCTTTTAGCATCAAAGAGGCTATATGCAGCCATTGGGCGAACATAGATCCTTAGATGTTCAATAAACTACTGGAAATCATGTATGTTGTCATTTGACATTACAATGAAATGTAGTGTAATGGGGTAAATTCGCATGCTAGCAGAGGAACCAGCATCAGATTGAAACATAATCTGATTGCGAATCTTTTTTATTGCTACGCCCGGCGAAATGAGCTACGGTTTAGATGAAACAACAAAACCAAGGTCTCCAATTTGCCCTTTGAAATGATCAAAGTGGGAAAAAGTTGAGGGGGAAGGGAAGACTTTGAGCGGGAGGGATGAGTTTGAGCCAAACATAAAGAGATTGATAGCATTAGAAGCAGACATGAGCAGAGCAGCTGTCATCCGTGAATCAAATCCAAGCACAGCACTTCCAGGGAGCAGAAAACACAGATGGCATATACAAACATCTATAATACCCCATACATCTGAAACGCTACGAAACTCAAAAAGTTTGAATGTCTGAAGCAAGGAACCATACAGTCGCTTGCCTGAAGCCAGGATTACTCGTCTCATTGTGCGTCATCCTGGAGTGCTATGGGTATACGGCGTACTCACCGAGCATCCCTGGCTCTTACCTTCAACTACGTGGCGTTCGCCATGGCTGTGTCGGCTGTAACCACCAGCTACTGGTGTGAAGGAACCAGGAAGGTGGTGAAGCCATTCTGCACGGGGCTTGTGACGGTCAAGCAGACGTACTGCATCCGGTTTAACAGCTCCAACATCAATGACACGCGACAGGTGCAGTACATCTACGAGACCGGAGAGGAGAAGTTCCTCATGAGGAAGTTTCACACGGGCATCTGGTTCTCCTGTGAGCAAACGGTCAACTTACAGGGTAGGCTATGACGCCATCGGTGGCTCTTTCAGGTGGACTTTTTGGGGCTGCAAACGTGCAAGACGTTGAAATATGTAGTCAAATCTGTACGTTTTAAATATCAAATGTTGTTGTTTTTTGGTCGTGCGGCAGTGTACATTTTTACACCATTTGATCTCAAATACAAATGCAAATGCAGATCAGACGTTTAACCAGAACTTTCTCCCTTGATAGGATTTAACTGCAGGAGCTTTTTAGAGATCGCACCGGATCATGAAAGAGGTGGGTAAGTACACTAAGAACAGTGAAAATGGTCAAATACACAAACCTTTTTCATTCAAAATAGATACAAAACCAAAATGTTATAGTGGGTTACATTCATTTTTTTGATAGACATTGATAACCAACAACACCCCACAACATATCTTATTTTTTGTTCCACAGAAAACAACACATACACAGGTTTTGAATGACGTGAGGATGAACAAATGGTGAATGTGATGGTTCACCCAAGAATCTAAATTCTGTCATCATTGACTCGCCCTCGTGTCATTTCAAACCTGTATGACTTTCTTTCTTCTGCAGAACACAAAAGAAAATATTTTGAAGAATGTCTGTAACTGGACCCCATTCACCTGCATTGGTTTTGTGTGAGTGAACGGTGGCCGGTGATGTTCAGTCACCAACTTTCTTCAAAATATCTTCTTTTGTGCTCTGCAGAAGAAAGGTTTGGAATGACACGAGGGCAGTCACTTGAGTGTCAAGTGCACACTATAGAAAATATAGTTAACATGACCAAAACTCACACAACCTGAAGCAATACGTTTATTAGTTATAGCACAGAATAAGAAAAAAGAAGAAATAACGCTGAAAAGCTCAGGATACAAACAGAGCAGTTTCATGTTTTTATACATTTTTTATTTATTTGCAGTGCATCACTCTCTTGCTCACTTTATCAATTGCAGTTCCTCAAAGCTGGTTTACCATGTTTTGGCATAACACACAGGACAGATGTCATACAAAACTACGACAGATATCAATTTGAAAGAAATGTCAAACAATGTCAAAGAAAAGAACTCACACCAACCTATAAAGACATACAGTGTGCTGTACAAATGGTTGGACGTCCCAGTGAGCTGTGTTGGTCATATTGTCACAGGAAGTGAAAACAACACAAATTGACCTGCACTATCAGTGGTTCTATACCAAATGTACAGTACAATGTATTCCTGGCATTTGACATTCTGAAAGCGTGTGAAAAAAACTACACATGAACATTGCGAAATACTTGGCACACATGTACAAAAACATGCATGCTTACATTTTACGGTGGACACGTGGAACCTGTGTAAATGTGAAGATTTGAAGTGAAGGATTTAGCGAATCCCGAACCTAAGCATTTGGCATGACAAACCATGAAAAACTGTAACACTTATTCAAACTGAAAATCCTTTCTATGGCGAAAAAAGTCTCGATATTTCAGCATTTTAGGCTACTTTTGAACACTAGACCCTGCAGTTTTTTATGCAAAATTATCATATTCTTACGTTTTGGGGGTTATAAGAAACGTTGGGATGTTGTTAGACAGCTATGGGTTAAAACAGACTAGCATTTTGGGTGGAATAACCCAGCGTAGGTTAGTAATCCAATGTTCACATTTGATCCAATAATGGGCTAAAAACAACCTAGGATTTTAGAGTGTTTTTGCAGAAATATCTATAGTCTAATGTTGACCGGATTGACTCTGTGTTTCTGTTTCAGGGGTGCTATGGCTGTGTATTGTGGCAGAATGCCTTTACATTACTCTGTTGTTCACGGGTGGAGCTCTCATGGTGATAGAGATGTGTCCCTGCTTTAACCTGATCAACAGGCTCAAGCTGAACGCTTTTGCCGCTGTGTGCACTGCTCTCTCAGGTAACAACCTCTCAAGATACAACAATGACCAATTCTTTGTGTTTCAGACCCTTCACCAAAACACGATTTGCTATTGATTTTACTAAAGCTCTGAAAGCACTCATGCTGTATCTGGGAGATGTCTATTCGATGTCTGTAAGATGTATTTTTCAATACGTCTCTGAGATGTATGTCAGATGTCATATAGACATCTAGAATTGGTCTGTAAGACGTTCCCAGGACGTTTAGCAGATGTTTTCCAGATCTTTAGCAGATATCTTACAAGACGTACCGGTGCTATCTGCGAATGTACATAAAAACAAAAAAAAGACTTTCAAGAGTTAGGTTTCAAAATGAGATGACTCTGATGTTTTTTATTGTGAATATCAATGAATATCAATCGAACTGCAGTTGTTTTAAGACAAGTAAAGCATGATAACATAATAAAAAACAAGATTTTTGAGATTTTGAAAGCATTTTGGAACCAAACTCTTCATATGTTTTAAGGTACAATAGCAAAGACGGCCCCAAGGCTGCAATAAAAAACACAAACCTTTTCATCTCAAAACAAGGAAGCAGCTGCATTGTTTTAATGTTTTTTAATACAAAGTAATAACTTTTGCAACTATACGAATATTTACAAAGAATAGCACACGAAAGATTCAATTTAAATATTTGTATAGTGAAATAAAGCAGAGCGAATGAAGAAAATGTATTGAAACTAAAGATCAAATCAACTTTATATCAAACATGGGACAGCAGAGTTGCATGACCTGTGTCTGTAAAACATCCAATATAAACATTTCTAGGGCCGTGCATACTTTACATATTTACACACAATTTCTACAAGATAAACTTTATTTTGCTCAAGAAATAAGACTTACACCGAAGTTAATAATTCATTGCTAAATACAGACCTCACCTCCACTTTCTTACTATTGAGATAACTTTTCAAAAGTGTCCCAATCGACCGGAATTTACTCTATTAAACCAAAAAACTATGAAGTCCTATATTCCCATTCATCCCAACTGCTTCTATGCACAAGAAAAATCTAATGAAACTTAGATTATTCACATTGAGTAACCACTCCCCTTTCTCGGATAGCCACGATAAGAGGATATTCCCTAATTCTTACAGTCCACATCTTCAGCAGTCCCTATTGAACGCTCATTTGCCAAACACAGAAAATCCAGCTAGCTCTACCCCAGCCAGTCAGAAAGAGAGATGAGATTACATACAACAAATCCAACTTTCAGCAAAGACGGGACAGAAATCAGCTACTATTACGACACAACTGTTTTATGACATAACCTTAGGACTGGTTTGAATTTGTTCGAAACAGAGAAATGTAAAAAGGTTTCTCTTAGACATCCTTACTGGGTGTACGTATATAACATATATCAGGTGTGTATGTGCGTGTGGATCAGAACGGCACACAGCCTCTCAGCTCCGCTCTGGATGTGGGAGCTATCCCAACACCACAGGGATTTGGTGGTTTGTGTTGTAATCGGATTGGTGAGGGGGTAGTGGTTTTGGTACGTGACATGACCAGAAGAGACCATCCTCCCTCCCCCATATAATTTCACTAATCCCGAAGGTTGTAGGAATGCTCATCCGCAGACTTTATGCACATCAGCACCTGCTATTAAAAGAGACGACACGAAACAGTCGCTACGCTCATATAATGCATGTGTGTGTTTAACGTCCACAGAACATTTACTCTCTGTTTGATGTTTGCATTTTTCAACAATTCAGTTGTATTTTTGTATAATCTTTTGTATCGTATTCTGTTGCTACACGCATATGCAAATATGCTGAGAACAAGTTGAGCTAGAAGAATGAAACAACATTTTATTTGCACTCTTGTGCTTTGGGACAACCCGAAGGTGCGGTAAAGTTTATGGGTGAATTATCCCTTCAATACTTTGGGTTAATACAACCCCCTCCTAAAACTGTTGTTTTCTCGTGATAATTCCAGCTTCTTATCAGGATGATCTTTCCAAACCGGATTGAGTTTTTCTTGGACCAGATTACAGAGATGCAAATATCATGCTGCCATCTAGTGGATAAACACAATAACCACGACACTTTCACAGTAATGTCTCCTACATTTTTCTGTGCCCATAGGTCTTCTTGGGATGGTTGCACATATGATGTTCACCACAGCTTTTCAGCTGGCTGTCAGTATGGGTCCGGAAGACTGGAGACCTAAAACATGGGACTATAGCTGGTCTTATTTGTAAGTCTCAGATTTGTAAGAGCATAAGAGATACTTTGGGTAAATGGGTAAAAATAGGTCAATTGCTTTTATAAATATGATCATTTTCTCTCAGTTTAGCATGGGGCTCGTTCGCTACCTGCATGGGCTCGGCGGTCACGGCCTTAAACCGCTACACTAAAACCATCATCGAGTTCAAGTTCAAACGGCGAAGCATCGAGAAGAAACTGCGCATCAAGCAGAAGATTCTTGAGCTGGAGGTGCCAGAAGATTTATGGTACATCACTTCATTACAAGAGCAACCTGACCAACACACTGTCTTCTCTGTTAATGGCATCGAAACTTCTTACGTCGGCCACGATCGGGGAGGAGAATATCACCTGTGAACGTACTCTGCTCAACAGAACTGAACCTTTTGTGCAGTTCTATCAGAACAAGGGCTTTTGTCAACATGGATTAAACTAAGTGATTTTTTTATAGAAACTGTTATTTACATGTGAAGCCCTATCGAAGAACGTTTATACTGTACTTGTACATTATGATCCTCCTACAGCGCTCTTACAAATATAAGAGTAGCATGTTTTTCAATCTTAAATGGCTTGCACTAAACAATTACAAAATGATTGTCTGTGGTGACAGAGATGCGATTAAGTGTCAATTTGTTCTGGACCCTGAGCATCGCTTACACACAGGCCTACACTGTAAGAACATGAAGACTTATATCTCATTTATTGGCAACAGTTTGTGAAAAGATGAACGAACAAGTCTTTACAGAATAAAACCAATAAAATAACAACCTCATGCAAAGCATTCTGGGAACCAGAAATCCTCATCAACCTTGTTCTGTTTTCTTTTCTAATTTTGGTTCCCAGAATGCTTTGCTTGAGGCTGTTATTTTATAGTTTGTTTCTGTAAAGATAAAGACTTTTAACATTCATTTATCTTTGAACAAACCGTTGCCAGTAAATTAGATAAATCTACAGCAAGTCTTTTTTTGAATGTATTAAAAAATGTGTTTCTTTCATGTATTTGTTATTGCTCAAAATATAAAAATGTATTTTTAATATATAAAAATATATAACATAATGAGAACCAGAACTCCTCAAATAATGACAACTGACAGATTTCACAGAGCAGTGCTGATCTAGGAAGAGGTTATATAATGACGTTTTTAATGAACCTTATAAGTAAATAACTGAAATGAATAAACAAATCAAAGAGTTTGCTATAATCTCATAATCTTGACATACAGTATATTGTATTAATCCACTTCCACAGTTTTATCTGGAGACATGTGAAAGAAACGTGGTGTTTTAAAAAGTATGAAGAGTCTAAACCAGTTTGCATTTTCGATCGGGTTGAGATGAGTCACTCTTTAGAAAGATGGTAAAGAATCTATTTTTGACTGAACATTTGTTTCTGTTCATCCTGAGCGAGAACAGAGAAACCTCACAATTTACATAACGCTGTGGACTGAGCAGGTGTATGTAACGGACTACGGAGAGGGAGGGCAGAACCATCCCTTGAGAATATCTTTACAGATCATCTTGTGTTTGATTTAGGTTATCATGTTTGCCCTTAGTCAGGATATATTCATATTTCTGCAAATAATAATCCGGCAATTCCATAAAACTGATCAAAAACAGCACTCAAAATGACAAGGATTTAGCAACACTGTAAAGTGTATTAACAATACATAAATGCTAAATTCAATCACATCAGCTTTGTTTTAATAAATTCTAAGCTTTTTTGACTAATGCAGAAATTCTGTATTATTTTTGTCCATGCAAAATATGATATGTATGCGATGACAACAGATACATGAAGTTTCTCTTATCACTTGAATCTGAACATCGCGGCCTAATTTACATAGATCTTAAATTATCAAGTGTTATAACGGCAGGTGTTTCCTGTGTCATTGCACTCGCCTTTATACAAAAATCTCCACAGTTCACCGAATCTGCAAGAAGAGAAACTTCAGAATAAAAGAAACCACGGCCTGACCAACTTTTTTAATAATCACATGGAACACATTTGAATTACACTGAGACATTTTTTATATAAAGTAGTTTCAAGCTACTTTATTGAACATTTCAACTGCCATAAAACCCATATTATTATTTTCAAAGGTGCTTGGAGAAGCAGACCACAGCAGTAGTCATCCTCAGGGCCTGGTTTTTCAAAAGTAATCCACTAAGATTTTGGATAACGGATTGGATCAAATCTTGAAAATGTGTTTTTCAAAAGAAAAAACGGATCACATAATCGGATTAGATCACGTAATCCAATTTTGGTTTTGATCTGGATCAAACCTTTAGTTTGGGTTTTTCAGAACTTTTTTGTAGGATTTGGATCACTTTGATCCAAAATATCTGGATTAAACTGATCCCATCAGAAGGGTGGATTCAGCGTGGATTTCATGCCCAAAATGTAATGAAAACTTTAAAAATGTATCAAATAATACTATATTTGGATCATGCAGTATCTTACAAGATATCCTATTTATTCATAAGGTTTTAATTTTATTTGTTCATCCGTCAGGCTACAGTGATTAGGTAGGCTTTAACGTATTCAGCCTTTCAGGCCTACAGCAAAGTAAAAAGAGTTTGGCCTCCAAACAGCTGTCAAAATTGACCAAAAACAATAAATTTTATTCTGTCACTAATTGATATATATATTCATCACAATCGAAAATATTTTTGTTTTTAGAATATTTTATTAGTGATGCATGCAAGGATTACAGAATAACCAAAAAAATGCAAAGAATGGCAATCACTGATTTTTGAAATCCAAAACAAATCCAAATCAGAAATAGTGTCTAACTATTGCATCCCGTGTTGTACATCCTTGTTTGCTCGTTCTGGCAGAGGAACAACTGACTCTGACCAAACTGCAGCAAACCAAGGCCAGACTTGAGATCCGCCTCCTAAAGGCTACGCTCAGACAAGCTGGTCTCTCCACATTAGATGATGAAGTCTGAAATTATTGTGGAGTATTTGACATTAAGTCTTTTATTTTTATTCAATATATCCATACTTGATACTTGTTATAAATATCCTCAATGTACAGTGTTTGTGTTGTAGGTCTCAGATGAGCGTGTGTTTTCATTTCAAATAAAAATAAATGTATATTGACCCCACACTGGCTATTCTACTTTTTGCTCTCTACATATCTGTAGTTCTACATTGTGATTTCCTATCCTGTTTGAGCACTGGTTATCCAGCACTGTTTATCCAGATTTGGTGATCCTGAAAAGTTCCTATCCGGATCAGATTGATCCAATCCGATGTTGCTTTAAAAACTGGCTCCAAAAGTAAAATGGATTACGTGATCACGGATCGCAAAAAAAGGATTACTAAATCCAGATCAATTTTATCCGGATTAAACCTTTTGAAAAACCGGGCCCAGGTGGCGCAGGGATAAACATCAAGTTTATGTGTCCTAAACAAAATGCTGTAAACTGAAGACTGTAATCTGACCATGAATTGCAAAAATGAAGGCGCAGGATACCATGTAAGGCTTTAGTAGCAGGAATTTAAAGTCGGTGTGCAATTTATATCTATATCAATGTGGGTTCACAAAAGGTACAGTGGGGGCCGCTGTCGGCAGTGTCAATAGGCAGGAAAGACTCACTTCACGGTCAAGGTATAATAAAGGGAGAAGCCTTTCCGTATCCTTTATTACCCAACAGCTTCCAGTAAATGGTGCCGTAACCACCAGAGCACTATGAACATTATCCAATTTAGACTACTCTACTAGCTGTGAGCCTGACAGTATCAGCCCTGAGTCCAAGCGAGATAACCATTGCAGTTGGGAAGCAAGAAACTGTAGTAAGGGAAGCAAAAACGACGCCTGCACTGGTGCCCCCATTATAATCAGAGAAGGAATATAACTTCCGCTCTGTTGTTATATTTATATTTACGTATATCTATACCGACTGTCCAATGAGTACCGGTGGTGTATCAGGCCAACTTACAACGATCCAATCTATCAAGGGATGCTTTTTTTCCTAAAATGAGAAAATGATGTGTGGCACATTTGAGATGTGATTATGAAATGACAGATTGCTATCTAACCGTGGAGTATGATAAAACATGACAACCACCTAATGAACATTAACAGTATTCTGTTTAAGAACTAGCATAAGAAAATGACTGGCCAACACAATAAGTAACGGTTTGATTGAAATGATTTTATTAAAATGCATAAAGAACATTAGTATTAAAAGTAAATGACAAAGTTCAAGATACTAAGTTTCATTTATTTTTCATTTCTATTAATATGCTCTTTCATAAAAACAAAGGATAATCACAAAACATTCATTGAGTTTATTGACCACAGTCAGATTTCTTGATCCTTTTGCTGGTCTTCGATCCGGCAGCGGTCACTTCACATGTAATATCTTTGTCTTTCTGCCACTCGGATGTATCAATGGTCAAATAACTGCTCAGCTTGAATTTCTCATTAGGCTGCTGTTCAGCAGATCCAGTGAAGACGCCTTTAGTAACCGGGTTTCCATTCACAAGCCAACGCACATCAGCAAAGCCCACAGACACGTCATTGATCAGACACACCAGAGTCACTTCTCTGGAGCTCACATCTTCACTGGATGAAGGCAGAATGTTCACAACAGGAGGAGAAACACCTGAATCTAAGATAGACAAGTCATGAAAAACAACAATTTTTAAATATTGCATTTTAAATACAGTCCAAATAAGTTCATAAAATGAACATCTCTACACACATATATATCCTACTTGACCTAAACATGACCTGCTAAACAATTATTAATAATAGCACATGGACAAAATGTTAAATACTTTCTTTAATCGTAAATCGGTTTGGATAAATACATAATAAGCTGTAAACAATTCCTTTATTAAGGAATTAAAGAACAATTGTTTTCTTAATAAATAAATGTAAACTAAATTAACATTTTAGTTTGACATTTACTGTAAACGTTTTAAAGGATGCTTCAAAAGGTTCTTTGAAAAAGGTCCATAAAGAACCTTTAACATCTGAAGCACCTTCCTCTTGCACAAAAGATACTTCAGATTATAAAAACGTAAGAAAGAGATGGTGCTTTAAAGAACCTTTGACTGAATGGTATGGCATGGCATCGCAGTGAAGAACCTTTTAAGACCTTTATATTTAAGAGTGTAACATGTAGTTCATGTACGACATCTCTATAGCTTTTGTCCTTTATTCAACATTAACATTTACAGTCAATTAAAAATGTTTTGTATCTCCACCACTTGTACATGTACAAGTACATACTGTTAGCTGTATATTTCCTTTAAGCAGTATTTTCATGGTTTATATAGTGAATCACATTTTCCACATAACAAAAAATTAAATTTGGAAAACTGGACGTTACTTTAACACATGAAGTTAGATCAATTAAAGTAAAGACGTTGTACGACTTACCGGTCACAAGCAGTTTTGTTCCTTGTCCGAATACCACGGTGATACATTTGGTATGTTCAGTCGTACAAAAACCTCCTCAGTCCTCAAGTAAAACAAACAGAAGTGAAACAGACGCTCATCTTCAGCCGCTCTGTGTGCTTTAGTCTATTCAATTCATGTATAAATACTTTTTTTTAATATTCACAAATACTTTATGTGTCGCAGTCATGTTTGTGTTCACGCTACTATTGTTTGTACCTTTTTCCCCAGGAGTTTAATGTGAAATCACCAGATTACAAACAAGATGACATGTATTTAAGTTCATATAGTTTAGTTCAGGGTGTCTGGTCTCATCTCTACTTCAGTTTTATTGTTTTTGCCTGATTTTGTTGTATATTTGTATATTATATATAACACTTTAAATCTGAGATGAGATGTGATGAAAATGTACAGCTCAGAAGAGTGAAGAAAGTGCAGAATAATCTGATCATCTTGTGATTTTATCTGTGTGATGTCTAAAGATGAGCAGATGTTGAAGAACAAAACCAAAGCAAATCCATTTATGTGTATAATCATGACATGATGCTTTAATATTAACTTTTTTAATGTCACTGTTCCACCAGGAGAACACTTACAGGGCTACTCGACCTAAACCATTTCATCATGAAATACTCGCCCTCATGTACAGTAGTTTCTAATCTGTGTAATGTGTTTGTTCTGTTGTTGAACACAAAGAAAGATATTTTTTGCCTGATTTTGTTGTATATTATCTTGTGGAATATTACCTGAGAGAATTTTCATTATCATCTTGGTCTTTACACCATGTTGAGACCCAAAACGTGACATTATTCATATTACAAGGAGTCTTTGTTTATTTTAGTCTAACATTTTGAATTATGGTACAATGTCATTTACAGGATTTTTTAATTGTTTTATTAGAAATCTAACTAACTGGGGACATGTTTCAGATTAAAAGCTTTATAATCCACCAATTACAATTTAAAAAGGGTTAAATGGTCTCAGTAAAATGTCAACGAGTGATTTTTTTGTTTATTAACATAAATCTTCTAAATGTTTGTAGTCTAATATAAAATCTTCTGCTGGTTTAAGATGAAGTGACTGTGAGCGGTGAGGAGGTTTTTGTCATGATGTGAATCACTGTGATACAGCGACATTTCCGCCCCATGTGTGACAGTAATACACTGCTGAATCTCTCACATCCACATTATTGATGATCAAACTATAATCTGACTGAGATGAATGTGTTGATGTGAATTTAGCAGCAGAGAAACCAGATCCATAGTTAGGAGAACTCCAGCCATGATAAAATCTCAACACATACTGAGGAACTCCTCCCGGAGTCTGTTTATACCATGAAGCAGCTGAACCAGTAACTGATCCCAGATTACAGTTCATTGTGACTTTTTCTCCTTTTTTCACTGTGTGTTCTGGAGGAACCTGGTTCACTACAGTCGCTCCACTCACACCTGCAGAATAAAATGAACCTTTACATCAGATTTTGTTTAAAACACTTTAAATCTGAGATATGATGAAAACTTACAGCTCAGAAGAGTGAAGAAAGTGCAGAATAATCTGATCATTTTGTGATTTGATCTGTGTGATGTGTAAAGATGAGCAGATGTTGAAGAATGAAGCTGAAATGATCCGACAGAAACTTAACTTGAAGACAGTAAAGAGATCTGGGAGGGAGGAGCTAAACACACAAAACCCTTTGAGACCCGCACACATCATCACAATTTACTGCACACACACACACACACACACACACACACGCACGCACACACGCACCAACGCACACACACACACACACGCACGCACACACACACACACACACACACACGCACGCACACACGCACCAACGCACACACACACACACGCGCACACACACACACACAGACGCACACACACACACACACACACACACACACACACAGACACACACACACAAGCTTCAGTTTATAGTGAAATTTATAAATACAGCTAATTCAATTGAATTCTGTCTTTATTTTCTATGACATATAAAGATACTACAGCCAAAAAAATCAACATTTCACGATTATTTCAGAAACTGGGCTACCATGTAATAATCAGGATGGTGAGAGAGATAAAAAAATTATTACAGTTTTTTTCGATTGCTAAACGACAGCGGGCACAACTGGAGTCACATGTGCTCTAACTACAGTCTGCACAGCAGTAGTTCATGTGGACCAAACTCTAGTTCGGTTTTCATTGCTTGAACACAGTTTTCAAAACTCTACACACTTATCCCACGACTTTAACCACAACCTGCACAGCACTGTGGATTTACAGCACTTTGTTCAAATGCTAACACACTGCTGTCAAAACTGTGAACCACACATTCAAAACAGAAAAGATTTCAGTCTTGTGCCTTTCAAACACTGCTGGTTGCAATTTCAGCTGAAAGGCTAAGCAGGTGTCTTGTTTTAGATTTGTGAGTGAACACACAGACATATATATATATATATATATATATATATATATATATATATATATATAGGTAGAGCTCAGAAAGACTAATTTTGGAAATGGAACAAGGAAGACGGGTTCGGGAGAGAGCGGATGCGTGGAGGAAGACACAGAAGACACAGATCTGTTATTTCAGATGAAATAAGGGCTACACTTATAGACCCTGTCGTGAATCATGGTCTCTCATTGAGAGAGGAAGGGTTGAGGGTGCAACACAATCTGCAAAGATCCACAGTGGCATCTGTAAGTCGGATTTTCCATCCTACAAACAGCTGAGAGTTACATCCTTACAGTAAATGAAAACATTACAGGAATTTATTTTGTATTGCAATTACAGTATAGAATATTTACACAGATATATATTACAGTAAATTGGACTGTAAAATATATTTTTACAACAGGACCCAAAGGCTGACCCCAACAGGAGGAAGAGGAGAAATATGACTTTGTATGAAGTCACTGAAATTATTGAAACTGTAAAGATGAAAAGTTGGTATTTTCTGTATTGGTGTTTGATGCTAGTGTTTTTACTCTCAGTGTGTTGTGAGTGACAGTGTGTGTTTTCTCAGTGAGGGTTGTGCATTGTGTTTGGCTGCACTGAGCTTTTGTGTTTTGAGCCGTGTGTTAAGAGTTGTGTTTCTTTGAATGAGTTTTGCAGGTGATGTGAACAGTTTAGCTCAGGTGACTGTTGGTAGTGCAGACTGTAGTTAGAGTTTTGCACATGTAGCTGCAGATGTGCTCACTGGCGTTTAGCAATCGAAAAAAAACTGTGAAAGAACGTGAACACTAAAGACAACAACTTTTTAAGAAAAGGCGATGTCAAGAAACTCAAGATGACAGTGTAGAGATGAGCCGTGATCATGATAATGACAGTGAATGTGTGGATGTTCATAAAGTAGCCGATGGTACTGAGTATGTTTCAGTACCTGTAAATGAGTCTTAGGAGCTGTTCAGCTGCAGAAAATAAGCATTTCTAGATGTATTGTGATCATTCTAATTTCAACAAAATCAATCCTCAGGAGTGACATAAAGTCATCCGACAGCAATGTGAAGGACAGACAGCATGACAAGACACGTCAAAACTATGATAATAATCGAGGTCTTTACCTAGAAAAAATTAGTTTTGAACTTTTCACTTTTCACAGAACGAAACAAAAATAATAATTTTACCTCAGTGTGAAGGTTAAGGAACATTTCGTAGAATTAACACTTTTTAACAGATTGTATGGGGCCAGTATAACATTACGTCTACAACTTGCTTCCACCGTAGGTGTTAAAACTCCACATACCGCCATTGGGGGTGGACTTACATGGGGGTACCACAGTGTTTCATGCATGACTGACTTCTTTACATAGTTAAACATGCTGTCATGCTTGACATGTTCGACTTTTCAAAAAATGAGTAGGACGTATGACGTTGTATATTTGTGCTCGATACACTCCCCCTGCGCTCCTATAGGTCTGGAAAGTTTTTTCGAACATTACAGTTTTTTTTCGATTGCTAAACGCCAGTGAGCACAACTGCAGCTACATGTGCAAAACTCTAACTACAGTCTGCACTACCAACAGTCACCTGAGCTAAACTGTTCACATCACCTGCAAAACTCATTCCATGCAACACAACTCTTAACACACGGCTCAAAACAGACTCAGTGCATCCAAACACAATGCACAACCCTCACTGAGATAACACACACTGTCACTCACAACACACTGAGAGGAAAAACACTAGCATCAAACACCAATATAGAAAATACAAACTTTTCAACTATTTCAGTGACTTTATACAAAGTCATATTTTTCCTCTTCCTCCTGTTGGGGCCGGCCTTTGGGTCCTGTTGTAAAAATATATTTTACAGTCAAACTTACTGTCATATATATCTGTGTAAATATTCTATAATTGCAATACAAAATAAATTCCTGTAATGTTTTCATTTACAGTTTTTCTCAATCGATTTGGTACATTTCTCCAAACTCAGGTAACAGCTCTCAAAACAGTTAACACAGCAAACTAAACACGCTATTATGCTGGCGAAACCGTTAAGTTATCACTGCACAATGAAACACAGCATTTTATTCTAATAATGCATTTATTAAAATTCAATATTAACATCAAAACTAAAAGTGTGTTCTCTGTTGATTTTATAACAAATTCAGCTGAAGATACACAAAGAAAAGAATGAAAATACATGTTTTCCATTAAGTTCTTTAATGAGGAGTTCAGCTGTATAACAATAAGTTGTCACCCAACACACACAAAAATATATATATTATGCAAATAAGTACATAGGTAAATAAAAAATAAAGTGATAAATGTACTGCATTCATTTGAATCAATTATTTTATTGATCATGCCTCTCAATTACATCTGGCCAGAGAATTTCATCAACATCACAGAAAATATTTTCACGAGTCATGCATCGTGGGAAAAAACGCCTTGAATGCTGTATCCATCCTTGACATGCTTGTGCCCCAATATCTCCACAGGCCTCTTCCATCGCTTGAAGAAGACTTACTTGGTTGTAAGGGTTGCGATCATGTACTTTCCATCTCCAAGAGGAGAAGAATTCCTCAATTGGATTCAGGAAAGGAGAATATGGTGGAAGAAACACCATCCTGAATTGTGGGTGATCCTCAAACCACTCTCGCACTAGTGCTGAATGGTGGAATTGGACATTGTCCCAAACAACTACAAAATTCTGCACCATTTGCTCCTGATCACCCTGCGGAAAGAGGATTTTATTGAGGAGGTTTAAAAAATGTAGGAGCCTTGCTGTGTTGTATGGTCCCAAGACAGCATTGTGTGCCACAACACCAGTTGTAGAAATTGCTGCACAGAGAGTGATGTTGCCTCCTCGTTGTCCAGGGACATTGACTGTAGCACGATGGCCAATCACATTTCTCCCTCTTCTCCTTTTTTTTGTGAAGATTGAAGCCTGCTTCATCAATATACAGGTGCTCATAATGAGTTGCACTGCTATCCAACTCCAATATTCTCTAGAGTAAAAAGAACACAAGGTAAAATATGGTAAATTTGGGTTTTACAGTAATGGCATTGATTGCAGTCAATACTACTGTGAAATTGTTGCTGAAGTTTGAGTTTACACTTTGAAGCAGCAGTATACATAGATATGCCTAAATCTTTACACATATAGTAGCATGGAATAGTTTATGGACACATACTTAAAATTCAGGAAAAATATATCTTTGAGTTGACAGTAAAATTGCAGTAATTGGGTTGCACATACTTGAACAAACTGGAATCGCAACTCCTTCACTCTAACGGAGTTCCTCTCAAAGGGCACTTTGTATACTTGCTTCATTCGGATAGCATTTCTTCTTAGAACACGGTCAATTGTGGAGAGACTGCATTGGTGGATATTGTGGAACAGTTGATTGTCCTGTGTTATTCTTTGCTGAATTTCTTTGAGGCGGAGGGTGTTGTTCTGGACCACCATGACAACAATGGCATGCTCTTGTTCAACTGAAAAAAAGTCTTGTTCGTCCACCTGAATGTTCTCTAACTTCAATTCTGAAAAAGGTTTGGACAAGCAGGAACATTTACTGTAGCGATCTAGACCTATATCAAACAAGACTACATGGACTCTTTCATTCTACTCTTACAATGATAGTTACTTACCGGTTTTCCCTCTGAAATGTATGGATAATTGAAGCCACTGTGGATCTGTTTATATTGGGCTGAACTCTCTGGCCAGCTTCTCTCAGTGAGAGACCATGATTTATGACATGGTCAATAAGTGTGGCTCTGATTTAATTTGAAACACGTGTGTACCCTATCCTAATTCTACCTCTCCTCCCTCCTCTTACACCTTGGCCTCCTCTTCCTCTTTGCCCTCCTCTTCCTCCCTGTCCACCTCTTCCTCTTTGCCCACCTCTTCCTCTTTGCCCTCCTCTTCCTCTTTGCCCTCCTCTTCCTCCCTGTCCACCTCTTCTTATATTTTCTCTTTCCACTACTATACCATTTCCCTCCAATCTATCCATCTCTTCAATCTCTTCTCCTCTTCCTACATCCTCAGCTCTTCTCGCTCTTCCTCCTACATCTTCAGCTCTTCCTCCTACATCTTCAGCTCTTCCTACTACATCTTCAGCTCTTCCTCCTACATCTTCAGCTCTTCCTCCTACATCTTCAGCTCTTCTTTCTCTTTCTCTATCTCCTCTTCCTCTTCTCCCTCTACCCTGGCCACCACCTCTCACTCTTAAACCTCTTCTGTTTCCACTGCTCATACTTCTTTTTTTTGTCTTACTGTATCTCCTCATTTGTCTTCTTTGTTCTTCTTCTCTTTCCCTTTTGTAGTTGTTGTAATTACGTAAGACAGCTGTGTCAACAATTAGGAAATTGGCTTTTTCTGTGTTGAGTGGATTACTAACTCATCAGATACAAATTTGGCGTTAATTGAAGACACACGGTGTGCAACTGACTATTTTACAATTCACAGAGTTTTGTTTGTTGTGTTTTGAAAATGGTACAAAAATGCTTGTGATCTTTGTGAAGAAAAATGAAAAAGTTACAAATGTTTTTCCTGATATACTTAAGATTTGGTTGGATGTATGAACTGCTGTGATAAAATGAGAGATGTTTGTGCACAGTGTTTTGAGAAAATTATGCTTTTGATTTGTGATTTGTATGAAATGAAGGAGAATTTACTATCTGTTTAGGACAATTACAAAGTGTACTGATCACTGTGTTAACTGTTTTGAGAAATGTACCAAATCGATTGAGAAAAACTGTACTGTAAGGATGTAACTCTCATGATGGAATGATGGTTTGTATGATGGAAAATTGGCATTACAGATGCCACTGTGGATCTTTGCAGATTGTGTTGCACCCTCAACCCTTCCTCTCTCAATGAGAGACCATGTGTCATGATTCTGCTGCATCATGTCATGTTTCTCTTGGTTTAGTAGCAGGATCATGACAGAACCTCATGTTAAATGTGGAGAGAGACAATTGTTGTTCTTATGGCCTTCCATACTCTCTCCGGTCTCGTCATTGTTCCCATCCTCTTGTTACCTCGTTATTGATTAATGCCTACACCTGTTTCCCTCTTGATTTGCTCCCTTATTTAATGCCCTTGTGTCTTCTGTCTTGTGCTGGTTCATTGTGGTTTGTGTGGTGAGTTCCTGTGTTATGTTAGTTTAGTCATGTGTAGTTATGTCAAAGAGTTAATTTAAGTTTTGTTTCAGTGTAGTTAGTCTTAGTCCTGTCATGTTATGTATCCATGTTTTGTTATGTTACCCCCACGTGGGTCTTTGTTTTATTATTTATTAAATATATGTTAACCCCTTACCCGCTGTCTGCACCTGGGTCCTCTCTCCGTGTCTCACCACTCGAGAATCATGACAGAATGAACCAGCCATAATCGGACCCAGCAGACAGAGGGATCGTTGTGGCAGCAGTTGAGGCTACCGGATTCCCCTCCAGGGTTAGAGGTTGCCGGACTCCCTTCCAGGGTCGAGAACGCCGGACTCCCTCCTGAGTCGGGGCCGCCGGACTCCCTACCAGGGTTGAGACTGCCGGATTTCCGCTCGGGGCCGAGACCGCCGGACTGCCTTCCAGGGTTGAGACCGCCGGTCTTCCCTCCAGGGTCGAAGCTGCTGGAATCCTGTTGCCTGCAACCGATCCCCAGCCAGGCATTCCAGGTCGGTGCAGCCGGGCATTCCAGGTCGGTGCAGCCGGGCATTCCAGGTCGGTGCAGCCGGGCATTCCCGTCTGGTGGAGCCGGGCATTCCCGCCCGGCGGAGCCAGGCATTCCAGCCCGGTGCATGCGGCCATTCCAGCCCGGTGCATGCGGCCATTCCAGCCCGGTGCATGCGGCCATTCCAACCCGGTGCATGCCTGTTCCGTGTCTGCCTGCTGTCCTGTTCGTGTTTGCCGGCTATCCTGTTTGTGTCTGGTACCTGTCATGCCGGCTATCGTGTCCGTGTCAGCCCTTGTTTGGACTTCCCTTTGGACTCTTGTGTGCCCCTTCCCTTGGACTCTTGTGCTTGCTCGTTTTGATTTATTGTATTGTCATGTTGTATTATGTTGCCATTGTCACAGTCTGTCTTGTCTTGTTTGTGCCTTGAGGAGCATCAGGTTGCTGCTCCTTTAGGAGAGGCTTATGTCATGATTCTGCTGCATCATGTCATGTTTCTCTTGGTTTAGTAGCAGGATCATGACAGAACCTCATGTTAAATGTGGAGAGAGACAATTATTGTTCTTATGGCCTTCCATACTCTCTCCGGTCTCGTCATTGTTCCCATCCTCTTGTTACCTCGTTATTGATTAATGCCTACACCTGTTTCCCTCTTGATTTGCTCCCTTATTTAATGCCCTTGTGTCTTCTGTCTTGTGCTGGTTCA
The DNA here is from genome assembly GCF_947034865.1 of Barbatula barbatula. Classification (NCBI taxonomy): domain Eukaryota; kingdom Metazoa; phylum Chordata; class Actinopteri; order Cypriniformes; family Nemacheilidae; genus Barbatula; species Barbatula barbatula. The sequence continues at coordinate 23,217,549 of NC_136769.1, read as the reverse complement.
TTGTGGTTTGTGTGGTGAGTTCCTGTGTTATGTTAGTTTAGTCATGTGTAGTTATGTCAAAGAGTTAATTTAAGTTTTGTTTCAGTGTAGTTAGTCTTAGTCCTGTCATGTTATGTATCCATGTTATGTTACCCCCACGTGGGTCTTTGTTTTATTATTTATTAAATATATGTTAACCCCTTACCCGCTGTCTGCACCTGGGTCCTCTCTCCGTGTCTCACCACTCGAGAATCATGACACCATGATTCACGACAGGGTCTATAAGTGAAGCCCTTATTTCATCTGAAATAACAGCTCTGTGTCTTCTGTGTCTTCCTCCATGCATCCGCCCTCTCCCTGCCACCCTTCTCCCACCACGAACCCGTCTTCCTTGTTCCATTTCCAAAATTTGTCTTTCTGAGCTCTCTTATATATATATATATATATATGTGTGTGTGTGTGTGTGTTCACTAACAAGTCTAAAATAAGACACCTGCTTAGCCTTTCAGCTGAAAGGCACAAGGCTGAAATCTATTCTGTTTTGAATGTGTGGTTCACAGTTTTGACAGCAGTGTGTTAGCATTTGAACAAAGTGCTGTAAATTATCAGTTGCTAACATTGTTCTAAATATCTTTCTTTGTGTTCAACAACAGAACAAACACATTACACAGATCAGGAACTACTGTACATGAGGGCGAGTATTTCATGATGAAATGGTTTAGGTCGAGTAGCCCTGTAAGTGTTCTCCTGGTGGAACAGTGACATTAAAAAAGTTACAGTTTTTTTCGATTGCTAAACACCAGTGAGCACAACTGGAGCTACATGTGCAAAACTCTAACTACAGTCTGCACAGCAGCAGTTCATGTGGACCAAACTCTAGTTCGGTTTTCATTGCTTGATCACAGTTTTCAAAACTCTACACACTTATCCCACGACTTTAACCAAGACCTGCACAACACTGTGGTTTCCGGGGTAGTCAAAAATGGTGATCAAATGTGCCCCAGAACTCTTTGTTTTCCAAAATTCTTCAAAATATCTTTTGTGTTTAAAAGAACAAAAAAATAGACAATAACTACTTTGCTAGTCAATGGTGCCCCTGGAATGCACACACACACACATTATATATATATATATATAAAGAATTATCTCATAAAAACTCTCATAAACATAATTAGAGTTATTTTTTTGCTCAGCGATAAATTGGCAAATGTATTCTTTCATTAAAAAATTAGGTCTGTGTTCCGAAGTATAATTTACAACAATTTTTTGGAGAGCAGTTTTCCCTGCTTTTAAACATATTTCATATTTTTATGGTATCATCATAAGGTTTATCCTGCTGTATTAAAGCAGAAGTGACTGTGAGCGGTAAGGAGGTTTTTGTCATGATGTGAATCACTGTGATACCTCCTCTTTAGCAGAGTCGTCCCATGTGTGACAGTAATACACTGCTGAATCTCTCACATCCACATTATTGATGATCAGTTGATAGTCGATATCTGACTGAGCTTTAGATGTGAAATGGTCTGATGAAAAACTGTCTCCATAGCTGTTAGGAGAGCTTTGAGAATGATGGTATCTTAAGACAAACTGAGGCGCTGCATTTGGAAGCTGTTTAAACCAATAAACATATTTCTTCTCATCCTTTGCTATATTACAGTCCATAGTCACAGAATTTCCTTTTTCTTTTGTCACTTCTGAGGGTTTTTGTGTCAGAACTTTTACAGAAGTGACACCTGTAATAACAAATGAGAAAATAAGCGTTCATTTCATGTCTAGACATCAATATGTGAAAAGAGAAATGTGTAACTTACATGAAAGAAAAGTGATGAGAATGAAGGATTTTGCGAGCATGTTGTCTGTGTGTGGAGCAGTTTGAGTTTAGTGAAGACAACGAGTCTCTCAAATAAAGAATTAGAAGAAGAGAAACTGTGAGAGAAGGAAGTTCATTAAGATTCAGCCAATCATCTTCTCTCTGATATTATCTGTGTAAACGCTGCATTCTGACCCTGTGTTATTTGAGGGGCAGATATTGTCATGTTTATATGAACAGCATTATAATGCTCATATTGAGAATTGTCTCAGAAAACTAATGTCTTTGCTTTGCTCTTTGTGTCCATTCATTTATTGAATAAGCTGGTTAATGTTCATTCATGTAATGCATAATACACTTATAGACTTGTTATATCCCTCATTTCAGACATGAAAATAATCATATGATCCAAACATTCATTCATGAAGTCAGTCAAACAAAATAAACATCAACATAAAATAAAAATGATTAAAATGAAAATAAAAGATTGCAAGAATTTTTAAAATGTTAAATATTTTTGTTACAAATAATGTTTTAAAAATTTACATTTAGTCATTTAGCAGACGCTTTTATCCAAAGCGACTTACAAAGAGTTCAGGGAGCAATAAGCGATATGTCATAAAGGAGCATTAGGTGCTAATGCAAAGTTATTAGTTTCAACAAAAGCTAGACCACTACCTGTTGAGAGAAGAGAGAGGGTTTTTTTTCAATTGTCTGTGAAGTATTCGCCGAAGAGATGTGTTTTAAGTTTTTTGAAGGTTGTGAGAGATGTGGTTGACCGGACTGAGTTAGGAAGAATGTTCCACCAGGATGAAGTTGTGAAGGAGAATGAGCGGGAAAAGGATTTAGTGCCCTTATGAGAAGGCATTACAAGGCGCCGCTGGTTTGCTGAACGCAGAATTCTTGATGGGGTGTAGAAGTGTACTAGGGTGTGAAAGTATGCCGGTGCCGATCCAGTGACAGTCCTGTATGCAAACATCAGTGACTTGAATCTGATCCGGGCTTCAACCGGTAGCCAGTGGAGAGAGATGAAAAGGGGTGTCACATGAGCCCTTTTGGGCTGTTGGAAGATGAGGCGTGCTGCTGCGTTTTGAACCAGCTGAAGTGGTTTGATAGCCTTTGCAGGAATCCAGCAAGGAGAGCATTGCAGAAGTCCAACCTTGAGATGACCAGGGCCTGGACAAGGATTAGTGCCGCATGCATAGTGAGGTAGGGTCTAACCTTGCGAATGTTAAATAAGGCATATCGGCATTATCGTGTTGTCTTTGCAATGTGATCATTGAAGGACAGCTGTTCATCAAATATGACTCAGAGGTTCCTGGCTGATTCGGAGGGAGTGATAGTCGAGTTGCCAAGCTGGATGGTGATGTCGTGTTTTACCGTGGGGTGTTCCGGAAACACAAGTAGTTCTGTCTTGGCCGGGTTCGGCTGCAGGTGATTCTCTTTCATCCAAGCTGAGATGTCATCTAGGCAGGCTGTTATGCGAGCTGTAGATCTGGGTGTCATCAGCATAACAGTGATACTTTTTCCATCCGGTTACCGCCCAGAGTCTGTTGATTGGCGTTTGTGAAATATGCTTCATAATTATGAAAACAAAACTGTGGTGAAAGTCGGTCTTATTATTATGAAAAACATGCTTATGGAAAACATATAACTTATTGTGAAATTCATCCTACTTTATTAAAAAAATTCATTAAAAATGTATATTATGAAAAAGTTTTACCACCGTCCTCGTTTTTGACAGTAGCTCTTATGAATTTATTTTACAATTAATAACATTGTTTCAGGGGACATTACTAAATAAATGAATGCATTTATTAATGGTTAATTTTAGTAATGATTGCTTTGTGGAGCGTTAAATTAAAGAATTTGATAAGTGGTTCACTGAATTCATATTTAAATTATTTCATTTTCAGTCCTCCATAAGTTTCCAGTTTCCTAAAACTGAAATGTTTCGTTCTGAGTAAAGAGCAAAACTTTATAATGTCATTTATATAATGACTCATAATTCCCTTTAATCTTACTGTAACAGACCGACTTTACTGAGTGAACACAGAGAATGAAGTGAAATTATGGGGTGTGAATCTTGATATTGACTGGTGGTTTGTGCTCTAAACAAAAATGTTCTCTGCATTAAATAAATAAAAAAATTGTGAATTCTCGATTTGTAAACTACTCTCTAAAATATCACAGATGTTTAACATTTACATTTATTCATTTGGCAGACACTTTTATCCAAAGCGACTTACAAGTAGTATTTTTTTTACAGTGGCACATTACTGCAGAGCAATCAGGGGTAAGGTGTCTTGCTCAAGGGCCCTTCAGTCATGACCTGCTGGCACTGAGATTAGAACCTGCAACCTTCTGATCACAAGCCCAACGCTCTAACCACTTTTCATTTGACTTTAAAAGTACAGATTTTCCAAAATGTACTCAAGTAAATACAACGATACAAGTGTATCGCGTCACTACCCACCTCTGCTGATCACTAAACTCTATAATCTGTAAACACTGTATTAGTTTATAACTACATCTATTATTGGAGGAATTATAACAAACAATGTTTCATTTTCTCTCAGATTGTCACTAATGTGCTCGTGTCTTTTCTTCTGTGTCTTAAGCAGAAGTGAGACTGTGAGCGGTGAGGAGGTTTTTGTCATGATGTGAATCACTGTGATACGTTCTCTTTAGCAGATCTGTCCCATGTCTGACAGTAATACACTGCTGAATCTCTCACATCCACATTATTGATGATCAAACTATAATCTGATTTAGATGAATGTGTTGGTGTGAATTTAGCAGCAGAGAAACCAGATCCATAGTAAGGAGAACTCCAGTCATGATAAGATCTCAACACATGCTGAGGAACTCCTCCTGGAGTCTGTTTATACCATATAGCAGGTGAATCAGTAACTGATCCCAGATTACAGTTCATTGTGACTTTTTCTCCTTTTTTCACTGTGTGTTCTGGAGGAACCTGGTTCACTACAGTCGCTCCACTCACACCTGCAGAATAAAAAGACAATTAATTCACTTCCATATGTTTCTGATCATATATGTGAAATCTTTCACGGCAGTCATACGTGTCTTACAGGATAAAGTGATGATGGAAATGAAGATTATCAGCATGATGTCATGTGTGATGCGAGCAGGTTTGAGGTTGAAGGAGAACAGAGAAGAGCTATAAGACTATGAGAAGAGACGTATGAAGAGGGAGGAGCTTCTCAATCAGGACACACCCACCGATGCTGTTAAATAATCATAATCCAACATTGATCAGGTTTACGAAACCTTAGACAAGTTCATGTGTGTCATCATGGACATCTAGATATCATGGCAGTTTGCGTGATTCATTCACTTTGAATTACTGCAGGGGGACACTTGTGCATTATCCTATTCACTGTTACCTAAAAAGAGTTCAAATTTTGTTTTCCTGACATTATGCATGAAAGGTTTGAGGTAAAAATGTTACGTTTAGCCGAATTTTGCTTTGCTGGACTGAAATGCATGAATGCGGGATTAATTCTGCTAGTAACTTTGTATTAGCACCTAATGTACTATTGCTCTTTTATGATATATCACTTATTGCTCCGCAAACTTTTGTATGTCGCTTTGGATAAAAGCATCTGCTAAATGACTAAATGTAAATGCATCTAAATGAAACTGACAGTTAAAACTAAAACGCACTGAGAACAGATTTTGTCATTTATTGTTATCAAGCACACTGTTATCTGTGTGTCACACAGTCTGAATCTGAAGAGAATTGCAAAGTGTGATGGGCTGAAAAACCACAGATTTACATGCTGAAGTAAATGAACTGCAGATGTTTCCTGTGTGCATCTACTAGAAGACAAATATCTCAAATATTATCAAACTGAATAAAAAGAATTCTGTAGCTCTGCAACAAAGTCTTTTGAACTGCTCTCATTAATTCACATTTCTATATAAAACTGAAATATGACTTCATTTAGAAAGACTTTAAAAGGGGGGGTGACACAGAGTTTCATGCATTCTGACTTCTTTACGCTGTTAAACGTGCTGTCTTCTCATGTTTGACGTATGATGTAGTATTTCTGTGCTCGATACACTCCCCCAGCGTTTGTAAAGATTCGGAAAGTGTTTTTTAACATTAAATTCCCTTAGCTAACAACTTTTCTTAGTCCCTTATTGGACAATTCTCCCAGAAAAGCACGTTCGTGTGTCAACCTGGGAGAGCCAGATGGAAGAGCACGCCCATGCATCAACCAGGGAGAGAGGGAGAAGGAGCTGCGCACACGTCAACCAGCTGGAGCAAGAGAAAGAGAGCACTGCGTTCCTGAAGTTCATCTGTGTTTGTTTGCTCACTGCATTTGGGTGATGAATGTTGTATAAACGGTGGATGTAACGCAGGATTTGGAGATGGTCTGAAACGGATAGATGGCGCGGTCCCAGTGCTAAAAGATGCCGGACATGAACTGCACATGCTATGTGAACCTGAGTCATAGTGTTTTGTTGACAATCGGCACATCATGCATAATGTACACAACACGCATTTATAGTGAATCAACAGTTAAGAAGGGATAATGTGATGATGTATTGTGTGCTCGTGCTTTAGTTCCGCCCCCTTCAGGAGCTAGACTGAAGGAAATAATGGTACAGCTGTATCTGTCTTTTATTAATGTGCTCAAACTAAAAACACTTTGAAGATTCGAAGTATGCAATACTACTGTAGGTACTCAAGATTAATATGAGATTGGCAGAAACTGTGTGTGTTTGTCACATAATTTAAGACGTGTTAACAAGTCTAAAACATTCTGAAAGAGATTAGTTTACAGCATATGAGGCATAAGATATGACTGTGTGTATATGGTCCCTTTTATTAGCATGGAATGATTTAATAGACTGCAGAACTGTCATCACGGGTCATGAAAATACTTCTCATTTTTTAGTCAAATTTGTATTTCGTGTACAGTTTTAAATAGCTTATTAAGCTTTTAAGCTACTTTCTTACAAAGGGAGAATGTTTTCGCTCCTCTCTTCTCAATTTATAAATGGTACGCTTTTTAAGACGTCTTAAATGTTGGTTTTGGACTTTATAGCTGATGTGAAACAATATTTGTTAGCAAAGTCTGGTCACACCATGTCACCGTCAGTATAAATTACGTTATTATATTACATGGACATGTTTAGGCAGACTTTTATGTTATTTTGATGTCTATTTGTTGCTAAGACTATACTGTTTAATGTTTCATTGACTTTGCAGGTGGCATGAAAGGTAAAAAAACATTTACATTTATGAAGTATAGTGCTGTAGAAGGGTTTGTGCATCAGCGCATGTTGTGTTATGTTGCGTGCATGGTTTTGTGGGCCGCTCCTGCCGAAGAAGTCCTGCACCACGTTTTCCTCCCAGTCTGCCCCTGCACCGTCTTCACTGGATGAAAGCAGAATATTCACAACAGGAGGAGAAACACCTGAATCTACAACATATGTAGATCCTACATGACATTTTCAAATCATTCAATATCAGGATGCCTAGTGAATATATGAACTGTACAGTAATATTCAAATGCTTATAAAATAAAAATACAATAAATCAATGACTTAACAGTCACAAAGCAGTTTTGTTCCTTGCTTTAATACTCTCTGACATTACATGACTCTGTGAATATTGCATTCTGATTGGGTACCTGTGTTTGACAGTCAGATATTGTTGTTTATAGCATTATTGTAAAACGGATGTCCTTGATTGAATCATGTCTCTTTGTGTTCATTCATTTATTAAATAAGCTGGTTGGCTGGTTACTGGTACATTAAACCTTACATGTGTGTCATTCTGTGAATAGAGATAATGATCTTCTGTTATAATGTCATTTCTCCATTTATGTTGTTATAATGACTCAGAATTCCCTGTTTCCTCTCAACAGACTGACTTTGTGTCTTTATTCAACATCATTTACATGAAGTGAAATTATGGGGTGTGAAGCAGGTGTATCCTGAGTGAAAGACTTCAACAGATGTTGTGATTTGTGCCCTGAACAAAACTGTTCTCTGCAGGGCCGCATGAACACACAGGCTTACATGGGCTGTAAAACAACAAACTTGAACATGTCATGAGAAAACAAATCTATTGTCATTGATGTTTATACACCATTTTAAACAGCTTATTCAGAACGTCTTTACTTGAAACACTGACACTGTGGGTGGCCCATGTTTTTACTGGTTTCAAATGAAGTTACCAATGTCAGCACCCAGTTATTGCTTGTGTCTCTGCAGCGTTTGCACAGACGTAGCGTTCGGCTTCTTCTGAACTTATGCCAAATATTGCAGCTTCTGAATTAATTTATAGGTTTGTGTTTAAGAAGAATTATCCAACAAAAGATGCTCTGTATGTTTTTAGACCTCAAATACTGCAAAGCAAACACGTTTCTAATTTAAACAACACATTACTAATGTTTGTACATGTATTTTGTCCTTCGACTCTCTCATGTTTTTATTACACGGCTGTATGTCAGAATATGTGCTTATGTGTAGTTTATGCATTAATGTTTGTGCATATTTTATCTGCAGACCTGTCGTTTTGGAGTTTTTTGTTAATGGCATTTATTCCATTTCTACACATTTCATAGACAAAACATGTTTTTGTATCTCTTTTGTTTAAAGATGTTACAGGATACATATTAACATCAATTTATTAGATTTTAAAACAAAAGCTAAAGACAAAAAACAACATACAGAACATCTGTAACTCATTAATATCTTTAAATAAAACAATATAAATAACCTCTCTTACAAACTGAAATAATTTCATTCACATTTTTAATTGTGATTGAAATAATTAATAATAATAATTAATTAAGTTTTTAGTTTCATATTTTTATTATATAAATATAAAATAAAAGTATAAACTTACTTACCGATCAAATTCAGATTTATTTCATCAGGGAACATGTGATATCTTCACATCACAGAGACACTGAACTGAAACTTAATGAAGCACTTTCAGTAATTAAAACAGTATATTGAAAAATATCTTCAAGAAGTTTGCAAATGCTGCTGTTTTCATTTGCTGTCTAATATCAAACTCATCTTAAAGAATGATATCAACACCATCTCATGTATGGACCACTAAATTACACTAATAATATGTAAATAAATAACTGTAATGAGCTGAAAATAAAATAAAAACAAATGTTATATTTTTAAGATTGTCACTTATGTGCTAATATCTTTGTTTCTGATTTTCTTAAGCAGAAGTGACTGTGAGGAGGTTTTTGTCATGATGTGAATCACTGTGATACGTTCTCTTTAGCAGAGTCGTCCCATGTCAGACAGTAATACACTCCTGAATCTCTCACATCCACATTATTGATGATCAAACTATAATCTGACTGAGATGAATGTGTTGATGTGAATTTAGGAGCAGAGAAACCAGATCCATAGGTAGGAGAACTCCAGTCATGATAAGAGTATAACACAAACTGAGGAACTCCTCCTGAAGTCTGTTTATACCATATAGCAGGTGAATCAGTAACTGATCCCAGATTACAGCTCATTGTGACTTTTTCTCCTTTATTCACTGTGTGTTCTGGAGGAACCTGGTTCACTACAGTCGCTCCACTCACACCTGCAGAATAAAAACAACCTTTACATCAGATTGTGTTTAAAACACTTTAAATCTGAGATGTGATGTGATAAAAACTTACAGCTCAGAAGAGTGAAGAAAGTGCAGAATAATCTGATCATCTTGTGATTTGATCTGTGTGATGTGTAAAGATGAGCAGATGTTGAAGAATGAAGCTGAAATGATCCGACAGAAATTTAACTTGAAGACAGTAAAGAGATCTGGGAGGGAGGAGCTAAACACACAAAACCCTTTAAGACCTGCGCACATCATCACAACGTACTGCACACACACACACACACACACACACACACACACGCACGCACGCACGCACACACACACACAAGTTTCAGTTTATGGTGAAATGTATAAATACAGCTAATTCAATTGGATTTGGTCTTTATTTTCTATGACATATAAAGATACTACAGCCAAAAAAAAACATCTACATTTCACGATTTTGTCAGAAACTGGGCTACCATGTAAAAATAGGGATGGTGAGGGTCTTTTTTTTAAGAATGTGAATACTAAAGACAACAACTTTTTAAGAAAAGGCGATGTCAAGACACTCAAGATGACAGTGTAGAGATGAGCCGTGATCATGATAATGACAGTGAATGTGTGGATGTTCATAAAGTAGCCGATGGTACTGAGTATGTTTCAGTAGGTACTGAAAATGAGTCTTAGGAGCTGTTCAGCTGCAGAAAATAAGCATTTCTAGATGTATTGTGATCATTCTAGTTTCAACAAAATCAATCCTCAGGAGTGACAAAGTCATCCGACAGCAATGTGAAGGACAGACAGCATGACAAGACACATGAAAACTATGATAAAAATCGAGGTCTTTATCTAGAAAAAATTAGTTTTGAACTTTTCACAGAACGAAACAAAAAGAATAATTTTACCTCAGTGCGAAGGTTAAGGAACATTTCGTAGAATTAACACTTTTTAACAGATTGTATGGGGCCAGTATAACATTACGTCTACAACTTGCTTCCACCGTAGGTGTTAAAACTCCACATACCGCCATTGGGGGTGGACTTACATGGGGGTACCACAGTGTTTCATGCATGACTGACTTCCTTACATTGTTAAACATGCTGTCATGCTTGACATGTTCGACTTGTCAAAAAATGAGTCGGACGTATGACGTCGTATATTTGTGCTCGATACACTCCCCCTGCGCTCCTATAGGTCTGGAAAGTTTTTTCGAACATTAAATTACCTTACGTAACAACTTTTCTTAAGATGCCGGATATGAACCGCACGCGGTAAGTGTAACTAAGTCACATGTCTGTGTTTTGTTGGTAATCGTCGTCTACATACATAATGTAAACAACACAAAACTTAGTGAATCAACAGTTATGAAGGGATAATGTGATGATGTATTGTGTGCTCGTGCTGTGCTCTATACGTGTTCAGGGCTCGCCTGTATTCAGAAATAATCGTACAACTGTATCGGTCTTTTATAATTGAGATTAAAATAAAGACTCTTCAAAGATATGAAGCATGTAGTACTCAATAGGTACTCAAGATAAATCTCAAGATTAATATGAGATTGGCAGAAACTTTGTGTGTTATGTCCATTTTAAACATTTAAAAGTGCTAGATAGGAAAACATGACTGATGTCTTGAAACCATCATAGAAAATAGCAGACAAACAGGCGTTTGTGATGTTGGAACCAGATGTGAAGTGAAAGGCAATGCTAACAAAACAAAAGCAAATCCATTTATGTGTATAATCATGACATGATGCTTTAATATTAACTTTTTTAATGTCACTGTTCCACCAGGAGAACACTTACAGGGCTACTCGACCTAAACCATTTCATCATGAAATACTCGCCCTCATGTACAGTAGTTTCTAATCTGTGTAATGTGTTTGTTCTGTTGTTGAACACAAAGAAAGATATTTAGAACAATGTTAGCAACTGATATTTCCGGGGTAGTCAAAAATGGTGATCAAATGTGCCCCAGAACTCTTTGTTTTCCAAAATTCTTCAAAATATCTTTTGTGTTTAGAAGAAAGAAAAAATAGACAATAACTGCTTTGCTAGTCAATGGTGCCTCTGGAATGCACACACACATATATGTATATATATATATATATATATTGCACACACACACGTATATTTATATATAAAAACATAATTCGAGTTATTTTTTTGCTCAGCAATAAATTTGCAAATTTATTCTTTCATTAAAAAATTAGGTGTGTGTTCCGAAGTATAATTTACAACCATTTTTTGGAGAGCAGTTTTCCCTGCTTTTAAACATATTTCATATTTTTATGGTATCATCATAAGGTTTATCCTGCTGTATTAAAGCAGAAGTGACTGTGAGCGGTAAGGAGGTTTTTGTCATGATGTGAATCACTGTGATACGTCCTCCTTAGCAGTGTCGTCCCATGTGTTACAGTAATACACTGCTGAATCTCTCACATCCACATTATTGATGATCAGTTGATAGTCGATATCTGACTGAGCTTTAGATGTGAAATGGTCTGATGAAAAACTGTCTCCATAGCTGTTAGGAGAGTTATGAGAATGATGGTAACTTAAGACAAACTGAGGCGCTGCATTCGGAAGCTGTTTATACCAAGAAACATATTTCGTCTCATCCTTTGCTATATTACAGTCCATAGTCACAGAATTTCCTTTTTCTTTTGTCACTTCTGAGGGTTTTTGTGTCAGAACTTTTACAGAAGAGACACCTGTAATAACAAATGAGAAAAAATAAACGTTAATTTCATGCCTAGACATCAATATGTGAAAAGAGAAATGTTTAACTTACATGAAAGAAAAGTGATGAGAATGAAGGATTTTGCGAGCATGTTGTCTGTGTGTGGAGCAGTTTGAGTTTAGTGAAGACAACGAGTCTCTCAAATAAAGAATTAGAGGAAGAGAAACTGTGAGAGAAGGAAGTTCATTAAGATTCAGCCAATCATCTTCTCTCTGATAGTATCTGTGTAACCGCTGCATTCTGACCCTGTGTTATTTGAGGGGCAGATATTGTCATGTTTATGAACAGCATTATAATGCTCATATTGAGAATTGTCTCAGAAAACTAATGTCTTTGCTTTGCTCTTTGTGTCCATTCATTTATGGAATAAGCTGGTTCATGTTCATTCATGTAATGCATAATACACTTATAGACTTGTTATATCCCTCATTTCAGACATGAAAATAATCATATGATCCAAACATTCATTCATGAAGTCAGTCAAACAAAATAAACATCAACGTAAAATAAAAATGATTAAAATGAAAATAAAAGATTGCAAGAATTTTTAAAATGTTAAATATTTTTGTTACAAATAATGTTTTAAAAATTTACATTTAGTCATTTAGCAGACGCTTTTATCCAAAGCGACTTACAAAGAGTTCGGGGAGCAATAAGCGATATGTCATAAAGGAGCATTAGGTGCTAATACAAAGTTATTAGTTTCAACAAAAGCTAGACCACTACCTGTTGAGAGAAGAGAGAGGGTTTTTTTTCAATTGTCTGTGAAGTATTCGCCGAAGAGATGTGTTTTAAGTTTTTTGAAGGTTGTGAGAGATGTGGTTGACCGGACTGAGTTAGGAAGAATCTTCCACCATGATGTTGTGAAGGAGAATGATCGGGAAAGGGATTTAGTGCCCTTATGAGAAGGCATTACAAGGCGCCGCTGGTTTGCTGAACGCAGAATTCTTGATGGGGTGTAGAAGTGTACTAGGGTGTGAAAGTATGCCGGTGCCGATCCAGTGACAGTCCTGTATGCAAACATCAGTGACTTGAATCTGATCCGGGCTTCAACCGGTAGCCAGTGGAGAGAGATGAAAAGGGGTGTCACATGAGCCCTTTTGGGCTTTTGGGAGACGAGGCCTGCTGCTGCGTTTTGAACCAGCTGAAGTGGTTTGATAGCCTTTCCAGGAAGAACAGCAAGGAGAGCATTGCAGAAGTCCAACCTTGAGATGATCAGGGCCTGGACAAGGAGTTGTGCCGCATGCTCAGTGAGGTAGGGTCTGACCTTGCGAATGTTAAATAAGGCAAATCGGCATGATCGCGTTGTCTTTGCAATGTGATCATTGAAGGACAGCTGTTCATCAAATATGACTCAGAGGTTCATGGCTGATTCGGAGGGAGTGATAGTCGAGTTGCCAAGCTGGATGGTGATGTCGTGTTTTACCGTGGGGTGTTCCGGAAACACGAGTAGTTCTGTCTTGGCCGGGTTCGGCTGCAGGTGATTCTCTTTCATCCAAGCTGAGATGTCATCTAGGCAGGCTGTTATGCGAGCTGTAGATCTGGGTGTCATCAGCATAACAGTGATACGAGAAGCTGTGTGCCCGTAAACATGATCCTATATTATAATATAATATCCCCTGAAAATACATCATAAATTATTTTATTCTTTCCACAATAGCTACAGTCAAAAACTATTACTTCTCCTCAAAATCAATTAGGACAAATTTCACAGTAAAGAGCATAATTTCATAATAATAGGATGAATGTCAGAATATTGGACAAAACGTATATATTTCACCACAATTTTGTTTTCATAAAGAATATATTGTACAAACACCGATCAAGAGACACTGAGCTGTGTGGTGTGCATTGATCTGAGCTGCCAGTAGTATGCAGTAGGCCTGATACTTTTTCCATCCGGTTACCGCCCAGAGTCTGTTGATTGGCGTTTGTGAAATATGCTTCATAATTATGAAAACAAAACTGTGGTGAAAGTCGGTCTTATTATTATGAAAAACATGCTTATGGAAAACATATAACTTATTGTGAAATTCATCCTACTTTATTAAAAAAATTCATTAAAAATGTATATTATGAAAAAGTTTTACCACCGTCCTCGTTTTTGACAGTAGCTCTTATGAATTTATTTTACAATTAATAACATTGTTTCAGGGGACATTACTAAATAAATGAATGCATTTATTAATGGTTAATTTTAGTGATGATTGCTTTGTGGAGCGTTAAATTAAAGAATTTTATAAGTGGTTCACTGAATTCATATTTAAATTATTTCATTTTCAGTACTTTGGTCCTCCATAAGTTTCCAGTTTCCTAAAACTGAAATGTTTCGTTCTGAGTAAAGAGCAAAACTTTATAATGTCATTTATATAATGACTCATAATTCCCTTTAATCTTAACAGACCGACTTTACTGAGTGAACACAGAGAATGAAGTGAAATTATGGGGTGTGAATCTTGATATTGACTGGTGGTTTGTGCTCTAAACAAAAATTTTCTCTGCATTAAATAAATAAAAAAATTGTGAATTCTTGATTTGTAAACTACTCTCTAAAATATCACAGATGTTTAACATTTACATTTATTCATTTGGCAGACACTTTTATCCAAAGCGACTTACAAGTAGTATTTTTTTTCAGTGGCACATTACTGCAGAGCAATCAGGGGTAAGGTGTCTTGCTCAAGGGCCCTTCAGTCATGACCTGCTGGCACTGAGATTTGAACCAGCAACCTTCTGATCACAAGCCCAACGCTCTAACCACTTTTCATTTGACTTTAAAAGTACAGATTTTCCAAAATGTACTCAAGTAAATACAACGATACAAGTGTATCGCGTCACTACCCACCTCTGCTGATCACTAAACTCTATAATCTGTAAACACTGTATTAGTTTATAAATACATCTATTATTGGAGGAATTATAACAAACAATGTTTCATTTTCTCTCAGATTGTCAATAATGTGCTCGTGTCTTTTCTTCTGTGTCTTAAGCAGAAGTGACCGTGAGCTGTGAGGAGGTTTTTGTCATGATGTGAATCACTGTGATACGTTCTCTTTAGCAGATCTGTCCCATGTCTGACAGTAATACACTCCTGAGTCTCTCACATCCACATTATTGATGATCAAACTATAATCTGATTTAGATGAATGTGTTGGTGTGAATTTAGCAGCAGAGAAACCAGATCCATAGTTAGGAGAACTCCAGCCATGATAAGAGCTCAACACAAACTGAGGAGCTCCTCCTGGAGTCTGTTTATACCATATAGCAGGTGAATCAGTAACTGATCCCAGATTACAGTTCATTGTGACTTTTTCTCCTTTATTCACTGTGTGTTCTGGAGGAACCTGGTTCACTACAGTCGCTCCACTCACACCTGCAGAATGAAAAGACAATTAATTAACTTCCATATGTTTCAGATCATATATGTGAAATCTTTCACGGCAGTCAAACGTGTCTTACAGGATAAAGTGATGATGGAAATGAAGATTATCAGCATGATGTCATGTGTGATGCGAGCAGGTTTGAGGTTGAAGGAGAACAGAGAAGAGCTATAAGACTATGAGAAGAGACATATGAAGAGGGAGGAGCTTCTCAATCAGGACACACCCACTGATGCTGCTAAATCATCATAATCCAACATTGATCAGGTTTACGAAACCTTAGACAACTTCATGTGTGTCATCATGGACATCTAGATATCGTGGCAGTTTGCGTGATTCATTCACTTTGAATTACTGCAGGAGGACACTTGTGCATTATCCTATTCACTGTTACCTAAAAAGAGTTCAAATTTTGTTTTTCTGACATTATGCATGAAGGGGCTGAGGTAAAAATGTTACATTTAGCCGAATTTTGCTTTGCTGGACAGAAATGCATGAATGCGTGATTAATTCTGCTCATCTAGTAACTTTGTATTAGCACCTAATGTATTATTGCTCTTTTATGATATATTACTTATTGCTCCCCAAACTTTTGTATGTCGCTTTGGATAAAAGCATCTGCTAAATGACTAAATGTAAATGCATCCAAATGAAACTGACAGTTAAAACTAAAACGCACTGAGAACAGATTTTGTCATTTATTGTTATCAAGCACACTGTTATCTGTGTGTCACACAGTCTGAATCTGAAGAGAAATACAAAGTGTGATGGGCTGAAAAACCACAGATTTACATGCTGAAGTAAATGAACTGCAGATGTTTTCTGTGTGCATCTGCTAGAAGACAAATATCTCAAATATTATCAAACTGAATAAAAATAATTCTGTAGCTCTGCAACAAAGTCTTTTGAACTGCTCTCATTAATTCACATTTCTATATAAAACTGAAATATGACTTCATTTAGAAAGACTTTTAAAGGGGGGGTGACACAGAGTTTCATGCATTCTGACTTCTTTACGCTGTTAAACGTGCTGTCTTCTCATGTTTGACGTATGACGTAGTATTTCTGTGCTTGATACACTCCCCCAGCGTTTGTAAAGGTTTGGAAAGTGTTTTTTAACATTAAATTACCTTAGCTAACAACTTTTCTTAGTCCGTTATTGGACAAATTTATAAATCGTACGCTTATTAAATATTGGTTTTTGTCTTTATAGCTGATGTGAAACAATATTTGTTAGCAAAGTCTGGTCACACTGTGTCACCGTCAGTATAAATTACGTTATTATATTACATGGACATGTTTAGGCAGACTTTTATGTTATTTTGATTTCTATTTGTTGCTAAGACTATACTGGCCCTTACTGTTTAATGTTTCATTGACTTTGCAAGGTGGCATGAAAGGTAAAAAAACATTTACATTCATGAAGTATAATGCTGTAGAAGGGTTTGTGCATCAGCGCATGTTGTGTTATGTTGTGTGCATGGTTTTGTGGGCCGCTCCTGTCGAAGAAGTTCTGCACCACGTTTTCCTCCCAGTCCGCCCCTGCACCGTCTTCACTGGATGAAGGCAGAATATTCACAACAGGAGGAGAAACACCTGAATCTACAACATATGTAGATCCTACATGACAGTTTCAAATCATTCAATATCAGGATGCCTAGTGAATTTAAATGAACTGTACAGTAATATTCTAATGCTTATAAAATAAAAATACAATAAATCAATGACTTAACAGTCACAAAGCAGTTTTGTTCCTTGCTTTAATACTCTCTGACATTACATGAGTGTGTGAATATTGCATTCTGATTGGGTACCTGTGTTTGACAGTCAGATATTGTTGTTTATAGCATTATTGTATAATGCAAATGAAAACGGATGTCCTTGATTGAAACATGTCTCTTTGTGTTCAATAATTTATTAAATAAGCTGGTTGGCTGGTTACTGGTACATTAAACCTTACATGTGTGTCATTCTGTGAAGAGAGATAATGATCTTCGTTATAATGTCATTTCTCCATTTATGTTGTTATAATGACTCAGAATATAATGAAGTGAAATTATGGGGTGTGAAGCAGGTGTATCCTGAGTGAAAGACTTCAACAGATGTTGTGATTTGTGCCCTGAACAAAACTGTTCTCTGCAGGGCCGCATGAACACACAGGCTTACATGGGCTTTAAAACAACAAACTTGAACATGTCATGAGAAAACAAATCTATTGTCATTGATGTTTATACACCATTTTAAACAGCTTATTCAGAACGTCTTTACTTGAAACACTGACACTGTGGGTGGCCCATGTTTTTACTGGTTTCAAATGAAGTTACCAATGTCAGTACCCAGTTATAGCTTGTGTCTCTGCAGCGTTTGCACAGACGTAGCGGTCCGCTTCTTCTGAACTTATGCCAAATATTGCAGCTTCTGAATTAATTTATAGGTTTGTGTTTAAGAAGAGTTATCCAACAAAAGATGCTCTGTATGTTTTATACCTCAAATACTGCAAAGCAAACAAGTTTCTAATTTAAACAACACATCACTAATGGTTGTACATGTATTTTGTCCTTCGACTCTCTCATGTTTTTATTACACTGCTGTTTGTCAGAATATGTGCTTATGTGTAGTTTATGCATTAATGTTTGTGCATATTTTATCTGCAGACCTGTCGTTTTGGAGTTTTTTGTTAATGGCATTTATTCCATTTCTACACATTTCATAGACAAAACATGTTTTTGTATCTCTTTTGTTTAAAGATGTTACAGGATACATTTTACATCAATTTATTAGATTTTAAAACAAAAGCTAAAGACAAAAAACAACATACAGAACATCTGTCACTCATTAATATCTTTAAATAAAACAATATAAATAACCTCTCTTAAAAACTGAAATAATTTCATTCACATTTTTAATTGTGTTTGAAATAATTAATATGTAAGTTTTTAGTTTAATATTTTTATTATATAAATATTAAATAAAAATATGAATTTACTTACCGATCAAATTCAGATTTATTTCATCAGGGAACATGTGATATCTTCACCTCACAGAGACACTGAACTGAAACTTAATGAAGCACTTTCAGTAATAAAAACAGTATATTGAAAAATATCTTCAAGAAGTTTGCAAATGCTGCTGTTTTCATTTGCTGTCTAATATCAAACTCATCTTAAAGAACAATATCAACACCATCTCATGTATGGACCACTAAATTACACTAATGATATGTAAATAAATAACTGTAATGAGCTGAAAATAAAGTTAAACAATGTTATATTTTTAAGATTGTCACTTAAGTCCTAAAATCTTTGTTTCTGATTTTCTTAAGCAGAAGTGACTGTGAGGAGGTTTTTGTCATGATGTGAATCACTGTGATACGTTCTCTTTAGCAGATCTGTCCCATGTCAGACAGTAATACACTGCTGAATCTCTCACATCCACATTATTGATGATCAAACTATAATCTGACTGAGATGAATGTGTTGGTGTGAATTTAGGAGCAGAGAAACCAGATCCATAGGTAGGAGAACTCCAGCCATGATAAGAGTATAACACAAACTGAGGAACTCCTCCTGGTGTCTGTTTATACCATCTAGCAGGTGAATCAGTAACTGATCCCAGATTACAGTTCATTGTGACTTTTTCTCCTTTTTTCACTGTGTGTTCTGGAGGAACCTGGTTCACTACAGTCGCTCCACTCACACCTGCAGAATAAAAACAACCTTTACATCAGATTGTGTTTAAAACACTTTAAATCTGAGATGAGATGTGATGAAAACTTACAGCTCAGAAGAGTGAAGAAAGTGCAGAATAATCTGATCATCTTGTGATTTGATCTGTGTGACGTGTAAAGATGAGCAGATGTTGAAGAATGAAGCTGAAATGATCCGACAGAAACTTAACTTGAAGACAGTAAAGAGATCTGGGAGGGAGGAGCTAAAAACACAAAACCCTTTGAGACCATCACACATCATCACAACGTACTGCACAAACACACACAAACGCACACACACACACACACACGCACACACACACAAAAGCTTCAGTTTATGGTGAAATGTATAAATACAGCTAATTCAATTGGATTTGGTCTTTATTTTCTATGACATATAAAGATACTACAGCCAAAAAAAACATCTACATTTCACGATTTTGTCAGAAACTGGGCTACCATGTAAAAATAGGGATGGTGAGGGTCTTTTTTTTAAGAATGTGAATACTAAAGACAACAACTTTTTAAGAAAAGGTGTTTCAGAAACTCAAGTTGACAGTGTAGAGATGAGCCGTGATCATGATAATGACAGTGAATGTGTGGATGTTCATAAAGTAGCCGATGGTACTGAGTATGTTTCAGTACCTGTAAACGAGTCCTAGAAGCTGTTCAGCTGCAGAAAATAAGCATTTCTAGATGTATTGTGATCATTCTAATTTCAACAAAATCAATCCTCAGGAGTGACATAAAGTCATCCGACAGCAATGTGAAGAACAGACAGCATGACAAGACACATGAAAACTATGATAAAAATCGAGGTCTTTATCTAAAAAAATTAGTTTTGAACTTTTCACTTTTCACAGAACGAAACAAAAAGAATAATTTTACGTCAGTGTGAAGTGTTAAGGAACATTTCGTAGAATTGACACTTTTTAACAGATTGTATGGGGCCAGTATAACATTACGTCTACAACTTGCTTCCACCGTAGGTGTTAAAACTCCACATACCGCCATTGGGGGTGGACTTACATGGGGGTACCACAGTGTTTCATGCATGACTGACTTCTTTACATTGTTAAACATGCTGTCATGCTTGACATGTTCGACTTGTCAAAAAATGAGTCGGACGTATGACGTCGTATATTTGTGCTCGATACACTCCCCCTGCGCTCCTATAGGTCTGGAAAGTTTTTTCGAACATTAAATTACCTTACGTAACAACTTTTCTTAAGATGCCGGATATGAACCGCACGCGGTAAGTGTAACTAAGTCACATGTCTGTGTTTTGTTGGTAATCGTCGTCTACATACATAATGTAAACAACACAAAACTTAGTGAATCAACAGTTATGAAGGGATAATGTGATGATGTATTGTGTGCTCGTGCTGTGCTCTATACGTGTTCAGGGCTCGCCTGTATTCAGAAATAATCGTACAGCTGTAGCTGTCTTTTATAATTGAGATTAAACTAAAGACTCTTCAAAGATATGAAGCATGTAGTACTCAATAGGTCCTCAAGATAAATCTCAAGATTAATATGAGATTGGCAGAAACTTTGTGTATTATGTCCACTTTAAACATTTAAAAGTGCTAGATAGGAAAACATGACTGATGTCTTGAAACCATCATAGAAAATATCAAGTAAAACAGGCGTTTGTGATGTTGGAACCAGATGTGAAGTGAAAGGCAATGCTAACAAAACCAAAGCAAATCCATTTATGTGTATAATCATGACATGATGCTTTAATATTAACTTTTTTAATGTCACTGTTCCACCAGGAGAACACTTACAGGGCTACTCGACCTAAACCATTTCATCATGAAATACTCGCCCTCATGTACAGTAGTTTCTAATCTGTGTACTGTGTTTGTTCTGTTGTTGAACACAAAGAAAGATATTTAGAACAATGTTAGCAACTGATATTTCCGGGGTAGTCAAAAATGGTGATCAAATGTGCCCCAGAACTCTTTGTTTTCCAAAATTCTTCAAAATATCTTTTGTGTTTAGAAGAAAAAAAAAATAGACAATAACTGCTTTGCTAGTCAATGGTGCCTCTGGAATGCACACACACATATATGTATATATATATATATATATATATATATATATATATTGCACACACACACGTATATATATATATATAAAAACATAATTCGAGTTATTTTTTTGCTCAGCAATAAATTTGCAAATTTATTCTTTCATTAAAAAATTAGGTGTGTGTTCCGAAGTATAATTTACAACCATTTTTTGGAGAGCAGTTTTCCCTGCTTTTAAACATATTTCATATTTTTATGGTATCATCATAAGGTTTATCCTGCTGTATTAAAGCAGAAGTGACTGTGAGCGGTAAGGAGGTTTTTGTCATGATGTGAATCACTGTGATACGTCCTCCTTAGCAGTGTCGTCCCATGTGTTACAGTAATACACTGCTGAATCTCTCACATCCACATTATTGATGATCAGTTGATAGTCGATATCTGACTGAGCTTTAGATGTGAAATGGTCTGATGAAAAACTGTCTCCATAGCTGTTAGGAGAGCTTTGAGAATGATGGTATCTTAAGACAAACTGAGGCGCTGCATTCGGAAGCTGTTTATACCAATAAACATATTTCTTCTCATCCTTTGCTATATTACAGTCCATAGTCACAGAATTTCCTTTTTCTTTTGTCACTTCTGAGGGTTTTTGTGTCAGAACTTTTACAGAAGAGACACCTGTAATAACAAATGAGAAAAAATAAACGTTAATTTCATGCCTAGACATCAATATGTGAAAAGAGAAATGTGTAACTTACATGAAAGAAAAGTGATGAGAATGAAGGATTTTGCGAGCATGTTGTCTGTGTGTGGAGCAGTTTGAGTTTAGTGAAGACAACGAGTCTCTCAAATAAGGAATTAGAGGAAGAGAAACTGTGAGAGAAGGAAGTTCATTAAGATTCAGCCAATCATCTTCTCTCTGATATTATCTGTGTAACCGCTGCATTCTGACCCTGTGTTATTTGAGGGGCAGATATTGTCATGTTTATGAACAGCATTATAATGCTCATATTGAGAATTGTCTCAGAAAACTAATGTCTTTGCTTTGCTCTTTGTGTCCATTCATTTATGGAATAAGCTGGTTAATGTTCATTCATGTAATGCATAATACACTTATAGACTTGTTATATCCCTCATTTCAGACATGAAAATAATCATATGATCCAAACATTCATTCATGAAGTCAGTCAAACAAAATAAACATCAACGTAAAATAAAAATGATTAAAATGAAAATAAAAGATTGCAAGAATTTTTAAAATGTTAAATATTTTTGTTACAAATAATGTTTTAAAAATTTACATTTAGTCATTTAGCAGACGCTTTTATCCAAAGCGACTTACAAAGAGTTCCGGGAGCAATAAGCGATATGTCATAAAGGAGCATTAGGTGCTAATACAAAGTTATTAGTTTCAACAAAAGCTAGACCACTACCTGTTGAGAGAAGAGAGAGGGTTTTTTTTCAATTGTCTGTGAAGTATTCGCCGAAGAGATGTGTTTTAAGTTTTTTGAAGGTTGTGAGAGATGTGGTTGACCGGACTGAGTTAGGAAGAATCTTCCACCATGATGTTGTGAAGGAGAATGATCGGGAAAGGGATTTAGTGCCCTTATGAGAAGGCATTACAAGGCGCCGCTGGTTTGCTGAACGCAGAATTCTTGATGGGGTGTAGAAGTGTACTAGGGTGTGAAAGTATGCCGGTGCCGATCCAGTGACAGTCCTGTATGCAAACATCAGTGACTTGAATCTGATCCGGGCTTCAACCGGTAGCCAGTGGAGAGAGATGAAAAGGGGTGTCACATGAGCCCTTTTGGGCTTTTGGGAGACGAGGCCTGCTGCTGCGTTTTGAACCAGCTGAAGTGGTTTGATAGCCTTTCCAGGAAGAACAGCAAGGAGAGCATTGCAGAAGTCCAACCTTGAGATGATCAGGGCCTGGACAAGGAGTTGTGCCGCATGCTCAGTGAGGTAGGGTCTGACCTTGCGAATGTTAAATAAGGCAAATCGGCATGATCGCGTTGTCTTTGCAATGTGATCATTGAAGGACAGCTGTTCATCAAATATGACTCAGAGGTTCATGGCTGATTCGGAGGGAGTGATAGTCGAGTTGCCAAGCTGGATGGTGATGTCGTGTTTTACCGTGGGGTGTTCCGGAAACACGAGTAGTTCTGTCTTGGCCGGGTTCGGCTGCAGGTGATTCTCTTTCATCCAAGCTGAGATGTCATCTAGGCAGGCTGTTATGCGAGCTGTAGATCTGGGTGTCATCAGCATAACAGTGATACGAGAAGCTGTGTGCCCGTAAACATGATCCTATATTATAATATAATATCCCCTGAAAATACATCATAAATTGTTTTATTCTTTCCACAATAGCTACAGTCAAAAACTATTACTTCTCCTCAAAATCAATTAGGACAAATTTCACAGTAAAGAGCATAATTTCATAATAATAGGATGAATGTCAGAATATTGGACAAAACGTATATATTTCACCACAATTTTGTTTTCATAAAGTGGTTTCTGAGCTGTGTGGTGTGCATTGATCTGAGCTGCCAGTAGTATGCAGTAGGCCCGATACTTTTTCCATCCGGTTACCGCCCAGAGTCTGTTGATTGGCGTTTGTGAAATATGCTTCATAATTATGAAAACAAAACTGTGGTGAAAGTCGGTCTTATTATTATGAAAAACATGCTTATGGAAAACATATAACTTATTGTGAAATTCATCCTACTTTATTAAAAAAATTCATTAAAAATGTATATTATGAAAAAGTTTTACCACCGTCCTCGTTTTTGACAGTAGCTCTTATGAATTTATTTTACAATTAATAACATTGTTTCAGGGGACATTACTAAATAAATGAATGCATTTATTAATGGTTAATTTTAGTGATGATTGCTTTGTGGAGCGTTAAATTAAAGAATTTTATAAGTGGTTCACTGAATTCATATTTAAATTATTTCATTTTCAGTACTTTGGTCCTCCATAAGTTTCCAGTTTCCTAAAACTGAAATGTTTCGTTCTGAGTAAAGAGCAAAACTTTATAATGTCATTTATATAATGACTCATAATTCCCTTTAATCTTACTGTAACAGACCGACTTTACTGAGTGAACACAGAGAATGAAGTGAAATTATGGGGTGTGAATCTTGATATTGACTGGTGGTTTGTGCTCTAAACAAAAATTTTCTCTGCATTAAATAAATAAAAAAATTGTGAATTCTTGATTTGTAAACTACTCTCTAAAATATCACAGATGTTTAACATTTACATTTATTCATTTGGCAGACACTTTTATCCAAAGCGACTTACAAGTAGTATTTTTTTTCAGTGGCACATTACTGCAGAGCAATCAGGGGTAAGGTGTCTTGCTCAAGGGCCCTTCAGTCATGACCTGCTGGCACTGAGATTTGAACCAGCAACCTTCTTATCACAAGCCCAACGCTCTAACCACTTTTCATTTGACTTTAAAAGTACAGATTTTCCAAAATGTACTCAAGTAAATACAACGATACAAGTGTATCGCGTCACTACCCACCTCTGCTGATCACTAAACTCTATAATCTGTAAACACTGTATTAGTTTATAAATACATCTATTATTGGAGGAATTATAACAACAATGTTTCATTTTCTCTCAGATTGTCACTAATGTGCTCGTGTCTTTTCTTCTGTGTCTTAAGCAGAAGTGAGACTGTGAGCGGTGAGGAGGTTTTTGTCATGATGTGAATCACTGTGATACGTCCTCCTTAGCAGATCTGTCCCATGTCTGACAGTAATACACTCCTGAATCTCTCACATCCACATTATTGATGATCAAACTATAATCTGATTTAGATGAATGTGTTGGTGTGAATTTAGCAGCAGAGAAACCAGATCCATAGTAAGGAGAACTGTCATGATAAGATCTCAACACATGCTGAGGAGCTCCTCCTGGAGTCTGTTTATACCATAAAGCAGGTGAATCAGTAACTGATCCCAGATTACAGTTCATAGTGACTTTTTCTCCTTTTTTCACTGTGTGTTCTGGAGGAACCTGGTTCACTACAGTCGCTCCACTCACACCTGCAGAATAAAAAGACAATTAATTCACTTTCATATGTTTCTGATCATATATGTGAAATCTTTCACGGCAGTCATACGTGTCTTACAGGATAAAGTGATGATGGAAATGAAGATTATCAGCATGATGTCATGTGTGATGCGAGCAGGTTTGAGGTTGAAGGAGAACAGAGAAGAGCTATAAGACTATGAGAAGAGACGTATGAAGAGGGAGGAGCTTCTCAATCAGGACACACCCACCGATGCTGTTAAATCATCATAATCCAACATTGATCAGGTTTACGAAACCTTAGACAAGTTCATGTGTGTCATCATGGACATCTAGATATCATGGCAGTTTGCGTGATTCATTCACTTTGAATTACTGCAGGGGGACACTTGTGCATTATCCTATTCACTGTTACCTAAAAAGAGTTCAAATTTTGTTTTCCTGACATTATGCATGAAAGGGTTGAGGTAAAAAAAATTCATTTAGCCGAATTTTGCTTTGCTGGACTGAAATGCATGAATGCGGGATTAATTCTGCGCATCTAGTAACTTTGTATTAGCACCTAATGTACTATTGCTCTTTTATGATATATCACTTATTGCTCCTCAAACTTTTGTATGTCGCTTTGGATAAAAGCATCTGCTAAATGACTAAATGTAAATGCATCTAAATGAAACTGACAGTTAAAACTAAAACGCACTGAGAACAGATTTTGTCATTTATTGTTATCAAGCACACTGTTATCTGTGTGTCACACAGTCTGAATCTGAAGAGAATTGCAAAGTGTGATGGGCTGAAAAACCACAGATTTACATGCTGAAGTAAATGAACTGCAGATGTTTCCTGTGTGCATCTACTAGAAGACAAATATCTCAAATATTATCAAACTGAATAAAAAGAATTCTGTAGCTCTGCAACAAAGTCTTTTGAACTGCTCTCATTAATTCACATTTCTATATAAAACTGAAATATGACTTCAGTTAGAAAGACTTTAAAAGGGGGGGTGACACAGAGTTTCATGCATTCTGACTTCTTTACGCTGTTAAACGTGCTGTCTTCTCATGTTTGACGTATGATGTATTTCTGTGCTCGATACACTCCCCCAGCGTTTGTAAAGATTCGGAAAGTGTTTTTTAACATTAAATTCCCTTAGCTAACAACTTTTCTTAGTCCCTTATTGGACAATTCTCCCAGAAAAGCACGTTCGTGTGTCAACCTGGGAGAGCCAGATGGAAGAGCACGCCCATGCATCAACCAGGGAGAGAGGGAGAAGGAGCTGCGCACACGTCAACCAGCTGGAGCAAGAGAAAGAGAGCACTGCGTTCCTGAAGTTCATCTGTGTTTGTTTGCTCACTGCATTTGGGTGATGAATGTTATATAAACGGTGGATGTAACGCCGGATTTGGAGATGGTCTGAAACTGATAGATGGCGTGGTCCCAGCGCTAAAAGATGCCGGTCATGAACTGCACGTGCTATGTGAACCTGAGTCATAGTGTTTTGTTTGACAATCGGCACATCATGCATAATGTACACAACACGCATTTATAGTGAATCAACAGTTATGAAGGGATATGTGATGATGTATTGTGTGCTCGTGCTTTAGTTCCGGCCCCTTCAGGAGCTAGACTCGGAAATAATGGTACAGCTGTCTCTGTCTTTTATTAATGTGCTCAAACTAAAAACACATTGAAGATACGAAGTATGCAATACTACTGTAGGTACTCAAGATTAATATGAGATTGGCAGAAACTGTGTGTGTTTGTCACATAATTTAAGACGTGTTAACAAGTCTAAAACATTCTGAAAGAGATTAGTTTACAGCATATGAGGCATAAGATATGACTGTGTGTGTATGGTCCCTTTTATTAGCATGGAATGATTTAATAGACTGCAGAACTGTCATCACGGGTCATGAAAATACTTCTCATTTTTTAGTCAAATTTGTATTTCGTGTACAGTTTTAAATAGCTTATTAAGCTTTTTAGCTACTTTCTTACAAAGGGAGAATGTTTTCGCTCCTCTCTTCTCAATTTATAAATGGTACGCTTTTTAAGACGTCTTAAATGTTGGTTTTGGACTTTATAGCTGATGTGAAACAATATTTGTTAGCAAAGTCTGGTCACACCATGTCACCGTCAGTATAAATTACGTTATTATATTACATGGACATGTTTAGGCAGACTTTTATGTTATTTTGATTTCTATTTGTTGCTAAGACTATACTGGCCCTTACTGTTTAATGTTTCATTGACTTTGCAAGGTGGCATGAAAGGTAAAAAAACATTTACATTTATGAAGTATAGTGCTGTAGAAGGGTTTGTGCATCAGCGCATGTTGTGTTATGTTGCGTGCATGGTTTTGTGGGCCGCTCCTGCCGAAGAAGTTCTGCACCACGTTTTCCTCCCAGTCCGCCCCTGCACCGTCTTCACTAGATGAAGGCAGAATATTCACAACAGGAGGAGAAACACCTGAATCTACAACATATGTAGATCATACATGACATTTTCAAATCATTCAATATCAGGATGCCTAGTGAATTTATGAACTGTACAGTAATATTCCAATGCTTATAAAATAAAAATACAATAAATCAATGACTTAACAGTCGCAAGGCAGTTTTGTTCCTTGCTTTAATACTCTCTGACATTACATGACTCTGTGAATATTGCATTCTGATTGGGTACCTGTGTTTGACAGTCAGATATTGTTGTTTATAGCATTATTGTAAAACGGATGTCCTTGATTGAATCATGTCTCTTTGTGTTCATTCATTTATTAAATAAGCTGGTTGGCTGGTTACTGGTACATTAAACCTTACATGTGTGTCATTCTGTGAATAGAGATAATGATCTTCTGTTATAATGTCATTTCTCCATTTATGTTGTTATAATGACTCAGAATTCCCTGTTTCCTCTCAACAGACTGACTTTGTGTCTTTATTCAACATCATTTACATGAAGTGAAATTATGGGGTGTGAAGCAGGTGTATCCTGAGTGAAAGACTTCAACAGATGTTGTGATTTGTGCCCTGAACAAAACTGTTCTCTGCAGGGCCGCATGAACACACAGGCTTACATGGGCTTTAAAACAACAAACTTGAAGTCATGAGAAAACAAATCTGTTGTCATTGATGTTTATACACCATTTTAAACAGCTTATTCAGAACGTCTTTACTTGAAACACTGACACTGTGGGTGGCCCATGTTTTTACTGGTTTCAAGTTATGTCAGCACCCAGTTATCGCTTGTGTCTCTGCAGCGTTTGCACAGACGTAGCGTTCGGCTTCTTGTGAAATTGTGACGAAATGATGTTAAAAAATTTAAATTTTAATCTAAACTCTCACATAGGCTAGGGAACATGGGCCGGCCCTGTAAGGTACATTATAGTCCCCATGAAACGTCACATATGCCAAATATTGCAGCTTCTGAATTAATTTATAGGTTTGTGTTTAAGAAGAATTATCCAACAAAAGATGCTCTGTATGTTTTGTAGACCTCAAATACTGCAAAGCAAACACGTTTCTAATTTAAACAACACATTACTAATGTTTGTACATGTATTTTGTCCTTCGACTATCTCGTGTTTTTATTACACGGCTGTATGTCAGAATATGTGCTTATGTGTAGTTTATGCATTAATGTTTTTGTGCATATTTTATCTGCAGACCTGTCGTTTTGGAGGTTTTTTTATGGTATTTATTCCATTTCTACTCATTTCATAGACAAAACATGTTTTTGTATCTCTTTTGTTTAAAGATGTTACAGGATACATATTAACATCAATTTATTAGATTTTAAAACAAAAGCTAAAGACAAAAAACAACATACAGAACATCTGTAACTCATTGATATCTTTAAATAAAACAATATAAATAACCTCTCTTACAAACTGAAATAATTTCATTCACATTTTAATTGTGATTGAAATAATTAATAATAATAATTAATATGTAAGTTTTTAGTTTAATATTTTTATTATATAAATATTAAATAAAAGTATAAACTTACTTACCGATCAAATTCAGATTTATTTCATCAGGGAACATGTGATAGCTTCACCTCACAGAGACACTGAACTGAAACTTAATGAAGCACTTTCAGTAATAAAAACAGTATATTGAAAAATATCTTCAAGAAGTTTGCAAATGCTGCTGTTTTCATTTGCTGTCTAATATCAAACTCATCTTAAAGAACAATATCAACACCATCTCATGTATGGACCACTAAATTACACTAATAATATGTAAATAAAAAACTGTAATGAGCTGAAAATAAAGTAAAAACAAATGTTATATTTTTCAGATTGTCACTTAAGTCCTAAAATCTTTGTTTCTGATTTTCTTAAGCAGAAGTGACTGTGAGGAGGTTTTTGTCATGATGTGAATCACTGTGATACGTTCTCTTTAGCAGATCTGTCCCATGTCAGACAGTAATACACTGCTGAATCTCTCACATCCACATTATTGATGATCAAACTATAATCTGATTTAGATGAATGTGTTGGTGTGAATTTAGCAGCAGAGAAACCAGATCCATAGTTAGGAGAACTCCAGTCATGATAAAATCTCAACACAAACTGAGGAACTCCTCCTGGAGTCTGTTTATACCATGAAGCAGGTGAATCAGTAACTGATCCCAGATTACAGTTCATTGTGACTTTTTGTCCTTTATTCACTGTGTGTTCTGGAGGAACCTGGTTCACTACAGTCGCTCCACTCACACCTGCAGAATAAAAACAACCTTTACATCAGATTGTGTTTAAAACACTTTAAATCTGAGATGTGATGTGATGAAAACTTACAGCTCAGAAGAGTGAAGAAAGTGCAGAATAATCTGATCATTTTGTGATTTGATCTGTGTGATGTGTAAAGATGAGCAGATGTTGAAAAATGAAGCTGAAATGATCCGACAGAAACTTAACTTGAAGACAGTAAAGAGATCTGGGAGGGAGGAGCTTAACACACAAAACCCTTTAAGACCTGCGCACATCATCACAACGTACTGCACACACACACACACACACACACACACACACACAAGCTTCAGTTTATGCAAATGAATTATTTTCATTTCATACTGTAATCACGCATTGTAAATGGCATTATAATTTACAGAAGTATTCATCATTTCACAATACACTTATTTGCAGTTGCATCTGCTTCTTGCACGTGAATGTTTTGTGTATCACACATGTCTTCACTACAAGATTTCAGATGCTATTAGATTATTAATGATAATCTTAAATCTAAGTTTTGTGCAAGCACTGTCGAGCTTGTGCAGAGGCAGCAGCTTTTGCCAGAGTGGAACTGGAATCACCTGGTTAGTCCTGGTTTCCCTCTGAGGTTTTTTTCTCCTCCAATGGAGTTTTGGGAGTGTGTATGAATCTTTGTTTCTGTGTTTTCACCTTTTTTGTTTTGACTTGCATAACCTTTATGTTTTGCTTGGAGTTAATATGTTTCTTGTGCAGCTGCTTTGTAACATTGAAGATTGTAAAAAGCGCAGAATAAAAGTTGACTTGACTTGGAATGAAACATGTCAATGTATCAGATAAAAAAATAAACAATGCTTTCCCAAAGCTAAATTCTATTTTTTTAAATCAATCCATTTCTGTTTACCCAGAAGGCCTATCAAAATGCCCTTGCCCTATGAGGTCTGTCTCAAAATGAGAAATTAATAAAATAACGTTTAGTTTGACAGGGATTGGCTGGTATTTGCTCCTCCCATAAAACTCCTTTAAATAACCTCTTAGTCTCTTCTCGCTTTACTCTCTGATCATAACTGACCTCAACTGCAAACATGCTGATAGAACTCTACCTTCTCATCACTGCGTTGACACGTATGAACCTCCAGATGTCACCACAGAGATTTTCCTAAAGCTTGTGTTTCCGATCATTTTATCAAGTATTTCATTGTGTTTTTTCCAGGTGTCAGTGGTGTTATAGTGGTGACTCAGAATCCTGCAGTTCTCACAGTAAATAAAGGACAGACGGCCACACTGAACTGCAATCTGGACACGGTTACTGACAGTGCTGCACGGTGGTATAAACAGATCGCTGGAGCACCTCCACACTTCGTCTTATTTTTCTACCATCCAAACAGTTCTCCTACCTATGGATCTGGTTACTCTGCTCCTAAATTCACATCAACACATTCATCTAAATCAGATTACAGTTTGATCATCAATAATGTGGATGTGAGAGATTCAGCAGTGTATTACTGTCACACATGGGACAGCTCTGCAAAGGAGGACGTATCACAGTGATTCACATCATGACAGAAACCTCCCCACCGCTCAGTGACTTCTGCGTTTACACAACATTAGAAAAAAACAAGTTATTATAAATAGATGCAACATAAAAAATTTAGAAATACAAGTAACACTAACTAACATTAGTTAATGCATTTGCTAACACAAATGAACAATAAACAATCCTAAAGCATTAATTATTGTTGGTTCATTGTTACAGCATTTACAAATTCTTTTTTCACCAAGATGATTTTTAACCAACATGACATGAACTAACATTAACAAATATGAATAAAAAAATTAAAAAAGTCAGCCATGTTAGCAAATGCATTTACTAGTGTAAACAAATACTGTAAAGTGTTTTTACTTCAGTTGAGAATATATTTTCTTTCTATACTGGTCATTTATAAAAATGTTGTTTTAAGCAAACGTGACTGACACAACCCAAATAAACGGCAGAATTGTTTTGCCAGACAGACCTGAGCAATAAAAACACTCATTCTTCACTCTGAAAAATGCACATCTGTGACGCAACGCAATCCATTACCAAAATGCCAAGCGAAACATTGTAATTTATTCAAGACGAGTCATTTGAATATCATAAACATAACACAAGAAAGAAAGCACTTCCTTCAGTCTGAGACATCTTGTGAAGAGTGTGGCTTTTGACCTCCACACCTCAAACATCACAGCACATTATGTTCACTGTTTGTACTTCCTCATGTGGGATGCAATGGATGCTGAGATCTCTGAAGATTTTTTGTTCTGTCCAAAATACTCCACGAATTGACCATCAGGTCCCACCAGATACATGATGATGGTGTGATCAACCTACGTTCAAAGAGAAAACATTGCAATGTGACAGTCTATCAGGTAGTGGATGACTATATAGTGGATGTTATGATTTTCATTAACAAACAACTGCATGAACTAAAAGCTCACTATGTAGTCGTTGTCTTCATCTTTAGGGCCCTGGCTGTAGTACACTCTGTAGGCTCTGGACACCTGTTCGATTTCAGCAGTTGTGCCTGTCAAGCCGATCAGCTTTGGAGAAAACTCTGTATGAGATATAAGATATCAGAAACATCCACATCCATGTGGTGTCTGTTGAATAATAAATACATACAGTAATGTTTCTTTTGCTCACCTTTGACGTAAGCTGACATCGCCTCGGTTGTGTCTCTGTCAGGATCAATTGTGATGAGAATAGGTAATAAATCTGGAAGCGTCTTTATTCTGTCTGTGACGGAAAAGCATTACAAAATAATCACCATATTTCAGATACATTTCATACAGTTATTTTGCATTTGACATTCTGCCAAAAGAACGAAAACGATCTGTGGCTTTAAGTTACAAAATTAAACGATCCATTACCAATCTCATCTACGACCTCGATCATTTTCTCCAGCTCATCGGGACAAATATCCGGACAGTGTGTGAATCCGAAATAGATGAGCACCCACTTGCCGAGGAAATCTTCACTCTTTGTGGGTTTATTGTTGTGGTCCACCAGTGAGAATGGACCCCCTATTGCTGGTCTTCCTATTGACTTAGTTCTTTCTCTCTCGATCACTAAAATTCAAATTAAAAAACATTATCGTCATATTCTAAGCAAATATCCGCAGTAGGAAAAGAGATAACCGTGATTGAAACAAGCGTTTATTACGAACAAGTTTCTCAGTCGTACTCACTTTCTTCTCTTTCTCTCTTGAAGTACTTCATCCCCAAAAGCAAACCTCCTCCCAACGCAAATGTGATAGCAAGAGATTTCCAAGTGACTGGCTGTAAAAAAACGAGGCATTGGTTTAATTCAGGCCTGGCTGGATTCAACCCCACGGTTTCTCAGTCCCACAGCACATCAGACACCAAGTGGTAAGTTTAAGGTTCAGTTTTGCAGCCCTGTAAATGGTAAATGTTGCTTACGCCAGTCTTTTTTTTGCTGGATTTGTTCTGTCCAGATGAGGGTGGAGGAGGTAGTGCGGACAGTGTCCGTATGCTTATAAGAGACACACCAGGTGCTGTCCAACATCTCCTAAACTGAAGAAGAGGATCACATTCAGTAGACGCAAATGTCAAGCAGGTGCATTGTGTATTAAAAATAATTTACAAATAATACAGACATTTTTTTTATGATTAATTAATGACGATAGCACTGAGACTGTCATTCAATAATAAATCAGCGGTACACAAGTAAACACTTATGCAAGTCTGTAAACGTAATGCATTGCAACCTTACATGCATGCATAGAGCGGACAGATGTGAAGCTAGAAAAACATTTGGGAATAACAATGGAATTAATAAAGCGATAGATGTTTAACTATTGTGTTAATAGTATGAAGAGTGAATGAATAAGAAGCCAGTGACCTACCCGTGTGTGCCTCTGTGGAAGCACTGCGCATGTGTGAGCTTCTCTTGGGTTAAAGATGTGTGAATTGCTGACAGGTTTGCTGACACGCAGCGATCGAAACATTTGACATCTCAAACTCTGAACACTTAACATCGTTGTTAAACCCATAGTTCAGACTTATGACATCATGCCTCCTCAAGGCGGAAGTAACTGTCGGGTTGACGCGCATGCGATTGTGTGGAATAGAAGCAGGAGGTTAACTGACCTGGAATCAGGCGTAGATTCATAACAACTTGATTATAAACTATGAACTGCGTTATAAAACCGACAACAGCTGGTCTGAGATCTGTTTGCGAGTGTAAAAGGCAAAGCGGAAGTTACGTAACGTTAAACGTCTTGCTTGCGCGCTCACACAGTTGCACACATGAGTAGAGCATTAGCGACATCTAGCGCTAATATATCAACTAAAACTCAACTCAACTATTTAAACTAATAAATTAAATTAGCTAATAAATATAATAATATTGCTAAAAAAAATAATAGAAAAAACAAAATGTGCCGAGGGGAACTTTTGATACGTATTAAAAGCATCCCAGGGTGCACCTGCAGAGCTGTAATCTAGGCATTAAAAAATATATTAAATGTAATTTATTTAGTAGTAATAGGACGATGTCTAGATTATTAGCAATAATAATATTCATATTTTATTAGGAATAAGTAAATTGTTGTTTGTTTGCTTGTTCAATTACGTATTACTAAGATTCCGTGTTGTTTTTTCATTTAAATGACAAATTTTATGCTGAAAAATTAGTAATAATAGAGTGTATATAAAATAGCATTTGTTTATACTTTTTACAAATAAAAAAGCCAATTGGATACAGTTTGTGTACCTGCCACTAGATGTCGCTTTGTGTTGGCTGTTGACGTCATATGAATGCGACATTTTAATACACACATGTACCATGCGTGCAAAATATAGGAGTAAATAAGTAATACACATGCTTTTAATATTAACTATTTTACTAACAAGAAGTTGAGAAACAGTGCGGATTGTCATGGCTGTCAGCACGCTGGCATTTAAATCAAAGTAAGTGTTATTTTCGTACATTTTGACGGGTTAAAAGGGAAACGTGCTTCCAAAATGCAGAAAACTCGTAAGTTTCGAGTTACGATCACATGCGTAAACTCAGCTATCTGACATACAGTTCATACTCGTTTGATTTCTTTCTTCAGTTATGCGGTGTCCAGCAAAATCGAGCCGTTTTACAAGGGAGGTAAAGTACAGGTAAGATCACATCACATCAGCAGGTCAATAAACGCGAGTCTTCGAAAAATGTTTAACATCTTGTCTCGCATCTCCATCTAGATCAGTCAAGATGAACAATACATATTTTGCACATGTGGACCACGAGTCAACATTTTGCAAATTGACACAGGAAAGATCATCCATAGCATCGAGCAGGTCAGTGTCTTATAGCCCTGTGCCTGCTGTTTTAATGCGATTACATATAGCATTGTGTATTTCACACATTTTCATCTGAACAGGATGATCAGGAGGACATCACATCATTCTGTCTTAGTCCTGATGATCAGGTAAGATCATTCGCTCATCTATTAATTACATCATTATTAATGACAATAGTAATATATCCCATTGTTCTTATCTTGATGTTAAGAGTGTTTTAATGCTTTTCTCTGCAGATGCTCGTCACCGCCAGCAGGGCTTTGCTTCTGAAGCAGTGGGATTGGAAGCAGGAGAATTGCACTCGATCATGGAAGGCCATCCACAATGTGCCAGTGGCCAGCATGACGTTCGACTGCACCTCCACTCTTCTGGCTACAGGTGGGCCACACACTTGCTCTTTAATGCCTAGCAGTTTTAACGTATCATTTTTCAATCAGTAAAATTCCTTTCCAATATTGTAATGTTGTAATGTAATGATTTTAATGTTATTACTGGTGCTCTTTGTATTTCCAGGTGGTTGTGATGGCACTATAAAGCTCTGGGATGTTGTGAAGCAGTATTGCACCCACAATCTCAAAGGATCTTCTGGAGTTGTGCAGTATGTAATGAAGTGACAAATGTCTGTCTTGGGCAATATGTGACCGCACCCTTATAATAGCAATAAAGAACAATATCCTAAATCTTTAAAATCACAGTTTTACATGGGTAAAACGTTACAGCATAAACTTAAGTTTAAACTACAAAAATCTGTCATTCCTCTCAAAATTATATTAAGCTTTTTTTATGTATCCGTATTATTTACGAAAATATGTCATACAGAAGAACGTTTCTTCATTTATTTATTTCTAAAAATGTCAATGCTGTGAAAATGTCTAGGAGCAACTGAGGCCACTGATATGAATTATTTGGTAATTCAGAGTCTCCTTTGTGTTGTTGTTTAAAGTCTGGTTGAGTTCCATCCAGACATCAGCAGGCTGCAGCTCTTCTCCTCTTCAATGCACTACGGCATTCGTATATGGGACCTACGGACCAGCAAGTGTATTTGTGTTCTTGAGAGCCACTACAGTGCCGTCACATCTTTGGCTTTCTCTCCGGATGGCCAGACTCTGGTCAGGTAAATATGAAAACCATCACCCGGTCTCGTTTAGGCTAGGAACAGTTATTAAATCTTTTCAAATACATGTTAAAAGATGGTAAATCTTTTTCAAATCTATTTTTGTAAAGTTGCATTTGAATTTTTAGTGTGTTGCTCAAAATTCAGAAATGGTTATTTTGTTAGGTTGTGGAATGTTATTCACACTGGTCAAATTTGAATGGTTTTTAGTTCTGGCCGAGACAAAATCTGTACCGTGTGGGACCTGAAGGAGAATAAAGTGAAGAGAACTGTGCCTGTTTATGAGGTCAGATGATATCTATGACCCATGGACATATTTTTTGATTGATTTAATGTCTTTGTAGGTTGTTATCTTTGCATAAATAGTCATTATAATAATAAATAAATTGCAGAAGTTAAAAGGTGATTTTGGATGCCTTGATTTCATTTGTTTGTGTTTAGGCAGTGGAAGGTGTTTTTATTCTCACTGGGAAGAGCGATTACTCCCAGATGGGTGTGAAGAGCGACGACTTATACTTTGTCACAGCTGGCAGCAAAGGTAAGCACTGTAGTTCATGCCAGAAGCCATTTAAACACAAAATGACTCAATACACATGATCATTTGTGACCCTGGACGACAAAACCAAAACGAAATTGAGCTTTTTCTATTGTTTTATGGTTTGTGGGGATATGGCAATATCTGGCGGAGAGTTGTTAATCAGAGGCACGGTCCAAGGCCATCCACTCCAAAAAAAAAAGGTTTTATTTATTTAGAGTAGAACATTTACAAGATCTCTTCATGGAACAGGATCTTTACATAATATCCTAATGATTGTTGGCATAAAAGAAAAATCTATAATTGTAACCCGTTCAATGTATATTTGGCCTTTACTAAAAATGTTCCTCTGTTACTGGTTTTGTGGTGCAGGGTCACATTGTGAATTTTATGTACAATAAAGAAGGGTCTAACTGTGTGTTCACATAGAGCGCGAATGAGGCGTCAAAAACGCGCTATTCGCGAGTAGTTTGACGCTTGAACATTTTGTGTTTACTCGCTTCATTCGCGCTATTCGCGCGTGAAATTTGCGTCATTCGCGAGTGAATTTCGCTTCACAAAATTCTTTTTACAATTTACCGGATTCTCCGACCTCCTCACTCACTTTCTTCCAAGCAAGATCCTTTTTATTTCTATTTTTATGAACACGTATCATATAGCTCCGGGTGTCCACACACTGAGATGAGCTTGTCCTCCATTTTTTATTTCTGCCTCTGCTCGCTACGTCGTCTACGTCACTACTCAAGCAGGCGCCTGATTGATTAACGCGGCGCGAATTTTCGCCAAAGTTCAGATTTGTCAACTCGCGTCATTCGCGCTATTCGCGTCATTCGCGCTATTCGAGCCGCAAGCGCGTCTATCGCGTCTTTGCATTGACTTAACATGTAAATCCCTCGCGCTTGACGCCTCATTCGCGCTCGGTGTGAACACACAGTAAGGACTGACCATTGTGTCACACCATTGTGTAGTTGATGTAGAAGGGGATTTTTATGTGTCCAAATGTTCTTACGGTCCTCACCAGGTGTTCTTCGAGTGTGGGAGTCCAGCTCAGCACGTTGTGTGTTCACTCAGACCTTCCCCGATGCTCCTGCTATCAGCACAGATGAGGGTGATGCGGACCCACGCAGTCTGGTGCACTGCCTACCCATGCTCCAATCCGGCAGACTCGCCACAGTCACAGCAGAGCACAACATCCTCATCTATCAGCTGCCCTCTGTCACAGTACAGCAGCAGGTTTAGTTCTTTTTTCACTTTTCATTTTCCCTCAGCGTAGATATGTTCTGTACTTTATATTTGAATCTATAATGCATTTTCTTGTTTTTATGAAGTTTATTGGCTACAATGATGATATCTTGGACACAAAGTTTCTGGGCAAGGACGACACCCACATTGTTGTGGCCACTAACAGCTCTCAGCTGAAAGTCTTTGAATTGGCCACCAATAGCTGCCAGATATTGTATGGACACACAGGTACATTTCAACCACAAGAGGGCAGCAGCATGCTGCAAACGTAATGTTTAATGTGCGCTGTTTCAGCCTGTATCGTATCGTGTCTTGTGCTGAAAGACAGATATGTTGGTTCTGCTTAACTGCTGCTTAAAGCATTCTTTCAAAAATATTTTTTTTTATCTGTTTTCAGATACCATCTTGTCTATAGATGTGTTTCGAAAGGGTTCCATGTTTGCAAGCTGTGCGAAGGTGATTCTTTTATATTCTCCCAAAAAGCCAAAGCACTGGCTTATCGGTCAAACCTGCCACGCTAAATATCTTTTGAATGCATAGTTTCACCCAAGTGACAAACAAGTTGTTTCTGTAACTACAGGACAAGAGCATTCGGTTGTGGAGTATGGATCCTGAGAGCGGCCATGTGCACTGCGTGGCTCAGGGCAGCGGACACTCTAATGCCGTGGGCTCGATTGCCTGCTCCAGGTCAGACGTCAGCTGATGTGTTATAAGATAAAGCATGCGGTTACAGATGAGATTTTGCCTGCATCATGAAGCATCTGTGCCACTGCTGACATGTTGACCTTTAGTATTTTTCAAGCTAAATCTTTTTCCTCATTCCACAATCAAATATCCCCGATCTTTCATTTGTTATCAGAAGAAAAGTGTGTTTGTTTTATGGGCTTCATGCCAATAATTGACACACTTTTTACTAAGTTAACATGAGTGCATTCCTGTTTCAGATTCAGATTTTCAAACTGGAGCCATTGGTTTATAATAGTACAGCTTTAAAAAAAAGTTTCTACATAAGATCATTGGCGCTTCAAAGTCATTATTTAACTCCAAGTGTTGTGCCTTTAATAGACCGTTGACACTTTATATGATTAATAATCTTCCTTCACCTGTTCTCGTCTGCAGGTTGAAGAAGATCTTGCTTGTGTCAGGCAGTCAGGACTGTACTGTGAAGGTTTGGGATGTGTCGGAGACTCTGTCGGATGCAGGTTGTGAACCAGCTGTGATGACAGCTCGACACACAGAGAAAGCTCACGACAAGGTGAGACTCTTGTGTTCACGTTAACACAGGATATGATGTATATCAGGGGAGAACTGGGTTATCAGTGTACGTGTCCTGATTATAAATGTGTTTTAGCAGTGGAAACAAGGTCTTGGAGCACATTCTTCATTCTTTCGTAGTTGTCTAATTGATCTCATTCATGCATATTTGTGATGTCATCACGTCTTGTTAGTGTAGTTGACAAAAGCATTCGAAGGCAGCCCAGAGAAACATAGGCAGCGTAACGTAAGTCTATTTGAATTATAAACAGAGAGCGTCTTTGCAAAACTAATCACATGTCTAAAAACTACAAAACAAATTTCTCGATAGAAATGCAATCAGAAGTTGTTGAAAGTTAAGCTTACATTTATACGAAACTATCCTCCAACGGGCGTTTCGGACACCATTTGTTTTTCGAGCTAGAGCCTTCACGACCCATCACGTTCCTTGCATGTTGTTATGGAAACAACAGGTCTTTTTCATTGGTAAGCTGTGAATAGGGAGCTTGACGCAGGGCATTTTATTTCAGAGGGGTTGAACTTTATTTCAACCTCAAAAGACGCTCTGAGCTGCAGAAAAAGACGCCGGCGCTGGCGTTTCAAAAAGTAAAACCACAGGCTTCACTTATCCATGCTTATTCGCGCCAGATGAAATACAGATGTGAGGAGGTCATTTCTAAATCACACGAGGTCCCCAGATAATACTAATCCTCTTCGAATAGGCCTTAAATTACATTTATCATAACAAAGCGCGAAAGAACAACCGATGAAACCGTACCCGTCTGTATTAACACAAACAAGGGAGCGCCGGTTTTTTTCTTAGCTATAGAAATGTCTTATCTGTTCAGAAGAAATAAAGTCATGCCAGCATCCCTTTTAAATCCTTTCAAAACACAGAGTTCACTCCACCTTTGAAATGCCATGCCAATATTCATTCCTGTTTTCGCACGAGTCCAATCACATTCACATTTATTTCGTAAAACTGTCATAAGTTCGTACTTTCTTGTTTTTCACAAATGATGAATCCCCAGATATCAACCACCATAAATAATACTAAAAGTTATATTAAATCCTATGTGAGTACACGCACCAAATGGCAGCATCCTTTGCTGGCTAGCAGCCGGATCCTCTTCGCTCTGTGTACGAATGTGACGAAATGACGCATAGACGAAAGACACCAAATAGGGATCCCTGGGAAAGCCGACCCGACAGGGCACATTACAAACCATTATAACAAGCTTTCCGTGGTGAATCCCGCAAGGGTAGTGACACAGTTTTAAACACTGTTCTTTCATGTACTTGCTCAATAATTGGTTTTAGCTCATTTTGACTCAAAATAAGTGACGGACTGCCACTTTAATGTTAAGTTAATAATGAAAAGATTAAATATGAGATGTTGTAATTGATAAATACATTTAGAGTTAAAAACATGTTATAACACACCTCTATTTATCCTCTGTCTGAAATGCTCTGTTGTAGCTTCTGTCTCTGTTCAAAATGATCTGTGATATTGAGATATTTGGTGTGTTTAAGCTCTGTCCCGTGTGTTTTATTGAAAGGATGTGAACAGCGTGGCCATCTCTCCCAATGACAAACTTGTTGTGTCCGGCTCTCAAGACCGCACAGCTAAACTCTGGTCTTTGCCTGGTATGAGTCTGTTGGGGGTTTTCAGAGGTCACAGTCGGGGCGTCTGGTGTGTTCAGTTCTCTCCTGTGGATCAGGTTGTGGCCACAGCCTCGGCCGACGGCTCCATCAAACTCTGGGGCATTCATGACTTCAGCTGTCTCAAGGTAAATGACACATTTAAGACATAGTTTACTGCTATGGTGCAGGCTTGTTTGGATTCGGCAACTAGATTTATGTTAAAGACCATCAGATTAGAAAACTCTGAATAGTATTTTATTCATGAGGTCATTATCCAGAATCTATACTTTTGCATTCCCATTTGAAATTCTAAAAAATTAAATTTCTTTTTTTTCTATGCGCAAATAATATATTTCCTAAACGGGTTTTAACTATATCATTATTATTATTATTTAATCATTCTTTTTACTTCTTACTAATGTCAATATGGCCAACCATGACAAACGCGGTCTACAAAACCCAAATAACAGCCAAAATGAAGGTCCGTCCTTGGGTAAAGATTTCTTCCAGTAAAATATGGCGCACAGTAAAAACAATGCAAATATTGTGAGCGTGATCCCTAATCATTACTGTTCACATTTTAAATGGTTTATTTTTGTTCATACGAATCTTGTACATTGTTGTTTAACTTTGTCCCATTTCAACTGTATAATATATGAAATCTATTATTATTTTCATGTTATGTATGAGATTTTGTTTATTTCAATGATTCTTGGTATGTTTTGTGGTTGTAGACTTTTGAGGGCCACGATGCTTCTGTGCTGAAGATCATATTTGTCAGTCGAGGAACT
This sequence comes from Barbatula barbatula, assembly GCF_947034865.1. Taxonomy (NCBI): domain Eukaryota; kingdom Metazoa; phylum Chordata; class Actinopteri; order Cypriniformes; family Nemacheilidae; genus Barbatula; species Barbatula barbatula. The sequence goes on along the minus strand of NC_136769.1, from coordinate 23,175,612 downwards.
CAGGTGGTCTCTGCGTAAGTTATTCTATTAACTCCTTCTGTGATCACATTTCACATCGTAAAGAGAATTAAATCTGTGATTTGAAGTCTTTATTAAACTTCTGTGATTGTGGTTCAAACATTGTGGTTTTGGCCTTGTTTTTCCTCAATTCTCTGTTATTTCGCAGTGGTTCCGACGGGCTGGTGAAATTATGGACTATAAAAACAAACGAGTGTGTGAAGACCTTCGACGCACACCAGGACAAGGTTTGGGGTCTGCACGGCAGCGGCAGGGATGACCTGATGGTGACCGGATCCGCCGACTCCACCATCACCATCTGGAAGGTCAGTTCACACACATTGCATCTAAAGCTCTCAAGTATACTTGGGGTTTTTAGGTGTACTGTCACACCAAATGTTTTTGCCATGTGTGTCTCTGAAGTTATTCACAATAATAATTGGGTACAGAAGTTGGAAAGCTATTGTGATTCTAAAACTGAAATGAAACTATTTGTTTGTGGAAGAATATGATACAGTGTATATATATAACTTTGTCAGCGATATTAACACATAAGAAGCTTAATATATTCTCATCTGTCCTTTTGTATCTGGTGAATATCATAGGACAACTAGACACGGATCATGCAGGAACCAATGACATCTAAAGTTATTGACTTGTAATCATATTTAATATATTTAAATTTGGTGCTGGATTCTGTTTGCTAAATAATCTAAAAATGTCAATGTTTTACTGTAATGCTGTTTGTTTTAGTTCTCATGTGCTGCCTTATTTAATTCATGGGCAAATAGGTCAGTGGGTTTATATTGGAGGATTCTCATATCTTTACCTAAGACCGGGGTGTTGAATTAACCGTTCACATATCCATGGTACATTCATGTGCTTAGGTCACTTGACGCCGTGAAAATGTGTTTTTAAATCTTCTCTCTGTGTAATTTCAATGCACAACTGTTTCATAACATACACAACCTTACGTATGTGGGCACCACCTTAAGAATGAGGTACTAACCACTCGTGTTAAATGAAAGTCATACTTTGTTATGTAACAGGGTCAGGCCAGGGAGCTGGGTTGCTTTTGCACAAAACTTTACCATTACCCACACATGCGTTGGTGAAAGTACTAATAGATTTACAAGCCTGTCTGTCAAAATGACGGCCAATAAAAAGTCTTGCACAACCTCTGGTTTGGATATTTCAGCTACCAGTTTCAGCGACTCAAGTTTGAGAACCAATCTTTTCCTGTTCCTGTTGATTGTTTGTTCTCTCTTCACTGTCCTGTTTCTTTAAACTGTAAACAAAATGATAGGATCATTTTTTATCACAGCACTTGAATTTGTTTTTCTTGCGTTTAGGATGTAACTGAGGTGGAGCTCGAAGAAGAGCAGGCCAAACAAGAAGACCAAGTCCTCAAGTAGGTATTCACTGCCATGTAGTTTCATATATAACATGAAACTATATAATGTCTGGAAAAAAAATTCAGAATGAGAGTTTGTGAAACTACAAAATGCGTGAGGCTGAACGATTAACAGCATTTGCGATCAAATCGCGGTGTGATAAAACGGGATTTTCTAACTGAAAACACTGCCATTTATCATGGGGATGTACATTTTGAAGCAACCCTGCCCAGAGCTGACACTACCATCTCCAAAGCATAAAAATGCATGGAAAATACGCTGCTTTCTCCTTTCCCTCAAAGGAAGCTTCTTGGTCTTTCGTGGTGACTGCCTTCGAGTGAAGAGCACCTCATGAGTGCCGCATCTGCGCCTGTCTATTTAAACGTGCTTCCCGCGTGTCTGCATTTCAAATAGTGAATTTGTACATTGACCTGTTGTACAACGAAAGGTAGAACGTGGCACTGTGGAAACTTTAGTGTAAAAGAGCAACAGCACGTCAGTTGCGCGGGACTATTCTGTGTGGATGATGCTGCGCAGCATTAATGCAACCTCAAGGGGCACGACTACTAACGTCACATGCAGCCCTTACACAATAATATATTATCTTTTATAATATGGATCCGCCGATGTCGAATAAAAATGAAACAATTAGCTGAAGGCAGGCTTTTCGCATTTCTTCTATTTATTTAGCCAATTTTTACACAATTGCATAAACTGAATGGTCAAAATGTGCCTTTTTATATTTTGTCTTGCTTTTCAATATAATACAATAGAAGTTAAAATAAAATTGAGTAAAACAAGTAGTCTAAATTCAAACAGAAGAATGTTATTTTCAGTTCTGGACATCCTGAACCACCATAGCAGGAACAATTTAATGTTAGTCAAAGATGCCTCGGTAGAGTTCAACAGAACAAAAACATACAATATACTAAGGCAGTAGATGATAACCCAGAACTGACATTGACCAACATTCTTACAAATATCTTTCTTTGTGTTTAACAGAATTGCTGCGGAAAGCACAGAACCTACTTTAACAAGTTGTTTAGTACAGGGAGCCAAGTGCACGAGACCACTGTATGATGTCAAAAGATGTCTAAAGTACACAAGTTACCAACCGGTAAAGTTGGCAGACAACATGTTTATCAAGTGCAGTCAACATGTTTATCGTATGTTTATTACAGTGACTCTGCATGTTTAAATGACTGAGTGCGGAAAAGGCAATTTTTTTATATTTATGTTATCTGCATTTAGTTTCTGTGTTTAATGACTTTCGTGTTACACCTAGTTTATTTGTCACTGCTTAGTCATGATCATTATTACTATTATTAGAAACGTAAGAAAGCATTTAATATATTAGTATTGGGGTAGTTCTATAAAAATATGTCAATCAATTCATGCATCACCTAATATCGTCATAAACCTGGCCTACAGTTTAATCTGTCTAATATTGCGTTGGTTACCATGATTTATTGATTTTCTTTATTAAGTAACAAGGTGCTTTAAACATGTGAATATCAAATTCAATCACAATATTGGTACAATAAAGCGGAAAGGAGACGGGGCTTTCAAGCTCCTCGCGCAAGGTTCTCCTGCGGACTGATTTCGCGTCGATCTGGGCGGAATGATGGATATACCTTTACCACAGAATGAAATGTCAACCGAAAGAAGTTTCTATTCAGTGTATTCCGCGGAATATTAATAAGTAAGGCTGGTTGACTCAGCGCTCTGCAAGTTGAGAGTTATGAAAGAATGCACCCATAACAAAGTGAGTAATCAAATACTCTTGACCTTCTTTCAGTCTGTAGTTTCGTGACGAGCTGCATACCCCCTTTTGGGGGAAGCGTGTGGACTTTCCAGAGACTCACAGTGCAAAGACTAGCGCAAGAACCTAAAGACAGAGTCACAACACACTAAAAGTGCTCATCTAATACGAGAGTGAAGAGCGATGAAGACCTGCAGTACAGACCCCAAGTTTATAACACTAGTCATATACATGTACAAGTTGTTTGTGCATATATTCAAACTTCATTGTTATAATTGTTGTCCATCTTCCTACTGTATACATATACATTTAGTCATTTAGCATACGCTTTTATCCAAAGCGACTTACAGATGAGGAAACATTGGAAGCAATTATAACAACATAGGCAACAAAGTGCATAAGTGCATCAAAACTAGTCCATTAAAGCCTAGCACAGTATACATATGAAATAGCCAGAAGATTAATAAATTATAAATCTCATTATCAGAACTTCTAACTATGGTGAGCATTCAAATGAACTGTAATAAATGAAGTCAATCTAAGAAAAACTAGGTATAAGATATAGAATTATAATGGGATATTGTTACAGTGAAATATGGTTATAGTGAAATAAAATTACTCATTCGGTGAAATCTCAAGGTCATTTCGCTCACCCCTAAATCAATCTGATGATGACTGAAGCCATGCTGGGCAAAACAGATGGAAATGACATGAAATGTACAAATGTATTTAATTGACAAACATTGTGCGATTGACGTCATTTGCGCTCATCTGGGAAACCACATTTCCGGTTCGTATAAAACCGCTAAGTGTTCCATTTGGGACGATACTGCCCTTCTTAAATTCATACACTGGCAATCCTGGTCCTGGAGGGCCGCAGCTCTGCGGCGTTTTGCTCCAACACACCTGCCTTGAAGTTTCTAGCAAATCCACTAGATGGAAAGCCTACAACCTTTAGCCAAAAAAGTTCAACGGCCAATGCGCTTCAGCGGAGTGCAGGAAAGGCCGGTTTCTTTATTGGATGCCAATGGGTTTTGTTAGCCATTACGGTTTCTCCAATTGGAAGTATTACAGACCCTTCATTCTCCCTATAATAAGAGTGTCTCTGTTTCTAGTAATCCTGAAGACCTCGATTGTTTTAAAGGTTAATGGAATCGTGTTAAATAATCGGGATCTCAATATAAGCAAAAATAATTGCGATTATCATTTTTGTCATAATCGAGCAGCCCTTGTTGAGTGCATAGTTTAAGTGCATTATGTATAGTATGTCATTTGAACAAAACCTTGTGGTAGTTTCTTTTATAAGGTGTAGAACCTCCACCCCCCCAAGAAAACTGAAACTAATTGATTGATTTAACTTTGGTGTGTCTCCACAGGCAACAGGAGTTGAAAAATCTCCTTCATGAGAAGAAGTACTTGAAGGCTCTGGGTATTGCCATCTCTCTGGATCAACCACACACTGTCCTCAAAGTCATCAAAGGTACTTCTTCATCTTATCTAAGTCGGTCTGTCTGGTTTACTTTGGGAGTACATTTCTCCCTATCAGGCTTTTTGATTATTTGATATCAAAAGCAGGTTGAACAACATTTTCAGTTTATACTTCCTGATGGTTTTTCAAAAGTGAGACACACCTCAACTTTGGTTTTTTAATCCCAATCGTGACGGCGTGTGGTGAATTGGTGCGTTATTACCGGCTCAGTTTCCTCTGTGAACAATGCTCCTTTTGTAAAAGCCCTGTGGAAACACAATACGACACGCGTGTAGTTCTTCCTTGAATGTCACATCCGCCTTTGTTATGATCAAGAAATGGTATAATTATGAATCCATGGAAAAGAGTACGGGTGAAATATTTTTGGAAAGATGGAAAAAATGTGTGCAGGAAATTGAGATTTGGGCTGAGCTGCTAGGCCATAGCTTTTTTCCCTTTTTTCATATACGTGCCTTCAACAGAAATTCGCCAGCAGGACAGTGGCGTACCACAACTAGAAAAGACCCTCCTAAGACTGCGTCAGGATCAGAAAGGTTTGCTCACTTCATTCTTGATACACATTGCGTCTTTGCGTAGTTAAGCGGGTCATCGGGTTCGTTTCGACTGTCTGGTCCGACTGTTTGCCATTGTGTTATATTCAGAGTCGGTGTTGCGGTACTGTGTAGTGTGGAACACTAACTCCCGGAGCTGTCTGGATGCTCAGGCTGTCCTTCAGGTGCTCCTCACACACGTCAGCCCAGAGGAGATACTGCAGTATCAAGGGGCCCGTACCCAGCTCGAGGGCCTCATCCCGTATACGGGTGAGTTCTCAGGGCCCTAAGTGCACACCTTTTTAAAAATGTTATTCAGATTACGCAATAAACGTTTCTCGCTTTTCCCGCAGAGAGACATATGCAGAGGATTGGCCGTCTCCTGCAGTCTTCCATGTTTTTGGATTACATATGGCAGAAAATGCGTATCACGGGAGGTATAGAGAGGTAAGAGCAGCTTACTGAAATATACCACTTTTGTAGTCATTTGTGCTGGTTGCTGAGGTGAGCACGCAGTTTTATAGTTTGGCATTTAAACAAATTCCTAAATAATTATATATTAAACTGAACTCATTCTGCACCAGTTTCACTATACACATGAATCTTAAACAGGCTTGGGGTGTAAATAAATGGCAAATAAAATGTATTGAGTCAGTAACACCAAACATATGAACCATCGAGAACACCCTGTCAAACAAGATCCAGTCAACTGGGCATGAACATGAACCATCCACATTTGAATTTTGCACCTTCACTTATGCAATGAAACCCTTTTTATTATTGTGATTTGTTTCCTTACTGAAAATCGTGTTGCATCAAAAAGAATCTGCGTCTACAATGAGTCACTCAGTTTTTAAGGAAGTGTTTCAAATCAAAACCGTCCAAAACTCATTGAGTGATTTCCTGTATTTGTCAAACACTTAATAATGTTTCTTTATACTGTATGAGACATTATTGACAGAAGTTTTGGTTGATGTTTAACTACGTTTTTCGTGGTAACCGTTCTTCCTTGTTCATCTGAAGTTTGACATTTTCTGTGGTTGATTTGTTGTTTTCCTCTAGTTTAAACTTGGATGATGATGAGATGGACACTAGCGCTCAAGACATCTTCATCATAGACAAGCAACTGATGAAGACGGGACCCGGTCAAACAAGTGAGCCACGAGAAGCTGAAGAGGAAGATGTAGATGCCTCAGACAATAGCGTAGTAGAGCATATTGATGAAGATGAAAGCGTCACTGCATGTAAAAGTGCCAATGTACGCAACAAGAACGGGGGTCAGAATGAAGGTGAAGAGTCCAGTGAGGACAGTGAAGATGAGGATGACATCATGGAAATATCCTCTTTTCCAGCTAAATTTGCAGGCCCCACCCGCTGTATAACAGCATCTATAAGGTGATTGACTGAGTGAGTTGTCAGTCATGACTCCGTAATTCAGTACTGGATCTTGAATTCATGGACCATCTCTGATCTGAAGAGATTTAGGGAATCATGTTGCTCATGTTTCTCAGTTTGCCTTTTCTAATTCATCAATATGTTGTAGCAGCATTGCTTTGACATGACAAATGTAACAAAACGATAATATTTTCATGTTTCATTTCAGCAATGTTCATATCTATTGGAAAAGAACAATAAATGGTATTACTTTCTGTGGGGGTGCTTTTCTTTTAAAATATTGAGGATGAAGTACATTTTAAACTTTAAAGGGATACTTTTACATGAACACATAGAAAAATATTTGGAAGAATGCTTATAACCAGACAGATCTTGACCGTCGAAAAAAAAATACAATGGCAGTCAAAAGATCCCCAGAACATTCTTCAAAATGTCTTCGTTTGTGTTCAACAGAATAAAAACATACCATAGTTTTTCCTACTATGGGAGTCCATGGGAGGCAAGATCTGTCTGGTTATAAGCATTCTTACAAATATCTTTCTCTGTGTTCATCAGAACAAATACATTTATACAGATTCAACTCGAGGGTGAGGGAGAGGAAATGATGATTTCATTTTGGTAAAAAAAAATGATGACAGAATTTTTGAGGGTAGTATCCTTTAAAATAATAGCAGCATCTGTGGCTCGCCAACGACCACAAAAAACTTGTAACGAAAATAAAAATAAGGCAAAAGAAGTCCATTTGCCAACCAAAAGCAATGTCTTGACGGGGACCAATCGCCAATGTGCTACTGCTATATTGAAGGCTACTATACAAATATTGTATTGGTTAAAAACCTGTGTTGAAATGATTTTCTTACCTTACCCTGAATCACAAAAGTGTCAAGTTGAGCTGTCTTTTATGTTTCGATAAAGGATGTCGATACAGAGATAAAAGTTTTCTGTAGCTTTCCTGTAGCTCAGTGGTAAGAGCATTGTGTTTGGATCCCAGGGGATTGCAGTTACCTATGTAAAATGTATAGGATAATGCAATGTAAGTCGCTTTGGATAAAAGCGTCTGCTAAATGTAATTGTAAGTTACACATTACAGGTTTAAAGTTACATTTCATAATAGCAAGTAAGACTTTGTGAAAATTACGGAAATTGAGTGATTATTCTTTGTAAATGAAACAATAGATTAGGTAAACCTCATACAAAATGTAAACCAAATTTAGCACACTCTAATACTATTTAGGATGGACGCGAAATGGTGTGCAACAACCTGATCAAAAGTTTATCCAATTAAATAAATGTTAAATGTGCCTGCCAAATTTTACAGTAAAGTCTAAGTGGTTAATCGTAACATAAGTAAATGCTTAACTGTGAGCAAAATATCTTTTCAACATTTATTAATCTAAATGTTTCTACTTGATAAACATATGTTTATTGTACATTGGCAATGTTAACACGTGCAACTTTCTCAATGGTAAGTGATGAAATGAACATGACTAGACGAAGGACTTCTATTTTATTTGATACCTCTTCTAAGTGTTGCGTGACAAGTGTTACAGCCATGAAAAAAGTTTTGGAGACCATTTCACAGACCGTCTGATTTTAAAATGATCGTTTTTGCTTCATTCTGTCAACTACTAACAATATTTTTACCAAATTTCAAACAAAACTATTGTTTCTATTTGCATTTATTTGCAGTAAAGTAAAACTGGAGAAACAGGTCAAAATAACTGAAAAGATGCTTTTTTTCTAACCTCAAATACTGCTAAGACAACAAGTTCATATTCACTTTTATGCAATACAACAGTATTTCTACATGTATTTAGACATTCTTGTCATGCTGTCAGTCTTTCACATTGCTGTTGGATGACTGACACTCCTGAGGTCTGACTTCGTTGAAATTCAACAAACACTGGAAAGGAACGGCCAGAATACATCATGAAATGCTGATTTGAAATGAAAATTTGGAATGGTCTCTTCATTATTTCCGTGGCTGTGTGTATTAATGATAATTTTAAATCTAATTTTTTTTATTTTGCCTTGTTGTGCAAGCACTGTCGAGCTTGTGCAGAGGCTGCAGTTTTTGCCAGAGGGGAACTGGAATCCCCTGGTTAGGCCTGGTTTCCCTCCGAGGTTTTTTTTCTCCTCCAATGGAGTTTTGGGTTCCTCGCCACCGTTTGCATACTGTTTTGCACTGTTTTGCCTGGCCGGGGGGCTGCTAGAATTTGGTAGTCTTAATTAATTAACACTGCATATAGGAATTTATTGTGTGTCTGATATTTGACCTGTGTTTTGAATTCCATAACCTTTTATGTTTTACTTATAGTCATTTTTTCTTGTACAGCTGCTTTGTAACAATGAAAATTGTAAAAAGCGCTATATAAATAAAGCTGACTTGACTTGACTTGTAACGTACAATGAATTACATTATAATCCTATAGCTACAGTACGTATATGTTATATAACTAGAGTACACACTCGATACACAAATAAAGCCTCTTCCACACAAATCTGTTTTGTTTCATTTTATTGTAGGTACAAAAAAAATAAAGAATTAATTTTCAGATATACTGAAATACATGTACAGGTACAGAATGCATATAAGGCACATATCATCATTTCCACTATGGAAGGACTTATAAGAGGACAAATTAGGACAGACACACATTTGAGATAAATATTTAGAAAAAGAACTGAATTTATATACGTGTTTTAAAAAAAAGTAAAATCTGCTGCCTTCCCATCCAGACAGCAACATAGGAAAACAGCAGCAAATCATTTTGTATTATACAGCTATAATAATAATCTGTTCTGAGAATAACAGGCAAACTTTAAGTGTTAAAGGAATAAATGTGCAATCGTGGTTTAAGGACAAGAGTCTTCTCTCCTGATCAGTATTAAGCTTCATGCCATCCGCTGAGGTTGAATGGTCTCCTGTAACAAAACCCGCTGTTTCACATCAGCAAGGACATCTGCATTCTTGGCAATATCACCAATTCAAATCAGCATTTGTCAGAGATCCAGCGACCTAACTGATTCTCTGCAGGTTCTTGCGTGTGACTGTTGTGCAGCGTTTGATTATCTCTTGAGCGTGGGGTCTGGGCGGTACTTTGGGCGTGCCTGGCATCTTGGTGATGCTTGCATCTGATCTGTTGTCAATCATCTTGCCTTCTGTGTCACTGTCCGGGCTAAGGCTGCCTGAAGAGTTCGGTGTGGGGGTGCACCCTCGTCCGAACGGTTCCCCTGAGCCGAAGAGTCTTGGCGATCCGCTGCCTAAGGAGCTGCTGTCATCACTTAAGCTATTTTCCTCGCTGTCCAAACTCAGACTGCGCTGCTCACGGTCCTCTGCAAATTGCACACGGATGGGTGGTTGAGTCTGGTGTGTTGCGCTATCAACCGGGAGTATGCTCAATGAACGTGACATCTGCTTATCTCTAAAGGACAGGGTGCTTCCTGAAAGCAACACTAGGTTTCCCTGGGATCTGCTGAGTTCGCGTTTGGAGACCCGTAAGGAACTGTCTTCAGTGCCCTGAAGTTTTGACAGCTCAAAAGTGGAGTTGGTAATCTCCTTCTGATTTGGCATTATACGAATCCATGGGTTATTGTACTGTTGCAGGTACATAGATGGTACATAGCCAGCCTTTCGGTTGTATCTAAAGAACGACAAAGGTAGTTAAGTATCAGCCCTTGATTCATTCAAACGAAAGGAACAAAGAGCTTATATAAATTAACTGGGCTATTCTTTTTATTTTGCTTGAGGTAAACATGCACACAAGGAAAATGTGCAAACCGCCAAAACTTGTTTACACAAAAATGAGGATGTAGAGTGGCACTTTCCTGTAAATCCAGGAGGAGGTACCGCATAATCTCTGACTTAATAACAGGTGTAGACTTTGTGGTATAAATGATAGGAAGTCTTACCTGATTATCCACCAGCCATTGTCAGATTTCTGTAAGACCTCCACCACTGCGCCAATCTCGACAGATATCTCGTCACTGTTCATGGCTTTGTAACTTCTGGAAGCAATGTAGAGAACACCTGAAGAATTGAAATTTGGTCAGTATGCATGCAACAGCTAATAAATTCCTTGTCTATATACAAGGGTAAGTACTTTTACAAAGAGGCATTCATCCAGCGACCAAGCTAGAAAATGACTTTTGGCAATCAAGCAAGGTTTAGCAGATATTAACTATATGCATGATCAATAGCGAGTACCAATAAAAGGGCAGAAAAGCTAAGCTTAAAGTGATCTGATGTGTCTGCTGATGCCTGAAGCGATCAGCACCAGTCAGGAATGCCAAATAGACGCCAACAAGGGTTTTGCCATTATTGTAAGTTTAGTAAGAATGACATGTAATAGCCTTCCTAAGTAGTCCTGATCATTTGTAGCATTTCTTGTAAATCTCAAGTTTTGTAGCATGTAGTATGTAATATGAATGCTCATTAACAGTCAAATCTGTGAGGTTCGATGAAATCTGCCCTTACTTCTATCCTCCGTCACATCAGTTGCATAATCGTCTGTCTCGGCCTTCACCAGGTATGGTGCAGGAAACCATGCCAGACGTTTTGATTCATTCTCCACCAGCCACCATCCTTACAGGACAAGTCAAGAAAATTGAGGTCAACAGACAAAACAAACCACTCTCAAAGTTGCCACATCAGCATGCTCAAGTAAAAGTAATTCAGAAGACAAAAAACAATTTCAGCTGCTCTGATGTGTAACGTCTTACCTCCTTTGTCTTTAATGAGCACGTCCACTGTCTCATCAGGTTCAACCTTGAAGGGGTGGTTTTTGGTGTCCTTGGTCTCATAAGAGGCCACACAGCGGTATGTTTCAGTAATAAACGGTTGAGTGATGCCGCTGAAGGAAGTTTTACCATCACTGATGCCTGGAGACATCTCTGACGGCATGATCACTATACTGATGCACAAAGCAGACTTTTTATAATAATGCTGTTAATATTGTAGGCATCCATATTGTTTGTATTTTAATTTAGCCTGCCATCTGGTAGTTGATATCTAATAGCTATACATTTGATCGGTTTTGGTTGTTTTTGTGGTATTTATTTACCTGTTTTTTGCCAAGTCTGAACTGAGATCCTGAGGGTTGGGTTGCAGGAACTGCATGAGTTCGGTACTTTGGGAGATACAGGGATCTCTCTTGAGTAATTCAGTGCAATATTCATCCAAAGCTTTCAGCCTAAGCACCGACTTACTCGGGTTCCACTTCTGCATGGTCTTAATGACTTTTGCCACTGCAAACAGAAACACAATTTAAAATGTAAATAAAAAAAGCTGAAGGCGTGTTTCATTAAGATGCTACGGACAGAATATTTACCTTTAAACTTGGGTACAATCCTTTCTGAACCTTTAACGTGGTTTGATGGAGAGAATTTCTTCTTGAGTTGTCTCTGTAGTTATAACACAAATTGAACTCAAATGAAAAAAAAAACACAACCAAATATATTCTATTTATAATAAAAATATAACCAAATATAGATTGATAAAAAATAGGAGACTCACATGTAGAGTTTTATAGTCTTTAAGTGACCTGTACACGGTGATCTCATTGTCATCTGACCAGAGAACAGTCGTCATGTACAACTGAAGAGAAAATATGTTATTAGACTCATGTGTCTTGTGTGATGCATATATTGTTCACACATGTATGTATGAGTACATAAGCTTTTCATTCAAATACGATATTAAAGATTTTGTGTAGTTGAGTTTGGAGTGTAAACTGAAGGGAGCAAAGCCTCAGAGAAAGACTGCAAAGAAATCAACAAAACAAACTGTACCCAATGTTTATTTTCATTGGGCTTTTTGTTTACACTTTTTATCCAATATATGATATGCTTTAGTTTTGCCTTTTTTGCAAAATAACTGTTCAACAAACACCTTAAGAGTTTAGTGTTTCGTATCAAAATTGTTTATACTTATTTGATGGTTTAATCTAACCCGGATTATTTGCTCTAAAAGCAAAATATTGCATAGACATAAACCCTCGAGAAATCTCTTTTAACCATGCTGAGCAATTTGAATAAACTCCATACATTGTACAAAAGTGACCAATGGCTCAGTGTAACCTAATATTGATTTAATAATAACGTTTTTGTAATAGAAATATTTAAATAGTTAACACATTTAAATCATGTTTACATTGTATAATAGCTTTCAAATGAATAAAGACGGATGCAAAACGTGAAACTGTAAGAAACAGCGTGTCTTACTTTAGATGTCTGTCTGTGCATGACTCCAGTCAGGTGAATGTTGACGGGGTATCTTTGCTCATCCATTGTGGGCAGATGTATGGCGGTAGATGTATCTGTGATGTGCCTCAGGTGGGATCTCTGCAGATCTGACTATGACTGAACAGTGTCCGTCTTTATATACATACACACGTCCAACAGCGTGCGTGCGTGCGCGCTCCCGCAGACTGGAGAGTCCGGTTTTACAACACCAACAGTGACGTTTATCCTACTGTACTACACATAATAAAAAGAAGAATGACTTAAATAAACACAAATGGTATAAACCTTTGATATAGCAGAAGTTTTATTTCTGTAATTATTTACAATTAATGATGTTAAGACTTATTCCCCAGATCTTTTTAGATAATAATCTAAAAAGTATTCAAATCATTATATTTAAGAATTAAAACATTTTTCATAATAAAACATAGTGTTTTCTTTTCTCATATTTTCAACAAGCAGGGCATTAAGACGATGGTAATGTAACGTTTTTTGGACATTAAATCACTTTGGCGGTAATGTGTTTTGTGTACCAGTTGTAACCGTTGAATTAGTTAAGCGTTCTATAAAATGCAGTAAAAATATAAGTAATATATAAAGTAATGCACATGAATGTAGATACTATAACATGTTAACAACTATAACTTCAGAGCCATTCCTATCACGTTGTAAATGTTGGCGAAGGTAAATTGAGCTGATGTGCAAATGAGGAAGACAAATGACAGACATTCAGGGAAGTTGAAGCTGTAATTATTCGAAGCTTTAAGGAAACAGAAAGCAAAAGGCATGTGCCCAACCTACATCTGAAGCGGACACCTTTGTTTATCTTAAATGATAGGTTTCAATTGACATGACTCACAGCGCAAAAAAACTCCTATGACTGAATAATCTCGTTGAAATAATACACATTTCAGATAGCAGCTTTACAGTAAAATAGTACAATTATTTTTGTATGTTAAAAACACAACGATGCCTATAGCCTTGCATTATTGGTTAAAGGGTCAGTCATGTCTCTTAGTTGTTACCAGTTATGTGGAGGGTGTTTTATGTTGTTTTGTATTTGTGTGTCTCTTTATAAATTACAACGGTCTATAAAAGCCTATTCAACATGCGGCTGCTCTTTCTATAGTAAAATATTTGAAATAAACCGGTCACTGTTCTTTTTCTCGGTTTAAAACGGTACACTGTAAACGTTGCTGTAGTTATGCAGCTAGTGGCCAGTAACTTATTGTAGATTTATATTTATGTAATTTATTGGCAACAGTTTGTTCAGAGATAAATGAACATTAAACATTAACAAATCTTTTATCATTAGCCTACAGAAAAAACGATAAAATAACAGCCTCGTGCAAATCCACATAAACCTTTTTCTGACTTTTACTTATTTTGGTTCCCAGAATGCTTTGCACGAGGCTGTTATTTTATAGTTTCTTTTCTGTAATGATAAAGACTTGTTAAAGTTAAATGATGAAAAAACTGTTGCCATTAAATTACATAAATGTAAATCTACAGTAAATTACTGGCAAACTGCTGCATTAATACTGTAATTTCAAGAGACATTTGTTCTTTGGATTTCTATCCACCGCAGGTGCCAGGGTTGTGCTGTTTTTGCAGAAATGTTTCACAGTGTGACTTTTTACCACAAGGACAATAAGGTATTTTAAACAGGTGAATGTGGTTAGTTGGTTCTGACTATAATTTCACATGTTTATTTCAGGTCACGTGTCACTGTGAGCAAATGTATTTCATTGTGGTTCTTTGAACGTGTGAATACGTTTTTTCCCTGTGTGGACTGTTGCATAACTTTTGTGCAATCGAGGGTGATGAGAAAGCACTCTCCAGGAATACCAACACGTGAAATGCCTACAATGAATAAGGAACAATGGTCTCATTGCATTGACACAGAATGTGTCATTACTCAGAGTAATTTACAAATAACTATCTGTTCATGTAATACGTGTTACGTGTTGTAACTGATTCCTTACAGTAAATACTTTTCCCATGAAGAATGTCATCTCTCTTTCCCGGCATCGCTGCTGTGAATAACATATATTGCTCTTGTCAATAAACCAGTTATCTCATGTTTGACGGAATTGCCTTGGGAAATATGCACTGCATTGCGGGGCATGCTGTTCAATGCTTTTTTGCATCATAATAATAAAGGCTCATGTGAGTGGTCATAAACAATCAAGGTCAACGGGTCCAAAAGCGTTCATATCATTGTTTTAACCATGTAATTTACAAGAGGAAAAACATTTGCAGGTGTCCGTGTATTTTATGGAGACCCATCAGAATGAGTTTATATGATAAATTCCTGTAACACAGGAACTGGAACATTTGGGAAATTGTTATTGGAAATGAACACAAATACCATGATGAATATATAACATGATAATCTGTACACATCTAACACTGCCTGGAATATGACCTTTCAATGATGTCAGCAACCAGACAAAAGTCAAAACATCCAATGTTATTGGATTCTTGAACCACACCTTTACCTCCATTGACGTCAAAAAAGGTCTTCATGTAAGAACAGTTCTGGCAAATCAAATACCAAATGTGCAATGGTGGGAAAAATCAATATAGTAAATAATACCAGAAGTTAAATGCACAGACATTTAAAATTTTCTGAATTATCCTGGATTTTTGTGTAGTTTAGCATTAACAAAACTAAATACTGCAATGCACTTGTTCTGCAGTCCTGTGTAAATAAAATACAAAAATTACCAAATCTACATTTCCAAATCGTCCGTAAAACTACAGCGGAATGTACCTATGGGAATAACCTTTATTTCTCTTGTGGACTATCAAAAATAAATAAGTTTACGCACAAAATAGATTTTTCATGTGAAATTTGTAGGCCATTCTTGAAAGCAAATACAAATTAAATTGAAACGCATTATTTCACAAGCGATTTTGGTGGTGGTGGTGGTGGTAGAAGTATTTAATGTATTTGCACAGACAAACAAGATTATTATTATAAACATGAGCCTCACCTAAAAGGCAGAGGGGGAGGTGGTGCTGCACTTTACCGTAACTCTTTTAGCATTTCTCGGAAGTCTAATCCTAAATACAATTCTTTTGAAGTCATGGTACTTGATGCATCAATACCTAATACTAAGGACAAAACATCTTTACAATTTATTCTGGCTATTGTATATAGGCCTCCAGGGCACCACACAGATTTTATTAAAGAATTTGGTGGGTTCTCATCAGAACTAGTACTGTCTGCAGACAGAGTCCTTGTTGTTGGTGACTTTAACATTCATGTAGATAATAATACAGATGCTTTAGGAATGGCTTTTAAAGACACTCTTAACTCCATGGGCGTTAGTCAACATGTGTCGGGACCTACTCACCTTCGTAATCATACTTTAGATTTAATATTGTCTTACGGTATAAACATGGGCGACGTAAAAATCCTTCAGCAGAGCGAAGACATTTCGGATCATTATCTGGTATCATGCTTGCTTCAATACCCAATGGTGGCAAATCAAACTCCAAGTTACAAATATGGTAGAACAATAACTTCGACTTCAAAAGGTGCGTTTCTTGATAATTTGCCTGAATTGTCTCAAATCTCTAGCATGAGTAATAACGTTGAAGATCTTGACTTTACCATTGAAAATATTAATGCCACCTTCTCGGAAACGCTAGACATAGTTGCTCCTCTGCGCTTAAAGAAGATTAAAAATGACAGACCGACACCGTGGAAAAATGAACACACTCAGGCTCTAAAGAAAGCGGCACGAAAAATGGAGCGCAACTTTAAGAAAACTAAATTAGAGGTATTTCGTACTGCCTGGAAGGATAGTATTAAAAAGTAAAGCCCTAAAAACGTCTAGATCCGCCTACCTTACATCACTAATAGAAGAAAACCAGCATAACCCTAGGTTTTTATTTGATACAGTGGCTAAATTAACCAAAAATAAATCGTCAGTGACTTCTGATTCTGTATACCAGCATAGCAGTGATGATTTTATGAACTATTTCACAAATAAAATCCAAGATATTAGAGAAAAAATTATAACTATGCAACCAGAAGTGAATCCCGCTGAACAAACGACTAACTACAGCGCCTCTAAGGAGAAATTATGTTTATTTTCTACTATAGATCACGATGAACTATCGAAAATCATTAGATCATCTAAATCGACTACATGCATGCTAGACCCTATACCTACAAATCTTCTGAAAGAGATGCTCCCAGAAATTATAGATCCTCTACTTAGCATTTATTAACTCATCTCTGACATTAGGACATATGCCTAAAGCATATAAGGTGGCTGTTATAAGGCCCCTTGTCAAAAAAAACCATCTGGACCCTGGAGAACTAGTTAACTATAGACCTATTTCGAATCTACCTTTCTTATCTAAAGTTCTGGAAAAAGTAGTCTCAACTCAATTATGCTCCTTCCTCCAAAGGAATGAGATTAATGAAGATTTCCAGTCTGGATTTAGAGCACATCACAGTACAGAGACTGCTCTGATTAGAGTTACAAATGATCTGCTTATGGCGTCCGACCGAGGTTGTATCTCCTTATTGGTGCTGCTAGGTCTTAGTGCTGCATTCAACACCATTGACCACAGCATGCTCCTACATAGACTCGAAAATGATGTCGGTATTAAGGAAATAGCTTTGAAATGGCTTAGATCTTATTTATGCGACTGTTTTCAATATGTAGCAATAAACAATGAGGTATCACGCAAATCGCAAGTCCAGTACGGTGTACCACAGGGCTTAGTCTTAGGGCCTATGCTCTTCGCATTATACATGCTACCATGCTAGGAGATATAATAAAGCGACACAGAGTAAGCTTTCACTGTTATGCTGATGATACGCAACTTTATATTTCCTCGAAGCCTCATGAAACACAGCAACTCCATCGAATAGTGGAATGCATAGTCGATATTAAAAAGGGGATGAGTAGCAATTTTTTATTACTGAACTCGGACAAAACTGAAGTGTTACTTATCGGACCGAAAACCGCCCTACGTAACAACCAAGAATACTGCTTAACTATTGATGGATCTTCCATAAAACCCTCCTCTTCAGCTAAGAATATTGGCTTTATATTCGATAGTACTCTGTCATTTGAGAACCAGGTCGCCAACACCTGTAAAATTGCGTTTTTCCATCTTAAAAATATATCTAAACTACGTCATATGCTGTCACCATCAGATGCAGAGGAGCTTATACATGCCTTTATGACATCAAGACTAGATTACTGTAATGCACTATTAGGTGGTTACCCTGCAGGCCTATTACAAAAACTCTGGTTTAAAAACTGGTTTAGCTCCTCACTACTTGAGAGAACTTCTAACGTATTACAGTCCATCATGTGCACTACGCTCTCAGGTGTCAGGTCAGTTGGTAATACCTAGAATTTCAAAATCAAGTGCAGGCGACAGATCCTTTTCCTATCTAGCGCCTAAACTTTGGAACAGTCTTCCCTGCACTGTCCGGGAGGCAGACACACTCTGTCAGTTTAAATCTAGACTAAAGACGCATCTTTTTAATCTTGCATACACTACACTATCATAATATATATATTTCAAAGATCTAGGCTGCACTAGTTAGACCAACCGGAACTAGGAACACTTCCAATAACAACTGATGCATTTGTTGCATCAAAGAGTGCAGAACAGTACTCTACTCTCAGCCAGTCTTGTCTCATTGTTCCAAGGTTACCAGAGCGGGCAGGATGCAGTCCAAGGTTACCGGAGCGGGCAGGGCGCAATTCATTCCCAGACCTGACAAATGCTGGACGAAGGACGTGGCGACTCTACAAAACTTCAGTCGCTATTAGATTATTAATGATCAATTTAAATCTAACTTTTTTTTATTTTGCCTTGTTGTGCAAGCAATGTCGAGCTTGTGCAGAGGCTGCAGTTTTTGCCAGAGGGGAACTGGAATCCCCTGGTTAGGCCTGGTTTTTTTCTCCTCCAATGAAAAAATTGAGTTTTGGGTTCCTCGCCACCGTTTGCATACTGTTTTGCACTGTTTGCCTGGCCGGGGGGGGGCTGCTAGAATTTGATAGTCTTATTTAATTAACACTGCATATAGGAATTTATTGTGTGTCTGATATTTGACCTGTGTTTTGACTTCCATAACCTTTTATGTTTTACTTATAGTCAATGTTTTCTTGTACAGCTGCTTTGTAAAAAGCGCTATATAAATAAAGCTGACTTGACTTGAACACAAATCATTCCTGAAAGAGATGCCACTACGCCCTCTGGTGTTTGAGAAAGCTGCTTACAATCACAATGAATCATTTTGATGCTCCTTGCATGACAAAATTTCTTTTTTCAAAGCAACCATTTCATTTCAGTGTCTAGCGCACATGAACGTTTCAATCAACAGAGTAGTGCATCAGTCACAGAACTCACGAGAACAGCCTTTATTTTCTTATCCTTTGTGCCAATAAAAAGATTACTCATAATTTTAGAGAATTAAATCATTCACGTACATCACAAACATAGCTCTATTATGTACATCCCTCTGATTTACTGTAACCGTGTGTGTGTGTTCATATCCTTAGCATTTATTCAAAGAAAACTGAACAGAAGGGCAGCAGATTAAACATCACAAACAAACATTTGTCAACGTGTGTTTCTTGCTTTTGTTAAGGACAAAACAAAAATCGGGTAAAATATACATACGTTTGCAATACAAGCCTAACATTGGGGATGCATGAGAATAATGTCTTACCAAGTCCCATGTCGTTTGGGTTGTTCAACTAAGCCTGGGCATGGAGAAAATATAGATGCAATTCTTTTGAATGACTTTATATATGTACAAATCTCACTGACATCTCAACACATCTAAACATCTGAGATGCTGCGTGAATAATCCTGTTATTAAATATTCGCTAGTCTACTTTTAGAAAAAGGAGGTTTGGCCGATGAGGTACAGCATCATTTCCCTTAAAACATCTCAAACGCTTACATAACCTATACACTCACATTCATTTGCCATTCAAATCATTTCTTTCCGTCTGTACAGAGCTTAATCGACTTGAGTGCTTATAAAAGTGGTACAACAGACAAATATCTGACTTTTAAGGCAAAGGGTTTGACTAAAGCTTGAATGGTTTCATCTGGGTATGTGTATTATGTAGCTTCTTATCATCAAACGAACGATGGTTCAACATCTCCAGAGGTTCTGCTGTTGCAGCAAGATGGCGCAGTCGCTCCTGTGCAGTGCCATAGCAACAGATCAGGGCTAGTTGCCATCTTAAGATCAACTTTCATTAGATCATCAAACAATGAGCTGTCCAGCATCTGGTCTGTTTGTTTTCAAAGAGGTTACATCTTCCTGAGCCCTGCAATAACACTTATCTATCCGTCACATCTTCATCGAGGACCACGTTTCCACGGCACTGCTTTCCGAAATGCCATGCAATACTCTCTGAGCTGTAAATATTAAAGTGAACGCGTGAGAAGTGTGATTATTTCCAAACCTAACATACATTAGATTCTTGTGAGCTGAGATTTTTCTGGTTGCATAGGAAAACAATGAGCGCAAATCATCACCAGATCAATTTTCCAAACTCAGAAAGAAACGTTTCATCCAAAGCAGCATATAGAAACATAATATACCTCTTTCCAAAACACCTGACTCGTTCCGTTTCGTTTCATAATAAAAATATCACATGTAGAAGCGACGGATCCGGCTGCTAACTATGTGAATCTTGATGATAAACCTTAGGTTATACAAAAACGATGTACGAGAGCCAACCTGCCACTGAGTGCATCAACCCTGTAGCCATTATTGGCAAGAAGACGTCGCTGGCGATCCTCAAGCACACGCCGCGTCTTTGACATGCCGGTAAAAGATGTCCCTACGCACAGTGCTGATCACAGTCTGTGGTTTTTCATCGTCTTTACATACAGCTTCATTTAAAATAAATTAAAACTCATTTCTGAAGAATGACATGAGAAATTGGCCATGCTGTCAAATTACAAGGCAAAAGAAAAATCACCTCAACGATTGTCCCTTCCATCCAGCGCAAAGAAAATAGTGATTTTAATTCCAAAACATCAAGGATAAAAATGGTTTTGTTAAGATGATTGGAGGACAAAAGCTTTAAAAACTTAAAGGTAAAAGGAAAAACCAAACGCTAACACTGCTGCAAATCCCAGAATCCCACTCGCCGACCGGCTTGTGTAGAGGGTCTCCTGAAAGAGCTCTCCATGCCATCATCTAGGTTCAGCGAGGAGAGAGGACGGGCGAGTCCCTGGCGTAATAATCCGACAGTTCCTCTCTTATCTTTTGTCCGTTTGTTTGTCCCTCTTGCAATGACACAAGGACTCGCGTGTCACCGGAACTCGTAGATGGGCGCGCTGTGCTCGGGAACATGGGTGAGGTTCAAAGACTGATACCTGTAATAAGAACGTGATGGAAGAGACAGATTTAAAACTGTGCTTTATGTCATCTCACTAGAGCGGGTCAACATTCGTAATATTTATCATATTTTCAATACTATTATTATTTACCCAACCTCAAGTATGTTGAAACCCCTGATGGCTTTGGTTGAAAAACACTTTGAAGAAGTGTGTTTAAAAAAAGTGTAATTTTTAAACAATTCAAAAGAATTAAAAAAGCACACGGCATACTAACAGATTTGGTCAAAAACAAACTATAACTGAATTAATATTTTTGTAGCATCTGTGAGAGTGTTTATAAATATGAATTATTACTCCTATCATTTTGTAGTAAAACTTCCCCAAAAAATGATTTCTACAAATCTGGTCAATCCAATATTACCAAACACCTTCAAAGAGACAAATATATGATTTCATCACCTCTGTGTTGTTCCTAATCTGTATAAATGTGTTTGTTCTGATGAACACAGAGTAGATATTTGGAAGAATGCTCATAACCAGACAGATCTTGACCCCCATTGACTCCCAAAGTAGGAAAAAATACAATGGAGTCAAAAGTGCCCCAGAACTGTTTGCTGTCCTACATTCTCCAAAATGTCTTCTGTAGTGTTCAACAAAATAAATGATAGTGGGAGTCAATGGGGGTCAAGATCTGTCTGGTTATAAGCATTCTTCCGAATATCTTTCTCTGTGTTCATCAGAACAAAGACATTTACACAGATTTAGAACAACTGGAAGGTGAATAAATGACAGAATTTTAGTATTTATTTAGCACCCAGCTCGGACACAAAAAGTTGTTTTTACACTGATGTTTAGAACGGTAACTTGCATTGGAATTACACTACTGTCATAAACACGACTAAAAGACTAAGTGAGCATATACTGGAAATGAACGGACCAATGCAAACGTTCCCAGTTTGTTTAGCTTTATACTACAGATATTCAGAGTCTTTAAGCCAGTAAGACCACACAGATGTACCATTCAGAGCTTCTGTGGTAATAGTAGCCCTCTATGGTGGCTGTGGACTTCTGGAAGCAGATGTAGTAGAAGCCAGCGAAGGAAGCACCGCTGATGTCTTTGATCGTGTGGTCTGGAACCAAAAACTGCTCCTGGATCAAACAATCAGAACAGCAAATTGATTTTGTTACGTTTATTTTACTCATACTGTCTGCAAGTGCTGAGACTGTGAATGCGGTTTTAGCAATGAGATAAACTGCACCTTCCACCGCATGAAGACGTAATCGCTGTTCTTTAGCTCTTCGTAGTCGAAATCGTCCGAGTTAAAGCTTTTTGCATACTGATAAAACGCCTGAAACTTCCCCTGAGAGGGTAAAAAGAACCATCGAGCAGATTATTTCTCGCTATCACAATTCTTCGAACGGCGTTACAACACAGACAGCAGGTGAGACTCGTGGTTATTACCCAGTGCTTACGGTCAACGTCCTCATCCGCATCCCATTTCCGGGTTAAAAAGGGTCGTTTCTTGCTTATGATCTCCCCGGCAAAGAATGTAGTGAGGGTGGGATATTCCTACGAATGACAAAGACACAAGGTGAGATCTTTCCCTGTCCTGCCAAGCATCATGCAACGTGGACTTTGGTCGTTTACGGTTGCCAAGCATCATTGCAGCACAGTGCATTATCACCATTAAAGTCACATTGCTTTCTTTTAAATGTACTGAGATCACAAACGATTAACGGAATATCGAAGATTTTGTAATGGTGATGATAAACCCATTAGATCTAAAGCTGGAATCCGTGAGGCAGCAACGTCTTACCTCTGTCAGACCTTTGATCTTGAGATATCCACACAGGTAGGAATCCTCCATAGTCACATGCTGTGGGTCGAAAACAACAAAGGTCACTTGAAGACTGAACTTGCATGGAAGGGTGCACGGGGATGAAACAAATGTGGGCCAATGCAACAAACTCCCATCGAAAACCTGTTACCAGAACTGAAGGCACCAGTCTGGATTCCCTCAACTTTTTTTTACTGACGTAACATTTGAACAAACATGACCGTATCACATGCTGTCAAACAAGTGAACCTGTCTAAAACAAATGACGCAGACCCAACACCTCTTCAACGGCCTTAAACAGCAAGTTTGGGTAACACAGTCGTGTTGTGTTCTGTCATGAGCCCTAAACAGGCAGCACACTTCAGCCGTTTACCTGCAGCACGACCTCGACATCATAGGAGTTGCCTTTGCTCTTCTGGTGTCCGCGGAACTGAGATCCGCTGTACAGCAGAGACGTGTTGACGCCGGGCTGGTGAGTGTTGATCGGCGGGGGCGGAACGAGAGAGGCCGAGGACGTACAGGCCGTCGACGAGCCCAGACAGCAGTCGCTACGGACCGGCATGATGGATCGCTTCTTCGGGGCAATGCCCGAGCGCAAACCGCCTCGTGTCGCTCCTCTGATTCACCGAGGAATTGAAAAAAGCAACGCTGACAGCACGACGCGTGACTTTCGGAGTTTCTCCAGCAGGACTCGCGTAACGTCCCCCAGCGTAGAATGAAGACGCGCAACACCGCGTCATGTGATCCAGCATCCTGGTGTGTGGTTGGATGACGGGCTTCGAATCGCTAGAACGCTGAATGCTCATTGGCTACTCGGCGACACGCCGGACGGGATATGAAGTTTTTATTTGGTGGAAACAGCGAGCGTTGGTGTACGGCAGCGGTCTCTAAAACTAGGGCTTCGTTTGTTTTATAAGTGTTTATTTTCAAATGAAATTCAATGAATGTATAAATAAAATCGTCATTTTCTTTCTTTTTATTACATTTGTACAAAGTACGCAGAGCACAAGATTAGAAAGCGAACCAGGGTTGTTAATGTGTTCACTTGGATATCATCAGCAATTAATGCTAAATATTGAATATAATATTTATAAAACAGTAATTGAATAAAAAAAGCATATATTTATAGATGCCAACACGTCCCGTTTGAAATGCCCTTGTATGTACAGCTCGCTATCGACGCCCACAAATCGTATTGCTGCAACGTCGCCACTGCTCTGTAGGTGGCAGCATTGTACAGGAGAATAAACGCAAGGCTACATTTGAAAACTACAGTTGGATTCATTTCATACATTTTTGCATAAATAAAAAAGAAACTTGACCATGCTTCTCCACACATTTACTATATTTAACTATTACGATCGCTGGCAAAACTAGTTTACATTAAATAAACACATCTACTTTTGAATCCGATTTAAGAAGCATCTTATTGGTTTTCAGAAAACTGCATGTCCTCCAGCTGGTTCTTCCCGTAACTAACATATGAACGGATCTCTGAGATGCGTTTGCGATTCCTTGTCAGCTCTTCATTGTTTATCTATTAACATAAACAAATTAACAATATAAATATACTACACCAGTAGTGTAAAGGAATATAAATAAAACATACATAACTAAAATCATCTACCGTTTTTAGCAGTCCGCCCCTCCAGCTTCTGATCCGTGTCAGAAGCTCATCTTCTCTATTGTCAATCTTCAGCAGGTGGGTGTCATGGGAAGCACTAACTGCATTGGTCACTGTGTCCTTATCTACAAAAAGCTACAGCGCAGAGAGTTCTGAGTGATGATCAATACTGATACTAAAAAGAAGTGACTGGACTCAAGTTACCATGGGCTTGACTCCTTCATTATGCAAAATATGTCAGAAATGAACAACATAACAATTTGTGGTAAAAGGTTGCACACAAACATTTACAAACAAACACATTGATTGCACAAGCAGTATTTGAATACCAGTTTACTACTGGATATCACATTACCCCTAAAAGATTAGTTGTGTGGTTATGGGATTTTGCTTCACAACTAATTCAAGGGCAATTATAGGCATTATGAAATAGTTTATTTCAATTAACAAATACATTTTCCTTTGATATCATACCAGGACATCATATAAAGTCAGGAATATTATGATTCATCTTTGTTAATAAGGCTTCGTTACGCACAAATTCTTTAGAAAGGATCCATGTGATCATGAAGTGACTGTTTTCTACTTACCATGAGCACATCATCAGGCATTTCTTCTTCTAGCTCGTTTTTGGCCACCTTCTCCAGTGTTGCCAAGGCGATCTCCAGTTGTTTTTCATGGTGTTCGTTCTCCAGGTCTCGGCATTGTGCGAATGTGTGTCGAAGTTAAAGAGGCCCCATCAGCATAACATAAAAAAGCATGCATAAAATGTATTTTTGCTGGATTAAGGATATATGCCTTGCACATATTCAATGAAGCCTACAACCATTTCCGATATATTCCCATCAAAGTCTTTGATGGTGTCCTTAAAATAAAATGACATATCAGTGATTGCATAATAAGCAAATCAACAGAAGCACTTGGATTATTATATTATATCTGATTAACCCACGTCAATCTTTAGAAGTAATAATCTGAATGATGGGTCATAATCTATTGTTCATCCTGACCTCCAGTTGGTCCACTAGCTCCACTTCCAGGCTCATGAGGGTTTCAGAGAGCTTGTTCAGCTCTTCTGTGCAGGTACTGATGTGATCTTCAAGCAGTCCATCATCTGCGATTTTCGCAATCCTCTGTGAAAATTCATTTGTGAGTATATACACAGTATCCTTGCAGGTCACGTGCAGCTACAGAGTAGTGTTGAAGTGACCAACCTGCCTCCTGGAACTTTCAAAGTCAGCTGCTATCTGCGCTGCTCTCTGCTGATTGTCTGCCGCTGCTTTACGGTTGCAGGCAAAAAAGCATTCGACCTCAGCCGTTCTCTGCATGTGTTGACTCAAGCCTGCATCAAAAATCTGCGTACAGAGGCCTTCCATTTTTTTCTTATATGTAAATGCACTGTTAAGGTTTAAGGGCTGTTTTGATGCCTCTTAGTATTTTTATTAATAATAAAACCATTTGATTATGAAGAGTAGAGTCTTTCATTAAAAATATATTGAATTGAATCAAAACAGAGAACTTGGTCGATTTACTCCAATGCAGTTTCAATAACAAGGATATGACTCCAGCAGCGCTGTCATTCCAGGAAGGAGAGCCAGTACATCTGCATCCGGATCATCAGAAAACATGCTGTTAAACAGCTGTGGTCCATTCAGGAACTCCACAAAGGCATCCTGCCAACAAAGAGACACTTTATTAAAATGTAGTCTGCGAGGACACACTGACCTCGTGCATTTACTAAAATGAGTTTAAGAATTCATAAAAAAGCTGTGACATTTGGGTAAATGTTTGCAAAAAGCGGCTCAGAGAAGTGAAGTTGGATCTGAGAAAAGCTCTAGCAGCACAATGGACTGATATCTAATGCAATGACATAAATGAGCTTTAAAATATAATTCATAATATGTTCGACTTGAAGTATAAAACCTACGACAGAGGAAGCCCTAAAAAAAAGAAGTTTATTAAAATGTTTACTTCATTTAAACTAAAGCACACGTTTTGAAACTAAGTAGACCAATTAAGAAGTAGTAAATAGTACTGTAACAACTAGTAAAGTATATCTATTAGGAATATACAGAGACTTTGCTTAATCACCTTGTGCAGTTGAAGCTCCTGGTTGCTGATTCTTTGGGCCTCCATGGCCTGCTGCTCCTGCTGCTCATTTTGTTGTATTTCTTCAATAGCATACTGATACTTTGTGATGGCCATCTCTCGCTAAACATATGAGTTCAATATATATATATATATGAATGAAAATCATCAAAGCCACAACACAGTAAGCCATAGGCATTTTATCAACACCAAGTGAAACCAAATGCGGTTATACTGTACAGTATATTCATATTTATAATGTATTATTATATAAATCAATTACAGTCTGTTCATCCAGCAGTCTGTAGTCAAGGTAGACCAAATGTGGAAGATTGGCCATCACAAATATCTTGTAGCGTTCTTCATCACAAAAGGGATTTCCAGCGAGGTTGAGAGTGCGCAGGTTCTTAAACTTTCTGAGGTATATCACCTACAGGATCAGATATGAGTTTCATGAGCTTTCTGATTGACCGACGTATACTGGAATAACACAATTTTGGTCTTCTACATCTAAACCACATCATGTTACATTATCAAGCTGAGCAATTGCATTGTTTCCAATGGAGAGGATGTTTAGGTTACGAAGAGCATCCAGGTTTTCGATGACAGAAACGCGGTTGTTGAACAAACTTAAATCCTGAAGTTTCACAAGAGTGTCCAGACCTTCAATCGCCTTGATATTATTGAATGACAGATCTGTAAAAGATGAACGGTGTTTGGAAATTCGACGAAACGGTTATATTGTAATAACTCGCTTATTTGAACAGGACAAACTCACCCAGCCAGAGCAGATTAGTCAGGTTTTCCAACCCTTCGATCTTCTCTATAACGTTGTTATTCAATTGAAGTTTTGTTAGAGAGGTGAAGTAGCACAGGTGGTAAATCTTCAGGATGTCTGTAGAAATACACATATTGCATATATAAGTCTTACGGGTAAGAGACATGTGTGGTGCTTCGACGAGAATAGAAAATGTTTGTTGTATTACGTCGACCCTACAAAATAGTGGAATATTACAGGTATTCTTACTCTTGTATTCTAGTTGCAGATGGAGAACCTCCTCATATTGGATGCCCTCTTTCTTGGCTATCTCTCCAGCTTGGCCATGAGGTCTCTGTTCCTCCATTGCCTGTTGTAACATCTCCTCATCCACTACTTTGGGTTGCTCTCGTTTCCAACTGATTTCAGCCATTTATAACTAAGTTAGCAGAAACACGTTGCATACAGAGAAAATGAAGAGTGTAAGGAACCGGTCAAAACATTTGCATCCACTACCTACTTCAAAAATCGCAATGTGACTGAAGACTGGCAACCCTCCCAGACGCTAACGTTGTTGCTTAGCAACAGATGACGTTTCACTTCCGCAGTTTTGAGTTGAGTCATTTTACGCGAACCGACGTTGCTTGTACTTATTACAAGACGAAACGTACCAAAGAGCGGTAGAAAACTTAACCCTTCAGCAAGTATATGTATGCGTTTCATCTTAATAAACGGTTTATATTGTGGAAACATATGGACTTTAATAACTCGAGCTCAGCGGATTACCCGTGATCGACAGGGGTATTGATCAATCAATGAAAAGTTCCGTGTGTTTGAACCAATCAGACAGCGCCATGGGCGGGGCTTGCGCTCGCCGTCCGTCAGCGGATCTCTCTCAAGGCGGATTGTTGTTGTCATCAAGATGGAGTTCTTGTTGGGGAATCCGTACAGCACTCCTGTTGGCCAGTGCGTCGGTGAGTTAACCGCTTAGCAGTCTAATGTTTATAAGATGTCTTATTATAATGTTTCATAGCATAATACAGATAATATTGCTCATACGGCTGTGAATGGAAGTAATAACCGGCAGCATCCTGTCGGAGGGACAGTCAGGTCCGTGAGCTAAATGAGATGATGAAAGGGGAAACTCCAGAAAACTCTGTTCATCCGATCCGATGTTCTTTATACTTTATTGTATCTGTGGGTCCTGTACCAGTTTGAATATGGCTGGATGGAGGGAGACCCTCTCATCATTTAGCTATTCAATAACTGTCTGTGCATTATACTATCTATTTTCGAGGATGTCGAGTTTAGTTAGTGCTGTGAGAAGTGTAACCTTCCTGTAGTTTAGTTATTTCTCTTTATAATAATGAATAATGGGATAAATATATTTTACTCTCTTTGAGTAAATGAAAAAATGTCAAGAAGTTACATACAATGTCCTTGCAGACGTGAATATTACATTTGATATTAATACAAAATACACAATTTTTTATTCTTATGTGAATTATCGTGCCTACAGTGTTCATGTACTGTTTTATAAGTCCATCTGTAACTTAAAAATAACTTACCAGCAGTGTAAAAAAATCCAAAAAAGTGTATCCAGTTACAACATCTTTTTAACCTAAAGTCCTGATTAAACAAGATTGATGAAGGATTTACTAAAATCATATTTATTGCAGTATGTATTGTAGCTTTCTGCAAAGTTGTGAATCGTAAAAGTCCATGATAAACAAAGATACTGCATCTCAAAATAAAGAGTCGACTCTGAATCGCCCCAACGAGTTACAGTTTTTTCGAAGCCCAGGCCTGAAATCTTCAGAACGCTGGTAATGATTCTCTCTGCCCAATCAATGATCTGTGTTCAAGCACGTCACGTTTTATTATAGGTACAGCTACAGTACGTTTGGAACCTCGGAAGGTGGTACTAAAAAAAAGTACTATCAGGTACTAGGTACTGTACTCAGTGGAAGCCCCCCAAAAGTAAGCTGTACCGCGCTGTACCATGCAGTGGGAAAGCGCCATATGTGCACTAATAATCTTTGTGTAAGTTACTTATAAGCCTCCTAGAGCTGAAATGTAGTTCTTCGAACTGCTTGGAAGGAACTGTTTAGGGATCTTTGAGAAATGGGGTGATATTAAATGCATGTTTTGAGAAAATGACAGCGTTTTTTGACTTGGGATGCATTAAAACCTGTTGTTGGGGACTCAAAAACAAGGCTATTAGGACACTTAAAAATAGAACATAATGTGCACTTTAACAACTTCACAGGTTACCTTCATTGTCAGACGGCTGTGGTTTTAAGTAATGATTGTGAAACATGGCTTTTGTTTTTCTCAATTCGGTTGCAGACATCATTTTTAAAGAAGATAATAGAAGAGGTAAACTGATCTAGTCATGTGCTGTCAGTAACGGGTTAGTGACAAAACAGGGTTGGCAAGATGAGACAATTTTAAATATTTTAAAAACTTTTAGATATTTTTTTATGTATTTATGTTGATTTTGTGTAATTACCAATAATATTTGAACCGTTTTTTTAATAAAGGTTAAACATGAAGGTATCTAAAAATTTAAAATGGTGTAACTGGCAAAGAATATGAAATATTAAACATTTTATCCACCTAGATGGAATTTAAAACATACTCATAAAAACAAATAATTTATTTTAGATTTAAATGAATCTTTATAATCTAATAATCTCTATTTATACATTTTATGTGTTATTGCAACATTTATTGGGACATATACTGAAAACACCTTTGTTTTCTAAATAATCTTGGACAAATCATGTAAGAATGGCGAAAAAAACTGATTAATACACAAAACTAGATACTTCTCCTTTATTACACTTAATGTTACTGTATACAATTATATTTTTATGAAGAATATTGGTTATGCCAATTGACACAAACCAGTTACACCACTTGACCATGTTGCTTCTACAGCCAAAGACCATGTTTGTTAAAAACATTAACATTGAAAATCAAGCACGATGGACAAAAACTTCAGCTGAAGTGGTTTTATTTTTCTAAATGCTGAAAAATGTGAGAAGAATATTTTTGGTGCGCAACAGCTTTATTCAACAATTTTCTGACTTCTGCGGGTGATTTGATTTGTGCGTAATAGATATACTGCTGATTTGAGTGTCATATGCTTGGTTTGCAATGCGGTTTTAACCAATCGTATATATTTACTTGAAACTGAAAGATCGACAGAATAGTTATCATATGTTAAACTGAAACAGAAAGTACTCCTGGACCAGTGTTATTTACGTCATGCAAAATGGTCTATAAATCTCTACAAATGATTAATAACATTAAAGTGCTGCTTTATCACTTTTTTTACTTGCGAGCACCCCATCAGTTTCTTTGAAAACAGGGCTCTAGACTGCGACCAAAATGCTCGCAAATGCCATCGTTTTTTATAACGTGCGAGGTAAAATTTCACAGGGTCGCAGTGCATATACATTTTTTTTGCCCCACCAAAGATTTACTTTAACGTGATTTTATGAGTGGTGAATGACTCGCTTGTGAAAAGTCAAGGAAAAGCGAGTAGAGAGCTCGTCACTCCCAAACTAAAGTGTGTGTTTGACTTCATTCGGTGTTGTGCAGACCGAACGGCATAAAAGCACTACGGGTTTTTATGATAACTATAAAAAAAGTCGTAAGTCGGTGTGATCAACCGAGAAAGTGGGTTGCACCACTGTGACCAGTGGGGAAAATGAGTTTAAAGCCCTGGAAAACGGTTTGTTATGGGTACACGTAAATGAATAACCAAATGCATTATAATAGGTTTTTACTTCTCGTGCCCGTCGTAAGTGGAAACTGTACGTTTAGGGTCAGGTGACCACAGGACATCTCAACAGAAGAGCTTTTCATTATAAATAATGATCTATTTTCATCACACAGTTCTTTCAGAAGGCTAATGCTAGATCAGGCATGTCCTCTCAGTTGACAGATCCAGAGTCCCTTAGTAATACGTTTCATTGTCAAATGAATGGGTAAAACAAGCAAATCATTTGGTACAATATGAACAAGACATTTCCTGTGTAAAATAAAGGATGACCTCTGAAATAGACTTCAGAATTTGTTCATACCAGTAGTTCATGAAACAACCTTAGTTGGTAGTACTCCATTAAACTCCATTAAACCATCAGCCACTTTGTTCTTCTCTGGTGGAATGAGCTTCCACATGAGCCGCAGAATCCATCACAGCCTTCAAAAAACAACTGAAAACATCCCTGTTCTGAATATATCTGACTAAGCCTTACATGTCGATTTTCTAGCCGTTACAAAACACTTGTGTCTGTGTTCATCTACAATGATTGTTTATAGCTCATGGATAAAATGTAAAAGTGTAAATATTACAATGTCCATAAAATGACATTAAATGCTGTGTGTGAATCTGAGCAGTCAGCCAATTGTAAAGCCGAAAGTGATGAAATCACAAAGTTAGGAGTCGACTCTGGATCACACGAACGAGTCGTCTGTCGTTTTAATTTCAGTTCGGGATCAGATGTTCATTTGTGACACTGCACGCAGTAGACCAATCACAGCAGACTAGACCATTTGACCAATCAGATCAGAGTAGGCTGACAGAAAGGAGGGGATTTGACAGATGAATCATTGAAACAATCATTTGAGAGTGAGTCAAGAAGTAAGGTAATAATAACTGACTTTAATCTGAAAATTTAAGTGTTTTTACACCGTGTATGTTCGTAACTTGTTGTAGGACATAAACCAAACTAGGACCTTAAAAAACACAAATTATTTATTCTTTAAATGTCGCTTTGGATAAAAGCATATATGAATCAATGTTCATTTGAACAATAAAAATTGCTATTTAAAAATGAAAGAAATGTAAAACGAAACCACTTTAAGATGATAAAAAAACAGCAAACTCATAGTCTAGCTGTCTTGCAATAAACTGCAGTTTAACACCATTAAAATAGGTTTAGAGCTTGTCAATCGAAATCACGGCACGTTGCATGCTGGGGCGGCGCTGTCGTCTTCGGAGGTTGTTTACTAGTGTAATAAAGATCCATAAAAGGGAAGGAAGGAGGTGGGAACGGGCGAACGTACCACAAACTTTAATCAAAATAAACAAAACAATAACACGTCAGTAAAAGACCGGGAGCCACCTCACGGCAGACTGCCGACCACAAGAACATCAGTACAGACTTAACAAATGTCCGTGCCCGGTCCTCTCTCGTCAACAGTCCTGCCGCTCGTCCTCTTAAGCTCCCGATCTCCTCCGTTTGAGATGCGGGACCGGTGTGCGCACAGCTGATTCCAATTATCACTCACGGCTCTCGTCCTCCCTTCCTCACCACAACTAGCGATTGTTTTGTTTTACTACGGCTCTCACCTTGCTTATGTTTTATATTACAGTGACTACAGGGATCACAGAGAGTTTGATTCCAATGTTCACAACCCCTTTAACATTTCTGCTCTAGTAAAAGTCACAACACACAGTGCTAAAGATTGCTATGGCTATGTGGTGACAACAAGATTATAGTGCTTGTCCTGGGTGAGATTAAAGGCTAATGGTGTAAATGTTATGTTTTCCCCTCTTTAGGTCTTCACACGTACAGTCGGAAATGTTCATATTTGGCACTCGTTTGTACGATGTCTCTGATTTGTTAAAAAAGGCCTCTCAAAATGTTCGCTACGGATGCGGAGACACTGTCTGAATTATTTTCCGAATGTAAATGTGATTGACACAACGTGAGGTGTGTCAGGGTCAGATGCGTGTGGCGTTTGGCAGAGGATGGTACGGCCGGCTGCTTCCATGAGTCCACGTGATCCAGACTAGCTCTCTTTCTCTCTCTCTCTCTTTCTTTCTCTCTCTCTCTCTCTCTCTCTCTCTCTCGTGCGGTGCCAGCCCAGTCTGTCTGCTGCAGGCCATCCTGAGCCACAACATCCTCAGTTATTTCCACTTTTTTTGATTTTGTATCTGCACTTTTTGTTTGCACATGTTTTTCTTAAATTCATAAATCCTCTTGAGGAGATTACTGGAGGCTTTTCTATAGGAAGCTGTAGGTTAAATCCCCAAGCCTGCTGATCTGCTAACTTATTTCCTTTCCTTGCTTTTCACGTGTTTTCTGATTTGGTTTATGATGCAGTTTTCTGTTCTGTGCAAAATATCGCTCTAGCGACGGATATGCAACATCCATCATATTTGGTCATAAGACTCATGTTATCAAGCTATGATGTTAAAAAAAATATTTACCAAAGCAGCAGACCATCTGGGTATTTCTCTCATTCTGTTTTTTGAATGAGGATTTAGAGATGCTGCTTATTTTAAATACAGATTTTACACAGACAACTGAATATAGGAGGGATGTTGTTAGTTTGTTGTGGTTAAGGACACTTCAGCTTTGCTGTTTGCGATCTCACAGTGATGCTGCAATCTTTTCAGTTCTATGTGTCTTTTGAACAAGACAGCTTAAAGCCACTGACAGTTGAAGCTGACTGCAGTTAGTATGGGATCGGAGAGCTGGAGAAAGAGTGTTTGGAGAGGCGGTGGCCTCCTCCCTGTCCCGTCAGTTTGATGTAAGTTTTGGGTATGAATAAAGCATGACGCATTTCCTGCGAATCAGCAAACTACAACAAGAGACCTCACCCACCCGTGAAAATTTTATAATGTATCAGACACTAGCTAGTCTGTATCTAATGCCCAGTATTTCAGGTCAAGTCAGCTTTATTTATATAGTGCTATTTCAATTTTCATTGTTACAAAGCAGCTGTACAAGAAAACATATTGACTATAAGCAAAACATATAAGGTTATGCAAGTCAAAACACACGTCAAATATGAGACAGATTATACAATTCTAGCAGCCTCCCCCCGGCCAAGCAAACAGTGCAAAACAGTATGCAAACGGTGGCGAGAAACCCAAAATTCCATTCGAGGAAAAAAACACTCAAAGGGAAACCAGGACTAACCAGGGGATTCCAGTTCCCCTCTGGCAAAAACTGCTGCAGCCTCTGCACAAGCCTGTGCTTGCACTAAATTTAGATTTAAAATTATCATTAATAATTTTGTAGAGACCACGTCCTTTGTCCAGCTCTATCATCACAGCACTTGTCAGGTCTTGGCATGGACTGCGTCCTGCTCGCTCTGGTAACCTTGGACTGCGTCCTGCCCGCTCTAGTAACCTTGGAACAATGAGACAAGACTGGCTGAGAGTAGAGTACTGTTCTTATTCAGATGCATGGGAGTCTGGTTCTGTCTTACACGGCACAAACTGTTTTTTTGAGTTATAATGGAAACGATAGTCTATATTAGCTTGATAACATTACATTGTGGGTTGAGAGAGGTGACTGTTTTATATGTGGTTGTGCTGTTCTATGATGGAAACCAACGCTTGGTCAACCGCTCGCATGACCTTAATGTCATCAAATGTAGACTGTTTGCAACACAACATGTCTCTCATTCATGAAATTCTGCACATCTCATCTCCTTGCCTATTTGTTTATTAGATATAACTAATCATAGATATAGATATAAAAGGCTAATTTAATAATGCTTTATCCTGAGTCAGGGTAAGGCAACTTGTTCAAGTGTTTATCCTCTATTAAAACCCTCTTCTTTACTGTGTTAAGACAGTCAGTATAAGGCGTATTGAAAACACAGTTAGCGACAAGCTCTTGTTGTTTTGCTAGAGAATCACACCCTTTTTTAAAACGCCAGATTTCATCAGATTGTGACAGTTAAAATTGCATCACACTCTTCATACAGCAAATGTGAACACAAATAAGCTTTAAAGAGTTTGTCTGTAGTCTGTACCAACTTGTGTATTCTGTGTGTAACTGCTTTTAAATTTCTGTATCTCATTTCTGTGTTAAATTGACTTTTCATATTTCGCATGTGTCTATGGTCATCACCGGTGTGGTGTTATCTGTGCAATGTGAAGATTTGACAGTTCAGGTGACAGTAAAACTGAAATCTGTTCTTCTGGACAGATGCTGAGATTCATTTAAAATGGCCCAGCTTTGCATTTAACCTTCTCGAGTTGAAGAAGAGCTGTTGTAAAAAAAAAAGAGTTGTTTAAACCGTAATAGTAAATGGCTTTTAGTTGCCAGTTCCTGTGTGACTTTCATAAAAAAAAGAAAACAGCGGTAGACCAATATCGGCATCTGCTGATAAATCTTGATGTAGATCATATAACAATCTTTATGTCGATCATTGTGCCTTAAGAAGAGATTCTCGGATGTAAAGTCGGTGTCTGACAGACATTGAAAAATAACCAAATCATCAATCGCTTTTCACAGGACTTTTTTGAATAGGACAACATCTTATTGAAATTATTTCTGATTCACCCGTATTGTTCAGTGACAGCATCATTCCATCATAATAAAATGGGTTGTCGGGTTTGCATTTGTCAGTCAGCAATCGGCACATGTTTAGTTTTGTGTGGCTGTATCCAGCTTCCACTTTGTTGACTTTGCAGTTTAAAAACTCTTGTAATGTCACATCTCCCAAATGTTTTTGTCACCATGAAATGGCTTTCACAGGCCGTTTGACTTCCCTTATTTTGAACTGTTGCGTGTTGATTTTGTACATCGCATATCATACAACATGTTGGCAGTGTGTGTTGAACTGCTTAAATGTGTTGTTTTCTCTCCTTGTGTTTGTGTCAGACGGCATGCTTGATTTGAGTGTGATTTGTTTCTCACAGAAAAAGCAACAGATGGCTCTCTGCAGAATGAAGACTGGATGCTCAACATGGAGATCTGTGACATCATCAATGAGACGGAGGAAGGGTGAGAGACAAGCACACACACAAACACATGCTGACTCCCAATTCGCCTACTATGCACTAAACGTATGTACTGTTTTTGTCATGGAAAAGTATATACATTTTAGTGTGTTTCAAAATAATATGCACTGGGAGATACTAACAGGAAGTGAAAGTGGCCGTTGTTGCCTAGACAACATTGTGGCCATTAGTTTTCACACACATCAAAATATAGCTCTTCTATCCAATAAGGTATTTATTTATTTATTATTTTTTTCGTATGTATTGATTACTGTATTGATTAGTGACGCATCAGTTATATCATTTATTTATGCAGTGGCCCATCACTAAGCTCCGCCTACGCGCGTTGAGTTGTGGGTAATATCAGCCGTTAGAGTGTGCATCGTTCTGCACTTTGAATTTGGGAAGTAGTAGACCATCCGGGAATCTTTGGGACACTCTTTTAATAAACATACTACGTTTTGGGACATACTTATTCTACTTTCGAATACTATTTAGGTCGGATAGTATGTGGATTGGGACGCAGCAACATTTAGCACAAACTTGCAGTCATAAAAGAGATCGCCAAAGAAACAGAGTTGAATGGAGCTTTAAAATCATCAGTATGTCTTAAGAAAAATAAAGTAAATGTGTTTCAGTATATCTGTATTTCCCACAATATGCCCATCACAAATAAACGAGAGCAGACAAGGATTTATGTCACATTTCAATAATAGTTTTCGTTTGTTTATTTTGCACTCCTGCCATAAATGAACAAAACGCGTATTTCATTCTGCGCCTCTGTTATACTGTTGCTAACTTTGGCTGACGCTGGACAGTATTTACCGTTAGTAAGGATAAGTTGGTACGGTTTAATGATAACTGAAATATTATGTTTTTATCATGGTTTATCGAAACCATGTTTGAGCAATAATTAAAAGTGACATGAGATAAAAGTGTCTGCCAAATGCATAAGTCTAAATGTAAAGCAAAAACAAACATATATGCCTCTCAGTTTCAGTGAATTGTTACAGTATGACTGTCTTTAGCATGCAGGAACAGGCATCAGACAGCGAGTGATGCTGGATGAATCTCATCACAGGCCACAGCAGACACATGCTGGTGGAAACAGGGCCCAGAGTCACGCTGCTGCTCTTATATTCTATCATTCCTCACTTTCTCTACACACACACACACACACACACACACACACACTGGCAGCACAGACTCGTCTCTGTTCTGTGGGAGACAACACTCAACACTGTTCTGCTCTGTCTTGGCTGGTCCTTTTCCCTTGTATTCAGAATTGTGGGTGCTCGCAAGAATTTAAACAATCGTATAGGATTTATAATATGTACATATTTGTGTGTGTGTCTGTGATGTATAAAATGTTAACTGTATGTGTCTTTTTGCTTCTGTAAGTTTGTACTCACTTCCCATCACGAATGAGGTCATTATTATGGTTCCTCATTTCTCGGGCCTGTTCACTCCAAGTAAACCAAATAAAGTTTTGAATAATCCGTCTACATTTCAAAGAAATGTTAGTATCCAGAGCACAACTATAACTATAATGATTACAGAGAAATTATCGCTGGGGTATTGGGATTACTTTAGGAAAGAATTTTTCCACCTGATAAACGATAAAATGAATTCAAATGTATTTTCAGCATGAAAGAATAAAAGACAGATCTTATTTTTTCACCGGTTCCCGCCTCCTTCCTTCCTTCTATTTAACCTTGTTACAGTGGGTTATTATTATTTTTCATTCACGTTCCCTAAACAACATGTCTTCTCTGTATGAAGTGTCTCGGCCCGAGGGCGGGACTTTATTGACTGTCCTATGGCCAGGTTTCTAACTGCCAATAATCCAATTAATTTCCCACAGATGAAATCAAGCCCCAAATGTTTCTCCTAAACCGTTACATTCAGAATTCGGAATTAAAGCCACAATATGTACATTTGGACCGCTAGATGGTGCACTTTCTAAATGACAACAAAAGGCGAAGCTAAATGACGTTATGTAGGAGAGTGGAATTATGGGGTATGTCGTTTTCACCATCCAGAGGCGTATGGAGATCGGCCATCATGTTCACGCACGAGGTGATGAATGAATTGTATTTTATGTCTTCGTTATAAATTCGCTTGCAAGAAACGTGGAATGTAATGCTACGTTAGCCCACGAATGATATTGTACTGTGAATTGATTTGGTAGCGTAATGCTACACAGTTGTACGTCCCAGATGCTGTATAACCGCTTCCGCATTTGCGAATGTAGTTTCTACAACCGGAAACTGAGGGTCATGCGGAGCAGCGGATATTCAGTCACTGATATGCGACAGATACAAGGGAGACTAGGGACGGGCCATTCTTTTATATAGGAATTTCTCTGGATTTGCACATTCTTGGGAACATTTGGGATAATGTAAGTACGCAACTGCATGAAATATATCACACAGTGCAGGTGATTTTTGAATATTTCATAACAAAATTCTTCCATATTGTGGCTTTAAACACAGTCATAGCTTCTGTTTCATGCCAACTGTAAAAGGTTTGGGATTTAAGGTGTGAAACTGCACTGTGTGAGCTTAAAATAACGCAATGTATTGTTTGTTGGTTCGAACGCAAATATAGTTGTTGTTAAAGTTGCCATTATAGTCATCATTCTTGGTAAAAGTTGCCACTTAGGATTCTGCTTTTCTCCCAGCATTAGGGAAAACGCCAAACAATACACGGTATAATGGCGTCTTCCAGGGCTACTTTCCAGCGTGTTTCAGGCGTTGTGCAGCAAATTCACTAAACAGTTTTTTGTTATTCAGTTATTCTGTACTTCGGTATTTTAGCAAGAAGTGCGTGCTCTTATTATCACAACACCCTGTGATATCTGGTAATCATTGATTGTTGTATTGGACGACCTGTGGAGGGCTGCACTATTATAACAGAGGTGGTGTTGTTCAGCAGTTAAACATGTGACCTAGTAACCACGATGAAGTTTGTGAATGCAAGGTCATATAAAGTTGATATAATAAAATGGCAATTGTTGTACAGGCCCAAAGATGCCATGCGTGCTTTGAGGAAGAGGCTGAACGGCAACAGGAACTTCCGGGAGGTGATGCTGGCTTTGACCGTGAGTGACTGAAAATCGTCTGATTAGATCTGATTAGAGGTATTTTTATGAGTAACAGTAACATACAGCAGACTGTGTACTTTGGTTCTCCAGACAGGTCAAGTATGACTGTTTAGATGCATTATACTCTGATCTGAATCTTCTAGGTGCTGGAGACTTGTGTGAAGAATTGCGGCCATCGTTTTCACGTTCTCGTGGCCACCAGAGACTTCATGGAAGGCATTTTGGTGAAGATTGTCTCTCCAAAGAACAACCCTCCCGCCATAGTGCAGGACAAAGTGCTGTCTCTCATTCAGGTGAACCTAGTGAAACCGTACAGTTTTGTTTTCAGTTGCTTTTTCATAATCCTATGAAATTTGGCAACCTCTATAAAGCCTTCAAACTGCCAAGTTATGATTTGTCAATTGGAGGGCTCAGTCGGACAACTACTGCATCTCACATCCAGAGCATCCGCCTGCAAAATTTGGCTGTCGGTGTAATTTCTCTTCTTTTCCATCTGCTTGGACCAGTGGTTCTCAAACTAGCCCCTTTAATAAAATGACCTGTTCCAAGTACCACCTGATGTCCACCATTGAAAACACACGAATAAAGACTCCAATTCCTCCAATTCTAATGTATTATTAATAATACAAACACTTTTTTTTATTTACCAGCTGTTTTCAAACTAAAGAACATGTTTTTCCATGTTGAACACAAAACACTTGTCTGTTGTGCACAGTAAACAAGGCTCTGTAAATGACTATTAAGGGGGATTTATTAACTTTGTGGTAGATGCAGACACGTGTCAGTTAGAGCTTTATTAGCTTTACAACAGCTTTACGCAGCGGTTCATGTCCGGAAATACATTAGAAGCTTAATTTACTCGCGGCTCATTGGAATGTCCGTATTTATATATCATGTATTAAACATTTGAAATTCACGAAATGTAAATGAATATATAGAGTAAATATAGAATATCATACATTTTTCTGCCCCGGCATTACAAGCTCCCATCCAGCAAGTCATCTTTTGTCTTTGTGTTTTAACCCAGGCCTGGGCAGATGCGTTCAGGAGTAGCACTGACCTCACTGGAGTCGTGCACGTTTATGAGGAGCTGAAGAGAAAAGGCATCGAGTTCCCCATGGCGGATCTAGACGCTCTGTCACCTATCCACACACCACAGCGGGTGAGAGACATTTAATGCATCCTAGTGGAATCTCGCGTGTTTTCATAGATTTGACTCTATCTTGTCTCGGGTGTCACTTCAGGGCGTCCCAGAGGTGGATCCAGGCACACACAAATATAAAGCACCCTTCCAGGCCAGTACGGCATCTGAGACGGCCCCGAGGCCCGCGGCTGCTACGCACAGCTTTAACCCCACTCAGATCCCCACTGTCTCGGGTCCCATCACTGCCAACCCAGAGCAGGTCACTGGCACCTCCCCTCTGATGACATTCACATTTTTATTAAATAATATTGTATAATAAATATACTATATATTTCATTTCAATATGGTTTGATATAACTTAAAAATAAGTTAAACAGCTGCCTGAAATATTTAAGTAGAATTCTTTAACAGTGTATATAGTTGTAGTTTTAAACTTTAAACGTCTTTTTAAAAGTGTTTTCTAGGGTTTCAGAGCTCATGTGCCAACGCGTGATCGAGAAGCAGTCTAGGTTTTTTGTTTGTTTGTGATTTGCAGGTGTTTTGTTTGTGCAGATCGCCCGGCTGAGAAGCGAGCTGGATATTGTGCGTGGAAACATTAAAGTGATGTCAGAGATGCTGACGGAGATGGTGCCGGGCCAAGAGGAGGCTTCTGATCTCGAGCTGCTTCAGGTCTGAGCAGCGTCTTACTAAACCCATAAGTGACACATGGGCAAGATAGATAGTATTTGGTTTAAAAATGATTTGAGATAACTATTCTCCATCACAAGGGGGCAGAGTTTCACAATGTTTTAGGGCAGCGATCCAAGGAACCTTTGTTGTGCTGTCAATGTTTTATCATTTATAAGATGAAAAATAAACGCTCTTAAAGTGATCCCATAAATATCTTTGTTTTCAAATGGCGATGTGGATTCCACTGTGTTTTTATGTTTAAGACATGTTTTAAATACCCATGGTGTCAACGGCCTTAAATTATGACAGAAATGTTAGCATTTTATCGTAAGACGGGCCAAACTGAAAGCGTTCTGTGTCTGTGGTCAGGAGTTAAACAGGACGTGTCGGGCCATGCAGCACAGGATAGTGGAGCTCATCTCTCGCGTGTCCAACGACGAGGTGACCGAAGAGCTGCTGCACGCCAACGATGATTTAAACAACATCTTCCTGCGCTACGAGAGGTGAGGAGAGGAGAGCTGTTCAGGAGAAGTTGTTTTCTGACAGCACTCAGGAGAAACTTTGCCTTCATGTTTTGAGCTCAGCGTTGGCTTTGATTTCCGTTGCATCGCTTCAGAGCAGAACTACAGAGAACACACGGGGCCCATAAACACGCGAACATTTCTTTTATCTTGACGAATGTGTTTGATATTTCATCAGCGCTTTAATCACACAGGTACGAGAGATACAGGCTAGGCAGAGCCGCGCAGAACAATGGGGTGAGTTTGACACTGCAGTGCTGCTGTTTGATACTGTCTTATATTCTGTGAACATGAAATACTTTCATCTTTAAAGGGATAGTTAACCTAAAAATGAAAATTCTGTCATGAATTATTCGAGTTGTTCCAAACCTGTTTACATTTCTTTGTTTGGTTGAACACAGAGAAAGAGATTTGTACGAATGCCAAATACTGTAGTTCTTGTATCATAAAAATGACTATGGTTGTCAAGTGCCCCAGGACTGTTTGCCGTCCTATATTCTTCAAAAATCTTCTTTTGTGTTAAACCGAACAAAAAAACATTTTCTTTACTATGATAGTCAATGGGGTCCGAGATCTGTCTGGTTTTAGGCATTCTTCCGAATATCTTTCTTCGTGTTTAGACCAACTCGAAGGGGAGTGAATGATTTTTCATTATTGGGTGAAGTATCCCTTTCAGTTGTCTGTAACTGTTCTGTACGGCTCACGTTTGTCTTGTTAACCAAAGCTAACAATGCACGCTCATGTGATTTTTCTGTTATTTATTTCTTCATTTTCATGTTGTTAAGCTGAGAAAGGCAAGTATGATGACTTTTGTTGTACAGATACTGGTGTGGTGAAGGCTGACACTAGTATACATCTGTCTAGAAATAGAAATTCTGTTTCCATCTTTCTCCTCGCTTGTTCTCTCATTTTTACCCACCTGCCCTTATATTCCTTGATTCTGTTGAATCCATTTCAAGTCTGATTTTAGACTCTTATGACATACCTTAGTATGTGTATGGTGTATTGGTTTATTTTAATGGTAAGGGATAATGTACAGGCAGCTGGTTGTTATCGCAGATATAAGCGGGGGTCTTGTATCACACTGATGGGGCTTATTTCAAGATAACTGCTTGTACATTGTCCCGCTTATTATTACACGGATATTGACCTCATAAGTAAGGTAAGGAACATCGAAGGGCGGTTTCCCGGACAGGGATTCGTTTAAAACAGGAATAAGCCTTAGTTAGATATTTACGTCATTTTTAAAAACATACTTTACAAAAAACGTACTGATGTGCATCTTGAGACAAAACAATCGCACTGATATGTTTTAAGATATGCCGAGCAAGTTGTTTTGATCGAGACCCCTTGAACATTTAAGTTAGTCTGGGACTAGTCCGGGAAACCACCCATATATGTTGATTTGAAATATTTTTTTAGCTTATTTTTAACGTATGTAGACCTTCCGCA
Organism: Barbatula barbatula; assembly: GCF_947034865.1. Lineage (NCBI taxonomy): Eukaryota > Metazoa > Chordata > Actinopteri > Cypriniformes > Nemacheilidae > Barbatula > Barbatula barbatula. The sequence continues at coordinate 23,132,490 of NC_136769.1, read as the reverse complement.
AGGAACACACGTTTACTTTCGGTTTCAAGATAAGACACGACCTTCAAATGCCAGGGACACGCAATTTGTTTAAATCATTGGTAAATGTAATGTCATATTTGTTATGAAAAGATATATTGCTATTACATTTTTGTGTAATATTAAACTGCACCTGATTTGCAGCATCTGGGTTATCGGGTGTTATTAGTTTTGAGTGGTTGTTATCTGGGAATAACAACCCTTGGAATGTCACAACTGGCCAATCAGAATCAAGTATTTCAGAGCGACGAGTAATAAGCATTTTTAATAATTCTTAAAATTTTCGATCGAAATATTCAGTTTTTTTATACAAAGAATATACTTGAATTGTATGTATTATAACAATTTTATACTACTTCGTTTTTTATTCTTTCAATTTAGAAAACAATTTAAGCATGTAATGTTAATACTCATTTCATAAAGTTGAATGTGATTACAATAGCAGCATATGTGTGTGTGCAGGTCCTAACTGAAGCGTCAGAGGAGGATAATCTGATAGATCTGGGTCCTGGTTCTCCAGCTGTGGTCACCCCTCGGATCCTTGCTACACCCGCTCGCACACCCACACCCACCCTTCAGCCTCCTGTACCTGCTGCAGATGCGAGCGCTCCGTCCCTCTCCACACAGCTGGCAGGACTCGGTGAGAATCACACACAGTCTGATGATCGATGTTGTGAAAGCTTACCAGAAGAATAGTTAAACCTTTTGTTAAAGTCATTAATAGCGTAATAGCATTACATAGAGACATCATGTGACAAAATAGAGCTGTAATAATTTAGCTTAATCTGGATTTATAGGATATATGAAGGTGTAAAATACATTTAAACTAAATTCAACCAGGAAAACCAATCAATGACTATTTATTTCTATTGCATAATATATGACATTATAATAAAACAGAATAGGAATAATTTAACATTTAGTTTAGAAATGTCTACAGCAGAGCCAATGGCAGACAGGAATGTGTCTTATTGAAATATAGTGAAAATTTGGCCTGAATGTGTACTGTACTGTTCATTTGTCTGTTTTTCTCTCATCAGACGCGGGTGCAGACTGCGTTAGCGGGACCCTCAGCTCTCTGACTTCTCAAAATGCTCAAGAGGACTTTGACATGTTCGCCCACACCAGATCCAGCTCTCTGGCTGACCAGCGTAAAAAGTGAGTCTCCGTTTCTTCCTTTACAACTACAAGGAAACATGGAGACTTCATCTTCATTCTTGTTGTTGTTTTACAGCGTTAGATACGAGGACCCACAGGCTCTGGTTGGTCTGGCGTCTGCATTGGACATCAGACAGCAGAATGCCACAGGGGTGAGTTTCCTCCACACGTCTGTTGGTTATTGGTGAAGGGTTTGTGCCGTGCGGTTGGCTGGCGAGACTCGATAATGTCTTTCCATTGAAGACGCAGCTCATGTTATCTTTTGTGTGCTGTAGATCGCTCGGTTTTTCTGAATATAGGGAATTCACATTACCTTTTGAATGCCATATTTCTAGTCTTTGGGCTTTGCGTGTCTTTTTTAGTGTTACTTATGGATCGGTGTGGATGCAGTGTCAAAGCCCTCATGACATAACATGCCACAGCTTGTTAATACTCAAATTGGTCTGGAGAATGGCAGAAATATCTCAGCTAAGCTAGTGTGGCTGACTGTAACATCTGTCTAGACAAGACACCATTCCTTACAAAAACATCCCCTAGTAATCATAGTGTCTGCCAAAATCCCACCAGAGTGTTTGTTACTATAATAAAACCGTGACATTATTGATATTAGCATAAAAAGAAATGACATACGACAGATAAATATACGGCCCAAGCGTCTTCTGATCTAGAAGTTTACAGGAACCGTGTGTAACTACTGTATCTTGATCTGGTTTTAAATGAACTCAATAAGGAACTGTTATGAAATCATGTTAGAGATTAGATCCCAGCTCTCGGGCCAGACGATTAACATGTGCAACAACCGTCTGGAAATGAGGTTGAGTAACGGCCACAGTTTAGAGTAGATATCAGCTCATTAGTCAAAGTTTACATCTCTTTGTTTGTTTTTTCCACTCCATCTACCTCAGTTCAAAGACTCAGAATGACCTTTGTCGATTTCTCTTGCCTTGAATGACACCCGCTTCATTCCTCGTAAAGACAGAGGTGGTCACGGTGCTGTTTTCTAATTCACGTGTGTATGGTGTTTTCTGTTGTCGATTTAGCCGAGTGTTAAAGGTCCTAACGCAGAATTGGAGCCCATAGACGGCTGGCTCATTACCCAAGGAATGGTGAGGATTTCACCAGAACCACATCCCCTCAGTGTTTCCCCCGCGTCCCTGTGACCCACCCTGACCTCAGTCTCCATCTCTGTTCGCTCACCACCACTAAAACACAACCACAGTAAAAGGGAGAGCCCTCTCAAGCCCTGCCGTGATACTTGAATGATCTTTATGCTGTTGTTTATTCCGTGGATCACCAAAGGAGAAACTATTGAAGTTTACGAACACGCTTCTTCTGCAACCAGCAACTCGTAGTCAACAAATCTGTGAAAAAATGACAAATTATTTGATAGTTATTATGTTGTTATTCACCGACAAGCGACTTCACGTCCATCACCGTCAGTTAATACACAAGCAGGAACCAAATACTGTTTATAAAGGTTACGGATTGCAGCTTTGATGTACACAAAAAAACAACAACAGCATATGTAAGAACAGAATGTTCATTTTTGGATGAACAAACCCGTTTAATAAGTGGCTCATGTAAAACGTTTGCCTAGAGGTGAAATACATTAGTCAACTTGATATAAGACTCCTATGAGGCGTCAGGGCTGTTTCTAGGCCCGTCTTCCTTTTACTGTAAATGACCTCATCATCACCTCTATTTCCACTGCTCATCACAGATAGGAAACCGCTGCTTTTTCTGCGGAAATACAGGATATGTCATCGCTCATACACTAGCTAGGCTCTTAACATGAGTTAACACACTCCACCCTTGGCTCGTTGAAGGTTCTGGATTATACAGCTACATCCTTCACTTGAGTATTTAGGCCCAACTATACTTTGATTTTTACATTGATGCTGATGTATGTGTACATTCTGTGCTGAACGCACAAGTCTGCGCATGCATTTGAAATTGTTTGCACAAATCAGTGACAGACTATCACAATGTGCGTTTGTCAACCACGATCAAATGGCTGTTGTGTACGATTGCACGCTTGTGTACATGTAAAAGCCAAAGAAAACCTTGACAATGATTTGAATTTTTCATTTTTTTTAAATCAAAATGAGTGATTTTTTTGGTGACACGCAGTAGGGTGCCGCAGAGATGAGGTCAATCCGGACGTTAGCGTAGCGAGCAAAAGCCTATGCATTTTTCCCATGGACTTTTGGATGATAGCAAGAACGTTTTTGATGTTTACACATTTTGTCTATCAAGAAAACCTTTACAGATTTACACAATATCTGTTACTTTAAATACAATTGATTAGTAAGAAGTAAACATGAGGCTATAAACAGACTACACGACGTCGGTCGCTCGATATCAACATCACCACCACCAAGCCTCCGACAACTTTTTCCCTGGTACGTTTTTACTCTGTGATTGAGTCCGAGTCAACTTGTTAGCAACTGCCGTTTTTAAGAAACAATATTCCAGGTCATAACTGGTGTGTTTTATGTCATAGATTAAAACATGGAAATATTAAGAGGTTTTGTTACAACGAATTTGAGGCGATGGATCCGGAAGTGCTAAAATGCAAACTGGCTCCAGGGGTTTGCACACAAAAATGCGTCATCTCTGAGGTACTCATCTACTTGGTGACCCTAACCAATAAAATGGCTGTCAGTGTCAACAGGGCTTTAAAGTTTTTGGTAGTTTGATCTTTACCCTTACACCGGACGTGACAAGAGACAATAGAACGCATTAGAACCCATTATAATTTTACATTTTGTCCTCACTGGATGCGGCACGTCCGGTGTAGACACGGTGTTAGAACATCTGTATACCACCTATGACCTCGGCAGCTGTACAGTCAGAACCTGTCATCTTGTATCATCTCCACTAACAGATATAACCTTTTTATTCATTCATAATTGAAGTCAAACTATGCTAAAGAGTAGTTGTGTTTGAACATAGTCAGGTTACAGATGACAAAAGGACAACATAATCTATTAACTGGGAGTGAAATAAATTTCGTCAATGAACTGCTTGCATGACAGTGTTGTTTTACTGTATATTTCTAAAGGGGAAATGGCCTATACTGTATACAATGCCTTTTGCATTGGCAATTCCCACTCAGAAATCTGTAGACTTTCCCTACATTTTATTCAGAATTTGCAAAAGAATAACCTCCTTGTAGCTGTAATATGGTTGCGTGCGCCAGCTTTGCAAGCCCGATTCATCAGACATAGCCTGAAGGGGGAGCCCTTATGTCATCCATCAGTGATGGTGTGGAGTACACAAGCAGTGATCATAACCACACTCTTTTCCTCCTTTCATCAACAAGCTTCAAACCGCATCTCTCCTTCAGCGTCTTTTCATTATTCACAGCATGTGCAGGGTGTGCGTGTTGGCTCGGCGTGACATGAATTGCATTTTTCTGTTGTTGTTATTTTCCTCTCAGTGATTTTATTGTTTTGTGTTTTTGTTCGTCCGGGGGGGGTGTTATTGTTTTCTTTCGGCCTATTTGGTTTGTCCGCGGCTTTGCTCCATAGATCCCTGTGTCGCCGTCCTCTGTCATGGATGACATTGAGGAGTGGCTCAGTGCCGATGTGGTGAGACTTCTTTACCTTGATTTCATTCTCAATGTTTTTGTTGCCATGGTAACATTTCATTCTTCGACTCTTTCACCTTATCAGTACTAATCATTCATTTACACCAATCACGTCGTCAGTCCACCATATGTCACTCATTCACATGATACTAAAGAACATTAACCAGGGATGAATTATCAACCGTGTGAGATGATCCAGGTAATGGTGGTGGTGGAGTAAGGCGTGTTAAAATCCAGATAAGAGGGATGATGTTGAATGTTGCAGTTCACTGGTGCCAGATGCTTTACTTCATCTGTTCCAATGTGTTTGGACTGATATTCAAATAAATGTGTGAAAACTGTTATGCTCACTAAATGTGATGTGAACGTACGTCTATTGAGCAGTGTCGGGGAAGGTAGACTTACTGACGCCCATATCGAGAGAACAGGATGGCCGGTGGCCTAATAAACATATGAAAATGACATTTATCACAGAATTATCGTGATTGCTGTGCAAAAGCTACATTAAAACGTGTTCAAATGGGAAGTAGCGTTGTAGTCGGTTTATGCTCCTCAACACTGGTTCATTTTCATAGATGCTAAAAAAATGCATACATGTACAGTATATATATACTGTATATATATATATATATGTACTCATGGTTATGGAAATGTGGTTCCCCAGCTGAATGGAAGGTTGGTGACTGTTCATTCTAGTGTCTCGGGATATATGCGTGTTATTAAAGTATTTAATCTGACATGTAAATAATGTGGGATATTTTGTTGTCTTGAACAGAAAGGTGAAGAGCCAGAAGAAGGAGTCTCGAGTGAAGGTAACAGAGCTACAGAATCCTGTCGGCACATTTCATTCTAAATGTTTAAATGGGTTACACACTTTAAAGTTAACATGAAATCCAAATCCTTTCATTTGTACCCCAGACATCAAATGTGTTATTTGTGTCATAACTGAACCAGGATACGAGTCGTCCTGAGCTTGATATGCACAACATTGAAGTTATATTTCACATGGATTTTCCCACATAACACAAATGAACAGCATCGCGCTGCTTGGTGACATCGGTTTTCTCAATGTTTTCTAGAGTTCGATAAGTTCCTAGTGGAACGGGCCAAAGCTGCAGACAAGGCCGTACCGGTACCCCCTACTGCAGAGCTCAGAGCTCCCGCCAGCGCAGCCAGCAGCAGTCGCAAGAAGGCCGAACGGACGGAGGATAATCTCTTTGCCTTGTAGAACATTGATGTGAATGCAGACGTATTCTCTCCAGCACTCCACCTTCCAAACGCTTGCTCTTCCAGGCATTGATGGTGCACTGCAGCAAAACATCTCTCTCATCCCCTACAGCACTGTGAACGATTCAAGAGATGATTTAAAAGATGTAGCCGAAACATTACAAGCCCCCTCAGAAGGTTGGAGTCGGCCATTCTCGTCCCCCTAACCCCTATCAATTAACAGATGCGGATTTAAATAGCACTCATTGGTTTTGAATTTATGGCATTTAATAAAAAACTAACGGTCTTAAAACGTGACAGTCCGTGAGAGGTTCTGAAAGGGCTGTTGTTGGGTAAATCCCCACGGCTGATTCTCCGGTGGCAGTGCGCAGTATTATTGTAGGATTAGATATGGATTGCGACTCGAGCTGTCGTGGTGATAAATAGTCTGAATGGACGGACGGTCTCTGACATGGTCCGGTGAGTGGTGTACAGTTGCACGTGTGATTTACCAAAGTCGATGTACAATGCGTTGGAATTAGTTCAGGGTTTCCAAAAGATTGAAGGTAGATTTAAAGGCACTGTTTGTTATGAAGTAGAGGTTTATCTACTTTTCTATTATTCTATCTACTAAATTCAATTATATGCAAGGAATTAAACTTTGGTGATATTCGCGGGATGAGAGAGACATTAATGTGTTTTATTAGATAAAAGTGAATGTCATCTTCGATTCAGAGGAATCCTATACATTGAGGTGAATGGGATTTTGCATTGCAATATTGAGAACTGTGGGAGGGATGTACTTAATTGTAAATCATGAAACTATGTCAGAATGCCAAAAATCTTAATGATTATATTTTTGGATCCAAAATTCCTATTTTGACTTTTGAATTTGCACCTTGCTTCATTAGATTCACCCAGTCCCTGCATCTTCATATCACATGTGCCCTTGCGTAAGGTTCAACAGTGAAAGTGACTAGATGTTTCTTAACCGAGAGCTACGCTAGCCTAATGTTTGTATAATATGTATACATAAATGTGTATATACAATAGACCAGTGTGTATAGTACTTAAGTTTGTGTTAACTTCAATGTCAAATATTCATGTTTCTTTGCTTCTAAGTCGTCATTTGAGATTATTTTCTATGTGATTTCAGGGCTTTGCAAAATTGACATTTGTTTTCATTCCAGTCAGTGTACGGCTTCTAGGCTATAAGCTGTACCTTCCTCATTGATCAATCTTGCACTGCGGCCTTTCCAACAACACAATGTTTGGGGAAGATATTTACTCAAAATGTTCAAATCTTAACCCGACATGTTTCAGACCTCCTTCAGTTCCATAAACCAGCTGCAGTTGAATATGCAAGACACTGGAGGCGCTTATTTTCCTCTTTACTTAGACTTAAGGCAAAGATTACTATGGTGTTAATTGAAATTAAATTGGAGCATGTTCAAAGCATTAAGCTTAAATAAAACGTGTAAAGAGCATTTGTTATTTCTATAATATAATATAATAATAGATTCAATTCAATCTTCAAGGATTCAGATATATCTAACTGCTAACAATGTGTAGGAAGACAAAGCATAATGATTGTTAGTAATATCTTGGTTGTTCTAACTGGAGCTCTTTGTTCACTCAGTGGCAATCATTATTTGGATTAAGCGCTTAAATGAATGTTGTCATTTGACATTAAAATTCATTTTTAACCTTTATTTACCTCATAATGTCTTAACTGTATTTTAGAATAAAGTGTAATAAAATTCCCTACTGTCAGATTTATCCAAACTATTTTATTAAAGTGATTCATTTGCTTAAGGCAAACACCTCTCTGTGTGATTATTTAAGTTCAGCAGCAAAACTTTAGAAGTCCTGTTGTATATTGAAAAAATGGACTGACGGGCAATTCAATTCGGTTTTTATTAGCATAGATATTAACATTCAGTGGTTCAGATATCCATGTGAGATCTCTCTTCAAATTTGTAAAGCATTTGTTTTATTTTTAGTGCATGATTTTTCATAGTCGGGTAAGAGTCATTTTCAGGATTGTCACATCCATAACCCTACATATTCCTCATAAATGGACACATGAAAATAATGTAACTATTCTATGTTCTATAAAGATGCCCCCCTTCTCCATTCATTGGGTATAATTGCTTAAGGATTGTGCATTTTCTTTCACAGGAATCCTACAAAGTTTGTCGTCTCCCCAAGAAACGCGTCCTTTTTTGTCACATCCATAACGCATGTTTATCTCCCTTTTTTAAAATAAAAAAATGCGTTCATAGACTGACTTTGATGTTTAGACAACAAGGGTTTAGTCAAATATAGACAGATGTCAGGTTCAATATATTCGTAATAAAGAGCCTTTTATGTCACGTGCATAACACTGGAATTGCCCTGCTGTCTTTTCAAATTGGCCTTTGTACATATAGGCAACCAGACTCCTTTTTAGCTGTTTGAAGAGCCATTGCTTAGTTATAAGTAGCCTACATCTACTGCTTTATTTATACATATTGTGACTGTAGGTGTATGTTTATCGTGTAATGTTAACATAGAGCGAATTCTGAACCAATAGCTGACGGGCAAACCCTTACACACATGTATGTTTGAAACACGTCATCCTATGTTTTACTCCTGGACTGGTGGGGGCCTGTGTTACTCTCGGTCATTGACCCACTTCACCACATGGCTTCTTTTATATGCGAGTTCAGTGACATATAGATTCAATCTACTTGACTTTGCAAACATACATTATTAAGGTCAAATCAATGAACACATTTGATTTGATCCGTTTCGCGATAATGCGATAATGTTAATCGTGTTTAAAAACAATAATAAACGTCATTTTATAAAAAACTGTGTACTGTTATATCACATTCTATGTGAATCCCTTTTCCCTTTTTAATATTTGTATTATTCTCTAAGAAACACATGATGTAATCACGGGAGCCACGTTGGTGACATCATATCGCCCCACTCTCTTTCCGAACGCCTATTGGTCCGTTTCTCTGGTTCTACAGGCGAAGTCATCTCTGCAGCTCAGACAAGCTTGAACACCCAGTGCCCGCCCATGCTCAGCTCTGATTGGCTGTTGGAGACAAGCCCTCTGAACGCCGACCATGTTGCGATAAAGATTTTGTAAACAAACGGGACATGCATCTCCTACTCTCTAGTAAATGTAACGATTTAATGTGAGCGTCACCAAAAAGAAGGATAGTTCTACATCTCTGACTATCCTAATGGTCAACATACCCACCGAGTTAAGCAAGTCGGTTATATTATAACGTTTTTAACAGTTGTCGGATTCGTTTAAACCCTGTACGAGTAATAACCAGTGATACGAATCATATAAAATTGCCATAAAATAATCATTCAAAAATCCGACTACCGACCAGTATAAAAAACCTAAATTAGCAGCAACATATTCAACATTTTTTTAATAAACGCATTGCCTGACTGTATGAGAACGCTAGCATATCTTTTCTTTATTATTGCAGAGAACCGAAACACACATCACATAATATCACCCACATAAAAAAGAAAGCAAATCACAAACAACAACAAAATATAGCGCTAGCACATCTATGAGCGCTAGCACCAAGTGAAGAAGCGTCATCTACCAGGACGCGTTTTGATTGGTTCGCGGCGTGTCAATCCTCCGCACGGCTCTGGGGTTTGCCTGGCTCTCGATGTTAGCATGCTAATGTGCCAAGCAAACTCTTAAGTTAACTTTGCCTTGTGCGGCAGTATGGCAGCAGACTCGAGCCCGTAGATGACTGAATCAGCGACAAAGTTTATATTATTCATGTGCCACGAAACCTACGTAGACACATGTTTCTGCGTAAATGCTTGCCGATAAATGCGATACGTTTATAGTTTAAGTTACACGGAATAGTATTCGTGTCGGATATAACGTTACACATTTTGCAGACAGTAAGAAAGCGCGTTGAAATGAATAATCTTTCGTTTGACGATCCGTCACTGGACACACTGGACTCCAGTTTATCTTTACACGATCCGAGTGATATCGACACAGCCCTGCTCAATGACATCGATGGTAAGAGGGATCATTTGTCTGCGCTTGCATGGTTGATTGACAGGTCGATTAAAGCAGTATACTGCGGTTTTTGCAGTGTAGGCTTATATACGGTCTAACGATTGTGCCCGACACGCACGTGCTGATAATAACTGCTTAAACTGTGATATATATATATATATATATATATATAAGAATGCAAGAATAAGCACTATGTTTTACCATATAGGACCCATACTTGTTTTCCCGTCATTCGGCTTATTCTACGAGCGTAACGTGGTAGTGGGTGATAAAATCTGATAAGGTGCTTTAACAGTGCTGGGCGTGTGTATAGTGCGATGCTAGGATTCACAAATAACAAATGTCTGGCGCTTGATACTTGGCGTTCAGTTTTTTTTTTGCCGTGTAGATGAAATATCGTGTATTAAAATAAAATCGAATTAGGATGGACGGTATGCATTGTCTCAGGCGGTAGAAGTTGCGTTATTATTATTGACCACGCCCCCTCCAACTTGGACATCTTACGTAACAGCAGGTTACTGTCGGGTATTCCCTCTCATAAGGTTCAGAGCCATTTTGACATGCCAACAAAACTAACTGATCAGAAATACTCATTTAAAATACACGATTGACGGAACGCGTTTGAACGTTCCCGCATGTTATTCCGCAACGCGCGGTTAAACGCATCGGACGCGCACTTAAAACATGTCTAAACATTTGTGAAGATATTGCATTTACTTCGTATACACCCTGTTGGCTTTTAAGCAGTTTACATTTGAATTGATTCAATAGTCGACGCACTGTCAACTCCTCACGTCCATTGACCGAGAATAACCCTGTTCAGTCGCGGTCTGTGACCGATAGTTACCTCTCTCTCGCCGATCATCAGGCGCGTGCTGCGCTGCATAGCGAGGCTCGTTCTCGGACTCTGATTGGTCGAGCGCGATCACCTCATACAAACCCAGAGCCGCCGCCATGTTTGTGCACAGACGCAAAGCATTAACATGAATGTAGCTGGAGATGTGTCGATATTCATGAATGGCAAAACATTAATTTTCTTATTAAAAAATATGTGTAACAGTGCTGTTTTTATACGACCACTTTTCTAATTTAACCAGCTTTATTATAGAGATTTTAAAGCTTTATGTTATATAAATATATTTATTTGGTTCCGTCTTTAAAGTGGTTCTGAAATGATTGTTTCTGAAATGAATAGTTGTATAATGTGGCGCTGTGCAGTCTTCTCCGTCATAGACTCATTTGAGCCAGGGCTCAGGAAAGAAGTTTCGGTATCAGACCTTGTGAATTAGTTTCCCCCTAGAAACCTTTTTTCTCAGTTAGAGAGGTACAAAATGGTTGAAGTAATTATACTCGCTTAAGGAGACTTCACAAAAATGTAACCGGTTTACAAAATGATGAGAGAAAAAGAAACCGAGTCAAATGTAGGCTACTTTGTTTATTTGCATCTGGATCCACACAGACTTGGTAGGCCAAGTCATTGTATTGACATCATTCAAAATGGACACTCATGTTATTTCAATTATTGAAATGTTTTACTTCATGCGCTGTGTTGCATGCGTAGGCCTGCACATAATGGCCGCCCACAAAATTCCTCTGCTGATTTCCACTGAATTTCAAGTGTTCTTTCGGCTATCGCAGAGGAAGCAAATGTGGAAAAGAAAAACCTAGAATTGAATTCTATGAAATCGTTCCTTCCTTCTGGTTTGTTCATACAAAGGTTTTTGGCAGGCCTGTCAAACCCACATGATTTGTTTAAGAGTTTGCAAGAATATCAGGATTGAGGAAAGAAAGCGATCAGGCCCGTCGATCACTGCTTCTGATTCTCTTTCTTTGTTTTAACAGACATGCTCCAGCTTATCAACAACCAGGACATGGAGTTCGGAGGGTTGTTCGATAACACATTTCCCGCTCCTCCTGCCCTCACGCACCCGTCTCAATCGAGCTCGCCCTCTCCTCCCGCATCCTCTACGCCCCCCACCACCTCCTCCATCCTCAGCAGCAGCCCCCACCTGGATGCCCTGCTGGGCCCCCCCATCACTCGCAGCGCCTCCGTCCCGGACAAGGCTTTCCAGCCTCCCACGTTCCAGCAGTCTCCCCTGGCACAGGCGGCCTCCACACCTGCGAACCCGACCACACTGCAGCCCAAAGCTCAGCCTGCTCCGTCCCCCAACCTCCACCCAAAAAGTCCAGTGACCCAGAACCACGCAGCACCGGTCGGAAAGAGCCTTGTGTTCAGCGCCACCCAACAGACCCTCTTCAGCTCACCTGCACCGCAGCAGCTTGTGGCCACCTACCCTAACCAGAACGCTTACCCTGGTGAGTGTTTCTAACCTGTTTTTGACTCCCTGCTCAAATGCATTGATGAAATAAATAGTTGAATGTGCCAAAACTTTCTTCAGTTAAACAAAGACAAAACTGAAGTCATTGCGTTTGGAAATAAAGATGAAGTTCTCAAGGTGAACGCGTACCTTCACTCTAAAGGTCAAACAACAAAAACTCAAGTCAGGAATCTCGGTGTGTCTCTAGAGTCAGACCTTAGCTTCAGTAGTCATGTCAAAGCAATAACTAAATCAGCATTTTATCATCTGAAAAATATTGCAAGAATTAGATGCTTTGTTTCCAGTCAAGACTTAGAGAAACTAGTGCATGCTTTCATCACCAGCAGGGTGGATTATTGTAATGGACTCCTTACTGGCCTCCCCAAAAAGACCATAAGACAGTTGCAGCTCACACAGAACCCTGCGGCAAGGATTCTGAGCAGAACCAGAAAATATGATCATATCACACCAGTCCTCAGGTCTTTACACTGGCTACCAGTTACATATAGGATAGATTTTAAAGTTTTATTACTGGTATATAAATCGTTCAATGGCCTAGGACCTCAATACATTGCAGATATGCTCATTGAATACAGACCCAAAAGAACACTCAGGTCATTAGGATCACATCAGCTAGAAATACCAAGGGTTCTCTCCAAGCAAGGAGAGTCTGCATTTAGCTATTATGCGAGCTGCAGCTGGAACCAGCTTCCAGAAGAGATCAGATGTGCTCCCACAGTAGTCACATTCAAATCCAGACTCAAAACACATCTGGTTAACTTTGCATTTGATTAATGTGCACTGTGCCTCTGACCGTCAGACTGTTTGTGCTGTACTTTATTTTATTTATTATCTCTTCTAAACTATATTTTATTTTATTTTCATTCTTAACTGGTTAATTTTTATTTTTCTTATTTCTTCTAAACCATGTTATTTTATTTTTTTATTCTTAACTGGTTACTTTTATTTTTCTTATTTCTTAACTGTTTTATCAAATGGATATTTTTAATTTCTTCGATGTAAAGCACTTTGAATTGCTATTGTGTATGAAATGTGCTATACAAATAAACTTGCCTTGCCTTGTTTTTGGCATTCGATCTGAACGATATGTACTGACTATGGGTCACAATAGTTCACTGGTAAATAAGCATTACGTTCTTGTCTTACATATAGTTCATTTTCACAGCTTTTGTCTTTTGTGTTGTGTCTCATGCCATTGTAAGTGTCGCAGGTAGCGTGTTTCTGAAATGCAACGAGGTTCAGGGAGTAAGATGCCTTAGCCATAAAGCAGAAAACTGTATCTGACCATCATTTATTGACTCTTAATCTTAACCGGTTGTGAATCACAGCTGGTAACTGATAAGCTACTTAAAGATGTGCTGCTGGGTATTTTAATCAGAGATCATATTTAGTTCGGTTTATGACTTTTTGATGTGTTTAAAGGGATACTTCACCCAAGAATGACTTCCAGTTGTTCCAAAACTGCATAAATGTGTTTAGAGAAATATATTTGGATGAATGATCATAACCAGACAGATTTTTCCCCTCATTGACTCCCATAGTAGGAAAAATTACTTTATCATTAGTTTTGTTCTGTTGAACATAAAACAAGACATTTGAAGAATGTAGGACAGCAAAAACATTTGGTGCACTTTTGACTCCATTGTAATTTTTTCCTTCTATGTGAGTCAATTCTTCCAAATATATTTCTCTGTGTTCATTAGAACAAAGACATTTATACAGTTTTGGAGGTGAACTCGTTTTTGGCCTTTCTCTAGTGTTGTTTGCCAGACAGTACAGTCAGTGTAAGAATACAAGAGGGTTACAGGACACACACAGTCCTCTTTTCAGCTAATTTTTGCTCACAATTTTACATTTTATAATTAGCCATTGAATACGATCTAACAAGCACCTTGACACTCATAGATATTTATAGAGCTTTATGATTTCTGTTGACCGCTCTGGATGGATCGATGCCCCATTTTATGCAAAAATGTCCATCGGGATTTGTTTTGAAGTTCTTGAACCTTTAATCTCACTTCCCATCCTCTGGTGAAAGTATATTAAGGTTTTTGTTTCCCGTTTATGATGTAATGAGACATTTACTGATACTAGCACTGTAAAATACTTCACCTGATCATACTGCGTCCAATCGTCTAGCCGCACTAAGAGTTCACCTCAGACGACAGTGTGTCAGGGTTCAATGTGCACAGACGGGTATGAAGTCACTGTTTTCATCCCTAGAAACCCAGTAACCTTTGTCATACATTATATAGCGATGTGTTCATGTAGCGCGCCCTGCACTCTTTCTTTATTGTCTGTTATCGTGTCGTGGCCGAAATCATATCAACAGGTCAAAGAGAGAAAACAACATCACTAGTACGGATCAAAGTTCAAACATGAGGCTTGAGTACACTCCACGTTTATGTTAATTTGTTGTGTCTTTCTCCTCGTGATCTCATTGGTTCCTGCAGCCGTCACTCAGCAGAGCTCTCCTCAACCAATCCAGAGTCGTCTCGCCTCTCCACAGAACGTTCAGCCGATGGCCATCCAAACGCAGGTGCAGAGCCTCTCGGCTTCACCCATCCTGACGACGGCTTCCAGTCCACCCACACATACCATCTCCCCTCAGGTTCAACAGCTTCCTGTAAGTGGCATCATTGGATGTATCGATTGAACGGCTCGGACGCACAGATGTGTGCGCTGACGCGCCTTCGTTCGTGTTTTGCAGGTCTTGCTGCAGCCTCAGTTCATCAAGGCCGAGTCTGTGCTGCTCACCACCCTGAAGCCGGATGTTACCATGGTGACCGCAGTGGCATCACCCTGCATCACATCGCTGGCCACATCCACCGCATCTATACAGAACACCCATCTGCAGGTACACAGCCTCCACAAAACACATTAAAACAATGCCTTTTTTGGTGGACTCGTTGTTGATGATATTGATGATGAAATCAGCACAGCACAATTCAGAGTAATTGAGATCTGTCATTTCATTGTTTTTCTTTGTCTTCTGTCCGTCCACCCATCTTCTGTCTCAGGCTCTGATGTCTGGAGGCACCATCCTGACCACCGTTCCACTGGTGGTGGACACAGAGAAGCTTCCCATCAACCGAATCGCCATCAGCGGGAAACCAGGCATCCAGCCGCACAAAGGCGAGAAACGCACCGCCCACAACGCCATCGAGAAACGCTACCGCTCCTCAATCAATGACAAGATCCTTGAGCTCAAAGATCTAGTGTCTGGAACAGAAGCTAAGGTTTGGCCTCATTGTCTCATCTAAACCTACGTTTTAATCTGTTTAGTCATCAGGAGA
The DNA here is from genome assembly GCF_947034865.1 of Barbatula barbatula. Lineage (NCBI taxonomy): Eukaryota > Metazoa > Chordata > Actinopteri > Cypriniformes > Nemacheilidae > Barbatula > Barbatula barbatula. Next base: position 23,116,824 of record NC_136769.1, on the reverse strand, counting down.
AACTGTGTCTAGTGTGTTTTTGTTAAAAGATTTGGCTAGATGATTTAGACTTCCCAAATTCAGATTTTATGGTCATGATCTTACTTAATAAATCTCTCTTGTGCAGCTCAATAAATCTGCAGTGTTGAGGAAAGCCATCGATTACATCCGCTACCTTCAGCAGTCCAACCAAAAACTCAAGCAGGAGAATATGGCGCTCAAGATGTCCACCCAGAAGAACAGTAAGTTAAGAAATTGTTTATATATTCAACCCAACAATTTAAGTGTCATATGGATTTAAAACAATACTGAACATCCGGTCTACTCCCTCAGAGTCTCTCATAGACCTTGTGACCATGGAGGTGGATGTGAAACCAGAAATCCCCACCCCCCCAGCCTCAGACGCCGGGTCTCCCCAGTCCAGTGGACCCTACTCCCAACACGGCAGCGACTCTGAGCCGGACAGCCCAATGGGAGAAGACAGCAAGGTGGCATTCTTCCCATAGCTCTCGAACAAATGCCAAACGATCGCTTGAGGTTGAAACCCTGGATGAGGAACCGTGGGATTGATTCATTTCTTCTCTTTCTCTGTGACGTTTAGCCTGTTGTTGAGAGAGCTGGAGGAATGCTGGACCGCTCTCGCATGGCACTGTGCGCTTTCACCCTCCTCTTCCTCTCTTTTAACCCGCTGGCGTCTCTGTTGTGTGGGGGCTGGAGCAGCTCGGGGACGTCCGTCTCGGGAAACCCTGGAGGAAGGAATGTGCTGGGAGTGGAGGAAGCAGGTACTTGGAATAGCATACTACACGTAGTGCTTAGAAGTATGCACGTTGTGTGCAGTATAACAAGTCGTCTGTATGGGTGTAACACCTTTATTGGACACAAGGTTTGGAGGATTGTTTGCGTGTTAATTTAAGGTTATTTCAGGGTTCTTTTAAGGTTGGATTTGTTAAATGTTGTTTTTTTTTTAGGGCTGTTTAGGAGGATTTATCAAGGTTCGTTTGGTAATGTGAAGTGATTTGAGTTTTTGCGATTGAGTTGTTGGGGAACATGGCTGGGACCTTTGTATGGCTTCACTTTACAATCATTACAAACAATCAATTGTCTGTAATAAAAAATTCTGGGAGATTTTGGCTTCATTTTTCTACAATGGAAGTGAATGGTGATGCGCCATCCATCTTTTTTTACAGTCTTTGGTTGTTTGGGGGTTGTTTAGTTTTTTATTTAGGATTTTTTTTTATAGTTATTTGGAGGTTGTTGGAGGGTTTATTTGGTTTTGTTTTAGGGGGTTTGGGAGGATGTATAAGGGTTGTTTTGTTCTTATGGTGTAGAATGCGAAAATTACCTACCAAAATGTGCTGTATAGGTGGAATACTGTATCCCACGATGCAGTTCGAATGACTGCCAGAAGATCACATCATAGCATGTTTTATTTTGTGTCGCTACCTCTTAAAGGAACAATATGGGATTTTTAACAGGATCTATTGACAGAAATGTAATATAATATACAAAATTACTTCTTCAAAGGTGTATAAAAACCTTACGTAACGAAATTTTATGTTTATAATACCTTAGAATAAGCTATTTATTTTAACATACAGAGCGGGCCTACATACATTGAATTTGCCGCCATGTTTTGTACAGCCGCCATAAACGGACAAACAATTCTACAGCGCGCGTTCCCTATTCCTCTCCCCTGTAAAACGCCCTCTCGCTCACTCTCCAGTTTTAGCGCCAACGTGCTCTATCTCCAGTAACTGTACGTGTACAATATTATAGCGGTTCCAGATAAACAATGATGCTCAAAACTGCTCCGAATCAAAGCAATCTCATCGGGGGTTTTAGACGCTCTTTCTCTCCAACGTCTCTCTGCTGGAAAGTATCTCCATAGATATCTATGAGCATCTCTGCTAAAAGCTTCACTCCGTACCGCAGGTCTTAACTCGTCTCTGCTGGAAAGTCTTAATAATATTAACGCAGGTCGTAGCGCCACCTGACTTTTAGCCTTCTTTTTATAGTTAAAATCCACAGACCTTTTATTTGATGTAATAAATAAGACATCACTCTTTCTACAGTCTTCTCATTGCCCGCATGATATCTTCCCTGTGTCAACACGAGAAGACGCATGTCCGAAGACATATTTTTGTACTGTGGTGGCCACCGTGGTGTTTGGACAGAGATATTTGTTGCAAATCTATAAAACAACACTAATGGCCGCTGTAAATCAAAAACTGCGCCTTTAAAATCTATCTAAAGGTGAACAGTCTCCTGACTCGAGTCTTGTTGTATGTATAGCAGAGGCTTGGGGTTGGATGGACTGGATGCTGCCCACCCTTCTGGTATGGCTGTTGAACGGTGTTCTGGTTGCTGGGGTTCTGATCAGACTGCTCGTGTATGGAGAACCTGTAACCAGACCTCACTCAGAATCATCTGTCCTCTTCTGGAGACACCGCAAACAGGCTGACCTTGACCTGGCCAGGGTAAAATCCCAAACCCCACACATTGAATCGGATATTCACCATGTCTGACTATACTGATGATCTATTTTTGTTGTACCTGCAGGGAGACTTTGCTCAGGCCTCTCAGAACCTCTGGACGTGTCTTAAGGCTCTCGGTCGTCCTCTGCCCACCTCTCAGCTTGACCTGACATGCGCTGTGCTGTGGTCTGGGCTGCGTCTGTGTTTGCAGAGGCTCTGGGTGGGCCGCTGGCTTGCCAACCGAGCCGGGGCCCTGCGTTCCAACCGCCCTCTGCAGGAGGACGCCCGCAAGAGCTGCCGTGACGCTGCCTTGGTTTATCACCGTCTACATCAACTTCACATGACCGGTGAGGGTTTGTTTTTACAGACAACCTTGCTTTTTGAGACTGAATGTGTTAAGTGTTGGTCCGCCGTGTTGTATCTGATCTGTACGGGATGTTTTGTGCAGGTAAGCTGGGTGGTAGCCACCTCTCTGCCGTCCACATGGCACTGAGTGCTCTAAACCTGGCCGAGTGTGCGGGAGACTGTCTGTCCGTTGCCACACTGGCCGAAATCTACGTTTCCACAGCCCTGCGAGTGAAGACCACCCTGCCCCGCCTGCTACACTTTACCACGGTAAGAAATGACTGGTTTCGGTCGTTTTCATGAAAACAATGTTTTCATTCATGTCGAGTATATGGCCTGCATACGGTTTACATTTAGCTCTGTCTCCTGTAGCGTGTGTTCTTGAGCAGCGCTCGGCAAACTTGTCTCTCGCCCAGTGGCAGCGTCCCTCCAGCTATGCAATGGTTGTGTCACCCCCTGGGTCATCGTTTCTTTGTGGATGGAGACTGGTCCATACGCAGCATCCCCAAAGAAAGCATCTACAGCCAGGCGGGAAACTCAGGTCAGCAGTAAACAAAGCAAATCACAGCAGGACTGTTAAATGTTTCAGTTTTTATAAGGGCTCAGAGCATCTGTTTGTGAAACACTTCGCCGATGTGTTACCAATTTACTGACACCTACATAATTCCCACCTAATAGCTTGTTTTCTTACGTCGTCTTCTCTGTTTTGTGTTTGTGTAGTTGACCCGCTGGCTCAGGTGACCCAGGCGTTTCGCGAACATCTGCTGGAAAAGGCCCTGTACTGCGTGGCACAGCCGCGGGGTGATAAGTCCCTCACGGATGGTGATGGGTGGGTACCAATTTTGAGCTTAGACAAAATGGGAATGTGAGATATACAGCCGTGGAAGAAATTCATTTTCAGTTCAGTTTTTAAGAATTCAAGTAAAATGATCCTTTTCCATCTGTAAACTAGCGATAACATTTCTCCAAATCCCCAAACTGGTCAATATAACAGGAAAACAATGTTTGCTGCTCTTGAATACTACAAAGAACTTCACAATCTAGTTTAACAAGTTTATAGTAACGTTTTTATATACTGTATATATACACATAAAAGGAACAGTTAGGATCATATATAAGAAAATGAATATATGATGAAATAAGTCAGATTTATTTCAAAGGCTGCATTATATTTAAATAATAAATGTATTAAGGTTAGGAAGTTTGTTCAGCTTTGTGCGGCAAAAAACGGTTCAATAAGCATTTATAAACAATTCAAGGAACAGAAGTGGGTCTGGTGCGGTTTGACTGAAATATGAGTGTAACTTGGATCAAAAGCTGTGTCTGAAACCACTCCCTATCTCCTATAGTGCACTGGATCGGGTGTCTGCCATTTTGTTGTGGTGTCCGAAACCTACTTCATTCGTTCACTCTTTTTTTAAACCCACAATGCACTCTGATTTTGAGCGTACATTCGATTTACACTCGCTCACTCACTTTTTCCCATGATACAACACGAGACGGCCGCTTGATTAGAATCAGCTTGAGGACACTGACCGTTAATGCCGCCGATGTAGGTTAATACACACGTTTGTTCTTGTTGACAGTTATTTTATACTTTTAAAGAATATGCAGATTAAATGAATGAGATAAACAGTGGTGTTTTATTTCAATATATCAAATAATTGTATTAAACGCGATAAATAAGCATGCCTGCAAATAAATGTGACTGTTGTTTTGTTCCCTTTTCTATTAAAAGTAATGCAATAAACGTGACAAATAAAGTGAAAATGAATTGGAGTATTTTCGAAAGCAATCCACAACGTAATATAAGCTTATCGCTGTGTTTATGACAAACATCTGCGTCAGTACTGTCAGACGCAGGCTATGTACGTCAGTGTCCGACATCACCACTCGTTTTCATTCACCTCTTCAGCATATAGTGGATTTAAATATCATTTGTTATATAGGGAATAGTAAAGGAGTGAACGAGGGAGTGGTTTCAGACATCTAAACAAATCATATACAGGAAGTGATTACAAGATGTGACCCAAAAATCCCACAATTTTACAAGATCATTTGTGCATATAACAGAGATATTCCTGATCATGTTTTGATTCTTTGAAACTTTATGAGTTCGTGAGTTTTAAAATCTTGGATGATAATTGTGTCTTCTGTCATGACAGAGAATATTCAGACGCTCTGGAATACCTGCAGTTACTAACCAGCGCATCAGACGCTGCAGGAGCCACCACCCAGTCCTTCGCCATCGGGTCAAACATGGCAACTGTTACCGGTCAGTTACACACTAAGCTAACCTTTGACCCTGGATACTGTATATGTAAAGCAGCACAAATGATGTGGTAATCTGGTCAGGTCAGCACATTTGTGATCACACTGTGTTCCATCTCGGCAGATGTTGCTCGTGCTAAACGAAGGACACTTTGTGTGTGTGTGTGTGTGTGTGTAATCAAGATTGTGTCCTTGACCCTCAGGCTGTGACCCTCACTCGAAATGGTGGTCATCGGTTGCCGTGGTGGTCATCAATTGGCTGCAGGGTGATGACATGGCAGCCGAGAGATTGTACCCAGCGGTGGAACACTTACCGCACAGCCTGCAGTCTGCTGAGTGAGTCTCACACACACACACACACACACACACACACACATCTCCAGGAAACCTCAATAATGGAGGGCCGTGTTATTGAAACGCTTTATTAAAAATATTCTCTGATCCGTGACTGACACACCCACTCGCTCGCCCTACCACAAGCAGCATTTGCTCTCGAGAACAATATTCCCAGAAGTAAATAAAGATCAAACTGAGAAGAGAATGCATGAGTTATCCTCTCATCAGAGCGGCTCTTCCTATCCAACCGCCATTTGTCGGTACAGCCCGTTTCATCTCCTCGCTCGCCGTCTGAGATTGAGCTCTTGTTTGATGTCGTTTTATTGGTTTTAGCTCTGTAATATGTCCTGTTCATTGCAGGAGTCCACTGCCCAAAGCCTGTCTCAACATGTTTAAAGGGGTGCGCACCCTGCTGGCCAAACCGGATAACTACCAGCTCAGCCTCGGCTACTGTGAGAAAGCTAGCAGCCTGTTCAGAGACGGCCTCAACCTCGGGCCGCACTGCAACACCAGTGCTTTAGACAAGGTACATACCTGCGTGTGCGAGATATCAGCCGTGTCAATGGACTGTGTGTGTTGTGCTTTGGACAGGGCTGTGGTGCATTGTAGTTGCATTGCATGTGTCTGAACCGTGCAATGTTCCTGCAGTGCAATACAGAGCTGCGCCGCAGTGCTTCTTTTACAGACACACTTTTGGGTTTTTTATAGGACATTGCCAGAAAGAAGTTGAAGAGCATGTGCCAAAATTTGTGTGTGTATTTTAGGAAAGCCTTCAGTTGCCTTCAGAAAAAACAGTTGCTAACAATTTGCTAAACTAACAAATGATCCCAGATCTAAGCTGTTATGTAAGCATTTAGCCAGATTGTACGAAAACTTACAAATAAAGTATTAGTAGCCACCTCGTAAAATGGCTACAAATTGTCATGACATTTTGTTGACGAACTGCAGATTTGGGCATTACGCATGTTTTACTTGATAAATCTCCAAAGTTGAAGTGTTGCAGTTTTACTTTTAATACACCACATTTATCTTAAAAGGTATTTCATTGACAGTTCTTCAGCTGAGATTTGTGTTCTCATGTCTGTTGTGTTTCTCTCGTGCAGCTGGTGCAGCTGCTTCTGTGTGATCTGCTGCTGGTGACGCGCACTAACGTGTGGAGGGAGCAGCAGGTGGCGTCTCAGCAGAGCTCCCCGACCGCCGCATCACCTGCAGAGTTGCAGGGCTTCCAGCAAGACCTCAGCTCCCTCCGCAAGCTCGCTCAGAGCTTCAGACCGGCCATGCGCAGGGTGAACACATCTCTCCTCATTTATACAAACTATGTTATTACAATATAAATAACGTTGTTTTATGCTGTTGCTTGGCAACCTTGTTAACTAAACTGTTTCACATTACTTCACATTTGTTATTTATTTAGCTTTTTTTAGCTATTACACTTTAAGGTTTAATGCGTTTTTATAAAAGCTTTAGAAATAATGCTTAACATTTCTTCATTTTTGGTAAGACTGAATATGTTGTCATCTTTTGTTAGTACTGTGGAAATGTTTTTGACATCACGGAAGTTTCTAGTATTAGTTTAACTAAAGCTAAGTGTGAGGAGGCAGATAAGCTGAGAATGTGAATTATTGGAAGAACGTGGTATTATTTTGCATGCTTAACCTGATCTTTCTCTTTTTCTGTGTTTGCGGGCTGCAGTTGTTTCTGCATGAAGCCACAGCTCGGCTGATGGCAGGAGCCAGTCCAACACGCACGCACCAGCTCTTGGACCGCAGTCTGCGACGCCGAGCCACGCCTGGAAGCAGAACAGGTAAACATGCAGTGTGTGTGTGAGCACTGAGCCTTCCAGTTTTGTTATATATTTTCATTTCAAATCTTATCGGTTGTCTTATTTGTCGCCACCTTGTGGCCATTGTCCAGTATTTAAGTTTGTTATTCAGTTCATGAGCCGTGTTGATTGTTAGATCTCACCACAACATTAGTTCCGTTAGTTCCGGTTTACCGCCCAAACCATCTTTGCCTTGGAGAAAGATGCCTCTAAGTTGATATATTATCTGTGTTAACATAATATTGATTGTTGGAAGATAAACTGTGATCGATATAATATGAGTCCTATCGCATCACGCGTACACCCATGTGCAGATGGCAGTGCACGCATCTCTATGTATACCAAACCAATTAATGTGCAGTTTGTAATTTCATATCTTGTTTATTGTTTCCAGTTTTACCCCAAAAACTGATAAATGTTTTCCAATTTGTTGTGGTTCGATTTAATGTACATTATCACATTTTCTTTTAATTCATTTTAGACCATGTAAGGGTTACATAACGCTGCATGTGTGTGTTTTCACAGAGGAGTGCGAGATGCGGCCAGGCCAGCGGGAGCAGGCAGAGGCTGTGATGCTGGCATGCTGCTATCTGCCCCCTTCCTTCCTGTCGGCTCCAGGGCAGAGGGTGGGCATGCTGGTGGACGCTGCCCGGACGCTTGAAAAACTGGGCGACAAACGCACCCTTCACGACTGCCAACAGATAATCATCAAACTAGGAAGCGGAACGACCGTCACTACCACCTAGCCAATAACACACACACTATTAAGAGCACTTTCACAAAGACACCTCATGATCTCTTCTCAGAGACTCTTTATTTCAGGCCTATATTATGTTTCTACAGAGACTTTAATAATTAGAGGTTATATGTTTTCATGTTCAACTCTTCGCTTTGACTCATGATGCCATTTTCTTTTACAAATCACAAGAATTCAATTTCAGGGGCAATAATAGGACCCGATTTCAAATGCGCAGTGTTTTTTATATATGTGGAATTCATTATTTAACTTATTTATCTGCCCTATAGAAGATTAAACAGAAGATGTTTCATTCTGTTTCCTTTCGTGAAGAGGCTTTGTAAAATGATGCACTGTCGGCTCTGATGTTGGCCACTAGATGGTGTTTTGGTTGGGTGAGCTGGCCAAAAGTTTGAATTGAAAACATATTGTAGAGCTTCTCTGCTTTACTGTAGCACCTTTACATAAATCTATACATTACGATAGTCTTTTTATTTCAGCAATGAGGTGAAAGAATAAATGAATTCTTGCTTGCTCACCTGGAACGGATTCTGAATATTCATTTAAGAAAATGAAGGCGCTTTTTCTTTGTATATAGTTTACGTGTATTTATGATTTGTCCGACATTGTAGGTGAGCAGTATTTGCAAAGAAGGGGATGATGGTAGTTGAAGAATTTTGGACAACTGATCTCAGATCAGAAGGAAAGAGCGTGTGTCCGTTTGCACTATTTTCGAGGCTGCTTGGTAACCTACAGACATAAAGAAGCCCACCTTTTGCCAATGAGCCAACTATTGAGTTTGTATTTCCAGACAGGATGGTTTTAAGTCTTCCATTGGAGTCGAATGAATTGCACATGCATCGAATGTTATTAAAGTGTTGATCATGAGCATAGACATCAGCGTTTCTATCTTTATCCAAAGATATGATTTGAGACATATGAGGATCTACCTGCAGCTCTTATTAGGAAGAGAACCATATTTATATTTGACTTGTAGCCATGGTTATATAAAAACTGGAACGACTACACATTTGACTTTTGCAGAAACAGTAAGAGCAATTGACATTCATTACTCGTATACTAACTTTTATATAGTGCTTGTGATCGAGTCTCAAAGACAAAATGTGTTTACATTTTAGTACACACACAGCATATCCTGTTATTTTCTGTTTGATTTATTCAGAATGTAAATAAAAGACTTTTGTATTGAAATCTTTCATTGTGTTCTCAGCAGTGTTTGGTGTAACTAGTTACTAAATTATGAGTTACTGTAATTTTGCTTTAAAAGGTGAAGTACGGGATTATTTTTTTAATTTAATTAGTTTCTTTGGGGTAATTGAACAAATACTGCGTAATGTAAACAATAGTGGAATTGACATTACAATTCATTAATGTATCTTTCTCACATTTGTAATACTTTAGTCTGCAGTTTTATATTATTTTATTTAAATGACTTAAGAGTAGTTCCGTGTCTATCCTTAAATCAAGGTTGATACAAGATAAAGAAAGTAATTAATCATTAATTAAATACTTTTTTTGTAATTTGCACAGTAATGTAATTACTTTTCCAGAGTAACTGATCCCAACACCAGGGTCGGACTGGCCATCTGGGATTCCGGGGGTATTCCTGGTGGGCCCTTGGGGCCGGAACGGAGGCTTTGGCCGCTCAGACGGACGTACTATAAATGAATGCAAAAGACACGTATGCATGCCACCAGAATCCAAAAAAATCCATGGCCGATTTTTCTTCCCAGCCCTGCCCAACATTGGTCCTATATGTGCAAAAAAACTAAACAAATGAATATTTTGCTTCTTCAAGTTTAGAAATGTTCTAGGTTCACTATAACTTCAAGTCTCTCCAAAGCAACTGTCAAATTTCATACGTCATAATTGTTCAAACCTCAACGTTTTTGAATAATATTCTACAATACAATAATATTATTCTATGGGACAAATATAACCTCATTCCCATTTAATGTAAATGTGGGTTACGGCATGTAATACAAATCTATGCTCAACTAAAATGTTATTTATAAATCAAAACAAAAAATATTATAAATAAAATAATTCAGAAGTTTAGATAGATATTGTCAACAGATGCAACAAATGTCATAATGTCTGTTGATGGGCCGATTTGTTAAGAAAGCAAGCAGCCATAGATCCGTGTCCTGCGACAGACAGCTTTAAGGATAACAGCTTTCAATTACTTTGAGCTACAACAAAGGCATGAAAGTAAACAACATGACTTTGATCTGGATTCCAAAGGAGGCTGTTGATGTTTACATATCTATTATATTTCACGACAGCTTCGCAAAATTCAGACATCTTGAATACATCAGCAACACTGCAATGTGGGCACGGTGGACAAACACAATTCCCCAAAAAGTCTTTTCAATTCATCGTTTTAATAACTTTTGTTAGCAATAACATATTTGTTTTATAGAAAATAAACATCTCTAAGAAATACTATACACAATTATAATAGTACATCACATCTTACATTTAAACAGCAGCAAATACTTATATACACAAGTACTTAGATTTAAGAATCAAATAATTACGCGATGGTTTTGTCATCTCTATGTGCGGTCTTGCCTGTGAAATGGTGGCTATAATATGTTAGTCACATACGTATCTCGGATTAAATGACCGTGACTTCTCATTTAAAGTATTTAGTGTTAATCTTCTGCGTCACTTTTACATGAACAGAAATGTGGATTTCGACTGTTCGTGATTTCACATCCTCAGTTAAAGCAAAAATGCTAATTCTGTCATTTACTTAACCTCATGTCTTTCCAACCCATAGATTTGGTTCAGTTGAAGGTTTTAGCTGGATGTCCAAGCTGCTCTTTTCAGTACATTGAAAGTGAACAGTGACTGGGACTGGCAAGCTATAAAAGTTGTCAATATGTATCAGCTGCTATATTACAAGTCGGATTAAATGCTTTTTAGTGTAGAACAGACCAAAACTTTATTTGTCGTAGGCCCGTTTTTGAGCATATTCAGATCAAGGCTGTTTGTTTTGTTAAGATAATATCAGTCATGAAAGGTAGAATGAAAGTCAGGGTTTGGAATGACACGAGGAGCCCTCGAAAAAATCATTTTGGTGAGCTCGTACACATTTTATTATGAACACAGGATATTTATCTGGACATGTCAAGTTTTGTCTTCAAATGCACATGAAAATAAGCCTACATCTCAGAGTATAATAAAATAATCAATTTATATGATTATGAGAATATTAAGACCTGCAAAGCACACCATGTACAGTTTCGTTTTTTCTTTGTAACATGTAAGTGTCCATTGAAATACATCCAGTGAGTGCATGATGCATGACATCTTCAAATTTCAATTCCCTTCAACAGCGGGAATACGACTGTGCCAGCCAGAGCTCAGGGCAGCTGGCCAAATCTGCCACCGGGTGTCCCCGACTGATAACATCCCTTCCAAAACATGGGGGAAAATGGAAGAATGGCACATACTGATCCACAGCAAAGGTGTCTTTCCCTTTTTCAGCTTTTCGCCATGAATGATGTGTTTGGATCGGGCCGGATGATCTGATCCTGGGTCAGTATTGCTACAGTACCTTTGTGCTTCACGTGAAGCCCCAGTTTCTTTTTTGTCCGTCTGTGGCGTCCGCAGCAGCTCACAGGAAGTCTCGTGTCCTCAGCATCAGTCCTCATGTGTCTGTGTATTAAACTGCCTGAAAAACAGACGCATTTGAAATGAAGATGTGTGGATGTGGACATCTACTTTGGCTTGATTGAATGTTGCCATATTCGCTGTTTATTTCTAAAATCTGAAAATGTAAATGTATCGAGAAATAGTCCAGGTGTTTTTTCCTTGTATCCTCATATTCACTTTCTATTGCAATGTCTGTAGTGAAACATTAAATACATTAACCAGGAACCCTTTAACATTAGCCACAAAATGACATCAGATTTGGTGGGAAAACCAGTGGCAAAAGTATTGGTTCACTAAACAAATATTCTGGAGTAACCGATCAGAAGCTAATTTTACTTAAGTATATCAGTTAACAGGTTTTATATAATAAGAATGAGTACATTTGACCTAAGTTATCCATTTGTTATGAATAATGATGGCAACCTTAAAGGGGTCCTATGGCGTGAACACATGTTTTTCTGTGTCTTTGGTGTGTTATAAGTTGCACATGCATGTGTAGCAGTACCGTTCTCTGTCGTTGGGGTTAATAAATTTGAAGGGGAAGTGCCCGTTAATTGCGTCCCTGGTTTATATAAGGGTGTCGCTATGTGTGTGCGTCTCTCTGCGTCATTTGGGGGAGACGCCGTGTTTCCGGCGGGACGCGTGAATGAACGTCTTTACGGTAAGAGCTGTGGCGCTGACTATACTAGCATGGTTTGTTCGTGGACTTGCCTCACAGGGATTACATGATTTTATTTGCTAAAGGTTGGACAGAGGAACCTTGTGGGAGGCGGTCGATTCGATGCTTGTTTAAATACACAGCAGTTTTGGTGCCGTGTGAATCGCACTACAGGTATGTTTTAACAGTTGACTAAAATGGGATTGCTAGTAGCTGGGTTGGCCAAATTAATATATTATTATATTCAAGGTGCGGGCCAACGTGCAAGGGACGTTACAGTGGGCTCTGGGTTCATCTAAGCTTCTGTGGGATGTTCCGTTTTTGCTGTCTGAATTGTTTTGCTGCCTGTTCCGCGATCATCTGATTGCCGAGATTAAGCTTCCGGTTTAAAGTGGGACGGGATTGTTCTGGCTGTGTCTTCTATATTGAACCCGGAGACATAAGTGTCATTAACTCCTCCAGTTTGCGCGTACATGCGCTGTGCTTAGTCCCTCGTCTATCTGTGGCGTTCACGGTGCTGAACGCGCTCCATCAGCTGGACCGACAATTACGGGCCTTCGGCGGAAAGCTTTGAGTGTCGATTAGGTATTGTGAGTAACCAATGGAGTCCGATCAGCCACCCAGCGGTCACCATTCCTTTCTGTAGTTTTCTTTAAACATTATTTGATTTTCCTTGAGTTGATTTTCGTTGTGTGGTTTATATATTTTTCCTTATTTGACTTGAGTTGTGCTAAGTATATTATCCATTACATATTTTGTGTGCGACTCAAGTCTTGTTTTATTTCTTTTTTGTGTGTGGGCGACTAAAGGGTAGCCTTTGGAAGGTGGTTCTCTTGTTTCTTTTGTAATTTTGTTTGCCGTTTTACCCATTTCTGTCTATCCTGGCATTGTCGGGGTGACCGGACGCGGCACCTCTAGTTGATGAGCCAGAGTCATATGGTGAACTATTTTTAAAAGTGTGTCTTAAATTGTCTGTGGTTCTGTTTAATGTTTTTTGTGATAATTGGAATTTCGTGTTATTCACTTTCTTCTCTCTTCAGAATTGGGGCAGCCAGTTGCGGAAGATTAGCATCTCGTCCCGATTGTGGTGGTGGGTGCTTTTGCCTGAATGCTGTGCTCACGGTGAGGTGTGGTGTGAGAGTGCAGTGAGTGTGCACGTATGACTGCTGATCCCTTTCTGCCAAGGAGTGTGAATGCCCCATTCTGAAGTGAGCGTTTGTGGATTGTTTTGTGTATGGATCATTTTTCTTTGATCTATCTGTGTTGTCGCGCTAAATAAAATTATATATTTTTATTAATGAGAAAATAAAGTTTTGATTGTTTTATACCTAACCCATGTCTGATACCTGACTCTGATATAGTGAACCTCTGAGCCTTGCTCTTTGTATTCAGTGTATTTCCCCGGAAAGAGGTCCCGGGGTGGCGTAGTCGGTAATTTTCCTAAATCTTTAGTGTACCTCAAATCAAAGCCATCACATGTAATAGACACGTAAAATTGCAAAAATGTAATTGTCGGAACAAAAGATGCATTCTATCTGAAAGTGAAGGCTCACCCAGACCTACCTGAATGCCTCGTGCAACCACACTCCCACAAATCTACGTCAGTTTGTGGTTTGATTTGACTAAGAAATGGAATCCCAAATGTAAACGCAAGTAAGGTGGGCGTACCTGTCAGTACAATTGAAGAGGAACCTGATGTTCCATTATGGTAAGAGGCGTTACATTTCCGCCACACGGAGTATTCGACCAATCACTACGCACTGGTAAACTGGCCAATCATAGCACACCTCGCTTCTCATGCTGCGTTCACATAAAACACCAATGACGCGTTAAGCGCGAGTGATTTACATGTTAAGTCAATGCAAAGACGCGATATACCTACTTGCGGTGTGATTCGCGCTAATGACGCGAATCGAGAGTTGAAAATCTGCACTTTGGTGAAAATTCTCGTCGCGTTAAATCTAAATGTTCAAGCGTCCCACTTCATGCGAATAATGCGATTTACCGCGTTTTGTGTGACATGTTTCAGAGAGGCGGGGCAAAGAGGAGACACAAACATGCACGGTATGTGGAAAATACAGCGTTTTTGAACCTTGAAATCTGTATACATCTAAAAGATAACGATAATATTTGTTTTAGCCATGTCATACGATCCCTTTAAAAATGTAAAATATATGCCAAAAATATTCAGGAGGTTGGTCAAAACAACCCATGAAACAACTCTTAAATTTACTTTGGTAATTAGAGTATGTTTACCTAGCAATAACAGTAATAATAACAGTAAAAATATAGTAGGTAAAATATACTGTAAAATAATAGCCCCTGGCACTTTAAAGTAGGCATGCATGTATCAACATCGCTGGGAATCAGGGATTCATCATATGTTTTGCATTGGTGAGACGTTAAGTGTCAAGCTGCAGGTGCGCCAATAGACATACAACCTCCCCATTCTGAAGAGTGAGAATATTGCGGACATGATTGTTTTCACTCCGAAGTATCCTTCGGAGAGCGCCATTCGGAACACAGACATAACCATCCCATTCGCAGTATGTGGTTTACTTACGTCTGTTCATTGCGCATGCGCGGCACATGGGCTGCGTGATTCCAGTGTGGTGTTGCACGAGCTCTAATTGCATGTTGTGGAGAAATCGTTGCTGTTCGGATATGAAAGTGGCACAGAGTCGGATGAAACACACAGCAGAATCGCTTCATTACTGCTCCGGCAAGGACGTTTCCCTTTTAGATCTATCTGTGTTCCTCAGCAGACTCGTACATTCTCTCTCTCTCTCTCTCTCTCTCTCTCACTCTCTCTCTCTCTCTCTCTCTTGTAATCCATTTCCCTCTCTAACAACAGCTCTTAGTACAGTGTTTGCAAAGTGTAACGGTATCCAACAATATTAAATCATTACACTTTTGTAATGAATTCAACCAAGAACAAATTCTATTTTTTGGCACTGGTATATCTCCAGGAATTGAAAATTTAGTTCTGCATCAATTCAAACACAGCCACTATCCTGCTGCACCCGCTCCCCTCGGCCTGACCTAAAGCTTTGCCTGCGCTGCAGAACTGCTGTGATGTTCTTCAGCCACGTGAACCCAGAGAACTGATGGCGTGTGAGCGCAGAGGAGAAGATGAAGAGGAGATTTCCTGGGAGACCTGGACGGGGGTGGTATCTCTACCGCTCGCTTTCATTAAAGCGGCAAATTGGCATCCCGGAGACCCAAAGCCGTTAGATCCCCCTCCTGATGCGTGCTTCGCTTGTTCTGAACTTTCTCCTTTGCTCTGTTTGTCTGTCTCTCTCACTCCGTCTCTCTCTCTCGTTCTATCCTCTTTGTCGTGGGAGGGTGAGAGAGTAAGGGAGGGCAGGAGATGGAAAGAGGTGGGGGGGTGTTCTAATCTCCAGCCAGGTTTTGTCTCACTGACTGGAAGAGGAAGCTGTACTGCCTCTGAATATCACTTCTCTCCCCCCTACCGTAGTGCCCATTCGCTCCATCTTTCTCATCCGATTTCGTTCTCTCTCTCTCTTTTTCTCGCTCTGACTTGACTTCGCTTGAGATGACCTGTATGACATATGTGTATTAACCATACAGTGCCCTGTATTGTTTATTTCTCTTATACTGAATCAGTTCATTTTATCACATTAAAAAATGTATATGGGGAAGCCCAAGAAAAAAAGCATGGTTTGTAAATCTGATATTTTAGTCTGGAAAGAGTTACAAAGCCAGTGGCGAAGGAATATTAATGAATATTGCCAGAACTGGGTGACCGGCCAAAATTTCTTCAAGGGCTTCACAGCTGCACCTCATCCGGGAAGTTCATGAAGATCCTAGAGAAACTTCTAGTGAACTGTAGCGTTCTCTTGCATCAGCTAACTTAAAAAGGTACTTTACTCAAAATATGAAAATTCTCTTGTAATAGAAGTTGACTGCATTTTAATATGAAGAAAGAAAGTCATAAAATTCTCTGATGGCATTAGGATGAAGAAAATTATAGAGAATTATAACAGCTTATATCTTTTCCCTATCTTTCTACTCTTTTTCCATAGAGGGCAGTCTAAAACGTTCAATAACATACTTTCACTAACTTATGCATGTACTGTATACAGTCAATGGCAGACAGACATGGGTGAGATATGCTTTGAGCTTATCTGTGGTCCTGAGACATGGTGATGAACTCTGCGGTCCAGATTCTCTCCTTAAGTTTTGTCCTGCTTACCTTGTGTTTTTGACACCTGATGGTGAAGGTCTCCTCATAAAATGTGCAGCCTGGAATGACAAAGAAGAGAAATAGGTAATGGGGTACTGGAAGAAAATGTGTAGAAACATTTTTTCAAGATAACAAATGGAACAGGAAAACGGGATTAATTTGAACCATATGATACAAGGATAAAGAAATGTGTTCGATTGAGCGTAGGCCAATTGTTCTGAAACTTTTGTAAAGTGCATTGCTTTGTGACCCCCAAATAATGACAAAATATGTGGAGACAGTGAATCCATCTTGGGACCCAGTTTGTGAACCATTGGTTTAGGGAGTTTGTTAATCAGTTAAAGGCTATTCTTATACTGTTATGATATATTTTCACTTTGCTGTATCTACATAGACCTGGGGGAATTTTGTAATCAAGTTATTCTTACATGTCCTGCAGAGGTACATGGATGAAGCAATTGGACTGAAAAGTCACTCATGTAAACAAACATACATTGCACGTCTGAGAGTAAGAACACTTACCCATCTCTTTGGCGCAGACATAATGGTACCTCTGAGTACAACTCTTCCAGCTGCAGCAGATGGAAGCTCCCTCAATCTGGCACCGAGAGCATTTCTACGATGAGACAGAAAGCCGGAGGTGTATCTCTCAGAAACAGCAATTCCTTTATACAGAGCCCTCTTAGCCACCACCACCAGTTGCTAAGAACTAAGCATAATGAACTAAAAAACACCTCTAGTTAGCTAGACCGTAAGTCTAGTTCACAGCAATGTGTGTTGCAGGTTAAATGTACATTTAGACTTTTAGCAGACGCTTTTTTTATCTGAAGAGATTTCAGTGGAGTGAGTGAGACAAAAAAGCCAATTATATCCAGTTATAATAAAATTATGTACAACAATTTAATTATTTACTACGTTAACGTCTTCGGATGATTGCTGTTGTATGGTTATTGTAAATTATACACTTACTGCATGTTCAGCACTCTGAGCAGCTTCCTTCAACCCATAAAGTTTGCCTGCTACCAAAACTGTTCCTCTGGTCCAGACCGTACAAGCTTCATGAGCCCAGTGCTCTTTAGCCTCTGCCTCCATCTGCAGTCTTTGGAGCGTAGTTCCAGTACCCTCCTCACCAGTAGGGGGAGCAGCTTCACTAAGCCTGCTCTGCAAAAGTAGCAGTTTTTTGAACCTCATCCGCAAGGTGGGGCGGGTGCTTAACTGTTCCCTATTCGCCCTTTTCCCCCTTCTGGGATGCACGCAAGCTCCTTCGTTTGTCCCCTCCAGATGTGCATTTCCACAAGCACTCTGTGAGGTCATGCTGTCTGAACTACACCAGACCTTCGTCTCTTGTGCACTGTCACCGCTTTGCCTGAGGTCATTTCTGTATGTCAAAGACAGCATTTTTCGTGGTATATGGTCCTCAGGATAGTAAGGGCCACACAAGTCTCCAAGCTCTCTGTAATTTGCTGGCTTTCTGCATAGGCAGCATGTAAGACACCTGTCAGTTAGGCTTTTGTTAACTATGGGCCCCTGGAGCATTATGGAGGAATCTGATATTGTCTCGGTAACTGTGACTAGATTTTTTGTTTTAGCGCCACTCTTTTTTCTTGGCTGGGTGAGCAGCTGCACTTCCTCAGGCCTGTTGACGATTGTACAAAGCGACGCTAGATCCAAAGAGCTGTCAATGTGCACATACGGCCTGAAAGAGCCTTTGCCATCGCTCTGTGTTGGATTCAAGACTGATAATCTTCCCTTCACTGTTGGAGGGAGATCCATGCTGCATTTTGCCTTTTGCTTGGGTCGTTTCACTACAACTCTGAGAACATTAAGGCTCTTTTGAATCTTTTTTTTGGATCCAGGCTTTTTTTTCTCTTTTACTTTGACATCTCCTATGTGTTTTGAGGCGTCCTCTTGTTTCTTTTTGAGTGACGGCCGCCTGCCTCTTTTGGGTTTTATTAATGGCGGGCATAATTCTGTTGGTGGCTTCTCATACTGTGTTTGTTCAACTGTTTCTAGAAAAGAGGAG
This sequence comes from Barbatula barbatula, assembly GCF_947034865.1. Taxonomy (NCBI): domain Eukaryota; kingdom Metazoa; phylum Chordata; class Actinopteri; order Cypriniformes; family Nemacheilidae; genus Barbatula; species Barbatula barbatula. The sequence continues at coordinate 23,098,289 of NC_136769.1, read as the reverse complement.
GAGGATGGAGGGGGTGGCAGAATATCAGTCTGGACAGGCTCCTGTTGCTCCTCAGCAGGTATGCTATCTGGTGGCTCAGTCCCCTTTTTTCTCCTCTTACGTTGTTTCAGATGCATCTCATGGTTGTTTTTAATGGCTCTCTGTTTGGCTAGCCTAGGTGTGTTGACAACAAGGCTCCCAGCTTCCAGGGCTACATCTGGTGCATCATTGCTCTCAACAGTGGCCCACTTACTCCTCTTCTTTCTAGGAGTTTGAATTCCTGTTATGTTTTGGCTCTCATGTGTGCTCATTGTGCTCTGGGCATCTTTGTGAGCTACCTCAGGTGCCTTCACTGTCCCCTGCTCTGGTACCTGTGGTGTTGGTTTTGATGTTGATTCTTCTGGCGCAATATCTGGTTGGATATGTAGAGGTTGTTTTTTAGATCCCGGAGATGTGATTTTTTGAACCATTGCCTCATATTTTAGCCCCCTGCCTTTTCGAGGAGGCAAATATTTAGTTTTGGTAGGACACTGAGGGGGAACAGAAGGCATGTCACCCATTTCATCAATAGGAGGGTTATCTGTGGTCAAAGTGCTGATTACAGATTCTGCCTGCAGATCTTGGCCTCTTTTTCGCTTTGGCTTTGGAATGCAGACTCCAGTGACTGTTTCTGATGGAGGCCCCAGCATCTTAGTTTGACTCGCTTTCAAACCTTTCATTCTTTTTGGGGGGTCTGAGGACTGTAAGCTGTATTTCCTTTTGTTAGAAATAATCTCTTCATTAGAATGTTGCAGTGAATCTGTAGAGAGATCTACCTGCTTAGGTAACTCAAGGTTGGAAGTGTCAGTCCCACATGGTTGATCCACAGTAGCATCCTGTATTTTTGTATTCATGAGATTTGCTGAAGTTAGCTCAGTTGGTTTGTCATTCTCTTTTTCTTTCTCCTCAATCAATTTTTCTTTTGCTTGTTTCCTTGATCTCAGCACCATGGACTTTTGGGCTTTTTCTGAAGACTTGCTATCTTTAGAAGATAGTAAAGTGGAACCCACAAGTTCATTTGTAGTGGTGTCCACAACGTTAACGACTGTGCCCAAAGTTAATGTAGTTGTCACATTTTCCTGAATAAGTTCACTTGTACTTCTTGTGTCCTTGGTATGGTCAGTTATCAATGGAACATTGTCATCTTGTTTCATTGACTTTATCTTTGAGTAGAGGCCTTTTGGTCGACCAGGGCCTTTAGGCATTGACCCATCAGTCAGCTTTAACTCTGTGGCAGTTTGACATGGCTTCGAAATAGGTTTTTCTCCCAGTAAAGCCCCTGCCTTTGAAGCAAGTTTGGAACCAGGTTTTGGACCTGGTTTCAGGCCAGCCTTTGAACCAGGTTTTGGACCAGGTTTTGTAACTTCTGTGGGTTTGGGGCCTGGCTTGAGACCAGGTTTTACAATGGACATCATTTCAGGTTTTGAGCCTGGTTTAGGAACAGTTTTTGAACTAGATTTTGGACCTGGCTTTGGTCCAGGTTTAAGACCTGATTTTGGAGCTGGTTTTAAACTAGGCTTTGGGCCAGGTTTTGGGCCTGGCTTTGCACCTTGTTTTGAACCTGGCTTTGGACCAGGCTTTGAGCCCGGCTTTGGACCTGGTTTTCTTCTTTCTTGAGGGCAAACCTTTTGGATGCTTTTTGAACCATACGAGCGAGTGCACATTCGTGATGGTAGACCATCTGTCACAAGTTTTAGTGTTTGACTGCTGATATCCTGATGGGCAGTTTCCACCTGATCAGTTATAAGGGCGCTTTTGCTGGATGGCATACTGGGATTTTGGGCAGAAGGTGGAGCGCTGTCTGCTTCTACACTTAGCTGCCTTCTGATCCCCACACTTGAATGCATTATTCTCCTCCTGCCCCGTGCATGCTTTTTACCAAACATTCTTGTTTGTGCCAATGGTACCAAAGGATCTAGTTTGGCTGATGGGGTCACTGCACTGGGACAGCTTAAACCTGGTTCCATATCTTCATCTCCCTTCTTGGGGGATGGTGGGGTGTCAGCCCAGGATGGCGCAGAGTGCATTATTGACTTGCCTGGCAACTGAGGAGAGTCAGGCTCCAGTACCTTTGCATCACTGCGATCGATGTGATGATCTCTAGCCTGAGCCAGAGGTGTTGTTTTCTCATTGAGAGCCGAGAAACCACCGTTGCCAGTGTGAAGCTGAGGTGCAATGTCACATAAAGCTGACCTCATTTTACTGCCTCTGTGTGGTGAGTCAGGAGCAAAGCTTTGTGCAGTTTCTGTGTTGACTTGTAGAATGTTTCCCATCTCTTCAAATGTACTGCAGACTTCTGCGAAGGATTCTTGTGGTCTTGCTCTATTGTTAAGGACCTCCTCTGAGGTTGTCAGACTTTCCTTTTCATCTCTCATCTCAGTGGAATTATGGGAGAAGACAGGCGGCTTCTCCTCAGGGGTGTCCATTGGTCCTTCAGTGCATGTGAGGCTCTCCACTGAATTTTCTTCCTTTGAGTTTTCCTGTTTCTCTAACAAATACAGATCAGTGGCTGAACTGCCTGGTGGAGATGTTTCTACATTGGGTGGCGGTTCTGATTTAAAATGTTCAAACTTTATTTCTGTGCCTTCATTTCCTTTGTGATTAAGGTCAGAAAAATAATCCATCGGTGATGAGTCCACTTTATCTGAATCAAATTTGTTTTGTAGCCCTTGGTAATCATTCATTTCAGCTTCATAAGGGTAACCTTCTTCTAATACTGCTTTATTTATTTTATGAAAAAGAGAAGGACTTTTCTTATCCTCCAACCACTTCTGTGGCTTTTCAGTGACTTCTCCTTTGCACTCATGCTCTGAAACCAGCTTTCTTTGTCCAATTTCCTCCTCCTCAACCATCCTTTCAGTCCATGCTGACTCCTCAAAGTTCTCCTTAAGAGTGCTCTCTGAACGCTTTATATCTGGTGGTGAATTACTCTCCTGTTTCATAGGACTTGGGGCACTGATGGGAGACCTCTCATCTCTAATGCACCCAAGAGAGCTGTTGGGCTCCTCTCCAGTCAATACTCTCTGTAATCTGGGGTCACAATTGAGATTATCCTCAGAGGCTACACTCTGAAGACTTCGCACGGAGTCACCAGACCTGACAGATATATCATCGGCTGAGTTTATGGAGCAGGAAGACATTGTATCAAGGCTCAGTCGTGAGTTTGTCTGGGTGTGTGCTTGACCTTTGTCCTGACCAAAATAATAAAAGCTTCTGTCTGTCTGCTCCTCGGTGCTGCTGGAGTATCCTCCTTCCTGTAATTCGGCTGTCATGGATCTAGGAATGCTGTAAGCATCAGAAGGAGGTGGGCCATGTTTGTTATCAGGACAAGACGAATCTTCTGTACCTTTTAACTGGCCCCGATAGTCTTCTCCCTTTTTTGGATGGTTTCGTTTGCTAGTCTTTTTGTTAGCCATAAGGGCCTCAGAAAGAAGAAGATGCTGGACATTGTTGGAGATGTTCTCAACCTGAGATGTCAGGGAATTGAGGCTCCACAAACTTGGGTTGGAAAGAAGCTTTTCAGAGAAACGCTCTTTCATGGAGCTGGAAAAGCTCTGCGACTGGTGATTACCACTGGGTGATGCATGGGTATGGGGAGGCATAAGCAGGTTTTGGTCTTGCAGACCGGTGGATGAGGAAGCCCCAGTGTTAATAGGAGGTTGAGCATATTGGAATGAATCAGGGTTTGGCATTAGAGGGGATGGTGTGGAATTGTATGAGGGAGATCTTCCCACAGACCTTGCAGGGGAATGACTAGAACTTGGACTGCAGGTCTGGTAGTATTGTTCCGGAGATCTTACGGAAATATCTGTTATACAGTAGTTTTGCTGTGGCTGATTGAAGTGCTGGAATTTCTGAACATTCTCCTGTGAACCAGACATCCCTTGCATGGGGCCCTGTTCGAATCCAGATCTTGAGGGTGTCTGCTGGTAAGCATAATTATTCTGTGGCCTATATCCACTCTGCTTTAAATTGCTGTGATTGCCAAGCTGTCTTCCATACTGGGCATTGGGTGGTATACCATAGCCTTTGTAGCTATGTTGCACAGGGTTACATTTCTCTATATACGAAGATGATGAAGAAGAGGAAGGAGGTTGCTGAGGAAAATGGAGGTGGCTCTGTGGATACATTAAAGGAGCTGGTGTAGGATTAGATGGAAGGCCTTGTTGATGGGGGCTTGTATAGACAGGGGCAGAAGACTGTGAGGGGAGATGGCACTGGCTCTGAGAGATAGCTAGCATGTTTTGTTCTAGGTACTGTGATGAACCACTGGCCCCGGACTCCAGTCGTCCCACCATGTCCTGCTCATACTGGGTCATCTGGACCGACTCATCCCATTTTTGCTGCAAGTGACCTTCGCTCATATACTGGGCTGTGTATCCAGGGCCCATGTGATTGCTGTAGCCAGTCTGCAGGTGCTGGTTTGGAGTTTTCACTCCTCTATAAGGTTTTTTAGTCTGAGTAACACTGGTGCTGGTGTAGACAGGATAGGTCTGCTGCCCATAACAGTCTTTAGAAACTGCTCCCGCTGTGGACATCCCTGCAGCAGGCAGGGAGTGTGCCTCATAGCTCTGCCTGGACTGGCTGTGATGATGTCTGTAACTCTCAAGGCGCGATAATTCTTGGGGTTCCTGCTGGTAGCAGTGCTGGTTGCCTTGGAAACCACTCCGCTCTCTGAATGACTGCATGACTCTGGTTAGTGGGATCTTTAGAAAAATAGAAAAAGAGAGAAATGATGTGTTTAGTAGTTTCATTGTGTTTATCATATTATTCTCTCATGCAATTAACATTTCATTGCTGTTTTTGTCATGAGACAGGTCATATAACAACACATATGCTCAGTCGTTTCAGCAAATAAAATAAAATCCTACTGTATATCCCCCGGTGAGAACATTGACATTTCACTGTCCTTTTCTGCAGCTGTGATCAATCATTTTCATACTTTATTGAATCTTAGAATCAAAGCAATCATCTAAACAATCTTTTGGTGCTATCGTGTTTTGAGGTAAATGCTTATAACAGGTTCAAATACAATGTTGGAACAGAGATACTTAAGATACACAAATGTACTCTTGGTTTATAAAGTGTTACATTTATATATACTAACCTTATATTCGAAAATGTGCAATTTGATGTACAGCTGGACGATATGGCCAAAATTTATATTGAAATATATTTCTTAATTTCTGTCAATACCATATAAATTTCGATTACAATATAATAAATTGAGAGAGCCCTCTGATATGAACAATACAATGCTGATCAAAATAATACTAGATGCCAGCATTGTGCAACGCTACATATGATAAGAATGACATATTTTTGTATAGGACTGTGCCCTTACCTCAAAGTATCAAATATTAGAACTTTTATAAATGTTAAATAACTTTAAAATGAGCTTTAAAGCATGGAAGTCTCGTCAAAGCTCTACAGGGGCACAGCCCTCATATAACTTGACTCTGTTCTTGAAATCCTGCTTTTGCCATATTCATCTAAATTAATAAAAAAATTATGTATGACTGTATTTGCCATTTTGTCCTCGAAATTGACATTGAGACCTGTTTAAACAAACCGTATTTAAAACGAGATTAGATGAATCTTAATAACTTGTGTATGGCTGTCGCACAGCATGAACACAACAGCATTTAATCCTTGAATTTGAAGTCAAGACTTTCTTTATAAACACCTCATTATGAATGGAGACTTCAAAGCGACAGTGGCGACCGTACAAGAAACACAGCAAGAATGCAACGTGCGTCGAACGCGTACCTTATGCATGCGCGTGTTCGATCATGTTCCAAGTTTACTCCCTTCGCAGGAAGGGTCACGTTTAACTTAATTTGTATTCTTTTTGAGTTCAAAACATGTGGCTCTTGATCATTAAACAATGAACAGATTGCTGCAGAAAGGAAACAGACACGTGCATACATGGATTTCATCCGGTTGCATACGGTTGATGTCTGGCTGTGTCGCTTACAGATCTGTTTTGTAAATGGATATACGGACAAAAGTGATCAATGTTAAACTTAAACCAGAGATTTATACTTGGGCACGATGGAGTCCCACTCCATAACACCAGAGGCGCAGAGGACCCGGACGTGTAATGTATATTCATATGTTGAAAATGAGTTTAAAAATCATATCACCGTTATCGAAATGATTTCTATCGCTACAGATCGAATTATTGTTCTGTCCTAATTTGAAGATGCAGTTACTGGTGTTACGCTGTGTGTTATTTGTATATATTTTCCTCTGTAATGTGATACAGTCAGCCATCATTATCCTCATCCTTAATATTTTGCTCTCTCAGCGATGAATTCAAAGCGGTTAGTTTGTGGGCATAGATGGAGGCTGTTCCATTTCTTCACTCCAGAGCTGTAGGCCTGATGAGGAATGGCCTCCCAGTCCCATCAGACGCACACATTATTCATCTCACTTGCACACTGTCTGAAGCCATCAGGCCCGAGAGCATCCTGCTCCCCTCTTAGCAACCTCCCTAGAGGCCGTACCATCTACTATTGCTTCTGCCTGTTTGCTTCTGCGCATGTTTACACAATGACCCAAATAGGACCACTCGGGATCCACGCTAAGCTTTTGAAAAGGCATACAGTATGTGGTGAAATTTACAAGCTGGTCAGAGTCGAAAGGTAACATGATGGATCTCATCTGAAAACCACGGCAAATGCGGGAGCAACTTAAACACATTACAGTGTTCACGTATGATTTTTTTAGGCATTGGTATCATCTTGCTTGAACATATTGCATGACGGGTCCAGTGTGTGCGGTTGATTAAAGACTTGTGTGTGGTTATGTTGCTGACACAGCCACAGATCTGGTCTGAAAGCTACCGTGTTTTCTGGGTGTGCTGAGAGGGCAGAATATGTCTCAAGGGGTACCCAATAATGTCAAAGATACTCTTACTATAGAACTTATTATGCCTATACCAACAGTGACTAACCTATCTCCAGGATTCAGAGTGTATCTCTATGTTTCTTAAACTTGCACAGGGCAAACGGCATGACACATGACTGAAACCAGCTTTAAAAAGAGTTTGTTGTACTTCGAGGCTTGCTGATGCAGAAACAGACCGTGGAGAGATATGTTTAAGCCAGCTGTGAGCTCAGTGGGCTTCTACGTACTTTAAGGCAGAATTCCCCATGAGACCTTTTACGGCAAACTGCAACTTACTATCATTCATTAACAGTAGAGTGACTGCATGTATAAATAGAGAATGCTCTATAACTGATCTGGCTGCATGTGTTTACATGCACTCAATAACCTTTCCTCCATAATGTCTTCTCTAGAGGCAGGTGCTTTAAGAGTTTCACACGCATAGTCTGCCTATACACATTGGGACTTCATCCTACTTTAAACATGGATGGAAAGGGAATGTGTAAAGGAAATGGAAAAGTCTCTTGCGACACACACACACCTCAAAAATGGGATCAAAGGATTCAGGCACTCACACTCACGCATCGATAAAAATCTGTGTTATTTGACAATATGCAAACTTTCCTAACTCAAACCTAAAACACAGCCCCTATTTGTATTTTTTGTGAGTATCTAAGCAACACATGATAATCTGAAACTCTGCACTTCCGTTTGTGTATCAACTGTGAACGTTAGTTGAGTCTCATGCAAATGCTTCCTTGTGCGATGTATGTCTGAAAACATGCCACTTTGATCGCTGCAGTACAATCGCTTTAGACAGTGGCACAGCTCACAATGGTTTGTATCCTGACCAAGATCTATATTAAAGGATTTGTAGAGAAATTGTAAGGAATACATTCACACCGAAGGATTCGAGAAATAATAAGACGGGTTTCTGGCATTTCTGAATCCTTCATAAAACAGCTTAGTTATGAGATTGAGGGGCACAAGGCACAAGAAAGACAATCTGCGCATAAGAAGCCTTCAACCAAAGCAAACATTGAGTCAGGAAGGAAGATGCCAAGGAAGAGGAAAAAGAAGTGGGAGTGAAGGTCAGGGTAGGAGGTCGATTCAATTTCAGCGCATTCCGTTAAGGACACGAACTGAATTTGAGGACCGAATTTAATCTGTTCCCTGCAAGAGCTTCACAGACATACGCAGGTAAAATTCATTCATTTGGCTTAAAGTGTAATTCGCACGACACCCAGTCTGAATCCAAACTTCACCAAAGGCTGCTCATAATAATTAGCTTCTGGGGATATGTGACGTTGTAAAAATGTGTATATGAGACTGTTTGTTTGCCAGTGGTGTGTAATATGGCTTTGAAAGGCTTGCAGTGGTCTCGAAAGATGTAAATCAGATCAGAGACTTTCAACTCGACTGTCTGCCTCGGCCAGGCGTGTGGCCCATTTCTCTCTGAGATGTCACTTTGATTGACAGCAATGCGGCTTTTCACTGACCTCTGAAAGAACAGAACCATACAGAGAAACAGCAGTCTCCAGAAAATAAAGGGTGGATGGCATTCTGCAGAAAAGACACCTGGTGTGTTCAGAACATTATGTACTTCAGCGTTTAAATTGTTATTGGTTCGACCACCATTTAAACTCCCAATGTAATCTATTGTTTGTGTTTTTTAAGGATTACATTAGCATAGCTTGACATCCAGTCAAACCAAATAGACAAACATGACAAGGAAGTGGTAGCTCAGTGGTAAGAGCATGGCGCTAACAACGCCAATGTTGTGGGTTCGATCCCAGGGGAGTGCACATTCTTCGAAACAAAATGTATAGGATAATGCTATGTAAGTCACTTTGGATAAAAGCACCTCAAATGCGTAAATGTAAGTTAAACTGCGTCAGAAAAAATTCACATTGATAATGTCAGATAACTTTGATAGAAAGGAGTGTAATGGTTATCATGTTTGAGGCCCTTTTAGTACCTTGTTTGTGGAATGAGACACTTTTTGACAGTGATACTACCGCATATAGACCTTGTGCGGTAAAAGTATTAAGTAAGATGTCAGATAGGGCAGCCTTCCACATAATTCCATAGCGTTTTAAACGTCAACTTCATCATTCAAAAATTATGACTCATAAAATCAACAATGTGATAATGACTGCGGCTGGCTGCGGAAGCAGGCGATACTTTTGAAATACTTGCACAAATGACACGGATCCACCAATTAGCTTTCAATTGCACTCATCACATTTTCTCCCAGAATGCTTTATGAGAGATCTCGCTGCTTCCGCCATTGGGAGGGTGCAAAGTGTGCCCTTTAAATGCTGAAACCTGCCGCCGTTGGCATGGCGACACAAAGGGGAGCGAAAAAGCAAACCTGCCCTCCCTGCAGAGTGGTGCCTGGTGCCCATTTCATCTGTGCCAGTGGTGCCCAAGGCATCACACCTCAGGGGTCTGAAATGAGAGCCGTTGATAAAGAGTACGCCGTATGGCATGGTGAGAATCCTCTCCCTGTGATAGATTTTTAGTCCTTGCATTAGAGTGTGTGATACTTAGCGAAAAGACACACAGTGTGTGTGTGTGCAGGTAAATCAAGTCTAAAGCTCCGTTGCCAAAGCTCTAATACCTGAATAAAACCTTAATAAGATTGAAGTGCATGTTCGGACCAGCAAGAAAGGATTTAAAGGGACAGTTCACCCAAAACTGAAAATTCTGCCATCATTTACCTGCTCTCAAGTTGTTCCAAACCTGTATACATTTCTTTGTCCTGTTGTACGCAAAGGAATATATTTTGAAGATTGTCAGTAACCAAAAAAGATCTCGTTTCCCATTTACTGCCATAGTACGGAAAATAAACACTATGGGAGTCAATGGGGGATGAGATCGGTTTGTTTACTGACATTCTTCCAAATATCTTCATTTGTGTCTAGCAGAACAAAGACATGTATACAGGTTTGGAAGAATATGAGGGTGAGTAAATGATTACAGCATTTTCATTTTTGGGCGAACTGTCCCTTTAAGCTGCTTTTTGAAAGACTAAAGAAACATAAATGCAGACTGCTGATGGCGCACAACATCCCTGAATTCTCAGATGCTGAGAACGGCAGCTACTGTGGCAACGAGGAACAAGCCTGTACGTGCAAAAAGCAGGCACGTAGAATTTCAACTCTACATTTAAAAGAAAGAGCTGCTTTAAATTGGGGCGCAGAGCTGATTGATATTCTTCAGCAGGTCTGTATGTGTAGGAGAGGGCATTAGCTGAGCAGAGGGGTGAGGTGCAGCAGATGTAGAGAGAGAGAGAGACAGAGAGAGGTTTTTGCAGCAGGTGAGACCGCTGTGCTCTAGCCTCCCAGTACTGCGCTCCAGTGGAGCAGCTCTCCGCTTTGATCTCGACCTCTCTCTGCTGCAGCTCTCTGCTGTGGCCGTGCTCCCCAGACGCCAACGCACACTCACGCTTGCGCGTTTCATTCTCCCAGCGCATTTTCCGTCCAGCAGATCGCTTACATTGATCTTTCAGACGGAATGACAAGTCTCAAATGCTGGCGTGCCGCTGGATTATTTTCTTTGAGACAGACTTCATCAATAACGCCGGTAGAAAGGCACAATGACATTACTGGCCTGAAATGCTATATGCCTTGCTGCGCTCAATAAGGGCAGAGTCATTTATTTCTCCCTGTGAGGCACGCCACTTCGCTCTTGCTCCTGCGCTTTGCCGCTTCAGCTCGGCTAATTGATGATGCGAAGCGGTCGCGGTGTCACTCACGCTACCAATATCTCTGTCTTACGCACATTTTTTCTTTCTGCCTCATATCTCTGCACTGCACCCCTGCTTAGTCCTGTTTTGGCTCCACCTTAACTACAGATTATCCTTTCTACCCTGAAGCGGGATACATGCTGGCAGTGACCTTGAGACGGCGATTTGTGTTTTTGCTTTTACGAGCTGCAGAGACAGACTAATGGTGTGTCTTGTAATCAATCGAGTTACCTATCTAGACAGGATTTTGGCCCTTAAACAGGTAGGTAGTAAGCTGGGCTTCAGGACACTCTGAAAGCGAGTCTAGGTAGACGGTTCTCTGACTTGGCTGATTCTGAATGTGCCTCTTATGTAAAAAATACTCTATGCACCTAACATTCCCAAAAATTGATGACAACAATAAAGGCTATAATGTCCAAGGATGCATGCATCATTGATAATGTGTGACAGCATGTCACAATGATACCAAAAATGACATCTAGGTAGCTAACCACCACTCTTATTTAATAGATTTTGAGGAATATCCTAGGTTTCCATAAACACCTCTGCCACCTTTGTGTTTCCCACTCACCATACTTGCCTTGGAGCTTCTAGTTGTTTACCTCTGTGCCATACTTGTGAGGCGGTCAGCTTTAGTGGAATGACATGACAGCCACAGTACCCGTTTTAACCCCTCTAATGCCTGATGCCAAGATCTTGCCTATTTTAAATATTTTGCATAGCAGGCTGATATTTTATCTTACCCCTCTTTGGAAAGAAAACCATCAGAGAAAAAAGATCTGCTGCAGCAATGACACCTGGACACTTGTTTGGCTTTGGCCCTTCACTTGGTCTAAATGCAGAATGAGTGAAGAAATTGGCTGCAATTCAAGGTTGTCACAAAGAGAATGAAATATAAAGGATGTCATAAAACCATTAGAGGGGAAAAGAACAAAGGGGCAAAAACAACTGGAATTCTCGTGGTAAGGTTTAGGGGGAGTTGAGGTTCATGCTGGGATCTTTTTTTATTTTGCGACAGAACCTCGGGCAACTCCCGGAAGGTGCCCTTGATGTTTCTGGTCTCTTTATGCTCTTTGTATGTCATCCCAACTTTCTGCCTTATCAACCATCGTCCTGTTATTTGAGGAATTTTCTTGCTCTGAAAATCCAGTTTGGCTGACACTAAAAGCCTCTCTTTCAGCGGTCCACTGACAGTATGGACGAAATCAGAGCTGGGTGAAGAGATAGACAACAGGAAAACGTGTGTATGTTTGAGAAACGAACGAAGATATGGAAATCATTGCCAGGCAGTTTTGTCATTGATTTTTCCTCAGTCCTCTGTGGTATCCTCATCCAATGGAATCCCAATGAATCAAGGATAAGGTCTTGTCAAATGCTGTTTGAGATCAATTGTTTGGCTTCTTTTAGACCTTAATGCTGACCGCCTCCACACGCCTCTTTGTTTTTGTCTCTCCGCATGCACATCCACACATAAACGTGCTCTTTGACAGAGAGTACGAGACGTTCTATCTCACAGAGGTTATGGTGGGTGGTGGGGGAGGGATTTGCTTTTTGAAAAGGTGTCCACTGATTCGATTGGACTGTCAGAAATGCTGTCTCCGACGCTCTGTGACTTTGTGGATGAGGCCTGTGACAAAGGGATGCACTGGGTTGGTATATTTATTCTCCAGCTCTTTTTCATTCTTTTGCTCTCCTTTCTCTTTGCATCTCTCGGTTCAAACCTTCAGGGCTGCTGCTAGCTGGGGGCTTAGAGTGTGTATGTGTGTGGTGGGGGTGTGTCGACAGGGATGGGTAAGTGAAAATGTGCCGGTGGATCTCAGCCAAGCCGGTAGAGGGCCAGGGGAATCGGGCTTCTTTGTTCTTTGTTGATGAAAAGCAGTATCGGATCTTTTCTAGCTCAGCCTGACACCAGGGCACTTCACAGGCAGACAGTTCAATGTGATTATATTAAACCTGGGTCTAAAGTACTCCAGTCACCTTAATTAAACTTTAATCTCCGATACCACACAAATTACCTACAACGTAATTGAGCGAGGGGCCACGGTTAAACAGGACTGTGTTTGTGAGGGAGAGCAAGAGGGGCTGGATGCCGGGATAGACTGAAGGTCATGTCCTCCTGCTGGAAAAATGTCTCTTTCTCTTTTTTTGTGGATAGAGGACACTGGTGTCCGTGCCGCTCTGAAAATGGAGCAGTCAGCTGTGGCTCCTGTCTGACTCAATGTGCCCTGCACCTGGGTGAAGTCTACACAATAGCACTCAGTTCCCTGCCTCACATCTGCCTGTCTCGTTCTGTCACATTCTTTTCCCTTCTAATGTAGTCCTTGTGCCAGTATTTTTCTATATATCAATAGATTTCAGATCTTCAAACTTCCTCTGCACAAATTAATGTATTTGTGATGGATCGTATTAAGAAAAAGATTGATAGCACTGATTTGATGTTAGGCTGTAAAACACTGGACGTAGACTTACACCACAGCGAAACAAGCATATGAAGCGTTAGAAAATGTTTGCTTGATTTTGTTTTGGAAGCAAGATGAATGTGACATTTGGAGGCATATATAGAAACAGATACTGTACATAATGTACATGTGGGCGTAATTAGCTTTGTTAGCAAAGATTAGCAAAACCTGTTTAGCATTCCATTTGAAACAATAATACCCTTTGAAAATTAATACACTACTAAATCCTTGAGTGTAGGGCATAGTTTAAGAGCATATTGATCTCTTTTGATTTACCAGACTAAATGCGAGATTTAGAGACCTTTTTAATATGACAGTTAACAGCAACTAGAGCTCTTGCGCTATAATCCTGGACTAACATGACAGCTGTTTAGGTGGTTACCTATCAATTTAAAAAAAAGTGTAAACCAAAAAAGCAGCACTGCACATCTCGTGTTCTATGGGATAGCCCTGTATGTTAGTTTGTCAGTTAAAGTTGATGTGTTGATGGTATTTAAAAGTACTGTGAGTTTGTTGGAGGTTGTTACATCAACAGCCACTCTTAAGAATGTGCACTCTTAACATGTGTTTCTATGAACACTTGTAATACACTGGCAAAGCATTTTTGTCCAACTTTGTGTATCTGCATAAAGTATATTTCTGCTGCCTGAGATAAATTGCACAGTTGCCTGCTTGCGTGAGTTTTCAGTGCAGTGCTTTTTATGCCTGTGCCGGTGCACTAGATCTGTTCAGCTATGTATGCACATTGGTGATAAATCTGTTCGGTGCATGACAGGTTGTTTTAGGACATTAACTCGATGGTTCAGCATATGCCCTACAGACTCCTTACTCACTGCTGTTTGGGTGTATGAAACAGTGGATTAGAACAGCTGAACCTCCCTGGGGAGATACAATCAATGTGGAACCATTTTTACCCCAAGCAACATTTGCTCGTTCAGTATTTACACGTAGCTTTTATGATTGTGTGCTTTGAAGAATTGTATGGATCACAAATTTTGCATTTATGCATTTGAAAAATGATTTGATCAAAAGTGACTTACAGTGCATTTATGGTAGTGCCATATTGATCCATTAGCATTATGCATTCTGATAAATGTATACTTTTGTGTTTCATAGAAAAAAATATGGGTTTGGAAGCACACAAGGGTGATCGCATTTTTGCAATAGCAAACAAACGCTTTAATTCACCACACAAACAACGCTGCGTGTATTCGGCTTATGTAGTTCATGCAGACCCATTTGTGTGAATGCCAGTCTTCCCAGATGAAGCTCTCTAAAAGGCACTGGCACTCTCCTGTGCTGGGCGCTTTGACACAGCACCACGCAGGAGTCGACACACACATTCTCTGACAGCTTAGCGCTTTGAGCCTGGAGAACGCTGTCTCCTCGCAAGATCCCGTCCCTCGCACATACGAGAGATAGAAACACAGAGGTAGAGGAGGGGTGGAGGGGAGCTGTGGCTCTGAAGCGCGAAAGCAAATGATGCCGACGGCCTGCTAAGTCTCTCACCAGAAGGCGCAAACAGCCGTGCTGGAGCAAGCAGCTTAGCATCACACAGGAAGTCCAGGGCCACAGTGCGACAGTAGTGCCACTGTAGGGCGTGGAGCGCCTTATATGCCAGAAAGTACTGCGTGCCGGAGCGCCTGGCAGCATCAGTGCTGATCATCGACGGTGTGACGAGGTGAATGTGTGCAGCTGACTGCGGAACTGCAGCAGCATTTCCATTCACCCGTGTATTCAGGTGCGCTCTAGTGTGTGTCCTGAATAACTGATTGGAAGCTGGCGGCACAGCAGGTTTCAAAGGCCCCTCCTTTCCCTGCCTGCCCCATTTGCATCGGATGCTTGATTTGCATACAGATGAGGTGAAAGAAAGGACTTGTGTGCAAGAGAAATGCATTCCTCCATTGAGAATAGAGCGCAAAAGAGATAAGCCTTTTCATCGAGTGTCACAGGAGCCTCCTCTCTCTGCCTATCTCCCTGGCCATAGCTAACACCTCACAGTGCTCAGATGAGACCTCCATTAAAATTCTGTCTTTCTCAACCCTGTCTGCATGAAAGAAGGTGGTGACAGTGAAGGGACAGAGGGAGCGGCGGGCTGACAGCGTACTTGTGTGTGTGGGTGTGTGTGCTCCAGCTGGCTATGCGTGGCGGATCTACGCTGCAATCCCTCAGTTCAAACGCATTGATTCACTCTGAAGCCTCAATTCCCAACTGCAGTCTCGGCTACAACACCTACAGTACAGAAATGATGCGTCCCCTCTTCTTGGTCACACACACATAATCAAACTGATAACCTCGCTGATAAACACGAAGTCTTTACATTTATACAAACATGTGATTTGAGATATATGTAGGATGGCCATCTAAAGGATTAAAATTGTGCTGGAACAATACAGATGTGATTGTGTACATGTTCATTATTAATACGGAGCTATTAATCCAAATCTAAAACTCTACACAACATACGTAGATCACACATACATCTCAAGACCCTGACATTACGTTATAAAATAAACAATAAGTAAAACATGGCTATAGAGACATCAAAGCTGCGGGTCAGAAGATTCGTCTACTGTTAAATTGTACACCGTCAATGCACTGACGTACACAATGTGCCCGTAAGATCTGTAGCTTTGACTGCATTTGGGCCACATTTTGCTGGCAAAAAAAGCTAATCGATTCTCTCCCTTACCTCCATCCTGCATGTATTAGCCCTTCCCATCAGCGCCAAATCACTCCTCATCTGCTCTGGCACAGTTTGTGCAATTAGTCGCCCGCATCCATGGGGATGAACCAAGGAAGCGTGTAATGCTGATGCCTCTCTGGCTCCACAACGAAACCGTCTGGGCACAGAGGCTGTAGCCAACCTTACCCACTTTAGCTGGCCTGCTACATCACGCGGCATCTGCAGTGAATCACCCACCTGGCACCAAAACGACACGACACTCGCTGACCAGAGTGCAACCCGTTTCCGACCGCTCCGTTATCAGCTTCATCTCTGTTCAGAGTGGCTGCTACGAGGCGGTACAGGGTTGACAACACCACTGAGGGGCTGATGGAGGTTTGTTAGCATTTTGAATAGGGTAGGTGGTCACAGGATGGAGTATGTGGTGCATTAAGACGGGTACAGAGAACACAGAACTTGTTAAAGCTCTGTGGGGAAAATGTGTATGAGTGCGAGGGGGATACAGAATTGTATAACGTGATGTGTGAGGATGAATTAGGGCAGCAGTAAAGAGCTGGGCCACAGCAGGACAGGTCTGTTTTTCCTGTGGGAGGACCTGCTATGCAGTAAGCTGGTTATTTTTAGGAGGGTGACTCTAGTGTTAACCTCACAGGTACTTTTCTACAAAGTAAGCTGGGGGACAGAGAGAAATAGAAGGGCATTTCCTTACGCTGTTTCAAGCCCCTGCACGGCGGCGGGCTTGTGTATTTCATCCACTGCATAAAAATGCATTCCTCTTATATTAACCCAAATATTTAGTGCCCAACTACTCACTGAAATCCAGGCTAAACAGCGGGAGAGCTCATACATTAAACATTCAAATCAAAAGCATTCTCCTTCCCATCCCCGGCTAAATGGAAGTCTTTCATCTCGTCATGATTATCTCTCCGCATTGCAAAAGTATTTGTGTCTTTAAAAGCACCAGAGGCACCGGGTTTGTGCTTGGTCAACCCTGGGACTTACATACTCTGACATCTGACATATATTGCCTCCAGACAGCGACATAGCCCCACGCTCAGCGGCAGCAGGAGCTGACTGCGGTCATTGCATCTCTTCCCTTTATATGTGGATTATTTTGGGCTGCGTACGTCAGCAGCACGCCCGCTCTGTAGCTGAATCACACGCCGTGTTGACAGAGCACGCGGGTGCGCGCCGTCCTAGTTACCTTCGGCTAATTTTCACAGAAACGGCATAGGTAACGCATGCAGGTGAAAGCAGCACCGATTGACATGTTTCGCTGTTATGGGAGTCGAGCTCTTTAACCGCTTCCCTCTAGATGAGCTCTCACATCTGCTCAGGATCGCCTGCCCGCACCAAGCGACTTGGGCGCGCACGCTGGCCAGAGATAAACAAGTGCGCTAGCATCTCTGGGGAGGTAACCATGGCAACCGGCGAGCTCATTTCGAGCTGCCTGTCCTAGAGGCGAGACAATAACAGGTTTCAAGGCCAATGTCACTGATTTTTCCAAGTGAAAGAAGTAGAAAATATCGCAAACTAAATGAATGTCGGCAAAAGTGAATAAAACTCACTAAACAAAGACGACAAAGATCATGACCCAAATAGTGGCTGTTAGTTATAAACATCTATACACTTACTGTGACTGAGTCCTTCATGGTTTAATATGTCCAGACCAGAACTGAAAGAACATCACTGCCAACACCACAATTGAAACCACCCCTAATTCCCTGCTGGAAAATTGAGACAGCACCCGTCTTCATTCGGTCATGAAAGCAAAAGAGCTGTCAGTGTGATGTCTCGACCTACCTTCTAATGGACAGACATTTGAGATCACTCAGACCTCGGGAAATTCGAGAGGGGAGAACAGAGGAGGTACATTTAAGGACAGAAGATGAGAGGGGGGACGAGAGACCACTGAGATGAGAGGAAACTCGACAGAGGGAGGGAGAAGCGATTGGACATTCAGCGTTGCTGCTGTAGCGCTTACAATCCTTATCAATGCATCTGTCCATCCATCCAAGCAGCACAGCCTCATCTCCCCTGTGATCTCTCTCTCTCTCTCTCTCTCTCGGTAATTTTTATTTGGGTGGGGGGGATGTAGAAGGGGTGAACAGCAATAAAGCAGACAGCAGCCGCAGCTCTCAGGCATTAAGTCAATAAGCTGGCACGTTGCTCTTATGACTTGGGATATATTTTCAGCCATCTCCAAAAGCCCCAAGGCAAGGCTAGCCTCATTAATACGCTAAGTGCTAAGTTAGCGATATTCACCAGCATTTCACTTACCAATTCTCATTAATATTTCCACAGGGAGGTCTTTCAGCGCATGCTAGCGTAGGTCACGGCTAAGGTAGTGCACTACTGTTACGGTTGGTAACTGTTTTACCAGGAGGTCCACATTTTTGTTAAAACGTAAAATAGGTATGAATTGCCACGACATTAAGCTGAAACTTTTGTTGTGAATCTGCTCTATGTGTGCAGTCAATATGTTACATGCCATGGGCCAATAACCATGTGAGGAACAACAGCAGGATACACGGTTGACGCTGATCTGTAAGAACATTATCCTGACCTTTTCTGATGTCTGTGTCGTGCGTGATTCATATCAAAGACATACGATGTGGCGATACCTATGTGCAATATTACCTGCATTAATGCATCAAATGATAAAAAGAGGGACAAAAATCACAATTCTTAGGGCAGGTGCCATATAATTGAGAGACACTATGATCCTGAGAGTGACACTGTACAGTTGTCACAGGGACTAGAATATTTGTTATAAAAACATGCAAAATACACTTTCAGTTAACGTTGTTACAGTTGGAACCAGTTTGCAGAATTTCAGGGCTCTGTATGCTAACACACACTCTATCTTTTTTCATTGTTTTTCGGTTTTGACAATCGATCCAGGCGAGGGGTGTTTATTGATGTTGTGTATGCCTGCTGGCTGGTGTCATGTTGACAAAGTCTAAAACAGAACCTCAAACACACACACACACACACTGGCAAGAGTGCGTATGCATTGTGCAGTGCAGTAGACTTGCAGTTCAGTAATTACCTTTCGCTCCGGCAGAGGAGGAGGAGAAACTTTAAACACAAATCTTCCCATCACTAATATGTCTCATATCAGGACCAGCACGTCATCGTCTCCAACCGATGCACTGGTTCCCCTCCTGGATCCTAAATCTAATTGCTGACCTTTCTCCATAGTGATGACGCTGTAGTTAGATGTTGACATTCATGTTAAAAGTCAGGTATGAAGAAATTAAAAAAGGCATTTGTGAAGAGTGCTGTTATGCTGTGCAGTAGGTGGTACTAGTGTCATCTAGTCCGCCAATGTGTGTGCGTGTGTGTGAGCTGCTTATCCCGACGAAGAACTGCCTATTTAGACACGAAGATGCAATTGACAGACATGTTAGTGTACGTCAGTTGACGTCAAAATAATATGAATTTGAAGCTTATCATTGTGAATTGGGTGGGGAAACCGTTTTCAATTTAAACGTTTAATACGTATTTGCTTAATATCATACTTAATATCATCCACTTTCCAAATAAAGGGAACGAATAAGATGGATGTAGCCTCGAACTCAACACTGTTATGTGTGTGTTTGTGTGAGAGAGACATTTCGACAGGGACCTTGGTTCTGTCAGCAATGAATACCGAGGATAGACTGTAAAGAGATCCAGAGGCTGAATTGAGGTCTGTAATCCAGAATCCTGTCACGAATATCACCTCTAATACTGATGCGAGGAGAGGAGGGTGTGGAGAGAGAGAGTGTTATGATAAAAAGTTGTTTCTTGCATCCGCCTCACTTAACTTCTCTGCCTCTTATCTTTTAGGGAAGTGATGTCATCCAGACTCTTGTTTCACAGAGACAGGAAAGTGTTTTTCTCCCGTGTTACCACACGCCAACATCTGATGCATGCATGCATGCACACACAATAACAAAAGCCCCACCTTCTCACATCTCTCTCTCTCTCTCTCTTACTCACTCAGTCAGTCTCTTTTGGCTCATTCTGCAGTGCTCCACCTCTTTACCTCATCTCCATATTCAAAAGTGCCAGTGTCATTGCGCGGTGCCAGGAAAATCAAGTGATTTAATCAATGGGATGGAGGAGAGAGAGAGAGAGAGAGAGAGATGAGATCATTGTACAGACGTAAGTGATGTAATGCAACTCTCATACATTTGCCTTTGGATGTGGTGCCCATGCCCGTTCTGTACCTTTTTTGGGTAGTCATAAAATAAAAGTAGAAAAGCTGCTAACTCAACTATATCCAGTCATATTCATACAACCCCTTGAGATATACATGAAATGAAATATTTAGCAATGAGTTACCATATGAAGCGTTTATTGCTCTCACTGATTAATACAAACATACAGCAATGGATAACTAAATCAATCAATGAACAAACAAACAGCGTTTATATGAAAGGCTTATTTTCGATAAACTATTGTATCACAGGTAACCACTAAACTAAAAACGTCTTTAAGCTATTAATAATTCAAAGTAACTTCCCCAACTAAACCCAACTCTTATTCTTGAGTGAACAGGTCAAGTGAAAACATTAGATGAGTGCGAAGCTGCAGACTAAATCTTTCTCACTTTAAATGCAACCAGCTAGAAATCCATGTGACAAAACACATTTAAACAGTAAGTGCCGTAGAGAGGGGGCTTGGGGGGAGTGTCTCACGATTTCAGATTTTCAGTTAGCTTAGCTATAACAATTCACGGTAACAGTATGATCACAATATCTATTTAGATGTTATAAAAAAACAACAACAAATAATACTTTCAGTCAAATTTACCTTAAAAATGACAAATGACAAAATGACACGTATGTTACATATGTAAGTGTGTTGAACTGACAATGTCAATTACAAACAAATTAAACAAAAAATCCCTTTATACCAAAATGTCAATCACTGTATATTGTATAACCCTCACACTACCTTAGATGTACACACACACACACCCTTCTATCGCATTCTGTCCCTCACACACACACACACACTGCTCCTCCTGAGGCCTTCTGTGTGTTAATCAGTGTGTAATTATCCACTCTTTCTCTCACACACTCATACACAGGCAGCGTAGTGTTGTGCTCCAAAGTATGTACCATGTGCACCGTCCATACAGCATACACATACTGCATCTAAAGCCACGTACACACCCCCTGAGGCATTACACATAGAAGAAACACTTCACAGACGAACAAACCCCACACATACAACACTGACCCCCCACAGAGCAGTCACACACATGCCACTTGTACTTCACACAAAAACATTTATCTATGAAAATCAACAAATTAGTAACTGACATACAGCCATATAGACACAACTGGATATCGCCCACATATGTGATGATACATACCCAGCAATCCTAATAAAAAATCAAAATAAAAGAAGGAATTTATAATAAAAGGTTTTGTGGTTAGCTAACAGAACAGACGTGATAGATCTTTTGACACTGGCTATAGAGATGGGACTGATCAAGGTGGGAGGACAGACAGATCAAAAATCGAGGCAGTGAGTGAGTAAGGGGAAGTTCAGCCTTGCCTACGGGAACCAGTGACATGGAAAATGGGGGGAGGACAGAGCGCTAATGGCCACAAGATGCAGCTGCCCATAGACTGTGAACAACAGAGAGACCTAGAAAATGACATGATGCTGTTGTTTTCTGTTGCTTTTAGCAGCGGATTGGCTTGTTGGAGTGCAGTGTGCGGAGGCGAATGTTAATGTCAGATCACACAAAAGAAGGTTTGCATGTTACTGCTCTTAAGTGACGTAATTAAAGAGAAAGTCAGAGTATAACCAAGCGTGAAATCCTGAAATCCTCTCTCTCTCTCTCTCTCTCTCTCTCTCTCTCTCTCTCTCTCTATCCCTCTCTCTCTCTATCCCTCTCTCTCTCTCTCTCTCTCTCTCTATCCCTCTCTCTCTCTATCCCTCTCTCTCTCTCTCTCTCTCTCTCTCTCTCTCTCTCTCTCTATCTCTCTCTCTCTCTCTCTCTCTCTCTCTCTCTCTCTCTCTCTCTCTCTCTCTCTCTCTCTCTCTCTCTCTCTCTATCTCTATCCATCTCTCTCTCTCTCTCTCTCTCTCTCTCTCTCTCTAACATTACATCATACTAAAATATATAAACTATACCCTGGCATATTGTACCCACTACCCTACCGCACTGCAGTGTACCGTACTATTTTGTACTATGCATTTGCTACACTACGCTATACTATACCGTACCATACCATACCATACCATACTACACGCTACACTATACTCCGCTGTGCGGATACTATATGCACCATACTAAAAGAAACTATACCTTGCCATACTGTACCCACTATACTACCGCACTTCCCTGTACCGTACTGGGGTCAGCTGTGGCCTGGTGGTTAGAGCGTTGGGCTTGTGATCAGAAGGTTGCCGGTTTGAATCTTAGTACAAGTATCTTAGCACAACATACAATACTATACTACACTACTATATTATCTTTTATTTTATACGGAACTACTGTACTGTACTGTACTGTTACTCGTACCTCTCTGTTTTACCATTGACATAGCCTGCCATACTGTGCTGTATGGTACTATGCTAGTGTATATTACTAAACAAGAAACTTCATTATACTGCATTATGCAATATTGTGTTGCACTATACTATACAAAAGTGTTCATGCTTTACTCACAATACTATAGCGTATCTTATTGTACTGGATTGTTCTACTACACATAAATAGAATGTTTAGTTAGACTTTTCTATAGCAATAATCTATACTGCATTAACATACAATACTTCAGTGTACTATGGCATTCTTCTATTCATTTATTGTAAACCCTGTCTTTGGTTGTTAGCGCTACACCGGGATCAGCTGCACTGTGCAAGAGATACCACAGACCTCTATTCCCATCATGCACCTCTGCTCCGAGACCAGCCTGTGCCTCTCAGCATAACACAGAATAAATTATCAGGCTGTATTGAGGTGATAGGGTTTCAGAGCTACATTTAGAACTGGGAGATAGTGACAAGTGAAAGAGGAAGAGGGGAATGAATCAGAGAGAGAGATGGTAGGGCGGCGCAGATGAGAGATGCTTAGTGTTCAAATTGGCAGCTAGACCAGAGAAAGACAGAGAGAGAGGGAGGGTCATAGAAAGAGCACGGGATGGGGAGAGAGAGACAGTGAAACGTGAGAGAAATTGTTATTGGAGAAATAGAAATGGGGAAAATGAGATGAAGAAGGAAGAAAAGGGAGACGGAGAACAAAAGGGACGACTATGCGAGAATGAAGCAAATAAAGAGGCAGTGTGGTTTTAAAACTGAAAGAAGGCAGAGATGCTGGTTTAGACCATATAGTTACTACCTCTTTTAGTAACTACCTACCCGTTTCACACGCACACACACAGGCACGCATACACACACACACATACACACACACATCTGACAGATTCACTCACTCAAAGATTCTCTCTGTGTCTTTAAATTGCTCGGAGGCTGTCAAGCTCACATTGACAGCAATGTAACCCGCTGCACAATTATTAGACTTTGGGGACGGGGTGCTAAGAAAGGAAAATAAAACGTATCAGTAACCGTTGTGTTAATTTAATGCTTTGGATTAATCCTGACCTATAAATACCCACCTGCTGTATAGTACTGAGACGATACGACACAATCGCCATGTTGCTCCCAAACTTTTATTTACATAAGCTAATATTATTCACTTATATTAAAAGTATTTCTATTCTGTTTATATATATATATTTATTGTAGCATGCAAAATATGATATTTTAAAAAGAAAATAATTGTGATGCTTATGTGTAATATATGCCACCTCGATGCTTCTGTGTTGTGGGTGGCTCTGGGGTGTTTTCTGTGCTTGTGCCGCATGTCGCTTTGTAAAAAAATTTAAAAACAAAAATCTTCCTATGTTTACTCCAGCTTTAATCTTAGAAGCATGGCCTTGTAAACTAACCGTACTGTTTAGTGTGTTGACAAAGTGGATAAAGTATCTGCTAAATGAATGAATGTAAATGTACGTAACTGCTGTGCCATTCTAGTTGGTTGCTAGGGTTTGGCTCCTGATGCTGTTCAGTGGTTACTAAGGACCTCTGACTGATTGTTAGTGGTCTGCTATGCGGTTGCTAGGGGGATCAGAGTGGTTTCCTACTGGCCCAAGTCAAAAGCTCACCCTCAAGTCTCTAGAATATTGAACCTATACAGGATTTTTGGCCATTTTAACATCCGGGAGATAAAGAATCACTTACAATTGGATACCTCACACAAAATGTATTCACTCATTCATCAAATTCTTCATTTACTCACCCTCGAATGGTTCCAAATGTGTATAAATATCTTTGTTCTGATGAACATGAAGATATTTGGAAGAATGCTTAAAAACAAACAGTTCTTGGACCCCACTGACTACCATAGTAGGAAAAAATACTTAATAATTTTTTGGTTCTGTTGAACACATAAGACGACATTTTGAAGAATGTAGGACAGCAAACAGTTTTGGGGCACTTTTGACACTGTTGTATTTTTCCTACTATGGGAGTCAACGGGGGGCAAGATCTGTCTGGTTATAAGCATTCTTGCAAATATCTTTCTCTGTGTTCATCAGAACAAACACATTTATACAGATTAGGAACAACACGGAGGTGATGAAATGATGACAGAATTTTCATTTTTGGGTGAACTATCCCTTTAAAAAATCATTCATCTCTAGCTAGCACACGCGCAGGGGAGAGTTACCTGCTAAAGTATAAAAGCAACGCACAGTTAATAATCTCCAAAAATAATCTCCAAACAATACAGACAACTCAAGAAGCCTATATAGTACAAAATGGCAGATAACAAACACGAGTCCTTGTGTTTTATGTGTGTTTGTGTGAAGAACAATATGTTTGTGTTCATTATTGTAATATTGACTTCAGTGTGACTCACTGCAGCCATGGTGATGCCGTCTGCTTCTGCACACATGCACACACACAGTCATTAATTTAGCCCGATTCACCTCTTTCCCGTCCCACACAGATGCAAACACAGACACACAGATGTATCGACAGAGCACATCCCCTTCACATAATCACACACACACACATCCACCCCTACTGCTCGCTCGGCCTCCCTCCGCCGCTACAGCTGTCTGTAGTTCTTGTGTGTGTGTGTCATTGTGTATATGTGAATTTAAATGCGAGTCAGAGTGTCTTTAAATTGCTTTTTGTGTGCATGTGTGCGCATGACGGCGTGCGCTGAAACTGCAGCAGATATATTTGTACTTTGTGCGCTCACACCTTATAAAGCTTGTCATATATGTGTGTGTGTGTGTGTGTGTGCATAATATTATGGTTCTGAGTTTGTATGTCTGTCTCAAGCATACACACACACACACAAATAAAACACAACTTCATGTCATCTGTACGGTAAGATGTGTGTGTGATGATGTGATATACCGCAAAACTTGTTGCTGCTCTTGTATTTCTGTGACTATGTTCAAAACGGAATACTAGTGTACCGCTTATTGCGGCACAATGCACATTAAACAATGCATAGGCAGACTTCCTGCTATTATCTTTGAATAGCATTGGCTATATTACACATTATACGATAATAAATATTTCACATTTTGTTCAGGCCCGGTAGGCTGGCTTGACTGTGGGGGAAACACAAATATATTCAGATATACAGTATATGGGCAAGTTGGGCAGATATGTATTCATAGTTCATTGCATGCATAGTTTATACATTTGTCTGTGATTAAATTGACAAATCATTATGTAACAGATAGTACTAATGAGGGTTTAGTAAGTATTTAAAGTGATACTTCACCCAAAAATGAAACTTCTGTCATCATTTACTCACCTTCAAGCTGTTTCAAATCTGTATAAATGTGTTTGTTCTGATGAACACAGAGAAAGATATTTGGAACCCATTGACTCCCATAGTAGGAAAGAACAAGTGGTATTGGGTAGTGCCGCAGAACTGTTTGTTGTCCTACGTTCTTCAAAATATCTTCTTTTGTGTAACAGAACAAATAAATGATAATTTTTTTTCCTACTATGGGAGTCAACAAGGTTCAAGATCTGTCTGGTTATGAGCATTCTTCCAAATATCTTCTCTGTGTTCATCAGAACAAACACATTTATACACATTTGGAACAACTTGAAGGTGAGTAAACTTTTTTTTCATTTTTGGGTGAAGTATCCCTTTAATAATAATTGTTATTATTGTGGACAATGCCCCCCAGACCCCGACCCGTTCCATTTTAAATATGATGTATGGTTATTTATTTGGTATTTTAAGTTAAGTTTTAGTTAAATGTTTAAATGTATATAAATGAAATGAATAGTAAAAGAAAGTGGCTACAGGAAAAAATCTACTTAATCTATGAACATCTACCAGAAAAAAAGGAAAAGTTGGCAAAAATATTTATTGTATTTCTTACATGTTACCGGTACTGAAAATTGAAGATGTAGCGTTCTCATGCAAACGTATTACATGCCAGTTATAGGCCTACTTGGAATGGAATAACGTCTTTTTTCAGTTTCGTTTAGCAAAAATAGTGCTGTATTAGTTGAAGCCAAGATCATCCCAGGCCAAATCAAGGAGTATTCCTTCCAGTGTGACTTCTTGGGCACCACACGTTAGCAAATGTAGTACAAACGCTCATACTGCAGAAATGTTACGGCTAAAAAGAGAGGAAGTTATTCTGTTCATAGTCTAGCTCTCCTAACACAGAATGAGAGAGTGTGTCTGGGTTTTGGTACCGTGATGCCCAGAGATGAGTCGAGATGCATATCGGATAAAACACTTGCTATGCATGTGCACGCGGATGAGTCCAGACAGGCTAACTGCATCGCAAGTGTGCCCGCAGTGTGACTGACATTAATAAAGGGAAGTGTGGCTAGTTAGCGGCACGCGTCCGAGAGCAGTCCGTGGTGTGACAATGAGCTCACCCATCGGCTAGCGTTCTAAAGAAGGGGGGGGGTTTGAAGGGGGGTGTCTTTGTCACCCCAGCTTTTGTGGTGTCCGCTTTGACGGGCCCTCTCAGGCGATGCAACATACACACACATAATTACACACGCGTCAGACAGACTCTTGGGCTGGGCATGTCTCCTGTCTATCTCTCTCTCTGCGTCCGTATATCTGCTGCATTTTCTCGTCCTTTCTCACTTTGTTTTGACGGCACGCGTGTGTGCCAGGAGCATGCCTGCCCCATTATCAGTGCCTGTGGCGCGGCGTGCCCATTGTCTTTGCCGATGGTGAAGTGCCGAGGGCATTGTTTCCTGCTGGCGGTGGGCCTGGAGCACACATTTTCTAACACACATAGCATACACACTAAAGCTGATTTGTTGCCATGGAGGGTAATGCGTCGGGTGGCTGTTTTTTCCTCTTTTTGGTGCCTGCAGTGAACCAGTGTTCACATTGACTCCTGCAATGTTTATTTATGAGGCTTTAATTGTCTTTTTTATCTTCACAGGATATCGTGAATCATATCACAGCATCACGGTTGCTTTGTGGACAACATGCAAGGCAATTCAAACTGGAGCGCTGGTTTGTTTTATAAATATGTTAGTAGAAAGTAAATCAATAATAAAGCAATAATGAGGCCTCACCCTAAAAATTATACTAAAATAAATGAATGAGATCATACAATTCATACAAATTTGCCACCTGTTGAAATAGTTCACCTACCAGTTGCATCCAGTTATCGTCCTTGAAATGTTTTCTATTTGAAATACAGTTTTGTTATTCCATGGTCCACATTGCAGTGTGGCGGTGCCGTGCACAGAACTTCTGAGGGGCATGTACTGAAACTGAAAAAGGCCCCCCATCCTTTATTGGTCACATCTTAATGCCAAATTAAATCAAACAAATTAATAGTCTCAAAAGCTTTAGATTTATTCATAATCATAACTATTAATAACAGGTAGGATATATCGTTTTCAAACACTTTACAGTCTTTACTGCCTACATTCTCAATTAAATTCAGGAGAATACTCATTAAAGTTACAAAACACATTCATTTCTTCTTTTCTTTTGTTCTTAGATTATCATTAGTGACAGGAGTCACAGCAGCACGTTTGAGAATGCGGACCCTTTAAGAGCTGACGCCCTTCGCACATCTGCCGCGTTCCCTGTTTTGATTTGTGCTTTTGAAAATACTCAACAAAATGTGCTTTAAGGCATAATCTTGTGTGTTGTTGTTCATTCAAGCACGAAAGCGAACATAATACAGGTGCGATGTCTGACACATTCTGGTACTCAGTGGCTTTGTGTCAAACTCAAACGCAGTTCATGTTAACATTATGGGGTTTTTGACCAGCGAATATGTATGCAAATGTCCATTTTGTCCATCATCAATAAATGGCAACATCACCGTTTTAACCAACAGGTTGCAACGTTGATGTAGCTATATGGGTGCTGTTTTCCTGTTGTAAAATTAATTTATAAAAGATGAAATGCTACTGTGTGCACGGGCTATTAAGTGCAGGCAAATGCTAGCCTTCTCTCTCCGGTCCCAAATGTCTCAGACTTCAAATACATAAACATTTTACACATAATGTTTCCTGCGTCAAGAAAACGCTGTACTTGTACATCAAGCTCTTTATTTAACGACAACGTTACCCTTGCAAGACTTTCAGCTGCTGGGGAATGAACTGCAGTTACAGATAGGGGGGCCATGAGGTTTTACCAACAGTTTGAACGTATCCAAAAAATTTGGAAACAAGGTCTCTTTAACCTTTCATTGGCTGACAGACGTAAAGGATGACCAATAGCACTGATTTGATGACAAACAGGGCATTTGCTCTTCACAGATTGAACTGTGCATGTGCCTGCATTGTGGGATACAATTGAACACATGTAGTAGGTGAATCGGTTATTTTATGTATACAGGTGTGCATACCTTTAGCTGTCATCAGAGTATCATGCAGTGATAAACTGCAGTAAAATGTGTTTAGTCGTTTATGTAGTGTCCCTTGAACAAATGCAACCAATGCTCAAGTAAACATCATCCATAAAATCCGTTCCATCGTGGAGCTAAGCCCCACTCATTCATCAGTGAGCAAATAATCTTCTAGAAGAGGAGCGGAAATGCGGAAAAACACGGAGAGAAATGAGGCATTCTGTGCTTTTCAAAAGGCTTAAAAACGTCTTCCAAAAACATGCCGGAGGTTTACATTCATGCCCCACTTTACTGCACAGGTCTCTGAGATACACTATCCCCCCTCCCCGAGAGATTACCTGGTGTCAACCCCCACATACACACTCGAAACTCATCAGAAGAACACCAGCCTGCCACAAACAAAAAACATTCATGTAATCCCTTTCCCAGCATGCAGTACACATATGCATTCTGTCCCCTTAAAGGGATAGTTCACCCAAAAATGAACACAAAGAAAGATATTTGGAAGAATGCTCATAACCAGACAGATCTTGAAATTCATTGACTGAATTGAAAATTATCATTTTGTTTGTTCTGTTGAACACAAAAGAAGACATTTTGAAGAATGTAGGACAGCAAACTTTGACTACTGTTGTAAGTCAATGGGGGTCAACATCTGTCTGGTTATAATCATTCTTCCAAATATCTTCTCTGTGTTCATCAGAACAATGACATTCATAAACATTTGGAACAACTGGAAGAAGAGGAAATGATGACAGAATTTCATTTTTGGGTGAACTATCCCTTTAAGAGCGGGTGACGGCCAAGTATTATGGTAGCTATAACTAAACATACATTTTTTAAAATCATTGTAACTGTAGGAATATATTGGCCATCACACAATCCTCAAGCGATCATGCTTGATCTGAAGTCTTATTTTTGTAGTCCATGCAACATGCATGCTATTCATACAAACCGAGCTCACTTTCATTGTTGCATTTGATTTATTTTCTAAATGTTTCCTGTAGCATTATGAAAGGGTTAGTCTTGTTTTTTTTAAAGCAGACCACTTAAAACTACCTTTTGACTACAGCACCTTGTTGTGTGGTACTTATTACAATAAGGGGTTTGATGTTATCATCAGGCTAAGCGTTGTCTCTCTCTCTCTTATGGTTATATAATTCAAATGGCGTTTGAAGCCAGCAGAAAACTTTTCAAATGATCCGTCGAGGTGCTCTGATCATGGTGATGAAAATGCATCTTCAACAGCTAGACTTCAAATCCCTCTCATCTGTTGCTGGCCCTTGAGCGTCGCAACAGCGTCCCACGCAATCGCCCTTACCCCACTGCCGTCCAAAGGTGCCATCCAAAACCTCAAGAAATCAAACGCATACATGAGCAGCTACCTGTACGTGCTCTCAATAGTATGGCACGCAGCACCGCTAGCTAGCGTAGGATGTGCTGATGCTTGGCGGTAAATGGGTCTGTGCAGCTGCTCTCTCTTGAGGGGAGATGGTATGGAATTGGGTCGCAAATAAATCAGATGCAAATGCTTCGGTGGGTTTCTGTCGGGGCTCGAACTTGCAAAGAGGCTTGATCTTTAACTTTTAACTTTGTATTCATGCAAAGCGTTTTAGGTCTTTTCGATTGTTGTTAGCTGCTCCAAACGCCTTTGGTTTTAAACGTTCAGCATAACATTGTAATGCTTGTGCTACAAGACCATTCAGGTTATTAAGGTAAAGAATATGCATAAATACATATGAATAACAAAATAGTTATTTTTGTATTGTTAGTGGAATGTTTAAAGCATTTTCATAACTTAAAACATTCTTACAACATATAAGTAGGGTTAGCAACTGCAACACCCTGGCAAGCAGCCAGAATTAGACATTGTGGCAGCAAGTTTCGCATAAGAAAGCCACTCATACTTTCTTGGGAAAATGTAAAAGTACATGAAGCACAGGAGGGAACTCGAACTCTTGATGCCCACATGAGCACCACAGCTCAATATATATAATGTCACTTTGTTGAAAAAACTGTAAACTCAGACCACATCTATAATAAAAGATGTTTAAACGCATGTTTTTTTTAAAACCGAAGTAAGCCTGTCAGTGGTGAGGTGTGAAGCAGCTTATGTGCGCATGCGTGAGGAGACTAGCGTTCTGGGCCAGTGGACTGGTAAATACAGCGGCTGTGGAGTGGAAATGAAGGCAGCATCTATTTGGAGAAACGGTAGATGACCTTCCACTGAAGCTGGATGACATCCAAGCGATTTCTCCGTGCAGCGAGCCACCAGCGATGGCACGCATCACACCCTCCCAAATGTGCACAGATGTGTGTATTCAGACATGCGTGGAAATGAGGGGTGCGCACATAAACAACAGGGCACGAGTTCATTAAGCACAGCCAAACAGGGACAGTTATACATGCTACACAAACGGCCTACGCTGAAACAAAGAGTTCAGGGGCAAATAAAAATAATGTTATCAGGAATTTAATCTGGGTTTGGCTTGACGCTGTTAGGTGCCAATATGATCAGAGGAAGAATTGTATTTGATCTGATTACTTTACCTTAAACAACATCAGACATCTGTCAGCCTCACATAAAACCATATCAGTGACGCACTGCAGTTCAATGTTAAAGGGACAGTTCCCCTCAAAATGAGAATTTTGTCATGATGTCATACGAAACCTGCAGTCGAACACAAAAGAAGATATTTTGAGAAATGTGAGGTTGTTGTTTGGTTACCGTCTATAAAATATCTTCATTCAGGTTCAGGGAAATGATGGCAACATTTCCATTCTGATAATGGACGCCATTTGCTTGCATACTGTATGAGTAGACAGACAAAACTCTCTCATATCAGGTTTCTTAGATCCGAAGTAATATTTTTTCTTTTTTTTGTTAGTCTTATACATTTAGATAAATGCGTTGCACTGCTTCCCATATGACAGTTGCCTTCACTTCACTTAGCCTCCTCACAAATACATTTAAAGGTGAAGTACGTCATTTTTCTAGGTGAAAATACGATCCCAGTTTATCTACGAGTGAGCTATTCTTGGTTGATTCCCAAAACCATTGCTCTGCTTGTTTGAAGTGTCTAACATGGCAACATTGACTCATTTCGCCAATCGCGTTTCTTCGTAGGCAGGACAATCTGTTTGTGCGACCAATGACACAGGTTACAATTCTATTTGAATACACTTATTATTTTTGCAAGTTCACTTGGTGTTTAGAAAGGACACTTTGACGCACATTCCTTTCAAACGTGATGTTTATCCACCTGGTTGCCAGATATCTATTTAATCTTCATACATTTGTGAAACATTTAGTCAATTCGTTACTGCGTCATACATCCGACCTCCTGACCGTCAGATTTCTTGTTTATTTCTCTCTTTGTCCAATCATTTCCGGTCCTCGGCTCTTCAGAGCAAGACTGCTGAGCCCAGCGCTGCGGAGACAGCGGCATCTGGAGATAAATAATTCCTCCATCGCTCGCTTCTTCCTCTCTTCCTCCCTCTCCCTCGCTCTGGCCCGTCCTGACCTTATGGATCTGTTGTGCGCCGTGCCAGATTGTTGCTCAGGACTCTCGCACCTAGAATACAGCCGAGGGGGAGGGGTGCTGTCTTTCTTCTCTTAATATCCTCCTGTCTCTCTCTCCCTCCATCTATTCTTTCCGTGCCTCCATCTCATTTCTTTCCATCACTTTCTATTCTTGAAAGAAGCAACGGCTCACAATCTCCCTCGCCTCTCATCAGGGTTGTTCTCAGAATGACCCTCAGGTGGGTGACGGTTTCAGGGGATTGCGTCAGCCTACACTTTCAGAATACTGACTGACAATACACATATAGCCTCGACACGGCATCTGCAACAATACAACGTTTATACTGCAGCAGAAACTCCCAGATGCTTTATGACATTTACATGTGAAAATACGGAGTGAACGTGTCAAGTCAAGAATCATTTTCTTTCTCTTGTTATTGAGGACAGCAGGGTTCAGTTGTTTATTGTTGCCGAGCAACGTCACATCTTTCTGAATAAATATAGATATCAACTGTTGTGCAGCTTTAAATGCGGCTCGTCCAATCACAATTCAGCATTGGAATGATGTGTTATATAATAATAGCTCTTATAATTCGTGTAACTGTTTCCCGCTGATGCTAGATTCATCATTCATTGTTAAATAAATAGGTATTTTGTCCTTCGATAAATAAGTAAATATTTTGAAATAAATAACTACATTTGTATTGATTAAAGAATTCAAAAGGGAAGGTATTATTTTCAGTAAATATCTCTTTAAGCATAAATCCAACACAATTTTGTGACGATAATTCCCAGTCGGGTGTGAAATACATATTCTTTTCACTCTTCGAATTTTAAATATACAAGATATTTATTTTCTTTATATATTTCGCAGTAAAGTTTTATCTTTTGGTCAGCCTCCATGAAGAAAAATTCATTTGAATTTGAATGAGAATTTAATCTGTATATTTAACTCACGATATTATCTGAAATTTGGCATTGACACGTTGCTATTAACT
This sequence comes from Barbatula barbatula, assembly GCF_947034865.1. NCBI lineage: Eukaryota > Metazoa > Chordata > Actinopteri > Cypriniformes > Nemacheilidae > Barbatula > Barbatula barbatula. The sequence goes on along the minus strand of NC_136769.1, from coordinate 23,065,067 downwards.
ATAGAGGACGGACTTATTTTGCTGAATTATCAGTAGACGTATAATGTAGTGATAAAGCCGTTTATTTATACCATGATAAAAGCTTTTGGTCATATCGCCCACCCCCGGCCAAGGTGTTTGGATCCCGAGGCTTGTTTAACATGCAGAGGGGACATTCTTAACCTTGAGGAAAGAGTTGCAATCGTTTTTGTTGTTGATGTATGCGGCGTGTTATTGCGGATGCTGGTCTAAATCTTTCCTCGTTCCCTCTAATTCACTCACGTATTCGCTTTATCCCTCCATATTTTTCTCCCTTCATCTCCCCGCCTCCATATTCCTCACACCTCTCTCTGTTCACTGTCTCCTCTCCGTCTCACACATGCCGACACACGCACACACACACACACACACACACACACACTGGCTGTCAGTCACACTCCCTCTGCACACACGCATGCATCACACACTCGCATCTCTAAATGGATGCTTGCGGAGAGGGGGGCCGTCCAGTGCATCAATATCAGTCAGCTGTGACACTGCAGTCTCTCAGTGCAGCGTTTAATAGGTTAGAGCTGTCGTACCCCTGTTTTCCCCTGATCAAGGGCATGGTGCATGCAAAACAACAACACATGCACACATACACACAACGGGACGGATTCATTTGTAAACAGACCTTATTATGTGGAGTGTGTCTGTGATCACTCAACACAAAACCTTTCCTCTGTAACACAGATAATATATCATCGCTCATCTAAAATGCAGCACACGGAACGCATCAGCAATATAAACACAAGCGCATGTTGAGACAGACATTTGACCCCAAATTCAGCCCCTGTTTAGCGCATTTCAAGTGCGGACCCATGCACAAATGCATCGGACACGTCATGCACACCTTCACTGTATATTATACAGAAACATCAAATGTTAACTCTACATACTGATACGACCTGTGTACACATCACATCGCCGAGTATCTGTTGCTGCTTAAAGTTGCTCATCTCTGCTGATCTGAAATCAGTTTTTTCGCCACTCATCTGAGGATTCTGACGGGGGATGAAGCTGAACTCTGGTCAGTCTGAAGGATGAGGCTCACGGCACAGCCTCACGTAACACATGGGCAGTCTGTTATCCAACACGCCCCCCTGTCCCCGTGCATGCGGCTCTGGAGAAACACAGCAGCGCGCTTCTCTCCCGCATTCCCCAGCATTCATCCGTCCATCCACTCTCACAGGCATTAAGTCCTTTAAATGCGGAGAAACATGCATCTGTACCTGCGGTGGTGCCTCTATGCCTGGATCCCGGTCCTCTGGATAAGGGCTGCAGCCTCCTGCAACGCGGAAAATGGCAGATATTCCCTGTCAGTGGCAGACGCCTCTCTCTCTTCTGCGTGCAAATTCTCTCTCTCTCTATTACACTTGCCTCCTTCCCTCTGCTGCCATGTTCGGTGCGGGGCGGGGGCTGGGTCATACGGGGTTGGGGGTGCTGTTTGGAGGGGGCCGAGAGGAACGTGAAGGAAAGGACTCAGGGGGATAAGAAAGCAATTAGGGGGCAGTCCTCTCTCACTTCTAGACGGAATGTATAATGGAATTCGCTCAGGGGGGCTCGCGAGCCGTCCACAGACCAGCCAGAGATGGATAGAGCAAGAAAGAGAGAGAGGGAAACTATGTGTGAGGGGGGAAAGACTGGAGACCACCTGCTCCAGATAGAGGCGAAAGATGTCGGCATTAAAGGCGGTCTCAGATGTTAGCCATCTTTCGTCAGAGCGGATGTGGAAGGAACATGGTGTGTGTGGGGGGGAAAGGTTGAATGCGTTCAGTAAGAAACGGAGAGATTAACACAGATTTGCGGGAGAGATTTTACAAGGTGGAGGAACCGTGCCTCTACGGTCAGTCATTGAGATCTGTGATACCTGGAGAGAGCCGTGTGTTAGAATTCATGCTCATCTCACTGCCAGTTACTCAGCTGACACATGCTACCCTACAAGTTTAAGACTTTGCTTATGGTCTTAGTTGAAACTACCGTATGTGATTGTTAAGATAACCGTCTCATCACTAGTGACCTGAGCTGTGACGTCAAATCTATCCACCGTACCAGAAAATTGGTCTCCGTGTTTTGGCAGATTATCCCTATTTTAATAGCCAACAACAGGGGAAGATGCTTTTCGAGAGCAAAATGCAATATTACGATAACCTGCGGAGGCTAAAAGGACCTGACAAGCAAAACCACTTGCTTTTAGGGTAACATCTTATCTAGGACATTAACTAAGATGGACCCCCATACAGTAAGTGACTTTAAAGGAATAGTTCACCCAAACATGAAACAATATTTCATGACGTATTTACCCCTCATGTCATTCCAAACCTGTACGATATTTGGAAGTCAGTCTAGTACAAAAAAATCAGGCTCCTTACATTCACAAAGGTGAGCTTACTATAATCATTTACAATTTCAGCCTTTCAGGTATGATTTTGTGGAAAATCATTTGACAAAGAGTGAACAAAGAGTGAAATGACAGTATTGCTCTTTTTTCCAAATGAAATGTTGATTGCTGAATGACATTTATGATCAACAGGCCCTTTCTTTGGGTGGGTTTTGAGCATTGTGTGATGGGGCTGTGCTACCGACTACGACAGAGAGATTGCGTGTGTCCTCAGCAACAAGATAAGGTTTGTGTGTGGGTGATGAATAAAAATAAGGTGAACGCCTGCTTAAAGCCCTTCTCTCCCTGTAAGTGCAAGTTCACCTATTTAATGTAAATTCCTTCGAATTGGCAACCAGATTAAACTACCATTTCACATGAAACAACTAGATAGCTGCATTGCGACTGCGCTGTAATAGCGTCTGACAGTATTTCTCTCATGAAGCTTACCGTCAGTGCCCGGTGGTGTACAGCAATTGATTTGGGATTTCATTTCTCTCCTGACGCACACCACCGTGCGACCTTGACGGTGACAGCCCAGAATGATGCTTTACATGCCGATTTTGTGTGTCAGATCTTCAATGGCCTGCCATAAAACACTTTGAAACGTAAGATCTTTTCTGATGTAAAATACAATGTTTGAAGCATTTTGGGAGGCTGGACAAGTGGTCGAATGTAAAACGATTTACTATACACGCCAATGATGTATGATGCATGTAAACGATACATGTAAATATTGTGGTTCGACATGAGGGTATTATATAAATATATTGTGGTTGAGGGGGAGAATTTGTCACATATCCGTCTGTGTTTGGGACACGGTAATGAGGCCACGGCACAACAATTCATGAATGCCTGTTTCTTTCTTCTTTACTTGCTCTTTTAAACTGTGAATGGACGCCTCACACAGAGGAATAATGGTAATGAGCTCTGGGTGAAGACAGAGAGGGATCTTTGAGTCAGATGCTCTCATGAGCACATGAGACTCGTGATCAATGGAGAGGAAAGGTGGCGAGTGTGTGTGTGTGTTGGGGGAGAGACTGTCTCACTGTTACCATAGAGACGAGAGGACAGTGGTCTTGAACATCACTGGTGGGCGAAGGGATGCTCGCAGAAGCTGGGAAAGGTTATAGATGCTGATGTGCATTTAAATAAGATGCAGGTTTAAGACGAGGCTAATCTCTAGTGCTATAGGTAGGTTATCGTGAACAATTTATTTGGTCTAAAGTCTAAAGATAATTCATTATTATTATGGCTATGTTATTACGTCATGTTAATGTGTTTTTTACAAAAGAAATGATAATGCTGTTGTTATACATTCTACAGTTGTGAGGAAGATACTTGTTTACTAAACAGTCAGACATCAGCGAGAGATCAACTAAATATCACGACGAGTGCTGCCATCTAGCGGTGAAATAAGAACATAATTACTCTATAAAGGGAAATTTTTTTTGTTTTGCTGAACCCACAGAAAGAAATTGGGAAGAATGTCAGATCTCACCCATCATTTACAGCCACAGTAGGGAAAATAAATTCTACGGCAGTCAATCCCAGTATGGTCAGCAGTACAGGTTTGGAACGATCAGAGGGAGAATAAAGGATGACAGAATTATAATTTATTATTATTTTCCATTGATATAACTATATTCCCTTTATCAATTCAACAAGGCAGACGACTTTAGTTGCAATGTATTGTTCTTTAGTGCCATCTAGTGGATGATACACTTAAATGAGCAGTGCTATATATCATTATTCTTTCTCTTAACATGATCAGGTAGTGACATAAAATATGAATTCTCTTCCACCAGCTGTGTATTCTTTTGAATTTGAGTCATTTGAGATGTTATGTTTAGACGCTTCTTAAACATGAATACTAAAATTGGTTTATTACAAATTTACGAAAAATCGAATATATGTGTCTTGTTTATCATGTGCCAGTAATCTGATTCACTCACTGACATGTTTAACACAACACATTTATACAACGAAAGATCTTTATCGATTAAATTAGCTATAAACATACACAGCGTATTTCAAACAAATCTTAGAATATAACAGGTGGAGGCTGCAGTGACCAAAGGACAAGCTTCTGTAAGGTTGTCAAGAGACACATCAAATGGCTAAAGGAGAAACCTTGTTATTAATATGGCCAGCATTCATACATTTTGCAATGTAAAAAACATAATCTTATATTCAATATTCACCATGCAAGCTTGCTTGAACCCTTGGGGCTGTTGTCATATGTAAATGTGCCTCATAAGTAATATTAATCAAAAACGACACAATCAAACCACCTGTCTGTCTAATGAATATGCATGAGCAGTTTACATGATTTGTATATTCATTTGTCATTGTCACAGCATGCAAATCAGACCCCATCCACCAAACTGCTGAAAATGAAATGCCTTGTTTGTTTTTCAAATTCATGTAATATTAAAGGTTTGCTACACTACGCTCTTGCGTGGTTTATAAATAACTTCCACGTGAAAATTAATCTGTGGCAGACAGGAAAATTCCCCGCCCTGGAAAGTCGTCTAGTTTTCATATTGGAAAATGTAATTAGGTGAAGCAGGGCTCATGACCTTTCTGAATGACATTGTAGATCGAGATATTTCAATTTCAATCCTGAACAGCTAAATCAAAGCGCCGCCAAATCCAATGCGCGTCTCCTTATGTGTGCCTGAGCCAAATTCCAGCTTTCCATCACCTTTTGAGGTCTGGGTGTTGCATAAAAGCAAAAATCCAAATTTAACCCGCTGTTTACCAATAAGACATGAATACTCTTGTTTGCATGTGAGATGTTTGCTCCCAGTAAGCAACAAGCTGTTGCCTGGAGACAGCAGGCCGTCCGTCATTTTACCGTCTCGAGCAGGTTTAGACGGGTCATGAAACACCTCCTACTGCACTCTCACAGCAACAACATCTACAACAGTTACCACATTTATTTTCACACTTATCTTCACTATTCTGTTCTGTTCTGTTCTGTTCTATTCTATACTATTCTATTCTATTCTATTCTATTCTATTCTATTCTATTCTATTCTATGACATTAGTTTGAAGTTGTGTCGCCACGCAGTGGTCATGTAATTTATAGCTTCAGAAAATGTAGATGTTTCAGGCTGTAATAGAGGACGCAGCATAGCAGGGTTTGTGTGTGTCGGATGGAGGCTTTAAGGATTTGAGGGCTTTTATGTTTTAAAGCTTGAAATCTATGTCTGTATATGACCTGGCAGAGAGCAGCCTCAAACACAGAAAATCTGCATGTGGAGGAGTTTCATTTGAGGACAACAAACAAAATTGGCAGAACAGTTAGCAATAATACACGAGGCGGTGTACTGATCCTTGATCTCATATACATTTGCATAACTAAATGTAATTTTTTCTCAAGTAGGCCTATCACAACTCTAGAAATAAATAAATATAAGTTCACATTTCTTAAAGGCCTTGTCTATTTCTATGCGAGTGCGTGACATTCCTTTTAGAAACCGAGAAAGAAGCTGACAATTCTACTTTGACCTGAAACCAAAACATATTCATGATCACTCACAATTTCGATTTGCATTTCAACACATAGAAAAGTTCACCAAGGTAGCTTCATTTATTGCACACTTTTATGATTTCGCAAACAGGTGGTCACAGTACAATGCCTAAGAGAGAAAAGAAAAACATATTTTCGCTCCAAACAAAACCAACTTCCTGTATCAACGTACCATATTTATAGATATCTACACATACACACTGACGGGGGGAGCGCGGGGGGTTGAGTCTGTTTGGCTAATAGCCTTGAGGATCCCATAATCCCTTGAGTCCAGGCCCATGGGCTGCTAAAAGGTCAGTTTGTGAATAATCCCAAAACATTCAAGTTTCCCAAGCATTGCACAGGCACTGGGGTTAAACACCGAACACACGTCTCAAAGATTCAGCTGTATACTTTACACAGAGCATCATCTACACATGTCTGGAAGGAACAGGGACTTCATTTAAAGCAAAAATATACATTCAAAAATAAACCCACAATATTGCCTCACAAATGTACTTATTGGTAATAAAAAGCAACGTACACTCTTACATGAGATGAATGGACTTTAAAGAAGTTTCATTTGGGACAGAGACCAACGTATGTCTTGTAAGATAGAATTATATGAGTGTGTGTGTGAATGATGCTGGATGGGCAGTCACCTCTGCTATTGAAAGTTAAAAGGCACTTTTGCCTTTTTGGCCATAGTTTACATGATTTAAAATAAATTTGAGCTGAAAGCATGTTTTAAATGGTGCAAAAGTACATGTGACAAGTGGTAAAAATTAAGCAAAACAGTAAAGTTGTAGAAAGGTAATGATATCATGTCTGCCCACAATGAATGCAAAAATCTAAATGCATTTCATATTTATAATTTTTTTATGGTCAAATGTTAACCAGAAGCTCCAATTATAAATGCTTATTTAGAACTTGCTGTCGTACACCAGGGATATAAGACTGTGTTCAACACTGATTTCTTACATACTTGCTCAATAACTGTAAGTTATGGATTTTATCTTAAAATATCTCTCTGTTTATAATTGTGCACCAGCATTATTCATCTCCCCCAATTTGCCTTCTTAGTTGTTAACAATGAAAAACCTGCACAGCTGAAGCTCTCCTGGTCAGATGTCAGAGACTTCATACAGAAACATCCCACATCTGACTTTCAATGAAACGCAGAATAGAATTATATGCAACATAGTTTTGGATCAACTAAACGACCAATGATATGTCCTCACCCATGTTGCAGGTGGCTTGAACAAAAACGACAGATTTACAAGAAAGGGCTTTATGTTTCATGGTGGTTAAGACGCGCTGCCGTTGCTTCATCAAATCTCATTGGTTTGTTTCTTTCCCTCCGGTCTGTACTCCATAATCAAGCACAGAAATAACAGATGAGACCGACGATAAGTGCAGCGTAAAGTACGACTAACGTTACCAACCCTCGCCAGCATCCGACCGTCCTTAAGGAGAGAGCAGGTGTATTCAGCATGGCGTCTGAGTCGGGAAACACCGCTGGCACAAGATGCCCGAACGGCCAATCAGCATCATTCTGTGATTCTCCATCGGGTCCTTATAAAACGCCTGCTTCACCACTGAATACCCTCAAATGAAGCATGCACTTCACCTCTGAATTACCCCAAATGACACGACAAAAGTGCAGAATCTGACACAACGCCTTGATTGCACAATATGCATTTCAGACGATGGCTTTTTGATGTCGGTGGCAAATTACATTAAATTGTGAACGTACAGGGTGTCGAGGCGTCCTGGCACGGGATAGTACTAGTACCGCAGTACTGCCATAAAAGCTTGCATGTGCCCTTTTGTTAAAGAGCTAACAGAAAATAATATTGCGTGCTTTTCCAAGAATCTCAACTTTAGATACATAGATTAGTGTCATCTATTTGTTTGATCCATCTTTGGTCTCTCTACCCAGATGATTTCCTCTAAACACCCATTGACTCTTGGGGGATAAATACGCAAATGTGATAAATAATTTGAGCTTGTCAAACAACCCGGATGCGACAAAATGTACATTCTATAGTTCTGGCCCTCGCCAGATAAGAATAAAAGTAAACAGCTTTGTTTTCCCAGCATTCCTCCAATGACACACGCATAGCCGCGTCTCTGTCCCTCCGTATAGCACATCAACACACAGGAAGGGTGGCAGAGGTCCACCGAGGCATTGGTGGCTAGTCTTGGAATTCACTGAATTCAGAGTGACACAATCACAAGCCTCAGTAGGGCTGAAGGCTCATGGCGAAGGTTCGGCCCATCAAGGGCGGACGTTCAGGCCTCACTACCTCCCGTGACCCTGGGGGAGGTGCGAGTAGGGGTGTCCGTCCAGGTCTTCCTCAACCACGGATGAGAAACCTTCTTTTTCAACGCAGTCGGCCAGTGCATTGAGCACCAGACGCAGGCGGCGGTCCATGGCCTCCAGGTGGGGTCTGATGAGGATGGCCGCCAGTTGGTCCTGCAGCAGAGATTCCTCCATCACAGAACTCAGCTGGTACTCTTCTTTAGCCAACAGCTGCAGACGGAGGTACGTTGACTTCTTGACTCTGAAAACAGAGAACAGTAATCGGTAAAACACTTTAGGCATCCAAATTGATATCTACGGTTTGACAAATAAAAATGTATGAGTCTCAAAATGTCTCACTCTGTGTACGGTTTGACCTTTGACCTTTCTGTTGCAACAACTTTATTGATAATGCATATACTTTAGATTTCATTTATAAGCACTGTCTTAAGACCTGCATATTTTATCATCACTATTGCAACTTTTAGTACCTAGTGGAATTACAGTGCGGACATATTTAGCGCTGCATGGGTTGTTCCGGCTAAAACATTTGACGATAGGAAATGTGGATGTTGGTAGCAGATACCAAGATTAAATGCTGTGCTGAAGAACAGCTCTGCAGGGTTTCTCTGCAATGGTGTTAGGACTCTGTCCTTCCTGTCTCGAGCTTTCTAGCTCCCTGGGCAGAGTCATGACATTGCCACGTCTTTCGGGTTTCTGTTGTGTTATGTGTGGAGACATGTGGCTTTATGTTGTTACTTAATGCCACGTGTCTTCCTGTTATGTCTCTCAGCCCCACCCTCCTATCTCCTGTGATTTTATTAGGGTTTCATTCCCATCGTCTGTTTTGTAATTCACCTCGTTAGGGTTTCATTCCCATCAGCTGTCACCACTCTCCCCATGTAATCACTCCTCGTTAGTGTCTCCCTTTATATGGTCTCAGTTTTTTCTCTGTTCAGTGTTGGTGCATTGTCTTTATCTATTGTCTATTGTCTCTATGCCCAATGCTGATGGCCGTCATTGGATTACATGTTGTTCCAGTTTGTATAGTTATTAGTTCATTTTTCCTAATACCCTTGTTTTCTCCTCCTCGTGGGAGGTGTTTGTTTGCCTTGTTTTTTGGTTCATGTTTTTCCCATTGTGGATGTTTCATTTAATAAAAGTTTGTTTACGTTAACCCTTCGTCTTCCTGCATCTGGGTTCTGTCCTAAGCCATTTCGTGACAGAATGCACCAACCCATAAGAACCCAGCAGGCGGCGATTTTCCCTGCAAGGCCTCGCCAGCCTGGTCCCCTCTCCAGCATTCGCCAGGGGAACTTGGACCGGGACGAGTACCTGGACAGGTTCCTGGAAGCCGCAGTGGAGGAGCTCTTCGGGGAGGAAGAGGTGACGGCGGCATTCAACAGCGGACTGAGGGTCCCCCTATCGCCTGCGGAGATGAGGAGGCTGAGACCGCTTGGCTTCGAGGGTGTGCTCCAGTTCGCCATGAGCCGACCGGAGCCCAGTGTCTCCGTCTGTCCGAGGTTGTCTTCTCCGTTGGGCCCCATCCCCGAGGATCATACCCGGGAGCTTGGGGTGGTGACCACCACCGCACCATCAGCCTCGGACCCTGCAACCTCTTCACCACCTACCAGTCTTCAGGGCAAGCGTGGAAGGAGAGAGTCCTGGGGGTCCTCTTCGGAGGCCTCCAACGCGGAGCCAGCCCCGTCCTTCACCTCCTTCCTCCAGCCGACTACCAGGAGATTGGCTCGGCAGAAGAGGAAGAGGCAACGGAGGGGGGCACGTAACCCAGCCCAGCCGGCGCTCCTGCCGGTTCTCCAGCCGGGTTCACAGCCAGCGATCCAGCAGGCGTCCAGACCTGCCTCTCCGCAGGCGTCAGGACCTGCCTCTCAGCAGGCGTCAGGACCTGCCTCTCAGCAGGCGTCAGGACCTGCCTCTCAGCAGGCGTCAGGACCTGCCTCTCAGCAGGCGTCAGGACCTGCCTCTCAGCAGGCGTCAGGACCTGCCTCTCAGCAGGCGTCAGGACCTGCCTCTCAGCAGGCGTCAGGACCTGCCCTTCCGCAGGCATCAGGACCTGCCCTTCCGCAGGCATCAGGACCTGCCCTTCCGCAGGCATCAGGACCTGCCCTTCCGCAGGCATCAGGACCTGCCCTTCCGCAGGCATCAGGACCTGCCCTTCCGCAGGCATCAGGACCTGCCCTTCCGCAGGCATCAGGACCTGCCCTTCCGCAGGCATCAGGACCTGCCCTTCCGCAGGCATCAGGACCTGCCCTTCCGCAGGCATCAGGACCTGCCCTTCCGCAGGCTTCAGGACCTGCCCATCCGCAGGCTTCAGGACCTGCCCATCAGCAGGCTTCAGGACCTGCCCATCAGCAGGCTTCAGGACCTGCCCATCAGCAGGCGTCCAGACCTGCCCATCCGCAGGCATCCAGACCTGTCCTTCCGCAGGCGGACTTCCAGCCGGTGCCTCAGCCAGTTCTCCGGCCAGCATCACCTCAAACTTTTTTCCCCCTTGGACACACACCTCTCCCTAGCCTTTTCAAGTCCCCGCCGGTCTCGTCCGGTTGTTTCAAGTCCCCACCGGTCTCGTCCGGTTGTTTCAAGTCCCCGCCGGTCTCGTCCGGTTGTTTCAAGTCCCCGCCGGTCTCGTCCGGTTGTTTCAAGTCCCCGCCGGTCTCGTCCGGTTGTTTCAAGTCCCCGCCGGTCTCTTCTGATTGTTTCGAGTCCCCGCCGGTCTCGTCCGGTTGTTTCAAGTCCCCGCCGGTCTCGTCCGGTTGTTTCAAGTCTCCTCAACCTGTCCCACCCTTTCCTGGTGTCCCCAAGGTTTGGCCTCCCATTCCCCCACCCCCCCTCCCATGTTTGTTGTTTTTGTTGACCCACCCGAACCCCTTCATAGCCTCCCTTATGTTCCCCTTAGTTTGTTCTGTGTTGTGCTTGTGGTGTTTGTCTTTGTGCTTTGGTGTTTTGGCCCGCTGAAGTTTCTCCCTTGAGACGCCATGGGGCGTTTCTGGGGGCGGGGGTAATGTTAGGACTCTGTCCTTCCTGTCTCGAGCTTTCTAGCTCCCTGGGCAGAGTCATGACATTGCCACGTCTTTCGGGTTTCTGTTGTGTTATGTGTGGAGACATGTGGCTTTATGTTGTTACTTAATGCCACGTGTCTTCCTGTTATGTCTCTCAGCCCCACCCTCCTATCTCCTGTGATTTTATTAGGGTTTCATTCCCATCGTCTGTTTTGTAATTCACCTCGTTAGGGTTTCATTCCCATCAGCTGTCACCACTCTCCCCATGTAATCACTCCTCGTTAGTGTCTCCCTTTATATGGTCTCAGTTTTTTCTCTGTTCAGTGTTGGTGCATTGTCTTTATCTATTGTCTATTGTCTCTATGCCCAATGCTGATGGCCGTCATTGGATTACATGTTGTTCCAGTTTGTATAGTTATTAGTTCATTTTTCCTAATACCCTTGTTTTCTCCTCCTCGTGGGAGGTGTTTGTTTGCCTTGTTTTTTGGTTCATGTTTTTCCCATTGTGGATGTTTCATTTAATAAAAGTTTGTTTACGTTAACCCTTCGTCTTCCTGCATCTGGGTTCTGTCCTAAGCCATTTCGTGACAAATGGCAGTGTATTGCTTTGATTCAAGAAGAAACATGTCACCTGCAGCACTGAGTCAAAGGGACCAGGATGGACATTTCATCATGAGAATGTTTGCCAAATCTGAGGGGATGCAAACAAACAGTATTAGATTCATCTACAGTAGTCATTGGCTGAAATACCTAAACAACACTGAACCCATTGTCTTCCAAAGCACTGAGACATTTCTCAAAAGTTCTTTCATTTACAGGTTTTAAATGACATTAGGGTGATTGACAGAATGGTGCCAGAATTTTGTATTTTTGGGGAACTGTGCCTTAAAGTCTTTCCTAAACATCAAATGAATAGTAATAGTTTATAACATATGAGTTATATTAATGTCATTTCAAGTTACTGTGTCAAATGCTCTGACGGAGTGCATATGCTGTTGCTAATGCTAATGCAACTTAAATTCAAATTTAAGAAAAATATATTCATGCCCTAAAAAATTCTGTCATCATTAACTAAGCAACGTGACACTATGAAACTACAACTCCCATGAGCACTCCCTGCACCGCACCCAGTGTTTGGTCATCGAATGTGCACTACCAACACACAAGTCCGTGTGAAGAAGTTAAATGAACGGAAAAGTCTGTTGGTTATAACACCAGCTTGTCGATTAAACGGGTCGATGCTACAAGATAGTGTGGTGGCGAAGTCCCTTGTCCTCATGAAGTTCACTGAGCTCGAGAAGATGAAGATACTTAAGCCGCAATTTCTATGATGATGTATCCGGTTGACAAATGCCGCTAATGGGAAGATATGTCGATGTTTCACAGACTACGCGTGTAACATTTCATTATTGTGGGATATACGTACCAGCTGGTATATTTGGCTGGTCAATCTTTTTTCAAAGGGTTTAATTCTACTTTAAATCAAGTCATTTAGCTCTGATCAAGTATTCAATGTCACCTTAAATCATTTAAAATGTAATGTTATTTTCCTTTTCATTTTTGGGTGGACTAGTGTATGCCTTTAAGAATGTTTTGTGAATCCAGGCCCCAGGTGTACAAAGCGATGATCAAGTGAATAAAAGTCCTGTGCGACCCACCACTGTAAACCCTTTAACGCACACACATTACAGCTCACTGCTACTGTACTGCATAACTCTGGCCTTCACCAAATCTACATATTCACCGCTTTTAAGATAGAAACTCTCTGTTTCCATGGTTTCAGAGAAAAAGAGAAGTACCTGTGGAGTCATATGAAGCTTTAAGAAACAAGTTGTTTAGGACAAAGAGAACTATATTATAAAAGATTATAAAAATGACTTTACCCCCTGCCATTGTCAAAATGAATGATGAAGGTTTCGTTTCCAAACTTCTCGAAAGTTTCATAATGATGGCGATCCATGTTTCCTGTACAGTTGAAAGAGAAAAAAAAGTGAGTGATGGAAAGACACCAGATCAAATGAAAGAAATAAACTAGTATCTGAAAACCTACACAATGTGTGGAAATGAAAAGCCAAAGCATCCCATGAGAAAACAATGACGGATAATAAATGCGTTAAGCATGAAAAATATGCGTTAATGGCATATAATGGAACAGCAGATTATAGCCATTGTGTGTGGTGGGGCACTTGGTCTATCTTAAGAATCTCAATGAGCACTTTTTAGTAACGATTTTAAGTCTTACCCATCAAAAAGTCAAAAATAGTCATGTCAATGATGTCCAGAAGACGTGTTCCTTTGTCATAGGGTGGAATCTGCTTGACTTCATCGCAATAATCCGGGTCCACTTCCCACCTAACCATGAGAGAGAAACGTGTTTTACCTTGAATATGCACTTCATTTTGCCCCCTTTTGACAAATACAATATAACCTTTCTTGGGAACGCTGGAGCGCACATGCCGTCTAAAACAGCGTGGGTCATTGTTTTACTGCACAGATAGGGTTTCTCTGAGTGTAAGGGAGAACTGCAGCAGTCTTTTTTTGCTGACAAGGCCAGACTGTAGTTTAATGAAGATATGGGGTGGTGCGTAGAGACCTGAGATAAAGCGAAGAAAAAGAGCTTACTCGGCTTTCTTGCGTTTGTGGTAGGAACGGCGCCAAGGGTTCCTCCAGGTCTTGCGCTTCGCTAGTGCCAAGTCAGGAAGAAACGCAGCCAGGGAGCCCTCGATCTGGTCGGGCTTCCCACACAGGGCATGTTCTGTGGAGCAGTAGTAAGAGCACTCGCCGTAGAAACAGATGTTGTTGGCTGCAACAGAAAAGAAAGAGGTTTTGGGAAAGTGGGAAACAGCCCTTTGGGTCTGAAAGTGGACCACCGGTGAGAGAGAGATCTGATAAGAAGGTCAGAGGTGACGCTTATTGGGGTCAATCGTCTCTGGAGTGGAAACATTGTTATTTCTTGTAGTTTAGCTCCACTTGTTCTGGTTTTTGTTCTCAGTAAGTAGACATTTGGCTAATGCTTTTATCCAAAGTATGCTACGGTACACAAACTCCTGGGATATTCCTTCTGGAGTAACCTGGAGTATGGTGTCTTGTTCAAGGACACAATGGATGTAGCTAATACGTTGCCATTCCGGAATTTGAACCGGAAACCTACAGGTTAACCTCCCAGATCTTTAACCACCTTTCCATCTCTTTTGTATGTACAGTTCTAGCCCCTAACTGTAGAAATAATTTGCTAGCTTCTGTTTTCAACTACAATCAACTTGGCTTTACAAGTCATTTTAGCTCAGTTTTGCCCAGTAGACATAACTTGAAATTGAGTTGATTTAACTTGACTTGTAAATCGTTGTACTTAAAAACTTAAAGTGATTTAAGAAATTATTTCCTTCTTTAAAGAAATGTATTGATTATTTTCATAATTTAGGGTAACTCTTGTCATTTCAAACTTGTATGATTTTCTTTCTTCCGCAGAGCACAAAAGAAGATATTTTGAAGAATGTGGTTAACCCCATTCACGTGCGTTGGTTGTGTGTCCGTATAGTAAAGGTGAACGGGGGCCAGTGCTGTTCGGTTGCCAACTTTCCTCAAAATATCTTCTTTTGTGTTCTGCAGAAGAAAGAAATTCATACAGGTTTGAAATGACAAGAGGGTGAGTAAATGATGACAGCATGTTTATTTTGTTTATTTTCACTTTAAGGCAGCAAAGATTTTTTACAGAACCGTGCCCACGATATACCGATTCACAACCTAAGATCCAGATGTGCCATTCTGAAGGTTGCCAGCAAACTAAAAAGCAGATTCACTGCTGTTTAGCCAATGATGAATCATTATGTATAACGCCTTTTACCAATGTTTCCTGACACCACCCCCAGGGGGAAGAGAAGCCCTTTCACTCGTTCCCAGAAAAACACATTTGTCATGAAATGTGGAGGCAGGATGCTAATGATAGCCCTGCAGAGAGTGAATATGGCCAATCTATGTGCCTTATCCCAATGCTTACATCATCTAAATGTGGATCATTTCGTTGCCAAACTTTCTGCACGTGTTTTATTGCATGCTTGGTGCTCGCTAATTAAAGGCTGTAATTAGCCTAGACGCTTGTTTGGGCGTCATGTGCTGTCTGTGGATGCATCCGGCCGCATGTGCTGGCCTCCTTATGGGCTAATAATAGCAACAGCCCCCGAGTTGTTTGTGACACTTCTCTATTGATTTTGTTCTAAATGTGGATCCGAATCGACCACACCAGTTTTTAAATGAAATAACCTTAAAAGTCATAATAAGTATGCTATGCTACAGTAAGTAACGAATATATGAATTCCATCATTAGGTTAGTTTTGTTTAATTACACAATATTAATTATTGAAAAAACTTGTTTTGTGGTGAGCAGGGCGGGAGCGTGAGGGAGCGGCGCGACAGGAGTGATAAAGAGCGTCAGCTGCGCATGCACCGGTCTCGCATCTCTCATGGAGAAGCTCCGAAAGCAAAAGAGAGGAGTGTAAACAGGGAAGGGCGAGAGAGAACAGGCCTGGATGATATGTTATGTTTTATTATGTTTGTGTGGCCGGCAGTCGAGTGTGAGGGAGCTGCCGGCATTTTAAGTTCAAGATAAGGAAG
The DNA here is from genome assembly GCF_947034865.1 of Barbatula barbatula. Lineage (NCBI taxonomy): Eukaryota > Metazoa > Chordata > Actinopteri > Cypriniformes > Nemacheilidae > Barbatula > Barbatula barbatula. The sequence continues at coordinate 23,049,215 of NC_136769.1, read as the reverse complement.
GAAGGAGGCGGGAACCGGCGAACATAAAACAGACTTTTAATAAAATAAACAAACAACAAAACAAAGCTCCCTCACGGGCGACTGCCGGCCACACAAGCATATTAAAACATGACATATTATCCAGGCCTTGTCCTCTTTCGCCCTTCCCTGTTGTCGCTCCACACTTATGCTTTCAGAGCTCCTCTATGAGAGATGCGAGACCGGTGCACGCGCAGCTGAGGCTGGTTATCACACAGGTCACTTACGGCTCTGGTCCGTCCCTGCTAGTCACAAATATTTTTACACATTTTGGCTCGTAATAAACAAACTGTGTCTTGTTTAAAGATATAATTTTACATAATTAGCTAGATGCTAACACTTTGATGCAACATAGAAACCGAAATCCTAAATCCTTACTTCCTACATTTCTTCACTAATATAGTCCACTTGAGCAAGCGAATGAAACCAAGTAAGTGAATTCGGACACTTTTGTGATGCGTCATGGGATTGAACGAGTGCACTCAATGATTTCCACTACACATGGATGCCTCTCAAATAGTGCAGTATTTTAGGGAATGGGAGCTATTTTGGACACAGCCAAGTACACATTAATGGAGGCTGTGGGGTCGAGGTATACACAAGGTACCGTGTGCCAATACTGACTAGTGTCTTACTACAGTCTAAAGTTTTGCCATACTTGTATTGCGCTGTAGAAGTTTGTGAATTGTGAAGTCGCACGTTTTGTGCTTGACATTATATGCGTGAGAATCACCACCTTAGAGATTGAAAGCATGGCCTGATGGGATAGAAGAAAAGGTCTCGAAAAGGGAGTCATACCTGGGGATATGAAGAATGTCCGCCAGAGCTTTTTGTCACGGGTCACGTCTCGGATCTCCCGTGTCATGTTCACCAAGCGGCCGGCCACGGGTGGAACTCTCCGGAAATCCAAGATTCTGTGCACAACAAACAAATGACAGCGGCAATTATTCATCTGTCATGTTTCATCGGATGGTTTCTCAAAATCTCCTTTTATCCACACGTCACACTTTTCACAAGATGCAGCAACACCAGACATTCAATCTTCTGTCACATTCAATACAGAGGAAGAAAGCAATTAAGAAAACAAACAGAATAGTGTCTGGATAATGAGTGTTTTCTCAAAAATCACCTGCGCTCCACAGCTGAGCGCACACTTTGACTGTACAACACCTGCATAAGTGATCCTTATTGATGTTTAAAGACACTTTGATTGGTGTTTAATCTTCTGGTCACATATGCCCTCCCCTCCATCCTCACTGCCTTCAAATGTCTTGTGCTTCCACAAAATCAATTCTGGGGAGGAATTTACTAAATTGCAATTCAATGAAAAACAGTCTATTGTCAAACAAAAATAAAGCGTATTACATCCATATCTTTTGCGTCTATACTGCCATCTCTGTTTGAAACATCAAATTGCAGGTTATACATAGACATTTCCTGTTAAATGGACGGTTCCTTTGAAGAGTTTATTTCAACAATGAGATTAAAATGATTCAAAAATCATGTTTTTTGTTTTGCATTCCAATTAATATCAATCAAACTGCACTTGGTTTGTTTTGATTCAAGCCATAATAACAACAACAAAAACTACAGCTAACTTAAAGACGTTAAAAACATATGAAAAAACAGAGCTATCTCATTTCGGAAACAAACTCTTCATATATTTGAATAAATAAAAAACATTTTGGGTCTATTTAACCATTTTTTTAAATTGACATGAAGAAATGTAATGTATATGATTTTCTAGGAATTTAAAATAGCTTTTATTGTAAACCTGAATTGAATTCTACATCTCATTTGACACCTTTATTCAATGTTTAAATTCAGGCAACAAACTGAAATCAAACAGCACGTCTTTTATCAAATTCAGACCAGGATGTGTGTGTTCACCTCATGCGCTTTGTGATAGCAGTGGTCTGTTTCGAAGAAAAGCCCACATCGTGTGGTGTGACTGTTTGCAAGATTAAACCTCTAGAGACAGATTGGCTCCAGGCCCTTGAGAGACAGAAACCCAAGACTTGAGATAAAACTACTCAGGGCGCAAAGTCACTCTGGCCGCTAGTGACAAAGAGCCCAGTGTGGACGCTCAGCATTCTAGGAACATTCTGTCAGCTGTTTGTGGAAATAAAGCAACAACACAGCGAGAAATAAAAGTGGTCTGTATTGAGATTGAATTTAGTAGCGCAGTGTTTCTTGTAAAAATCAATTGTTTCCGCATGCGCTCGCAAATAAGACATCAGTATAATATTTCACCGGCGAGCGTCCTTTCTCCAGCTTTATCGCTGTGCCAACAGAAATTGGCATATCAAACTGCACATTGTCCTGTTCTCACTAAAATACGTAATGGACATGACAGGCGCCTTAGAGAAGACAAAAAAGGTTCTTGGGGAAATGAAGTGGGTCTCGCAAGCTCAATTAGCGGCACAAAGCTGCTCTCTGTGGGGCGTCTTAAAGTCAACGGAGAGTTTCTCCTGAATTCTCACTGCTCTCTCATGCACCTTGTTACCTCGGGGTAACTGTAAGGTGTATCACCTCGAAAGCGCTTTCCAGGCCGTTGTCTAAAAATCTTGAGGGACGTGCGGGGAGCGGCGAGGATATCCTCGGTCGGTTTGACATCACAGAGCTCTCGTCCACTGGAGACCAGTGTCAGGCCACAACAGGTGTTTGGGTCAAATAACTGGGGAAACCCAAGTAAAGATCTCTGAGCGAATTTCTTAAAAACCCACGGAGTGGTTGAATTGGGATACAGTTCGCTGTCAATAAACGGATGCAGGCTAACAGATTGTAAATATTATTCATTTTATTATTCTTTCACTTACGTACATAAACAGCACGGAGTAAACGCGTCATCTGTGTCTGAATGTTAGGATTTGCCCAAAACAATTCTTCCCTTGGTTTTTTCTGATCTGGTATATGTTCATACCGAGCATCTTTTTCTATGTTTACACACTGCATCATACCGGTAATTTACTGGTAATGCGTCAACTTAGCATACCGAAAATGTGAAAGAACATATTTATTGGTATTATTCATGCTGTGTTCAAACAGGATCTGTTAAATTAAATTTACCAGTAAAGCTAATGACAATGACATCAGTAAAGTCTGGGCCAAAACTGCATCTTATTCAACTTTAATGTCAGACTCTCATTCCAAAGTCTAAGATCTGCCATCCGTAAAACACCTCCAAAGTCCAAACACTTCTGTCAAACAAAGATAAAGACCAAGTAAACTATGTAAGGAAGCAAAAGCACACATTATTGGCAATGCTTAAGGTTATATGGGTTCATTGTTATTCAGGTTAGCATAGTGGGCGTCTCTGGAACAGTCAAATATAGTCAGATCTAAGTGGAAATAAATACACACACATAACTCTCTCTCTCTCTCTCTCTCTCTCTCTCTCTGCAGGTGTTTTAGTCTTACCTGTCAAGATGAAATGCAGCGATCTCTGCGTTGTGTCGCTCAAAGTCGGAGAAGTAGAAGAAGTCTGGAGGTGTTTCTTGCTCCCTGGTTTGTCTACGAGAGAAAGGAAGATGGATGTTAGATGGGACTGCTTGTTAGACCCTGAGATGCTCGTACTATCACAGCTACATTTATAATGGCATGCTAGAAAATATTTACAAACAGCATGCGAAAAAAACTACTATTTCTATAAGAACCTCCAAACCTCTTTCAGAAACCTAAACAGTGTTTCTATATTTGGTAGACACTTTTGTACATTACATTTTATATCTTACTTCTTTAGCAGACACCTTATGAATTCTCTAAACAGCATTTATCATTAGCATGTGCGATCGAACCCGTGACCTTTGTGTTGCTATGACAAACCTCTACCATTAAATCTACAGGAACACAACTGTGCTTATAAGGTATTCATTTTAAGTGTGCTTTTCCTGGGAATCGAACCCAAGATGATTCAGGTACAGGACACGGAAACGGACAGCGTGCCAACTTCTGCAAGGCTGGATCAGCTACATAAGATGCGTGTGTGTGTGCGTACACAACAGATTTTGGCAGGAAACAACCTGCAGGTGCATGTTTTCGCTTCACGAGACAGACAGCTTACAAGACTTAGACGGACAGGCTCAGACAAAAAACCCTAGAATCCAGACATGCAATAAACAGTGATATCACTCATGGTAACTCATGGACATGGGTGTTCCCCAAAAGAAGTGTAAGATCTTTCCTGGAATAATTACATCACGAGCCCATGAAACAGAGGTGTATATCAGATTAGCAATCCAGGGTTTCTGCTCATGGCTAATCTCAGTTAGCATTGGTCTTTTTAAGGTTACTTCCGAAATTCTTAGAAAAGAACAGACTGTGGATCTTAATCTGATGGAAAAATGTTTGAGGATGGAAAATTCTTGACAGTTTGAGACATCGTTGAGATGCTCTGACGAACCATAGCAGATCCTTTCCATTTAATCTCACTTCCATTTCATCTAAGGGTTTTTTAGGAAGTTCCCTCTCATCTCCAAAACCTTCAATCTCTCCAGACCTAACATTCTATTTTGTTATATTATCTATTTAGGCGCAAACATTGGCATTTTCATCCAGCCATTAGCTCTAAGTGCCTTCCTCTCCACTGTCAAAACACTAATGGAAAAGACGTTTGATATATTTTCATGTGAGGGACAAAGCAAAGCTTTCCTCTCTGAAATCACACTCCGCAATTATTGTGGTTTACTACATTTCCTAGTTAAAAAGGGAAATAATGGATTTTTATTTGCCAGACAGAGCCTAAAATGTAGTGCTGCTGATCCAGGAAACTTCCTCTGGAGATGTGACTCTCCCGAATCAGACAGCAGTTTATTAATAGATATTTACTGTATATTTATTTTGTATCAGTTTTTGTTGATATAGAATCAAAAGAAAAACAAATGTTATGATAAATAAATAGATATAATGCCATAATCCACAAGAGGGCGTGCGATACAGTGATGTACAGGGAATGGCTCAGAATGAAAAATATAGATTTTTATTCAATAGGGTAGACACTGTTCAAACTATTTTGTTTTATAATGTAAAATTATCAGGAAGTCCAACAAATGATACAGTGTCAGCAATTTGTCTGTCTAGGCTGTTTACTGTTAACATTACTGTACTACAGTAATAAAAAATTGTGATTCATACATAGATGGTGCCATACAGAGTCTAAAATATTAGGCATGAAATGGAGAATGGAGATCTGAAACGGACAAATTGAATTTATGTTTGTACCACATGTAAGCACAGCACATGTCAGATCCACACGACCACAGCACTGACACAAGAACATACTGCTGTGTAGATGACATGAAACCTTTATGAATATCTAGTAAACACATCTAGTAAAAACAACAGAAAGTGACTCAATTCGTGCAAAATGAATGTCCTACCCTCCATATTGTCACAACGCCTAAACGTCCCATAACGGACAAGCACAGGACATTTGTTCAAATGTTTCTGAAATAATATGTGCCGTGGCTAAAAAGCGCCTGGAGCTCTTCTCGGCTGTTACCTCTTACTGAGCTGTGATTGGCAGGACGGTTGCCACGGTCACCCTGACCCTGCGCGCAGCCTCCAGTCTGGGAAGAAGTCCTGCCGGTTTGACATGTGACAGCTCATTGTGCTCCAGGGGCTGACGGGTGGATCGCTCAGTGGTTGTGCCATATTAATGTGCTTTTTTTCCGTGAGAGAACAGGAAGATCAATTATCTTGATATAAATCTCATTGCCAATAAAAGCAGGAGACAGCCTGCGTGTTTGTTGTTTGCAGAGCAGCGCGAGAGCCGCGGCAATACACGTCGCTCAAAATGGCTGTATGAGTCCCCGTAGGCGCAGGTAAACAAAGCGAGGTCACCTTGGAGTTAAACGCTGGCCTGCTGAGATACTTCAATGACATAATTCTGTGACACATCTGACATCCAACGTACTGTATCGCTACACGGACTGCACGTTAAGGAAGAGCAGGCCGGTCTAATTGATGTTCCCTCAGAGATATTAAAACTCATTTAAGTCCCATCACTTCTTTCGTCTTTCTGGCAGATGGCTTTGTCGAGCACTCAGCACATGGTGAAAGCGATGACAAAACATCAAGCCAGCCACCTGAATCCGTCTCTTTTTTATAGCGTGCGGTGTACATCATCAGAACAGTAATCAGATTAAAAGCTTTCTGGACGTGTCGTGTTCTGCCGTACTGGTAAGTCCGTACATTTTTCATCCGCTGTACATTTTCATATGTTCCCCACATGAAACCATCATATTTCCAGCCAGACCACTGCAGTAATAGTTATGCGTGTGTTCATTTTTACTTTACCACTCTATTTCATGCATTCTGACTCTTCTTTACACTGTTGAACGTGCTGGCTTCTCATGCTGAACATGGTCATCTTGTCAAAAAAATTAGTCAGGTTCTTAGTCCCTTATATCAGGGGACAGGGCAGTCGTGGCCTAATGGTTAGAGAGTCGGACTCGTGACCAGAAAGTTGCCAGTTCGATCCTCAGGGCCGGCAGGTAACGACTGAGCTGCCCTTGAGCGAGGCACCTTACCCCTACTTGCTCCCCGGGCGCTGCAGTGTTAGCTGCCCACTGCTCCGGGTGTACGTGTGTTCACAACTTGCTGTGCGTGTGTTCACTACTCTCTGGATGGGTTAAATGCAGAGGTTACATTTCAGGTATGGTTCACCATAACTAACAAATAGGGCACTTTCACTTATTGGACAATTCTCCTAGAAAGCACATGCACACGTCAACCGGCGAGAGAAAGAGAGCGCCCATCAATGTGCATTGTTCGGGTTACGGAAGCTTGGCTGTGTGTTCACGGCATTTCAGTGATGAATGTTATACAAACGGTGGATGTAACGCTGGATAGATGGTTTGAAACTGATAGATGGTCCCAGCGCTAAAATATGCATGAACTGCATGCTGAGGTCATGTCTGTGTATTGCTGACAATCGGCACATACGTGCATAATGTAAACAACAAAAACTTATTGTGAATCAACAGTTATGAAGGGATAATGTGATGATGTATTGTGTGCTAGTGCTGTAGTTCCGCCCCTCTGCATGCGTTCAGGGCTCGCTGTTTTCGGAAATAACCGTACAGCTGTATCTGTCTTTTATAAATGTGATCAAACTAAAACTCTTTGAAGGTTACAAATATTAAATACACCTATATAGGTGTTCAAGATTAATGAGACTCTGTGTTACCTCTGCTTTATGAGAACCAAAAAGTCCAATGAGGTGTGAACAGAACACACTAAACAACTGAATACATAATTCTTTCTGTTATTAGATGTCAAGAAAAACTAAAAAGACTATTGAATCATAAATGATATTGACTTCGGCAAACAGATCAAAGTTAAATTATTCATCATTCAGTAAGAAAAACATGTTTCATCAAATCTATGTATTTTCCAGACAGTTGCTTACAATTGTGAAGAATGTTTTTGAGCATTAGATACTTTTTGAAGTTAAGTTTTTATTCCTCACCTCGTAAAACAAATACAAACAGCCTTGAGATTGTGTGGTGAAAAGCACAAACGCATGAAATGACATCAGTGCAGATTCAATTCAACACAATTTGCAACTCATTTTACTTCTGTATTGTGCTGCATTTCAGAGTGAAACAAGACATTGAACAAGAACAAATATACTGGATTGGACTTGAAATCCTCTATCAACAGTTTGATTGAACCGTAAAAAGTAGGAGCAAGGCGCTGGACAAAAAAAGGGATTGGTCATATCTGTCATGATTCTGACGCATCATGTCATGTTTCTCTTTGTTTAGTGGCAGGATCATGACAGAACCTCATGTTTAATGTGGAGAGAGGCAATTATTGTTATGGTCTCCCATACACTCTCTCTGGTCTCGTCTCTGTTCCCATCCTCTCGTAACCTGATTATTGTTTATTGCCCTACACCTGTCCCTATCTTGATTTGGTCCCTTATTTAATGCCCTTGTGTCTTCTGTCTTGTGCTGGTTCATTGTGGTTTGTGTGGTGAGTTCCTGTATTATGTCAGTTTAGTCATGTGTAGTTTATGTCAAAGTGTTAATTTAAGTTTTGTTTCAGTGTAGTTAGTCCTAGTCCTGTCATGTATCCATGTTTTGTTATGTTACCCCCACGTGGGTCTTTGTTTTATTATTTATTAAATTATCTGTTAACCCCTTACCCCCTGTCTGCACCTGGGTCCTCTGTCCTTGTCTCACCACTCGAGAACCACGACAATATCCACCAAAAACGTGAGACTATTAAGGGAGTGGTCTAATGGGATTATTAACTTTAGTAAGCCATAATGTAGCTGTTTGAGCATAAACAACATCTGGAGTCAAGTTCACAGCAAACTGGGAAATTTGTTCAGAAATCGCGTTTTAAGGACTACAAATATCTTGTTGGGACTACAACGAGCGTCTTCCTGGGTTATTGACATCACAAACCCTGAAACGTACATGAAGCCTGCTCTCTGGGACACGGATATGGTAATGAGGAATGCTTTAAGTGGATGACCTATCATGACAGACTTGGTCAACTTGACTAATCAAAGCGTTTCAGAAGGAGGAACTTCATAGATCCAGAAACTCAACGGCCTGTTTTCTGAGACTTGAGACAGCAGTGTAGAATACAGGTAAAATATGTGAGATATAAAGCGTTGTATGAAAATCAACCTATTGTTGAGCACACAAAAAAACATACTGTAATGAAGATTTCAAAATAGACATAATAGCACCCCTTTAACAGTACATTAAAGGCACAGTGACAGCTGTCAGTTACTGGATTGGCCAATTTCACCAGCAAATATCTCCCGTCTGAGCCTTACACGTCTGTCAATACACATTTGCGATCAAAGCAGGCCGGCACACGTAGAGCAAAATGCGACACGCTTCGCCACGTCCAGATGGTCTAATTTAGCCGGAGAGGTCTCCAACATGTACAGAAAGACAAGCAGAGCTTCAGCCGTATGACCTCTCGCACCTTCATTCTCTCATTCTGCCCTGCTCTATTACCACCCGTATTAAAATATCAGTGCCACCTGCTTAAACTCTGTCACCTGTGTTACTGTCAGAGCTGCAGTGGGTCAAGGGTTCATTCTTTCAGCAGGTCATGAGCATTCTCTCCTTCAGACTCACAGATAATGAAATCTGCCCATCTGCAAAGTACAGCTGGCCAATGGAACTAAAATATTATAGTCTTTTGACAGTATTCAGCATATATCTATATTCAAGCATCTGTAAGGGTTTAAAAAAGAGTGATTTGTTTCTATTTACAACATTGTACACCACTGAATGAACCAGGGTTTAAGTCAGACACACATTTCCAAATGTGGGGGTCGTGGGCTGAAATGTTTGGGAACCCCTGCTGTATAAGAATAAAGACAAGAGCGTGGACGGTAAAAAAGTGGAACAACATAGAATTAGAGATGAGATTGGCTTTAGGCTTCAGACAGGGCAGTATTACGGAAGACAATGAAGTCTACCATCATCCAGATAGAAGATCAAACATTCCCAGCAAAGAAAACCTTCAACAGAATAAATGACCTGAAAATGTGAGGAAGAAACGTTCAGTGCCTTCTAAAGACTTACAGAGGACTTACATAAGCCAGCACCAAGATTATTATACTGTTTTATCTGCTTATGAGGTTCCTAACCTAATTCAGACAAACAAATCTTTCACAGAGTGTATTACGTGTATTTTTTCTTCCGGTTTTCTTCACATGAACTAGTTTTTTTTCTTTTGTGTACCCAAATAACAAATGTTCTGACCTGTGTCAAAGTTTCATTGCTTTGACCAAACAAATGGTAAACAAATGAAAAAATTGATTTATGAAAAAAAGAATGATTAACTATACGTTTAACTGAATATTTCTTAAATCATTTTAAGAAAATTTGAATTATTAACTATTTGGTATGACTTGTTATCATAAATGACGTGTTCAATTACATTTGTTGTCTAAGAACAGTTATTTTGTTATTAACGATGATTTGTAGAGCAATTTGCTATTGTGTGAAACAGAACACATTTACATATCAAGCACATTATATAGTGAACATTACACATGAAGAATTGCAGCTCAGAATGGAAAGGCGGATGAGAAACTAATGCCTTTGGAATGGAGCGTGCCATGTGTTTGAATAACTGGATTGGATAAGATTGCAAGTCAATGTGACGCTTTTCATAGTCTTTGTAATGAATGCAGCAATGATTTTGGGGTCTAATTTAACTTTGAAATGCAATTAAGTTCTGGGGGGCTTACGAAGGGTAGTTGTTGAACTAAACTGAGCAATTGATCTTCGAGTAATAACAGGTGATGAGGTTGGCATCGACTTAAACTCGGGGATGCTGAAACAAAGCGGCCGGTTGTTTCCGTTGCCATTTCCAACGTCAAACACTTTGCTTCACGCCTTTCACATACTGTAGGCCCACTGTACATTAAGATACATGTGATAATTGGAAGCAGTGCAAATTGCTGGAGTAATTATATTTCAGGGTTAAGAGAATTAAGGGTCATTGTGACTTTTAATTAGAGTTGCCCTAGGGTGCCTTAGGAAGATTACGGTACATCGATTTCATTTCTCTCTCTCTCTCTTGCCATGCTTAACTTTTTCTCTCAGAATATAATTGACATTTTCCCCAGGCAACAGATTCATTATGAAGCACAGATTCGAGCTTCTGTCGGTTTGCTGCACGTCGCATGTCTTGAGACGTTTCCTTCTGTCACCAACATGAGTAAGAGTCTAGTTTAAAACGGCTCTCCTTGTCCTTTCTGTAATGTTACCGTCATATCCGGAGTACACAAATCACTGTAAACAAACCAAACCAACAAGTGGCTGCGCTGCGGTAAGTTAGAGCCGCTCTAGACATTCCCAGCATCCTCTCTGACCCGCTGATTCTGTCTGAGAGGAGTTTGAAGTTTGGACATATGCCTGTTTTCTGCTGGCGTGTCGGTGTGAGAGAACATATGGACCACATGCCTCTCAAGGTCTCTTTAATTAACAAGGGAGAAAGAGGATGTGCTAGCTGCGAATCAGTGAGAAATCCCCCAAACCGACTGAGCGCACAGAGAAAACTCCTGCTCAGCACTTGAGACCCCCGAGGCTCAGAGCACTAATTGCAATTCAGTGACGGACTAAAAGAATTCAACTAACAACAGACTGGATATCGGCCTATTCTGCTTCTAGTGTGTTACCTTTCTCCTAAAGCCTACGAAAAAAACATGAGCAGATGTTTCTGGCACCCAAAACAGTCATAACCTAGTTTGACACGACCAATTTCTGCCTCGCTCTGACCCTTAAAGCGATAGCTCCCCAATACAGACGTTCTCTATTTGTTTTCTCACGGATTACTTTTTACAGCCAAACATAGTTTTTTCACACTTTATACATGTACTATGTAGATCACAAACTGAAGCTCCAAGAAGCGAATCCATCATGATAAAAGTTAAAAAAGCCATTTTTGGAGTGAAACGATCAATAGGTGTGTGCGAGGAAAACATATAACATTTTGAGCTTATTTAGCGAATTTGAAACAATCACATTCAAGGTCTAAATTAAAATACGGGAACACGTCGAGTTAGTCACGACACATGCTAGAACTAATGACACGTTTTATTGTTGTGTCGCTATATTTAAATTAGGCACTTTTGGGGATTTTCTACTAAATAAACGAAAAATGTTGTTTCTTTTGCAAAGTACTCAACCCGTTGAAGTCATTTAAATGTATTTATGCGTTTTCACGAGTTCAATATTTTGGAAGCTATTGACGTACATAAAGTGAAAGATGTTTTTATAAGTCATATGGGATGGATGGGACGATTATAAAAAAACGTACATAAACAATTGGAGGAAACAATAAAACTGAAAAGAATGTTGGTACTGTACCTTTAAGACTTCTATATGTAAATGACCTATGATTGGCCAACCATCTTTAGGGTGGGCCAATTCAATCTGTTATGTTTACAAATCATATACCAGTATGTCAAAACCACAGGTTTTGGCAATCTGACATCGGAAATTTGGCTTCGAAACTCTATAAGAGAAATAATTCAGACAGTTAAATCCTGTGAGACTTAAGAGGAATGATTGCCTCAACTTTTTCTGCAATGCCCAACTGCAGCACTTTGCTTCGCCTCGGCCCGTTCACAAGATTTGCAGGAAAATATCAAATTCTATGAAGGTTTCTTTGTACCACAGAGGATCTCTTTTCGCTACCGCAGATCCTCTTACTTCTGTGAGGAAATATTGCACGTCATATCTTGAGCGGGGACCTTTCCATAATTAATAATCCCTGTCTTGAAATGGATTTCTTGGAAAGGAACAGTGACACATTCCTTCTTCCTTTAGCTGGCGGTGTTTTGAGGGTCAGGAGGTATACGCACACCTGAATGATCTACCCACTGTTTTTACATACGAATGGAAATATAGTAACAGCATTACAAACACACTTCATTTCACTGTAACCAATCAGACAGCGCTCAAATTACTATTTCAATTACATTTCTTTGGTTAGTGACATTTTATGAATGTAAATATTAACAGCAGATTTCAGCTGTGCTGTCTGACACAAGCGTGGTGACCACAAGCACCTGCAATGCATGCCGACAGGGATTTACCCTTTATGCAGGTTGCCTACTGTTTTATTTCTGATGTGCTCAGAAAATATGTATTAACACTTTTATTTAATGCAATTTACAAAAAACTTAATCTTTCACTGGAGCAATTCAAGCTTAAAGTGCTACCGCATTTTCGCAAGTCTGAGCTGCTAATACAGACAACAAGCCGCACCCACCACACAACTGAGAACATAATGTTGTTGCGTTCATAAACAGCTATGAAAACGTACTGGTAAAAGAGCACCAGGACGTGATAAAACATTTTTCCTTTAAGAGTTTGATCCACTCAACTAAAGTTTTTTTTATTTGTGCAGTCAAATTTATTTGAATCAAACTGCAGTTTTTGTTTTTGAGCCATAATAACTCAGAATAATCTCATTTTGGAACCAAACTCTTCAATTGGACAAAATGTATAGATATAAGGGATGTTTATTAAACTTGATAAACTTCCCATGTGAAGAATCACAGATGAGATTTAGACATCAATGAGATACTTACAGTCAATGGAGAGCAAATGCAAATTCTCCCGCATCTCAGATATTTCTCACGAGAAAAATTCACTTTCACACACAAAATCTTAATCTCACTTAGAAGAGAGAGTGATTCATCATAGGATGCTAATAATACGATTTTAATATGAACATCCACATTCATTTTAAAGCTTTCAATGTACTTTAAAAACTTTGTTTATATTTTCATTCATTCAAAGACATTTGTGTAGAAACATCTGAGAAATGCATCAAATGTCCTGAGCTATGAAAGTGCAACATCTGAGCATTTTTTCTATGGGTAGTGAAACATCAAGAAAGCCACATTTCAAATATGTACGACATATCTGTGTAGAGATTCCCTTTATCGCTCTACACTCCAACAACAAAGCCGCGCTCAACTCAACAACCCAGCACAGACATGACAAAAGGGGCTCGAGAGTTAATGGATGTGCATTGTCAGTCGTGGAGGGGCGACAGGCCATCGGAGGGACATACAAACGAGCCATTACAGCAGCGCCAGATAATGAAACCTCAATCAAGGTTTAAGAGCGCCGAGGGCTGGTCATTCGTCCTTGTTCGTGCTGAGCCCAGATTTACCAGAATAATGGGCAGCGGAGATGGAGAAAAATTCTCATCCCGAGAGCTCCAGTCCAAAGCTTCAATCCTTCATGCCTTCAGAGGAAGAACAGAAGGATGGATGGGGTGTTAAAGGGGGGATGGTGAGAGGCGGTGGATTGTGGTTTAGAGCTATTTCCAGGGCAAACAACCAGCTTTGGTACACTGTAAAAATGCAGGGTTGTGGGGTCAAATATGGACATTTTCTGCTTTCAATTAAACCTGTGTTTGTCCATTTTTTGTTTGTTAAAATATATACCTGAACACACGCAACCCTTCACAACACGATACTTTAGTGCAAACACTTTCACTAACTAATTTAATGTCAAATAAATGTTTGTGTGTTTTGTGCCAACCCACAACTGTGGCATGGAAACTGCATTCTGCTTTTGTGGGCGCGTTTGTGCCACTACGTTCAATTTGCATAATTCCTTTAGCGAATCGACTGCTGAAACAACACAGACTGCGTTTGTAAATAAATTGCGCCATCAGCATGTGCAATTCGTCCTTAGTGAATTTCCCCACCGAGTGTTTCTCCCTGCCAGACAGAAGCCGAGAGAGAGCAGTGGTGGGAGCATTAAAGATGACTTGCCCAACCACTTCCAGCTTCTTAATTCCGATCTTGAGCACTTTTCCTGTGTCTTTCCCAGCACACGAAATCATTTGGTGTTTATCAAGCCTCGCGGTCTTGTATATCGAGCTGCTGTCTTTTAGCATGCAGAGCGCCGTCGCAGGGATTGATGGAGGACTGTGCTGGTGCACCTTGTGAAATTGCAGGATCTGCAAGAAACTCATCTGGGCGCTTGACAGCAGCTGAGATTGGGTGTAAAGAACGGTGCGCGCTCTTCTACCCGAGGGCTAACTTTACATTCTAATCTTTAAAGCATTTTTTCTTAAATGAGAAAACACTACAGACAAAGAGGAGCAGCACTTCAATCGCACATCCAATTTAGAGATGTCTTCGTTGCCAAGAGCATGTCATTCTCCAGAATCTGACAAAACTGAAACAAAACTGTCCTGATTAGGGATGGGTACCGAGAACCGGTACTTTTTTTGGACCGGTACATACAGTAATTGGGTCGATACCAGAGTATCGATAAGCTCCGTGACAAACGATACTGTTATTGATACTTTCGTTGTTTTATCTCTGTGAATTCGGGTGTTAAATGGCAAATTAGAGGCTGCTGCCAGTCATTATACAACCCTGAATAATGTCCGAATGGCCGAAGTTTGATTGACGTTTGTGTGATATCTAAGGATTTCTATGATGAATTAGTTTGTTTATTAGTGAAAACTTAATTTGAGTTTAACATGGTTTTTAATATGTGCTAGTAAAATTATTACAATTATTGGTTAGAATTAGACTTTTTAAGTGTTACTTTATATTGCATATATCAATTTATAGTCTGTTTAATATTTGACCTGTGTTTCTCTCTCCTTTATCTTAAATGTGTGTTTCTCAGTAATAAGCTCTGTGTGTGTGAGTGTGTCTTCTGTTTTCACCTTCTTTTGTTTACTTGTATAACTTTAAATGTTTTGCTTATAGTCAATGTTTTCTTGTGCAGCTGCTTTGTAACAATGAAAATTGTAAAAAGCGCTAAATAAATAAAGTTGACTTGACACAATTGTGCATGTTGTCCTAGAGATTAATAGAAGATTTTTCATTCAGAAATGACAAATACTGTATGAATGAGAACAATTATATAAGTCACCTATAAAACAGGAAGATTTAACTTATTGCAACATCTAAACCTACAACTTGCTTATTAGACCCCATGCCAACTAAATTATTAAAAGAGCTACTATCTGTTGCAATTGAGCCCATTTATAACATAATCAACTCGTCAATTAATCTAGGCCATGTCCCAGGACCCTTTAAAATGGCCGTCATTAAGCCTCTAATCAAGAAACCAAACTTAGATCCAAATGAACTTGGAAACTATAGACCGATTTCATATCTCCCATACCTGTCTAAAATTCTAGAAAAAGTAGGGTGCACTCAGTTGTGCTCTTTCTTACAAAATAACTTTTTTCAGTCAGGCTTTAGTCCGCATCATAGTACTAAAACTGCACTCGTTAAAATGACAAACGATCTGCTTATAACATCAGATAAAGGTAACATCTCACTCCTGGTCCTGCTTGACCTTAGTGCTGCGTTCGATACCGTAGACCAAAATATACTTCTAGATCGTTTATACAATTATCTGTATTGAGGGACAGGCACTACAATGGTTCAGATCTTACTTGTCAGACAGACATCAATTTGTCCATTTTAATGGGGAATCATCAAATCTAACGCAAGTAAATTATGGATTACCTCAGGGATCGGTTCTGGGACCCGTGCTGTTCTCCATATACATGCTGCCCCTCGGAAACATTATTAAAAACATGGAATTAGCTTCCATTGCTATGCAGATGATGTACAGCTATATATCTCATAAAGACCAGATGATTCATCCCAGCTAACCAAACTGGCAGAGTGCATTGAAGATATAAAACATTGGATGACCTATAATTTCCTTCTTTTAAATTCTAATAAAACAGAAATATTACTTATCGGACCAAAGACACGCAAAACAAATATTTCTGATTATAAACTGCAAATTGAAGGATGTACTGTTACTCCAACAAATACAGTAAAAGATCTAGGCGTTATATTAGACAGCAACCTGTCATTTGGAAATCACATCTCAAATGTCACAAAAACAGCCTTTTTCCACCTAAGAAATGTTGCCAAGTTACGAAATATTCTGTGTGTTGCTGACGCGGAGAAGCTTATTCATGCATTTATGACCTCAAGACTTGACTACTGTAATGCACTACACCATGTAGCATGTTTTACCCTTTTTACCCTTTTGTTTGTTTTTCCCCTGTAAGCTGCTTTGGAACAATGCAAATTGTGAAAAGCGCTATATAAATAAAATTGAATTGAATTGAATATAATGTCATAAAGTTTATTTTCAACAGTGCATTCAATTTTATGAATGCACTGTTCTTTTAAAGATTAAGAAAATAATACAAATGCCTGTTACATAATATATAATCCACACAACTATTCGTACTGTATATTTAGGAGAGATTGTCTGGAGTTTGTTAATGAGGTATATTTATCTTGTTTAAGGATGTTTGAATATTTCTTTCTGAAAAACTAGAGAAAAACTGAGCTCTTTAGGAATAAGCGTACGCTCACATACATACTGTATATATCCGTGAAACAATATGCTGGTTGAGTTAGGATAATAATGGCAAATAACCTCAATTTGGCCCTGGTTCTGTAGACTCCCGTCAAAACAATCTCATGTTAACATTTGACTAATGACTCTCAGCAGTGCTGTTATCTTCCTATATGCCGTGCGCACTTTTGGAGACCTCTCTGATTTGAACACAGTTTCTTGCCACGGAGGTGTGAAAGTACTTTAAATGAAGTGGAAAACAAGCCTGAGTTTTTAACTGTGGGATTCTGGCTGCTGCTGAGGTTCGATCGAGCCAGAGACAGAAATCATTTTCTCCGAACCCTCCATCTGTGTCTACTTAAACAAACAGGATGAACCAAGAATGGTCCACAATAACAGTTTGCACATTGTCCTCTCTTCCAAGCAGCTGGCTAAATGTTCTCCAAGCTAGTGGTTCTCCAATGGGTGGATTATAACCCTACAAATAGTCACTAAAATATTACAACTAGAGAAGACAACAGGAGAACAATGTGTTGCTAGAGTAAAAAAAATATATAGTTGTGTCCTCAGAAGGCTGCACTCCAAGATCAAATGCATCCCAGAGACAAATTTTGGGTAGTTTCATCTACAACAATGATGGTAAATGAAACGACTAATTCAGGTTTTATTTTAAAAAGTCAGAAACGCCTCTGCTGTGTCCCGGCAGCTACTGTCACCAGGCGACAGGACAGGTGGGTGGGCACAACTGGTGACACAAACAGGATCAACCTATTTTGGTTCGATATTTATGGACTTCGAAGACCATAAATTTTAAAGTCTGAGACCCTGTTTTTACATGGTATTAAGATGCGTTTTGGTCGATCGGATCACAAGTGGACACCTTGTGATTGAATCCGTCTCTTTTGTCCGCTTTTGACCACTTCCGCCTGAATTCTGCGAGAGGAAGGTTTACGGGCCGCTAAATACAAAAGCTTTTTGGATATTTTAATCGAAAATACTAAATAAGATACATTACATATGAACGCTACCGGAGACGGCAACAACTATACAGGGGGCAGCATTCTTTTTTTCTCAGACAGCCGCAAGATCAAAATGCATCTTAAAGGAGCCGTATGTAACATTGACACCTAACGGTTGAGCTCGGTATCGCAGTCCAAATTCTAAATATACAGCCACAGTACTGCTTTATGGTATCCTACATAAAAAATCTGTCAGTCAGTTGGTGAAAGCCATTGCACAACTACTGTTTGAAAGTACATCCCATTTACAGGCCCAGGACAAAAAATGTATGAGGTGTTCCCCTCACCTTCAGGCCCAACCAGTATGCTTATACTAGCCCTGATGATGACCCTTGATGTTAAGCAGTTGAGATCATAAACCAAAAGCCACAGTTATGTATGTACATCCAAAGTTATTCCAACAATTTAAAACCTCTTGAAGTGACCTGTTCTTATTTCGTTACTCTGGTAGTACGTTAGTGTTAGTGATCCTGCCGTCTTCCACTTTCTATAACTGTATCTACTTCATACATAAGACAAATGCATTAGCTGCACTTAGTGGTCATGCGGAATGCGGGCGGATGGTGGTGGCTGACCAGGATAAAGGGATTTTTAAATAACACCAGACTTGTTTTTATTTTTGTATAATGAGAACCGAATCTAGAGCCAAAGGTTCTTTCAGGCAAGGTCATATTTCCTTTAGGAAAGACTATGCTTCTAAAAAGGGATACTGTAGAAATCTTGATGTGAACTTCCTCTGGGTTCCTTAAAATTATTGAGCTCTGGTATGGCGTGTAGTTGGCATGAACACAATCTTTTATGTAAACTGTGGAATTGATCCACAGTTAATGATGTATAATTCACATTTTTGCACGACCCCGGTCACACTTGTTACAGTATGATGATTATTTCATAGCTGCTGTCTCTAAATATCTTTCAGTAAGCAGCTTGCATTCTTCTTCAATGGTATATCTCCTTCATGTAAAGTTTGGTGGTAAATCCAACATCCAACATCAGTCATCCTATCCACGCCATCACGTACAGTACGGGGGTTCTCACGTTGACACTAATGTACATCAATTCAGAGCCAATTGTACAATTCAAGAGACCAGTGGGGGCAGCAGAAGAGGTGTACTAATGGGGTTTGCTTGATGGAGGAAAAACGACCTCCCGTTCCAGGAAAGACACAGCGTGCTCGAATATCTTGAAGAAATGTGTGTGAGAGAGAAACACACCTCGAATAAAGTCATTTAGTCAAGATTGCGGAGGGCCTTTAGCACCATTATAGCACGTCGCTGTGTTCCACCTCAAGCTGTGAGGTGAGTTAGGCAGAAAAAGCCTCCGTGGCAGTTCAGCTGTGACTTGCACAGCACCTCATGATGAAGACAATGGCTAAATGGGGAGAGAAATTGCCGCTCAAAGCTTTCTGTGTTTACAGTGCTGGAAAAGCAGAGTCAAAAATCCCTGATCGAGTTGCTGCTGGCCTGGCCCACTGATACATGCCTTGATGAGTAAAAACAGAGGGGCTTTGTGTAATAATAATGATGTATGGACTCCAGTATACTTGATATGGGCACACAATGAAGATGCACTGGGAAAATAACCCAGTGTTGGAATTTTGCATAAAGTCTAGTCCAGTTTGCAGCTTTTCTGGCCATGAACCTCCCCCTCAGACAGGATTTGACATTATAGACGTACAATCTGATTGGCGCTTCCGATTTTAGGTTTCAGACAATATGGCTGTGCATGTGTTCTGCTTCTGAGTGTCTGAATAACTTTGAGAAAAGATTGGCTTCTCCTTTTTTTCATTAAGTTGTACTTCTTAGCCCACTTACCAGCGAGTTTTCTCCATCCATTAAATCCGTTCTTGATTTAGCTTGGAACTACAAAGGCATTTAGAGAATATTTGAATGCTTTTTCGTCTTGTAAATGTTAATTAGAAAGCGGAACCCTGCCTCCATGACACTGATTTAATGATCATAAAGTGCGGCAATGAATCTATTTTTTCCTCCGTGCGGGGAAATTTTCCTCCGCTAATTTAAACGTATTCATCCATAACAGTAAGCATAATTAGAAATGCACATGTCTAAAAGGACGTAGCATTAGGGTGAGCCAAAACCTGTGTTAGATTGTTTTTTACCTGTGCGCAATTCATTACAAAAACAGGGCCACGTAAACATAGACATTAGATTTCCCTAAACAATTAAACAGCAATTACTGTTCAAACGTTGAAGTACTGTTCACAGTACTATGTGAAGTGCCTTAACCTAAGTGTGTCTTCAAGTTGTTTTGAGTCTTTACTAATGCAACATTGTCCTTTATATGAATCCATTATATGTATCGTCACGGCTTTGTAGAGGAAAGGATTAATTAACTTTTCATCTGGTGACATCAGACACGTAGTCGGAAGATCACGCATTTTTCAGTATGTGTGGGTCATTAAAATACACTTCATTATTTTCTCGTCCAGCTTCCATAATTCCTTAAATAATGTAATCCAAGTTCAATCAATAAGACTTGTCAAACTGTCAAATCTTGAGTTAGACATTTCAAGGGCTGCCAGATACTTAAAGGATTGTTTTTTTACGCTGAAGAGTTGAAGAACAAATCTGTCCGTCACGTTTCAGAAGTATAACATTTCTATCATCTAATCATATTTGCTTTTCCGTAATATTCCAATTTGCCACGAGACTCTCTCAGATACAAGACGGACGTGTGACAGATGTTTCAGTTAAACTGCTTTTATAACAAACAAATGACAAACACAAATGTTTTGACAGTTACGGTGGCCCTTACAATGTAAGAATACGGGTCAACATACACGGCCCACACTGCGAGTGCAACACATTCTTTCACACGTTCGTTTTTTCCACGGTAATCGTCAGCATGCCACAGATAATATCAATACTCTGCTGTTGAACCCAAAAGATTCCTTCAACAGCCCACCAGCAAAAGCAAAGCGAACAAAATCAAGTAGCTGCGGCAAAAGATAATCCGTATCCATCAGACTTTATAATCTTAACAACAGAAGGGAGGCAGAGACATAAAGTCTGTAGAATAAAACACACACATTTAAGAGTGGTGGTGCTGGTGGAGGAGATTGATGTGATAAACAGCTTGTTTTGTTGTACATGTAAAAGGTGAGCCGAAGCCACACGCAGAAATTGTCCATCTTTAAAGGTGCAGATACAGGAGAAAATGACAGCGGAATGTATTGGAGGTACAGGATAATTAGAAGTGCATGTCTGAATGGCATCTGCTGTGATGAGAAAAGACACACAGATCAATCTTAATGCAGGTATAATACACAATGGACCATCTGCTTGTTCAGCCTTCATTTATGATGGGCTCATTACAGCCGGATCAGAGCGGCTGTTATAATGATATGACAAATGTGCTCTAAAAACTCTTCAAAACCCTCTTTATAATGATCTGGAAACAGTTTAAAAGCACCCATCTTTAACGCCTGAAGACAAGGCTTTTAATACAGCCGCCGAGTCTGCTGTGTTAATGTTTCACTCCCTACACTCACTTCATTGTCTGCAGGGGTGAAATTGCTGAGGTTTTTATCGTTCGACTCTACTGATTAATCCTGACACACATTTCCCTTTGTCACTTACAATTCAGCACATCTGAGGGCAGAGAAGCAGCCAAGCAAGCGAAGGTGTGAGAGACAGAGAAAGACCGGAAAAAAAGAGGCTTTCACACGCAGATTCCTGTAAACAGAGGGAGGGTGAGGAAGAGAGGGAGACAGGTAGAGGAAGAGAGACGGGTAAAGAGATACAGTAGGGAGAGGGTAGGACAGGCAGACAGTAAGGTCGAGTGGAAGGATTGATAGGAGAGAAACAGAAAAAAAGAGGAAGGGAGGAAGAGCTATAGATAAAAAGAGGAAGATAAGGCAAACAGGTAGAAAAGTAGAGAAAGACAATGGGAGAGTAAGGAAGAGGGGGAGACAGGTAGAGGGATACAGTAAGAGCAGGCAGGTACTGGCACAGGGAGAGATAGAGGTGGAAAAATTAGAAGCAGGGGATGAGAGGATGAGGGAGAGTGGTCGAAGGGGAAGGAGAAAAAGAGGGAGTAGAAAGAAAAAAGATGGAGATCAGGCAGACAGGTGGAATGGTAGAGTGAGGGAGAGAGAGACAGGTATTAGGAGAAAGATCGAGATATACAGTAAGGAGGAGAAAAGGTGGGAAGGCAGACAGGTGAAAAAGTAGAAAGACAGACAGGTAGCGTGGGAGGTTCAATGTCATTTTATTTATAAATGGACTCTAGATCAGACAGCACTATAAAAGCACTAGATCAGACAGATGAAACAACAAAGAGAGAGACAGACAGATATAGAGGGAGATCAGACAGACAGGTGGAACAATAAAAATAGAGAGAGCGAGAGAGAGAGACAGATATAGAAGGAGATCAAACAGACAGGTGAAACAACAAAGAGAGAGAGAGACAGATATAGAGGGAGATCAGACAGACAGGTGGAACAATAAAAATAGAGAGAGCGAGAGAGAGAGACAGATATAGAAGGAGATCAAACAGACAGGTGAAACAACAAAGAGAGAGAGAGAGACAGATATAGAGGGAGATCAGACAGACAGGTGGAACAATAAAAAGAGAGAGAGTGAGAGAGACAGATATAGAAGGAGATCAGACAGACAGGTAGAACAATAAAAAGAGAGAGAGCAAGAGAGACAGATAAAGAAGGAGATCAGACAGACAGGTGAAACAACAAAGAGAGAGAAACAGATATAGAGGAAGATCAGACAGACAGGTGAAACAATAAAGAGATAGACATAAAAAGATGAAGATCAGACAGACAGGTGAAATGGTAGCGAGACAGACAGGTGGATAGGGAGGGTGAGAGAGACAGATATAGATGAAGATCAGACAGACAGGTGGAATAGTAGCGAGAAAGACAGATGGAGAGAGAGGGTGAGAGAGACAGATAAAGATGAAAATCAGACAGACTGGTGGAATGGTAGCGAGTCAGACAGGTGGAGTGAGAGGGTGAGAGAGACAGATATAGATGAAGTTCAGACAGACAGGTGGAATAGTAGCAAGAAAGACAGATGGAGAGAGAGGGTGAGAGAGACAGATAAAGATGAAAATCAGACAGACTGGTGGAATGGTAGCGAGTCAGACAGGTCGAGTGGGAGGGTGAGAGAGACAGATATAGATGAAGTTCAGACAGACAGGTGGAATAGTAGCGAGAAAGACAGATGGAGAGAGAGGGTGAGAGAGACAGATAAAGATGAAAATCAGACAGACTGGTGGAATGGTAGCGAGTCAGACAGGTGGATAGGGAGGGTGAGAGAGACAGATATAGATGAAGATCAGACAGACAGGTGGAATAGTAGCGAGAAAGACAGATGGAGAGAGAGGGTGAGAGAGACAGATAAAGATGAAAATCAGACAGACTGGTGGAATGGTAGCGAGTCCGACAGGTGGAGTGGGAGGGTGAGAGAGACAGATATAGATGAAGTTCAGACAGACAGGTGGAATAGTAGCGAGAAAGACAGATGGAGTGGGAGGGTGAGAGAGACAGACATAGAGGGAGATCAGACTGAGATGTTAAACAATAAAGAGAGACAGACAGGTTGAATGGGAGGGTAGGGAGGGAAACAGAGGCAGGTAGTGAGACAGACAGGTGGAGAAGGGGTGAGAGGGTAACAGGAACTGAAAGGCCAGTCATAAACAGTCAGGGAGCATATGCTTACTGCAGAGAGAGAGAAAGCTGTTATCGGAGCGTGTTTTGACTGCCTGCCATCACACAGATGGAA
Organism: Barbatula barbatula; assembly: GCF_947034865.1. Taxonomy (NCBI): domain Eukaryota; kingdom Metazoa; phylum Chordata; class Actinopteri; order Cypriniformes; family Nemacheilidae; genus Barbatula; species Barbatula barbatula. The sequence goes on along the minus strand of NC_136769.1, from coordinate 23,025,554 downwards.
TCACAAAGACGGGAATGAGAGATCAGGGGACGGCTGTGGGTCACGTAAGCTATGCAGTCCAAACTTAAAGCACAACACAATGAGACTGAGAGGCTGAGATTGTGAAGCAGGCACCCGAGCGTTCATGAAGCTTGTGCACCATGAGTGATGGGGAGAGAGGTGGAGGAAAATGAAAACGTAACCATGTGATCAACATCAAACAAGTCCAATCCTTTCACTCCACCATAGGGCTGGTTTCAACAAGATGCAGAAGTCGCAATCCACCCATGATACTTTCCCAATAAATGTCAGTATGAATTAATACAATCACACAACAGCTAGGAGGAGAAATCCTGAAAAGAATCCCCCACCCCTCCCCTTGTTTCCCTCTGCCAGACACTTGGCTCCAAGCGAGAAGATGAACCTTCATAAATCTCAGTTTATTCTCTAGTGTGTGAATAAGTTTTTTCCTCTCAGAGCCAAAACCACTATATGTATATGTGACAAAGTGTGATCGCCAAAAGCAATATGTTGAGATATTGAAATATGGTTGCAACAGCTCACTTCTAGAAGGCTTGATGGCTGAAAGTTGCTTTGAAAAGGTTTGAAAAATGTAAATAAAAACTTCAAATAAGTAAAGGTTTGATGATTTTGGACAACATTCACACCCATTGGAAAGTGGGGTGAGATGAGCCATTTTGACATATGGTTTGTGCTCCTGTGGCTCAGTTTGCCCCGTGATAGGGGTAAGTTGATCCGAGTCTGGGGTAAGTTGAACAATATGGGGATATACTGAGCATGCAACTTAATTTGAGTAAAAACCATGTATTTTAAGATTTACCTTTCAAAATGTAATTCAATCATTATTTTCCCTTACAAATACTAATCGTAATTTTTTAACCAAAAAATAACCAAATAAACATTACATTTCGATATCTTTAATTTGCCGTATCTTTCCGTTTGCATTTCTGAAATAACTTGTGAAACACTAAAGATGTGACCTTCCAAAACTTTCTGATTAAAAATGAATGAAGTTCTGCTCTCACTATGTCTGTTCTTGTATATGCTTGGCTTTATGCAGTGCTTTTTAATGCCAAACATGTTATGTCATGATTCCGCTATCATGTCATGTTTATTCTTGGTCTTGCAGCGGAGTCATGGCATAGCCTTAGGTTTTGTGTGAGAAAGACATTGCTTTGTTTTGATTCTGACTTGCCATGTGCTTTCTCGTGTCTCGTCAGTGTTTCCCGCCCTTATGTCTCGTTAACCTTCCCTGAGTGTTTTAGTACCCGCACCTGACCCTTGTTAATTATCCTTTGTTAGTCTCCCTATTTAATGCCCTCTTGTCTACTGTCTTGTGCACGTTCGTTGTACATGTTTCCATGTCGTGTACATGTTTCCATGTCGTGTTCTTGAAGTTTACCGTGCGCCTTGTTTTGATGCATGTTTAGTTAGTCTTATTTATTATAGCGTTAAGTATTTGTCTTTTGCCCCCTTGTGGGAAGTCTTTGTTTTCTATTTTTGATTCGTGCCTCAGTTCAGTTTTCCCCCCATCGTGGGTGTATTATTTGTAATTTGTTTTTTATTAAAGTCTTTGTTAAACCTCATCGTCGCTGCCTGCAATTGGGTTCTTACCCTAACCAAACCGTGACATGTTAGGCCATAGTGATTTAAGTTGGAAAGATATTCAACACTGTAGGAGTAAAATCAGGTGTATAAATGCTTTTCTTAATCAGAGAATATTAAGTACTTTGGTGTACGATGTCCATAAACTTGGTATAATAAAGTTAACATGATAAACTAAAAGGTTGAAATGAAATTGTACAGGAAGTTAACTTAAGTGTCGACACTGGCTCAATTTAACCCACATGATTTGGCTCACTTTGCAATGTTCCAGCCATTTGATGTACCAGCCATTTATGCCGTCCATGAGCTTCACAATTTCACACTTGGCAGAAACAACGGGTGATCCAAAATGTGTGGTCAAATGGCAACAAAAGTGTTCAGTCGCTGAGATTCAGTGTGTGGATCAACTTACCCACTGGCTCATCCTTCCCCACTTTTCCCCTACCTACTTTTCGTGACATGATATATATAGTCACATCTACCTTAACATACATCATCAATAGCCGTGAATAGGTTGTTCATCAAATTTAGCATATAGCTGGATCCTGGTAAGCGGGTAAGATTCTTGGCAGTGAGGCAAAGCTTTCTTTGGCTCTCTAACAACACAATTGTCTGTGAAATGTGACTCTGTGTTTTTTTCGGGAGGATATCAGAGCTCTTGTTGGTTGGCTCTCTGGTGAATAACAACACACTATCATCAGAGGAATTGCATTGTGGTTGTTCTCTCAGGAACTGAGAGAACAGAGGTTAGTCTCTCAGAATTCTCAGATTTCTCTTTGTCATGAGTCACTAAGCTATAAAGCGCGACAGTGACCGCCCACCCTCTCGGTGGCCTTGATTCCAAAGGTATTTATTCTCATTCATTATCTCTAAAGACACTTTAAAATGATATTCAATAAAATGTTCTAACCCTTAAACCAATGCTAACACCTCTGAACTATTCACGCCTTATAACATTAGGCAAAAAACGATTTAAACAATATGAATACTGTGAAGGGCATTTTTATTCAAACATGACTCTTTCATCTGTGGAACACAAAAGAAGATATTTTGAGAAATGTCTCATTGGTTTTGTGTTCATACAATGGAAGTCAGTGTTGTTCGGCTACCAACATTCTTCAAAATATCTTCTTTTGTGTTCTGCAGAAGAGAGAAAGTCATATAGGTTTGAAATGACAAGAGGATGTGTAAATGATGAAAGCATTTATATTTTGGGCCGATTTTACCTTATATGTCAGTTAGAAAAATTCCAACATATTTGTGAGGACACAAATTCGCCCAAAAAACTACAGCCACACAAACACACTTGAAGTCTTGAGTGCAGAAACAGGGCCGTCTCAGTGTGCAGACCCTGGATCAGTGCAGCTGCGCGAGACAGCAGCTGTCAGGAATAAGGCAGACAATGGGCTCTGACATGTTGATTCACTGATCGCTGGCTTCCAGCCGCCCGCATGGCTTCAGAAATGCATGCATTAATGGAGGTTTAGGTTCACACTCCTCAGGGGCTCCGATAGAAATGATTTCTGCTTGGAGGACTCGCAAAACAGAATTTACCTGGCGATTCATAAACAATAATGGAATTAATGGAAGGAAGAATCAAACACCACAAAAAATGACCTTTTATAGATAAAACAGGTGTGCATGTCTTCACAATAATGACACTGTTTCACAAGCTTCAGTTGTCATGGAAACAGTGACACGAGATACAATCTATCATGAGTATTTTTGTCATAACAGCTCAAAAATGTGTCCAAAAACTATATTGAAGCAGCTACAGATGCGAATATGAATTCAAAAATATATTTCTGTCAAGTTAACTACCGTCAAAAATGATTGACAATTAGCATACAATTAGATTGGTTGGTTCTGTTCTGGGCAAAACTCACTGCCCATGAATAAGAGAAGGGAGCGCAGCGATGACCCCCCTTAGGGTAAACAGAACAGAACAAGCAGATGTTCTTAAAGACATTTAAGTGTAACACATCATTAAAATGTAGTTGAGACTTATGAAAAGGAATAACAGAAGTCGAGTCCCGATTGCAAATGTGTTGTGGAGCGGGGGATGGAGGGGGGTAGTTTGCTCCTGAGCAACGCAAAGCTTGGATCGCATCATATTTCTATAGGTAGAGGAGGATCAGCTGATGGAGGCTTGACTTACATGACCCGACAAAACTAACGCTATAAGCTTGATTTTTTTTGTCAAACCTTTAACTTCTGTTTTTTTTTGTCTTTTTTGCTCAGAAAGTTGACTTGCCAGTTTACTTGGCACCTTACATAAAACTATCCATGTTATAAATATTAACTACATTTTGTGATGTTCATCCAAAAATCGCTATGTTGGTTTGGTGAGCGCTAGCATTCATTCCACTGCTAAATTAAACAAGCTATCGAACCTGCTGACTCCTAAAGTCTTCATTTTACTGTTAAAGCTGAATTTTTTTTATCTTCGTACTGCCGTCAAGCAAAACAAATAATGGGTGTGTACAAATCTGTGACCCTGGCACACCTTTCATTCACTATGTTAAGATTTTCATCATGGTTTTACCAGCACTATTGTCTACATCTGGTTACAACATCGATAATCTCTTGCAGTCAGATTTGACATCTTGTAATCCCTGAACATCACGTCTTTAAATCACATCCCAGTTCAGTGTCTGCCACTCCAATCCCTCTCATACAGAACACATCAATGCATTCAATGCAGCTTAACTTCGGCTAAGGGCTTAGACAGAGAGCTCTAAACATTACCCCAGTTGTCATATTTCATGCAGTTTGACATGTGAACTACCATAACAAAAATATTCTAGGCCTATTTTACTACATCAGAATCATCTCTCAAATTTACTCAACTTTTAATTTATTTGTTTTAAAAATGCATGTCCATTAAACGCTACTCATTTTCAAATCTCTTAAGACGTTTTTTTTAACACGACAAATCGAAAGCTTTCGCTGAACCTAAATGTTGAAACTGAATGACACTAACAAACAAGCTCTGAAAAGCCCTACAGCACAGGTTTCGACATGCATTGTGCATTAGAAACTTAATTTCCCATACTATAAATCTACCTGATGTGCATTAAAACATTTTACATACATCCGTTTTCTATACAAACCATGAAGATGCTTGAAATGCATGTAGGCCAAAGCAGATTGCACTGGATTCTGCCGGTACATCACACATACATCCCAGATATGTATGGGCTTTATGCTCTCTTCCTGGGTGAGATGCATGTAATATTCTGCACTACAGTAATGAATGCACGACAGCTGCAGCTAAAAGGACTTTCTTTATTGCTGCCGAGAGGGTTTGTATTAAGGGGCTGCAGCAATTTACAAAACATTAAAGGCACCATATGTAAATTTGGACCGCTAGATGGTACACTTTCAAAACAACAGCAACAAAGGCGAAGCTAAATGACGTTATGCAGGAGAGTGGGATGATAGGAGACCATCCAGAGGCGTATGGAAGTCTGATCTAAAGTCAGATTGTTCTATCGTCCAGGCTGTGGATCACCGATACACGATAGTATCGAGGGGCGAGGGAATTTGCAAATTTTTACTACGAAAAGCTGGATTTGTGGGCAAAAACAGAAGCTTACGTTTCTAGAAAATGCTCATGTGTGACTGGAATTAGCATTCTATCAGACCACACATTACAAACTCTCTCTGGCGTGAGGAAAAGCCAGAGCTGCGTGCATTACCAGCTATCTCGTGCGCAGAAAACTCAAAGCCTGCACATAATAAACTCTCTCTGGCATGAGGAAAAGTCTAAGCCGCGTAGAATGGCAAGCTCTCTCGTCATTTAAAAAGTACATTTGAGTAACGTTATCGGCTGCATATTTTTGTGCACACATACTGTATTTAATTATACTGCCATAGACTTCTTCACCAGACTTGTTAAACAGCGTTCCTGAAGTACAAATAAAGTGCAATATGCATGCATGTGTAGAACATTTTAACACTACACGGCTGCATACTGTGTCATTGAACAACACCAATAACAATAGTAATAACTAAATTACGGACATACTGTATACTGTATTTCATAGGGTACTATTCAAAATTATCTGTACATGACTATTTCTTGTACAATAAAAAATATTTGCTTACCTGTCTATTAAAACACACGTGAGAGCTGATTCTCAGTCGAGTCGGTCACGATTTTGAAATCGCCACGCCGATATTAATCCTTGTTTTATTCGTACGTTTGTCTAATAGCCTGCTTGCCTCATTTGGCATAGGTTTACCTTTGTTTTAGGATTTTCTTTACTAGCCAACTAGTAGTCGTGATCCATAACTGAACAACAAAACAGCTGTGTCCCAGATGCTGTGTAACGGTAGTTTTAACAACCGGAAACCCTCAGTAAATTTATATTAAGTCACTGATATGCAACAATTACAAGGGAGACAAGAGACAAGCCCATTATTTAAAATAGGAATTTCTCTATATTTGCACATTCTTGGGAACAGTTGGGATAATGTAAGTGCGCAACTGCATGAAATATATCACACTGTGCAAGTGTTTTTTTGGATATTTCAAAACAAAAGAATTACATATTGTGCCTTTAACATCAAAGAAGTGGAAAAACTCAAACACAAGCCATTTGTTGTTGTGTGATTTTTTGTGTTTCTTTGCTGCACCGTTGAGACGTTGAGATCCAGGCACATATTTTAAAGAGAGCTGCTCACTGCCCACACTACAGACAGTATGTCACACATGCACACACACATTTTTCTTTTAATTTCCCTATGTGGGAAACTGCCACAGACTTCTATTTTTTATACTGACCTTTTTCAAATGAGCATCATGTAGTATGTTTAATAAACAGTTTCCTTTATAGGGACTGCTGGCTGGTCCTTACAATGTTATACCATCCTTTGTGCACATTTGGACATAGAACGCAGGCTTTGCTTTTACATACTGTAACTGGATGTGCATTAGCAAACATAAATACAGATACACACACATACACACGCAACCAACATCCCTGTTTATGGAGCACCATTCCAATCACAAATCACAAGCTACTGATTTAAGGGTTAGATTTTTATGGCCTGGAACAGCTTTGCTATCGACCGATCATTGTCTATTGATTTAAGTATTAGGTTGGCAGGAAAACCCTACTGGCTGATGGGATTGTTGTTACGGGAAAAACAATTGACATTGATTCAGGAACACATCCTGGACACATGCACATAAACACAATTTGAACATACGAGTCACAGTATCTCACCGTGTTGTCCCGTCGCAACGCTAAAGTGACCCTTTGTTTGATTTGTAAACCCACTCCAAACAAGCCCCTCTCTACCTCCTCTTCCTCTCATTAAACTCCTTCTCCTTCCTCATTCCACGCCTGAACAGTAGTGTTCAGCGCCGTGATGTGAAATCATTAAACCCTTCGCTGAGCAGGGCTTTCCTGCATACTACAGCCCTTTCTTGAACATTCTGATGGGTTGAGCAGCCATCTGCCCTCTGAATAAACGCGGAGATAGAAGAGCGCAAGGTTGCGCAATGATTTATTGCTGCATTTGCACATATTTCCCAGCCAGATAACCCGAGCTCAATAAACTCCTCACATACCGCACGCCCATGTGTCTTTCTACGATTGCAGGGAGCGGTGCAGTTATCCCTCCGTGTGCCTGCAGACAGATTAGCATCCAGCTCTGAGCAGCAGGACATCAAAAGAAGCTTTGATGCACAGCGTGCCTGCACAGTTGGGCCGGTGAGGGACCTGCACCGCAAATACGGATTCTGGGAAAAAATCTATAGTTGTGTCAAAGTAGGAGATAGTTGGGTAACTTTCTGCCGTAAACTGTCCCGTTAACGTTAACCATTCAAAGCACAAACCAAGAAAAGAACGCCAACTTGCACCAATAGCACAATATGTTGATTACTTAACACCTAAAAAGTTGTAATTACTCAAAATTGTGAAATGTAGCTAAAGAAAACATTCTGTCAGTCAGACAGTCTAGTATTTCTGATGTTGTCTCTGTCTAGATTATGTGTAATTGCTGTTATTGCATACATTGCCAAACACTCCTACAACAGCCTATATGATCTCAGCTGGGAAATAGAGGAAAGCTGGGATTGCATCTTATCAGGCGACCTCTGATACACAATGTTCTTTCTCAGTGTGGATGGATCGCTGTTTCTTTACACAATTTCCTCAGGTAAATGATAAACCGAGTGTGATAACTTTCTCAGGGTGACTTTACAAATGTGGCGCTGATGTGAAGTCGAGCAATATCTCGGATGTGTTACTGTATGAGACACATCTAATTAAATGTCTGTAAATATCATCTCACATTTGAAATAAGTGTTAGAGCGCTTTTCGCCCCCTCGCAGCAAATTGTTCACGTTGCTTGATCATTCCACTCCGTGCCGCTCAATGCCGGCCGATGCGTTTCATTTTCCACCGCAGAATGTTAACACAAATGCGTCAGGCGTTGCCTTGGTAACACAGGAGACTGAGCTATACCGCCTCTGCATGGATTCTATTAGCACGAAAATTCAGAGTCAAGTTTGCAATCGTGCCGTGTCGGACCAGCTCGGGGAGAAACATTACTGTAATCGTTTCAGACTGTGCTTAGAGCGGTTTGAAAAGCGCTCTTAGAAGGCAGCAAGCCTATCAAATGCTACATGCTGTTGTGTAGAGCCAAACAATATAATTGTTACACCAACACAAAACAACAATACAAATGTTTGTTTACACAACATCAAAAAGTCCTAGGAATCGGTTTCCCGGGCAGGGAATAACGTAAACCAGGACTAGTGGTAAAATATCCAATAGACACTAGCCAGTGTCGTGAACGTGGTGGAGAAGAACCCAATTGCAGGCAGACGCGGGGATGAAGGGGTTAACAAAGGGATTTTAATAATATTAAACAGAAAAGAAAAACCCACGAGGGGGTAAAACAAGACAGGAAATAATGACAACTAGGACACAGATAAACTAGACTGGAAAAAATAAACACTAAGGACTAAACTAGACTGACTCACCAAACTACAAAGAACAAGAACAAGATACTTGGAAAACTAGACTCGTAATACACGAATGAGGTACAAATCACAGGGTACAGCAAACAATGAACGAGCACAGGACAATGAACACAAGGATGTTTTATAGGGGAAACAAACACAGGATAATTGACAAGGGTCAGGTGCGGGTAATGAAACACTCAGGGAAGGTTAACGAGGAAACGAGATGGCGGGAACAAAGACACGGACCAGAGAGAGCATAGAAAGCCGATAGCCAACATCTCTCTCTCACATAAAACACAAGACTTTGTCATGAATCTGCCTCAAGACCAAGAATAGACATGACATGAAGGCAGATTCATGACAGCCAGTGTTATATATTTTGTTCAGTTGAGTACTTAAAATATCTTAAATGTTTCCAACTTTTTGTAAATCGTGAGAAAATTGCCATTTTAACCAGTAACCCGGACCATGTCATCTGACTAAATAGTAATAAATTAATTTTATGAACTTCTAATTCATTATAATGAAATAAAATCATGTCATCAAACGCAGCATTTATTTGGAATTTTTTCCTTTTGTTTGCTCTACAATGTTCTCTGTAGAGCTACTTTGCATTTATAATGTAAATAATAAAAACATGCTATATAAATAAACTTGAATTGATCTGAATTGAATTTTAAGACCAGAGCATTGTGGTATCTTGGAAAACTCAATGATTTTTACTTTGAGTGAAAAGAGCAATAAAAATGTGGTGTACTGTATATATATATATATATATATATATGACGAGATGTTAAACTGATTTATATACTGTATATATAAATTGGTTTAACATCTCGTCAGCTAGGAATATCTTTCCCAGTGGCAACCCAGAACCAGCATAGTCCAGCTTGGACCAGCAGGAGAAATCCTGCTGGTCTCTGCTGTTCTTATCAGCGGGGTGCTAAGTGGTCTTAACAGACACGAGCAGTGTAGATGAATCTGCTGAAAGTAAAATGGCAGACAGACGTGTGTAAGCCCTGCTAAACAGATCTGATCACCACAAGTTGCATTATTTTTTTGTTTATACTTGGTGAACCATCTTCAAGAGAACGACTGATTCACCCGTTTAGACCATCAATTTTTTTATTCTCATCAAAATATAAGCCACTGTGTTGCAAATCAATAACGCATCTACTGATGGTACTGATGTTGTGTTATGTTCCTCTACCCACCAAGAATGACGATGAAATGACAGATGCCAGCGTCGAGACAAAATCAAAGAAAACAACGATGGAAAGCGCCTTCCCCTTGGTGCAAACAATCAAGCTTCCCCTAGCAATTACTTGATGACAAATGAGTCAGGTAGCCCAGGCAGTGATGTCTCTACAGACGGTATACGGCAGTGACACACTGTTGTTTAGCCCTGTTTTATGTACGGTAGTTACAACTTCTGTTGGCTAATATCCCCAAGAGCCTGTAATAGTGTCTTGCAGATTTTAATTAAACAAGCCTGGCAGTGTTCAATTAAACCAGACTGATCATTACCCACCAGGAAAGATCACACAGACCCTCCTGCAGATCCCACTGCTGTCGAGTGTCGACCAAGTCCAAACACTGTACGCAACTGCGAAAACTTACTCACATTACTCTAATCATCCTTAAAGTCCCCATGAAAATAAATAAATTGATGTTCGGATTTTGCTATTAATAAGTTAGCCTTCACTGTCAGACATTGAAACATTCATATTTGAAAGATGAAAACATTCTTTCACCTCCACCAATAGGGATCAACGGTTTGTATGACATCATTTTACACTTCTACTTCTCATCAGGTTCCAAGCTGTGACATAAAATAAATGCTATCAGAAATTTCGAAAAGGGGAGTAGCCAACCCTTATGCCCCACCTTAACTTCCTGTTTTAGTGAAAATGATGTCAGTGCCCTGAACAGAATTATGCACTTCGGGGCATTTTTGGGGTTTAAGGGTAAATTTACAGTGCTTTTAACATACATTGTACAAACGTGAAAAGTTCCAGTCTGTATCAGTGCACTGTAGCATAAATCTTGGTACAAATCCAACAGCCATAACACATGTAGTTGTTGTTTTTGAATTATAAAAGGCTTAGTCCACACCCATTAAGTACACGTGAAACAAAGGTATGCAGAGGAAAAACTGGTTATCCATCAGACCCATAATTTGTTCATTGTGAAAGAGAGGTGTGTCACTTACTTCATGGGTTTGAACAGGGCTTGTCCGTAGTTCTGGAATGACATGATCAGCTTCAGCTGAGTGCCACCGGACTTCATAGCTGTGAAGGGAACACAATTAATGTACAATTTTACAACTTTCTAAAATTAAGATGGCATACACACCCAACACAAACATACAAAAAATCAGTATTGAGAAGTGCAAACATAAAGCAAGCAACACTATTCCAACATGATTTAGTAGTGTGTATTTGGTGTGATAATAGGGACTTTATCAACAGCTGCGGATGGAAGGGCTACGGCGACCGGAATAGGCGGTTAAACCGTGGTGGCCACGAACGCGTAAATCAAATCAAACGTCTTAGGTCAGCTCTCCTGAAGTGTTGTTTCCAGCAGTAGACACAACAAACGGAAAATTGTTAGCATTAGCTTGCGTTAACACATCAACACAGATTACATCAAAAGACAAATGATAGAATGATATACTGTTAAAAATTCAGCGTCACATGCCATTAAATATAACCTTTATTTGCCTAATTTGTCAAATCCTGTAATTTTTCAACCCCAATACAACCAATATTTTCCATTCTCTGTGTCTGGGATTCTGAGATTGAAGGAACGCTTTTCTAACCGAAAGAAGACTGGACGCTATTTGATTGTTTTTTTTGGGACTTTCCTTTTTGTTTGGGCAATTCTCTTTTGCTTACCTCTGGGACACTCCACATTGGACATTAAGTGAGACTCAAGTTGATTGTATGAATTATCAACTCCTTTACTGTGACCTCTCACGAGTCTAAGAAAAGTATGTTTTCCTTTTGAATTTATTGGTTGAAGACTACATTATGATTATATGGTGTTTCCTTTTTGATGAATTTCTCTAAATTCAGTCGAGTCCTTGAACTCTGTGGTGATGAAGTGACTTTATTGCATATAAGTTGAGTCAAATTTGTTCCAAAGTGAAAAAATATTTTAGTTGTCTCGAGTAACGGGTCTCGGTTCATAAATTAGTGCAGAATTACATAAGCAACCAACCATTTGAGTTCAGTCGAAGTGTGAAAGTTAGAACATTAGTGAAACAGTAAATATGGTGTACGTTTGTGGAGATAAAACGGCAGACGATAAAAAAAAAACATTTTATTACTGTCACAATCTTGTTTTATACCGGACTACACTGCACCCGTCTCATCTGATCCCCATCATTTGGCCATTATTAGTTATCCCGTCATCTGTTTACCCCTCATTATCTGTGTTATATAAATTCCGTTTTTTTGTTTGATTGATTGTCCGGTATTATTATTGTAAATAGATGTTTTATGTATGTGGCGATGCGCTTCTGCATGGTTTCCCTTGGATTATATTAAAACCACTTTGGATTATCTGCGGTCGTCAAGTCTTCCTTGCACATCCCTGTTACAATTACAAATTTAAAATGTCAGAATCACTCGACTAGACTTTCAGAGCGTTTCATCGCAAATAAATCCCTCCGTATTGTGCAAAATAATTAGCTTTGCTTGGTGATGACAATCTTGTTTACTACAACTACTTTACATACTGCTGTCTTCTGTCCTGGTCAATACATGAAAATCCAAAAACAGACTTAGGCAGGAAGCTTTATTTACGCTGGAAGGATGATTGATGAGATTGGACGACATGTCTGGCTTTACGTTGAAAAATCCGAAATTTCTGCATCATATTTCCCGGAGGGCACCCGTGCAGTTCTGCAGCGTTACAGTCTTATTGAACTCATCAGTTGAGCAGAGACGCGTCAATTGGAACGCATCCATTCTGCCAAAGGCCTTCGGTTTATTATCAAGTGTGTCTAGGTCTACAAACCCCAAGTTGAACTGCACATCTTATGATTTGTTTCAAACTCCAGAGGACCGCTCCAGTCTACTTGATTCAATTCATCTACTTCTGCTAAAGGTTGCCAGTCAGATGCTAATTTAGTCGTATTTTTAAAAGCGTTGCTATCGCAACACAACGTAATTCACAAATGTATAACTTTAATGAATCTTCCTCTGCCTCAGACAAGATGAGATTTGTTCCAGAGGCTGTAGTGAACCACACTTAACAATGTGAGAATTTGTAATTGTTAACTAACATTTCTTTCATCTGCTGCAAACCAATGTTATCACGCTGAATCGACCACATTACAAGTTACTATGTCTTATATGTGTATGAAGTGAGACACTGGAGTGTGTATTATACCCACAGACTGATGTCTTGAGATGGACTAATAAGGGAAGAGTTGTTGTCTATTACACACTCTCGGGGGAATGAGAGGATGTGTGTGTGAAACTTCTGCCATGATTTTGCCAGCAGAAATAGCTTCTGATGTTTACTAGATAGCTCAGTTGAGTGCCTGCATACGTCTACATAAAAAATCCCTTTCTGTTCACCACACTTAACTCACGAAGAAAATCTTTCCAATGGCACTTATCATGAAAAGTGTCTTTTATGTGCAAAGTTTAAGTAAATGTGGCTTTTAAATGTCAACCAGAAGGTCAAACTAAGTGCTATATATGTTGTTACATTTGACATATATTTTTATTAGGTATCCAATGTTTACAACCTAGCCGGTTACCCAAATGTTGCCGATAAGTGTGATTTGATTCCTAAGTCTCACTGTTACGTATATATTGTGTGACACATTTTCATAACATTATGTGAAAAATTAAATTAAGTGAACATTTAAGCTATTTCGAATCTGAACGAGTTTTTAATGTGGTTCTTAGATGTTGATTTGTGCCTCCATAAGTGCATCTTTACAAACGTTCTTAAATAAATCAGGTTTCAATAGGCTTCACGCACACTGTCAAGAACACACACACGCACCAACAGCGCACTACAGCCCCTCCAGCCTTCAAACTTCATTGTTATTCAGCCACAATTACACTCGGCACACCACTGACCTAGTTGGCTCGTGCCATTCCCATAATGCCTCTAAAGCACTTGGCAAAAAATGCTTTTGAGATGACAGCGCACAGTCTAGTGCCTTCAGCTGGGCTATGACAACAAACAGGAACAGGTTTTCTCCATATTTACTGGGGGGTATTCCAGAAACCTTGTTATGTGACATACACGAGTATATTTAAGGGTTAGTTAGCTGATAACCTCAACTTTCAATGATATAAAATGTATGTTTTTTAACTTCGCACTTTATACACCGATGCAGATTAAAATCTTTTGAGTAAAAAGGCCCTGATTTATTATGTTGTTTCATGGTCAAAACCTTACAGCTTCTTAACCGTTTCCATAGTGACTCGTGAAATCTGTGATCCATTGACAATGTCTTCACGTTGTTCCTGTGAGAGCGCTAAATCTGGGTAACTTGCAGGAGGTTTATTAAACTTACCCTTTAAAGTGTTCTGGAGCCGACATAAAAGTAAGCAAGGTTTGGGTTCAGATGCTCATGGTAAGTTAGCCCTGCTCTCTGGAATACACCCCCGGTATGAGGTCAACTTACCTACGCTGGTGATCTTCTGAGTTACCAGGTCCTTTAGAAGGGACTCAATGGTGGGGGTGTGTCTGGAGTAGAGCTCGTAGCGGTTAATTCCGATGTGGAAACGAAGCCAGTTGGGGTATGACTCAACAGTGGCCTCCCCCGTCGGACTGTACTCCTCCTCATTCCCATCGTTGTGCCTGTCGGTAAAGGACAACCGAGGATGTTAGTCAGTACTGCCTGACAACAAGAAAACCACAAGGCCGAGGGTTAAATTGGTTTCCATTAAAGCTGCAATCCATTTTTTTGTAATACAAATAAACAAAATCTGCATATACATGAAAAAATAAAGTCGCTCAACTTTAAACCCGGTTGGTAAAGAACGTAAAGTAAGCTGCGATCTTATGTCTCAAACGTAGGGGCGATATAGAGGCAAAAATACGGATTACAGCTTTAACATATTTTTACTTTTGTACAGTATTAGTACAATAATTAACCACATCAAATGAGATGCACAACTTTCAATGCTATTATAATCCCAAACAGAATTGTAAACAAACTGTCTAAAATACCCAATAAATAAACACGCAGGAATAAAGTTAAAAAAAATTCTTCCTAGCTTTCTGCATAACCGTGTGAAATTATGATTCTATTAAGTTTGATAATGTAGTAATGTTTGTTGACTGTGAAGTGCAGGAGACAACTTGTCTGCTGAACTCATGCCACGCACAGCAAATGCTATGATGGCCGTCCGAACGACTTCATGCATCACTTTAGCTGTAAGTCCTGTCGATTCCCTAAAGCCTCTGACCTCACAACAACACAGCCACAAAAGAGTTCTGTCACATCCAACGGTTAACAAGGTAACATAAATTCACAAACAAAATACAAATAAAGCGTTAAAAGAGACTTTTTTGACTCAAAGTATTCATGTTTAGTTTTATCTGGCAATGTCAGGGTCACTCAGGCATGGTTAAAAGCTACGTTTAGGTAATTCAGGCATGGCTAACAGGCAGAGAGTGAATAAGCTGTCCCTGAGATATCCCTAGAGGACACAAACGCCAGCCGAGTCAAGAAGATAAAGACAGGACGCAGGAGCTACAAAAGTCACGACACCAACAAAACCTCTTCAGCTAAATGTATGTGACGGCTCGAAGGAAAACAACACATCACAACGCATCACAGGAACACAGATGAGTTCAAACAGCAAAGCTTTTAACATTCACCATGAGTCAGTATGAGTTGAAATAAAGTACCCAACACTTGCATGTTTTTCCTTTTTTATCATGTCTGTAGACTTAAACACTTCCCAGTTATGATTTACTTTTTCTCTTTCTTGTTCTTGTGAGATTCGTCTATGCTTTATCGTCAAATACGCTTTAACGAAACATATTTTATGATCTTAAATGTACATGCAAACAACTGGGATATTGAATAGACTACATAGTCCTGTTTTACCTGCCAGACTTGGTTACCTGGTTTGGAATAGAAAACAATTATCACTTATTGGAACACAAACAACTGGTACTTTTAGGCTATAAATAACCACGTGTCTTAAGCTCTGCTTTTACGTCCTTTGTATTTTCTCAGTATATTTGAGTAAAAATGAATGTTATTTTTGGAAGGTGTACACGGTACTCGAAAGTCTGGGTGACCGGGTTTGGGATAAAAATAGTCATCACTCGCAGAAAAGAATGTGTTCAAATTAAGAATTTTGAGATTTTCTTTCGTATTTATTATTAATTCATGTCTCCATGGATGTAACGCTTTATTAGTTTAACAAACTAGACTTATTTTACATTTACATTAGGCAGACGGTTTTATCCAAAGTTCTAGCACTGTAAATTCTCTTTCCCACTATAATGAAGTTGTACTTGCCATTCCTGGTTTCCAGTAGTTTTGGGATAGAATCTGATGTCAGTGTTGAGGTTAAATAACCTGTCATCATCCGAGAGCTGAGGCACATCCGACTTATAGAGAGGATGCGCATAGAGCGCCTTCAGTCTGGAGGAACCCTGGACAGCTCTCCTCGGTCCAGCCGCCGCATCCTTCATCAAGCCTCGCTTCTCAGCGACCTGCTTCACCGGCTCGCCTCTCTCGGTCACCTTCTCCATCGAATGCGAGCTGAGGTTGGAGTTGGGCTCGTTGCTGAAATCCTGCAGTAGTCTTAAAGAGTGCTTATTAGGCCAGCCCGGTTCCGCCGCGGCGGCTCTGGCGCGCTGCTTGGCCCAGGATCGAGGATCCTCGGGCGGGCTGTGAATGCACGAACAGCCGGCCCCCGCTCCCGTCGCGTCGGAGCCAGGTCCCGCCGCGCGTTTCTCCAGCTTGGGTAACAGGTCTATCATGATGTGCATGGTGCATGCGACGAGAAACACCATTAGAATCAGCACGCGAAATCTGCGGAAGAGGATCATCTTTATTGTCACGAACAATATCTAAAGCGCACAAAAAGTGGCAATATGATACCGCTACAATAAAGGAGATTCAAAGCGCTCCTTTGAAGACTATCTCCAGCGCAAGGCTTCTTATGATGGGAGATCCATGTTTCTATTGGTGCGAAATCTTCTTTTCCATCCCCGGTGTGCAGATGTATCAAGAAATATTTCTTCTCTGCATAGATGAGAGTAACGCAGATGCTTTGAATGGATGAAAATCAGGTGTCCTGGCGCATCCTCACAGGTTCAGTGCGTTCGAAACGCGTCCGTGCAGTCCATCTCTCCAAGCGCTTTTTGCGCAAAACGCACGCGAATCTGATAAATGTCCCAACAAGACACGAAGAGCTGCGCGGATGTCAGATCTCAGGAGCAGTCCTGTGCCGTGGCCGAACCCTTTCAGCATTTGAAGAGAGAGATAAAGTGCATTCGTAGTTGTCCTTCACGAGGAGCAGTCGGTGACAGGTGTAGATGTATCGGTGCCTTGTGTGTTAAATATTGGGATCCTGCCTCTCTCGTCGTCGCGGGATTCAGATTGGCTGCGTCCACATACAGTTGGAGCCTGAGACTCGCCATCCTGAAAAGACAGAGGGCGCTGATGCGCGCTGTGCTGACTTTGCCATTACTGGTGGGATGGTTTACAGGATGGTAACGTTTGAGTGTTAAACTACAAAGTAAGCATTATAAAACTCGTTATAGTGCATATAAGAATGGGAAGTGGTCAAATAGGAATATGCAGTAAAATACAATAATATAATAAGTTTGATTATTTGAATACAGTATACACACTCTTACAAATAAAGGTGCTAGAAAGGGTTCTTCGATGCGATAACACAGGAGAACCATGTTTTAAGAACCTATTAGAGGATCTGCTATATATTACTGTGTTTGTTTGTCTTTTGTAGTGTGATGAACCTTTCACTGCTTTTGTGCAGCAAAAACATTCTGCTTATCGTGGAACCAAACGCCCGACCAATGACGTTTTGGGAACCTTATTATTTAATTTAGAGTTTGAACTAGATGTGTCATATTATTTGATGTTGTTATTGCTTGTTTACAAGTGTAGCACTGATCTGGAATTTTCAATTCACCTTGGTTTTAAATGCAACTTATAATAATAATAATAATTTGAATTTATATTAAACTATTATCAGTAATAGTTTTTTAATAAAAAAATAAGTAAAGTACT
This sequence comes from Barbatula barbatula, assembly GCF_947034865.1. Lineage (NCBI taxonomy): Eukaryota > Metazoa > Chordata > Actinopteri > Cypriniformes > Nemacheilidae > Barbatula > Barbatula barbatula. Next base: position 23,007,714 of record NC_136769.1, on the reverse strand, counting down.
ACCCTGGTTTACATCCGGGGCATATTTGTCTCAATAAGCCTTATATACGACTCAAAACAAGAACTGTAGATGAGAAATAGGGGTCAGTTGTGGCCTAATGGTTAGAGCGTTGGGCTTGTGATCAGAAGGTTGCCGGTTCTAATCTCAGTGCCAGCAGGTCATGACTGAAGTGCCCTTGAGCAAGGCACCTTACCCCTGATTGCTCTGCAGTAATGTGTCACTGTATAAAAAAAAAAAAACTACTTGTAAGTCGCTTTGGATAAAAGCGTCTGCCAAATGAATAAATGTAAATGTAAATGTAAATACACTGTAGTTTCAGAGCAGATTAAAGTTGAAACATTTACACATGCAAATAATAAGAATTCAAGCTCGTGAATAAAAATGTATGCAGTTATGAAATGTAATTGTTGAAATACCAACATCTGATCTCGAGGAAGTGTTTGGAAACATGTACAGCAAGAGGGCTTAAAACATCAGTAACTTTACACCGTGTGAGCTTGTTGTGTAGTTGTCTGTGTGGAATCCGCCATCTGCGCTCCTTTACTGAGATCACAACAAAGCTGTTAAATGTGACTGAACACAGAACTCAGTGTCTTGTGTCAGAAAATCCGGCTCTACATGTTGCCCGATAAAATCTCAAACTCCTCCCACTGCCATTGTCCCTCTAGTAGACTTTTTAATATACCTTAAAACCAACGTTTGTGGTGTCTGTATAAAGACAACAGCACAATATTTTGTGGTGTGTGAAAGGCATCACAAAATATGATTCAAAATACCCTCCAACCCTATGGTTTAATAATATGCTCTAAAATGTCTCTAGTCCGTGCCTGGTTAGTTCATATACCCCCTAACCAAAGCTGGAATCCCCTTTTGTATAACATCTAAATGACTTTAATGAACTTAGTATTTAGCGATGTCCTCTGTAATAAAAGACAATTTTCAGCTCCCTTTCATGACATAACAAAAGATCTGGAGGAGTGAAGATGTTATTCTTCCTGCTTCTGTCATTTGCTCTAATGCTCATCTAACGTGATTCTGGGAAACCAGAGAGCTTGTGAGAACACACCATTGTGTTTATTATGCATTGGAAAATAGACCATTTTATCAATAGCTCGCCAAAGGGTGCGCAACAAGAGCATAACATACCTTTCCTTCTCATCTTCTGACCTCACCCCTCGTCATTAATCTTCATACTTAACCTGTTTATCGTGTGGTTCGACCAGACATATTTGGTTCCTTCGTATTTAAAAGCACAAAGGTGCGTCCCTCTTTGCAGCTGAAAATGATGATGAAGTAAATTCCTGAGCAATGTAACAGTTAACAAATTCACAATCACAAGTTGATTGACTCGCCTTTTCCTCAAGATTATTTATGGAAGAGGTGGATGGATTTTTCAGCCTAAATAAAACATTGTACTCATCCAAGCTGTTGCAACAATATTTCATTACCTCTTTTAACGGGTCGGAGAAATTCGCAGACACATGCATTTCCTTCAAGCCTGAACATGAAAGAGGACATTTTTTGTATCACCAGAATGTGGATGAGCCATTTGGCAGAATTTCAGATTTTAACAGGAGTAAAGATGTTTTAATATATCTTGTATTATGGTTTGGATAGTACCCTGCCTGTGGGCCAAGATGATGGGATAGACTCAAGACCTCCTGAAACCTGCAGAGATTAAGTGGATTTGGAAAACAAAGTAATTGAATGAAAGAGTTCAATAGAATTTAAAATATTTGGTCCAACTATTTGGTCCTTTTCCATTTAGATCCATATACCCAGTTTTATGGGTGAAACAATAATTGTGAAAGGTTGCTAAAGTGTAAAGATTTAAACATTGCTGTCCACATTCTCGATGCACTTTCCCTTTCGACAGGTGCGGAAAGGATGATTGTTTGCACAGTGTTCAGGGATTGGAATCCAACTTCTAGCATCATGGCAAACAACAAAAAGATGAATGCATAATGCGCTTGTGTTATGTAGATTACATGGCCAAAAGTCCCCTTTCTAATGAACTGGTTTGGCTGTTTGAGCTACAGGACTATACCCAGCAGGTGCATTGACAATGCTCCAGCGCAAAAGCATAGTCCATTACCAAACGTTTTATTGAGCTTATTGCATAAAGGAACTGGCCTGGAGAAAGCCCAGACGTAATGCCCTCTGGGATTCATTGAAAGGTTGACAGTGAGCCAGGTCTTATCACCCAACATCAGCACCTGACCCCACTGATGCTCTTTTGTCTGAATGGGAGCAATCCCTGCAGCCATATTGAAGAGACTAGTGAAAAATTATTTCTAGAAGATTGAAAACTGTTAATAATTCGACATTAATGGCCATTGTTCTAAAACCACTGCTGTTGTGTTTATACAAAATGTATGCACAAAACGAAACATTTCTCCTCAGCTGCGCTTTTCCCAGAATAATGTTTGTGATTAGGTTGCATGACCTGTGAGCTCAGACGTGGCATGTTTGACCCACAGGAGAGATGCATCACTCTTGGCATTGATCCGAGGTGGACGAGCACGCTTTGCCAAGTCAGGAAGTTATTTCAAGAATGGATTGTTCCCTCTCCGACAGGAGAAGATTGGAATGTGGGAATAAAAGTTTGCAGAGGTCCGGTCTCAGTGGATCAATGGGTATTCATTATTCTACACTACGCTGGATTCTTCAGAGTTACTCTCAGTATCTCTATTGGCTTTGTTAATTCGGGCAGCAGTGTGGAGTCCCTAGTGTCACAAAGGATTCTGGGCTTTGGTGCGATTGCTTGACTGACATCCACGCTGTATTGATGCCAGTCCGAAAGTAAAATGAGGTTTACTGCAGCACGGTGATGTGGATAATTTAGTTTCTCTTATGTTTTGTTGCCTTTTTACCACATTGCATTATGCTCCTCTTTGACATATCGGTCTGCAGTGTTCCCAGTGCTATTTGAAGACCACTATATGAACTCGATAGAGTCTGAGGTAAAGACTTAAAGAGCTAATATTTAGATAAAGTTATAAAAGTATAGGGCAGAGGAAGACAGAACTTATAATTAAAGACTTTAATGCCAGGTTTGCATGACAAGGGAGGTTTAAGACAAAACTGACGGGTCCAAAATTAACACTACCAACTTTTACACATCAGCTGGCTGGTTACATATTAGGAATTGCACCATATGTGATTGACATTAGGACACATACGCTATGACACATATATGATGACGTGCTCTTTGATTCAAATAAATACTTAAAAAACACCGAACAACAACTTTTACTTTTTCTTCAGATCTATGAAGCCAAAATGTACAGTTTAGTTTTAAATACAGAACATAATGTGAATACACCGCAGCAAAATGTCAACATGATATAGAATATAATGAAGCTCCTTGATAACATGACATTTCACAAAGAACACTTTCACAGTTTCAGCAAGCTTACAAAAAACCCAATATAAATAGTCACTATATGTACCAGCTATCATGCAAAAACAGGTTCATAGCTTTATATAGCGTTTTTATAACCTATACAATTCCTTGAACCAAATCCCCTTGGCAGGTTTTGCAAAATGTACATTTTGAACCCCGCAGCAGTGACACACCTGCTGTAATGGAAACCATTAGAATCCATTTTCAAATGGCAATATGAACCATCAGCTTTTTCTTATCGAAACCAATTCAAAATCCAGTGAGATCTAATGGTGTTAATTCCCATTTGACAGAAAACGTCCCACCATTAAACCCAGATCATTAACAGTGTAGAAAAGTAAAACAAGGACAGTTCCCATTATAGCCATTTTTCTGTGATGATGTATATCGATTTTTCAGCAGGTAGAAAGATCCAGTAAAGTACAGCGCACACCAGAAAACACAAGAGTCCCTTTACTCCTGTAGTAGCATCCCGTCCCATTCCATTCAGAATACAGATGCTTATTACTGATGAAAATAAAACAAAATAAAAATGACTGGCATAAACTCGTGGGCTCTGCTTTCATTTACGACTGACACATGTCTCTGGCATTTATTTGTCTCTCTGTAAATGATGATCTCAAGTTGAGTTTCAGCCTGAGGCAGATGAATTCTTTACATTATTAATAACGCCAATGTTCTGACATTTACTTGCACACAGACACCGTCCACCAAGCTTGACTTATTTATAACCAACCAAATACATTCACTGTTACCTGGAACTGAAACAATGAAATAAATAAGTAAAACACCTATCCGATATTGTCATTTTTCTGAAACTGTGCTGGCGTAACTTAGGTTCAGACCTCCACCAACCACTTTTATGGAGATTGTATTGAAGAGAGCTTACATGTTCATGCATGCCGTTTTATGAATATATATGCAAGCAGCAGTGCTTTAAATATGCTTTAAATGTATAAATTTCACGCTAGCTCCCCATGCCATCGCTGGGTGTCCTTGAATTTTCAACACAACCTTACATCGAACCTGCAGCAATAAAGCGCATGCATGCACTACAGATAGGCGCCATAGGGTGTATTTTCGCACCTATATAGCCGATGTGACTCATGCATTGACAATCTAACATCACTGAACTCATAGGCGTAATTTCAGGGTGGGACACGGCCCCACCATGTTTTGGAAGAAATTACAGTAAGAAATGCTTTCTAATGTTGTGCATTGTTTAGGTGCCATTAACATCGAAAACTCGTGGAAAACGCACTCGTAAGTTCATGAGTTCACCTATGCAGTTTTTAATAAAACATCATTTGTAATTGCGGAAGACTCCAGAAACACGGCAACTATACAAATGTGCGCATCATCCGCACTCACAGCGCATGCTTGTGCATCCAGTGTCCAAGCACAAAAAACGCATAGTAGAACAAGTGACATTGACAGAATAAACAGTTTTTATGTGAATTGCACCTTCCCAAAATCACAGTTTGGGAACCACATAGGCTGCTATGAGACCTGCATGATAAATGATCAATTAAGAGTGTTACCAAAACATCTACTGTATGTCTCTGATGTGCAACAACAATTCACCTCAGCCCGACGATTGTGTCTTGATATCAGCACACAATCTGAACATATGTGTGAATGCCGGACAGCTGATAGTGCTGGAGTGTGTCATCTGGAGATGAGCTAGATCTGAGATACTGGCGAGGTTGATCTTAAACAGCAGGTTGTTTGCGAAAGTTCTTCTGTTGTACCTTAGAACGGACCTGTGAAGTGAGACATAGCGATTTAATCGAGATGTCAGCAGAAAAATTTTTTAGCTAGTGGTCAAGAAAGGCTTTATACATGTACATGTAATTCATGGGCCTATATACTGTAAAAGTCACGGTAACATGTTTTCATAGTTTTTGTTTCTTACAATTAAATGTTCCTATGAAAGAAAATGAATTTATGTTAACATTTATAGTTCAATATAGCCTACTTATAGTCAATTTGATTATACTCTCAAGAGAGAATGACACAGTCAATGAAAATCAGACGCAGAAGAAGATCTAACACAGTGTCAATGCACTGTATACAGCATTCAGTGTGTGAATATATTCACTCATAAACTCTTCATTTCAAACCAAATCCTGTTCAGATGAGTAGATTTGGTCATAATAGTCTACTGAGATGCACCTGGTCTGTTTACAGTAGGAAGCCCTGTGTAGACCACCCTACAAAAGCACTATGAGATGTTCATGCAGAGTCAACATTTTATTTTCATCTCACTTCTATCTGATTAATAATTCATTCAAGAATGAAAAAATGCACTTTAAACATTGTTATGTAAATAATTGCTCCGTAAAATCCTCGGCCTACTTCATTATATTTGAGAATGAGCAGCGGATGGTTAGAAACACACACTGAGGATTAAAGGACGGATTGACCCGAAGCAAAGTGCTGCCTCAGTCTGAACTTTAATCTGTCAATGTGCCCCGATTAAAACCACGATAATACAGAAAGGACAGATCATCATACGATGTTGCAAGTCCAGGGGCATGTGTGCAGTAATGGCGCAATGGTTTAGCACCAACTTCCTTCCCGACACATAAATAGTGTATGGCCCATTGCGAAACAGGCTGGGCTCAGCCACAGCTCTCGTGGGCCGGTTCCTGTTGTCGTTCTCTTGTGTTTATATATGAGTCAGCGTGGGACGGCCTCACCTCCAGACTCACATTTGACATCAGTGTCCAGACGTGGGATGACAGGAGCGGGCGGTCTGCAGAAAACAAGAACAGTCTCTGTCTCTCATGTGTTGCCACTCACTGGCGTGTTATGTTTGGCTTAGGCTCTGTATTTTGACACACATGCCCCATAATTAGACAGGAGCGGACATTCTCTTAGTAGGAAGAGGTTAGGATGATGTTTGCTTTATGGTTTGCGTGGAATGAGAGGGCTGAATCGAGTAATCACAGGAAGTCACAGGAAATGACAATAACCATATTTGCTCAAAAGCGATTTGAAGAGCCGGAAACCGACGAGTCGTAGACTACGTAAACCAATAATGCCATTATTTCCAGTAAGCTAAATATGTTACTTCCATTATGCTTACTGTGTTTATGAGCTTAATCTTATTATTTAAATCCAAATATTGCGTTTACATGAGGTAAAGCGTAATTGCAATATTGCCAAAGCCTATTATAATCGCATTATTAAAGTGCATGTAAAGATATTCATTGATCACAGATCTGCTTTAAAGGATGGTTTAAAACATATTTGTTATATATTTTATATCATTTTTATTGTTGTGAGTTTCCCCACACAAACTGAAATCTCATTGGCCTAAAGTTCTGTTTCACAAGATTGTTTATTACTGTACATGTCAAGTCATGTCACGTCGCACTCGGTGTGTGTACAGAGTAAAACCTGAACACCAGCACATTCCTATACCTGTTAGTAGAGCACTGTATCGGCAATTCAGAGGTCATGGGGTCACTAGTTCATTGTCCAGATAAAATTCATTTGGTTCAAATTTGATTTCATAATACATATATTCTTATAACAAATCTTTCTCAGTGAAGCTTCTCAGTAATTCGTTAATATTAATTTGATATAGTTTTTTGTTGTACAAATTGTGAGGCCTCTGTCTCCTTTGTGATTTGTGTCATACATTTTGTGAACTGACCATGATATTTTATTGGCCTTTAAGGTTTTCTTGAAACTAAACCATTTAAGATGAACTTTATCTGATATTGACTGTTCTTTTGCTGACCCTGAGGTCATCTCACCTTACCTACAGATCAATACGTCAATGCTGTTTGTATGTGGGAGTGCAGATATTCCTCGGGCCTTAATTTGAGATATGTGACCAACCTAATAGTTCAGATTTTCTCTGCAGACCCTGTTCTTATAAAAGGCCCTTAACAGAAAAACAATGTTCTGGTTTCTAAATCACTGATGCAAGCGCTATTACCTGCTGTCATCTGGCAGGTTCGTGCGGGTCATGATGGCCCAGTGACCACGGCCTGAACATGGACCTTTTAGTAAATAGCATGTAGGATTGGTTGGCTCCTGTACCTATACTGTCACTCCTCAGATAAACTCATCTTGATTTTTATTGTGTCACAAAATGATGTAGCAGATGTTAGCTAGATAATACATAATGATTATTTTCTGCTGTGGATCCACAACATTTACCATACATTTAGAATTTTCCGGTTAGTATAACTATAGCTAATTTGAAACTGTAGCTTTCTCAGATTCAAGGGATTCATTATTTATCAGTTCAATAAACTAAAGTAAGTACCGTAATTCAACATCTCAGTTTAAGTTAAACAACATCTCAATAATGTTCATTTGGGAACAACCAATGGCAAACTCTGTAGACGATGGCAATATATATTTCTCACTGGGCATCTATCCCATGATCTTTGTGCTGTTAACACACGCTTTACCAACCTCGCTTCATTCTTAAAAAGGTAACATAATTACTTTAGTCCAGTGGATTGGAAGTACTGTAACAACTGACCGATACTATACTGTATTTAGGGTAAGAGTTATGAACGTATAACAGAAGTCTTGGTAGAAGCCCTTGTACCAGAGAGAGGACACAGATATCTTTACAATGCTGGATTCTGCCCAAGATGACACCCTATGAGTGGCAGTTCAGCATAACTCATTAACCACAAGGTCATGCTGGTTCAAAGGATCCAGAAAACATTACATGCCAAATTGCCATAGTAGCCTTTACTTTTTATCTTAGACAAACTACGCAATGCACGCTTGACATGGTTGAAATGGATTGTGAGTGTTTTTAACCGAGACTAACAATTTTCAATTCAGAAGACAGGCTTGCGAGACACAGCATGTAAATAAGTAACAATATGTTTGGAGTGATTTTAACACCGTTTACGTTGCGATGGAAATGGACTAATAGTGTTTCCTCAGTGTCTTCAAAGGAAATCAATCGAGTCTAATGTTCTTTTGACATGGAGCGTGTACTTTTATTGATTCCCCTGTTGTCACGTTTACCTCGTTGGAGTTGCAAATAGAAATTTGTGTGTGAATATATAAAGGGTCATTAATATCTGACTTAAGCTCTCCTGTGTTCAAATGCACCAGAATCTGTTGTTCTGGTTCAATCAGAGAGAATCTGTCGAGGTATTGAATAAACATTTGAGCGACAGCTGCAACGAGCCAGGAGTGAAAAGCCAAATCTAATGCAAGAGGGGAAAAGTGAAGCTTTGACATATTCATGAAAGAAGCACAAGAGGTTGAAAAGGTTCGAATTGAAATATGGTAATATCAAAAAGAGCATTTTTGCCTTTAATATTTATGAAACATTGAAGAAAGAGAGGTTTGTTCTATTTGATTCTTTGCTCTGTTAGTGAACAATAACGTGCCTCTCTTTTGGCCAAACATTCATTCGAAAGTTCACATCAAGATACGCTGGAAAGACTTTTCCAATCTTCTGCTCACTTAGAGGTGACCAATTTACAGGCAGCCCACGGGTGCGATGGTTCTCCAAAAGCTCCATGTAGATTTTCGAGTGTGTGTTATTCAATAGAATCCCATCTTTAAAACACAGAATTTGACATTCAAACGCTCAACGATGAACATTTGACTGCAGGTGGGTGTCACGTGTAGCCTATACATAATGCGCACGACAACGGAGTATAATCCAAAAGGATATCGTTTAATGAATCCAAAGCAGAACCACATTGGATGGGATGGGTTGGCTAGGGGGGGGGGGACTGGGGAACAAATCCAGGCCAGCAAATCCTACACTCATCTAGGTCACCAAATTCAGAAACCACAAACTTCATTTTAATCCAGTTTTTTATTAAATGTAAAATTGTAACAATCACACACAGTGACACAACATTGATGCTTAATAAAATGGACGGTGCATTGTTCATGAGCAAAATACAGTTTGGGAAATGCACAGGGTACACCTTTGACGTAGTTTTTCCACAAGCAGAGTATTCTGTTGCTTTAGGTTGTTCGCTATACACACCAGACAGAGACGCGTTCAATTCATTGCATTTGTAAAAATATAATTGGTTTCATAAATATTTATAGTTTCAAAGCAGTTTGGATCCATCCATAATAACAGAACAACAGAAGCTGAGTCCCAGATGCTGTATAAGCACTTCCGCATTGGTGTGTTGCTGTAGTTTATACAACCGTAAACTGAGGGTCGTGCGGAGCTGCGGATATTAAGTCACTGTTAGATACAACACTGACAGATACAAGGGAGACTAGGGACAGGCCATTATTTTAAATAGGAATTTCTCTGGATTTGCACATTCTTGGCAATTTATTTTTAATATTTACCCTTAACTGTTCTTATAAACTGCAGAAAGGTCAAGTATAATTTATGAAGGACGTCTTTGGGCCAGTTTATTAAAGGCTAATTACTTCAGATTAGCATGCTGTGAGTACAGTTAATGGCCTTCATTTTGTCAAGAGCAAAGCTATTAATCCTGTACCAGATTCCCAAGCCTTCTATATGGTAGTGTACTGTATATGCATATTGTTTTCTTGTAATAATATATACAAATATCATCACCATCCTCAATTCAATTCAACATATTTACTGTAGTAAAGAGAAATAAATAAATGACAGTGTTGTCACGGACACCTCCAGCTCTCACCATGCAGCTCTAACAGTTATCCAAGTATTGATCACCTGCTCATCACTGTCACCATAATAACACTCTCTCCGCACTGCCATTTTGTGTGTTCTCTGATAGGAAAGGACTCGAATCTGCTCTACTGAGACTTTCCTGTATTTGCGATCACAAAGAATGCTTCAAGTTTTCTAATATCAGTCCCCGCCAACCTCACCAGTCACCGGGTCCTGGAACAGTGTTATCTCTATCCATAACAAATATATTACATTATAATACATGCAATTTGTCTCAATACAATGAATGTACATTGATGAAACTGAACTGTAGTAAGACAGTATGCATAGTATTAACAGAATTTCAGTATTCATAATATCATGATCACTATCGCAGGGTTATTTACAGTACTATAATGTGCAGAGCATCAGCGTGGTATTAGTCATCACAGTTAATAATATTAGTGGTTTGCAAGATTATGATGTTTGAAGTCAGCACAATCGGAAAACATGGTTCATAAAATGCAATTCATTGTCAGAAGGGGAAATAGTAACGAAAATAAACCTGGGAAATATGCAAATAGAATCTATATATTGATTAAAGTCGAATGCATACAGTATATGAATTATAAAATCCCAAGAATCAATGTCCAGTGAGCAAACCAGTGGTAAGTGGCTAAGGATCAAAACATAATGGTTATTGTGCTACTACTGCTACTACTACTTCCAATGCATTTTTCAAGTTGTCGTCAGGAGGAATCCAGTTTTTAAAGAGGAAAGACAAGCAACAACATGAGAAAAGATGTAATTGTACAGCAAAGTGTTTCTTTTGCAATTTAAAGAGCGAGATAATTCACAGTGCGAGGTGCACGTGCTGTGTATGGTAAGAGTCCATGCTGATGTTGAAGGTGAGTATGCTGCCACAAGCACACGAATCAGAGGAATCACAGCATGATATCGTTTTCCGAAAGAGAACAGGATTAGTAAAGTGCCGTTTCTCACCACTTGGCTTCTTCACTCTCATATAAAGTTGTGAGTGAGAGACTGCAGGTTCACAACTTGAACTGCCAACAACTGCGGTTCCTGCCGGCGTCATGAACTGTTTATGTAAAATAGTTTTAGTGGAACGTTTGCCACAACTCCCCAACAACATGTATTCGATTCAAGAAGGGTAGACAGAAAGAGTTCTGGAAAATCTTTGTTTGCAGGTAAGCAAACAAAATGGCAATTCCGATGATTCCATTTGGTGGGTGTGATGCATGATGGATAGTTAACAAACCCCAAGAGGGATCGAGACACGAGACAATGAAGAATGTGGCACGGTAACAAAGACTGAAACCTGACTGTCAGGATCCAAACACCATGTTTGAAACATGAACAAGGGTCAGGATCTAGACATCATTCTCGGAAAATGGACCGTCACGATCCTGACCCTAGACACTAAACACCTGGATGGCAGAGAGGACTCAAGGTGCACTTTTTGAATGAATGAAAATTGTAAAAAGCGCTATATAAATAAAGCTGACTTGACTTGACTTGATTTTTTAAGTGGTGAACACACGTAACGATGAAAAGAAATGCTGTGTATCAGTCAGTTATAAGAGTCTATTTCAGTAAGTATGCTGCCCAAGAGGATGAGGCCTTTAGTATGGACAGTACGCAACGGTGCATTGCACTAGGTTTCAAAAAGAGCCAATATTTTCGTCCTACTCCTATCACACAAGTTAATTCAGACCAACTTTGACTTTGAGCGTCTTTGGTCCAGCTCACCCACCGGACAGCCTGGGGCTTTGCTGTCATACCCTATAACAGACATGTACGTACTGATGCGACACTTCTGCCAAGTTTCCTTCATCCGAATTTTATTAAAACAGTGCACTAGAAATGCCTTAACACTGTCTCAGAATCTTTTTTATTTCAAATCCAGGAGTATTCATCATCGTTGTGGGCACGCCTATTTTTCAAAGAATTTTGTTCATGTAAGTTTCCGTGATTGAAATGATAATTAGGCTCTATTGTGCCTCGTCCTTTAAAGGTTTCTATGTGTTGAATTGAATGGTTGACTTTACTCATTGGAATGTTGCCGTAATTATGCTGTGACGTTGTCACTTCTGTCTGTGACCTCCACAGAACTCATACATTAAAAGAGAATTTGCCCTTCAGTGCGAAACTATATTATAACAATTAGGCGTACAGCTTTACCATAATTCCTTTTCAAGAAAGTATCTGCAAAGAAACACCTACACGGCTGAGGCCAATTAAATTAGGAGGTTAGATTTTCTTCACCTTGAAGACCTCGGCTATGCTCTACTATCTGCATGCTCACTATGTACATTTTCTGTATGGCATACTCGGATGATGTACTGCATTCAGTAAATAGGATTTCAACCCAGTGTCACACCTCGCCGACTGGCACTTGTTCAGAGTGGATGGTGGATTTTCCACTCACTGCTGTCAGATGTGTGTGTAATATCCCTATGCACACTTAACACCATACAGATTTCTCCTCTAGACAGAAACACACAATAGTGCTGATAAGGCTGAAAAGTCAAATTGAGTATTGCTAGCTGAAAATCTTATCAAGAGAAACTAACGATAAGGACTGCAGGAGCTGTTGGTTAACGTCCTTTAGTGGTCCTAAAAGTGTGTGTGTCTCAGTTGCAAGAGAGTTAAAACTACTGTGATAAACTGCTATGACCTGTTGTGTGAGACATATTCAACCTCAGAATTAAGTACACCATGAGACTGTTTATCTTCTTCCTGCTGTTTCTCTTAGATCACATTCATGAAAGAGAAGTTCATCTACACAGTCCAAGTTAAAATCAGGGCCCGTATTCACGAAGCATCCAAAGTCTTCATGTAGCTCCTAGCTACTAAAACTCTTAGGCCCGGTTTCAAAGACAAGGTCAAGGCCTCCTTGAAAATGTACGACTTCCTTTGATATGAATTCATAAATATTGAATTGTACATGCACACGCGATCTGAGTATAGAACGTCGTGCTGAGCGACGCGAGAAAGGTTTGTGCTGATTAACTAAAAAGGGGACATTTGTGTCCATGAACACGAATCAATAGATTCTAAATTTCGTTCCTATGACACGAACTGCCTTAAGACTCGGTTGATATTTTATTCTACAATATTACTGTGATTAAATCACTGGCAGGGACCCCTTCCATATAAGCCCATCGCTGTGTGAACAGATGACCTTGCTGACATCATCCACAGCAACGGCATCAACTCTCAAGTTCTTTTTATTAGCTTAAGGCAACAGTTCACTGGAAGAATGAAAATTCTGTCATTATTACTCACCCTCAAGTCGTTCAACAAGACATGGGCTCCCACATTCTCACCACAAGTGTGGTGAACAACAGCTCATACGTCAGCACAACACGCCTGTTCAGGACTAACTTGTTGAATAAAGGTGTTATTTCATAAAACAAAATCACATGGACTATTTTAAAGACGTCTTTACTTACTGCTACATGTACATGTTTATAGGAGAACTTTTATTGTATGAAAAACTGTTTTGTTAAACCGGGCCCAACACAAGTTTGCATGTGAACATATATAGTCTTATATATATAGTCTTATAGTCAAAATATGTCGTCTTGTGTTTCGTTGACAAAATGAGTCATTTTCAAATGTCCAGGTAGTTATTATCGTTATTGTGAAAGTACATTTTAACACATAACTGTTCATGTTTAAGGAATTAAGAGAAGTGTACTAGTCTTCAAGTCCTTCAAGAATGAGGGGAGGTGTTAGGAGTAAAGCTGGTCTCTGAAGTATTAAACTGATTTTCTTTTCCCGTTGTCATGGATGCAGTGACAGCATATGAATCACAACGTGTTCAGGTGAAGTTCTGGTGCTGTGACAAGGAACATCTGTATTTTTCCCTCCTCCTCAGTGTTAGCTGGAGTTGCTGGCGCAGATGCTGTCATCGCTGATATATCACCTGCTGAATATGCTGTGATAACCAGACACTGAGATTGAAAGTTTTTGACTAGATTCTGTCAGGATTATATGAAAATGTTACCAGTTTGTAGGAATATCAGTGAATTTTACTACACTCCACAACACAGCAATATGCAACAGCAACCAATATATTACAGAACCCAAGTATTCATTGTAACAGGTAATTCATATAATTCATTTTAACAAACGAAATTTTAACTTATTATATAACTAATAATTTTTACAGTATTTGGAAGTAAACGGCAAGCGATATAAACAAATAAATTCAAAGCAGTGAGTGATTTGGTCAGTTTGACCAAACAATGCATCTAATCGATAAAATATATATCCAGTAGTGGAAGGATGCATTTAGTATCTGCATGAAGTCCTCTACGTATCTTATCACTGTTATTTTTCTGCTATCGAGGCCGATCATTGTCTCTTAAGTTTCCGTATCTCCGAGGCTTTTCTTGTTTGGCGTCCTGTGCCTCTGTTGAAGCCCTGGGGAGAGAACTCAAGCTCACTGTGATCCTACACGCTGCCGCTGAAATTGCTGAGAATCCAAAAATAGCCTCCCTTTGGGTGTGTGCTGGGAAGAAGCGCTGCACGCCGCTGATTGTTCTAGCCTGTATCTCATATTGCGCATTGAAATGGTTCGCTTCTAATGTACCTATAAACCGATAATGACAGGCCCTATAAAGTGTAAATGACAGAAGCAAGGACCCTTTCCTCCCTGTCGGAACGACAGAGTACAAATCAGGGAATTTCAAAGGGAGACATTTGCATAGTGAAATGAGAGGGGAAAGCTCATTTCCACCAGATCTACTGCGGCAATGAGCCTCTATTTCTCAGCGAGGGAGAAAAGTTTTTCAATTTTGACCGATTTGATTTGTCAAGCCATTACCTTCTTCATTGAGTCTGGATTGGCTCAGTGGCTCTGCTAAGTAATAAGTCCCTTATTTTAGTGTAGCGCTTGCATTGCATTGGCACATTTTTCTAACCTCCTGTACTTTATTATTAATAATAATCAGCTCATTATTAACAATCTTGAGTAACACACAGTGGATATTTCAAGAGAGTGTGGGTGGATATTAAAAGTGTAAAAACGCAGTGCAATAAACAGCGATATCCCACCCAGGTCACCCATAGGGTGGCCATGCGTCCGGCTTTTGGCCGGACAGTCCGGATTTTATGCCCCCTGTCCGGCGCAGCTTCAAACCGGACACTCATTTGTCCTCCTTTTCGGAGTTTTGGGACGCAGCAGCATAGCGTCTGACGCCGTAAGATCTCCGGTCAAACAAATGATTGGCTGAAAGAGGTGTCAAATAAATATCTGATATATTATTCAATATTCTATATATCAATCCTTGTGACAAATTTCTGGGTTGCTGTTTCAAATTAATGTGATTATTATTGCAGGACGCGTGTGTGTGCGTGCGCAGACAGAGAGAGTTCTCGCAATAGACTTTTCAAAGCAACGTGAAGATCGCCTCTGAATGATGCGGGGGGAGGGGTTATATATATATATGAATGTGGCCCGCCCACAGATTTGGACCGGCCCTCCGAACAATGCCTTATAGTGTGTTCACACCAAACGCGAATGAAGTGTTAAGCGCGAGTGATTTACATGTTAAGTCAATCCAAAAACGCGATTACCTACTTGCGGCGCGATTCACGCGAATCGTGCGAATTGAGCGTTCGCGTGATTCGAGCGAGTAGAAAAATCTGAACTTTGGCGAAAATTTGCGTTGTGTTAACCAATCAGGAGCTTGCTCTAGTAGGGCCGTGAGCGAGCGTCAGAATATTGGCTTTCAGACCCAAATTTCGCTAAATTATTCACAAACGCCTAATTATTTGTTAAATTCATAACGTACATTGCGATAGAACTGACGCGCGAACCATCGAAAAATTTCAAAGAGACGACAAAATGGCCAAGTGGTTGGGAAAGAGAAAGGTTAATTAATATGCATAAGAAAATGTTTTGAATTTGAGTAACACTAAAATATTAACTATTAATAAACTATTATACCATTAGGAGGCATAATAAATACATTTCAAATCATAATTAAATCTCCACAATAATTCGAGTAGTACCTCCGGCCCATGTAATTATCTGTTACAAACCGACCCAGCCCCCCATTAAAGACAGGGAGAATTATGTGGCCCTTGCAAAAAAGAGGCATTGACAGAGAGTCAAGAAATGATGATGATAAGAATTATTATTAATATTTCAGTAAAGTTCATTAAATCTATCCTGTCGATAGTGTGGTCTTTAAACTTATGAACTGTGTATGGACTGACAAAAGTGTTACATGAGGAAGCAATTTGACAAAAATGCAATAAATATTTTAGGTGCATCAAAAAGCGTGCTGGTTAAGATACCAGCAGACAAGCTAATTAGTGCATAAAAGGTCACCAAAATGAAGTATTTGAACCACATAATTAAATACAAAAGGAGGAGAAAAACTGCAAAAAGGTCCACTTTTTGAAAAAAAGAACCTCCCCTTTCAAAAGGCTGGCTACGGACCTGAATTATGTGTCAGTTACTATTTACTTAAAACGTTTTGCCAATCCCGAGACTACTAGCGATTACAACAGCTTAAGTCCGATCCAGCATGCGATCCAACACACATATCAGTACAAATAAACTTGAATGGAATGGATTTAAATTGAGGTTCTTTTAATTGTTATAGGTACACCTCTTTATATCATTATATTCTTTCACGTAGTCATGGCAGCAGAGGAACCCCCAAAAGCAGCAATACATGCGTGTATGTGAACGATCAGGTGAAGTTATAACAACATGGAATATTATTTTCCATATTTTCCAATATATATTTTCACAAGAGGAAACATTTTATTAATGATGATATTATCATGATGAGGATTTACTTATAATATATCATGATTTTATTAACGTTAATATTATTACTCAAAAATCGACCTTAAAATACATGTGTTATTTTGATTATTGTGGCCCTGGCAAAATAATAAAGGGTGTTAAACCCCCCCACCTACTGTGTTAGAGTGCCAACCAGATGCTGGAACCGAAGTTTTACAACACATTATAGTGTCAATACTTATTTTCAATACTGGTGTATTAACACCCTAGTGCGGACCAGTGCTAAAATTGCTACAAACATCTGGACATGGATAGATGGTTCAAGGAGTTTCATTCATGGTGAAATGCTCCAACTGTCCCTCTAGACGGCTGTTTTTACAGGAACTTTGTTTACAGTACATTCATTATATCCTGTATATGTATCATGTAAAGATATATTTGACCTATGGTGTTGATTTCTAAGCGTAGGACTTACATGCGACCGTGTGTTTGTTTTTCTGTTTATACTGCCGGTCGCGTGGTCCCTGTTTGAGGTCTGAGGTTCAGGGCAGGAATGCAGACGAGTGGGTGTGATTGGTCAGCTGTGGTTACGTGGATTTCCCGTTTTTGGGGTTCTCTGAACCTCTGTCTTGAGAAAAACCACTCGCCCTTACTGGCTGCCGTCCACCGCATGTTGCCAAGGGAAAAGCAGCGTGGTATTTACCACAGCTGGTGAGGGAGTAGCCTTGGTTTTAATGTCAAAGGGAGGTGCCAGGTATTGAGAAAATGCCTCGCTTATTTCCTACTGGCTGGAGGCGAGGAATATGGAAGCGCTGGGAGCGATCGCTGATAGCAACGGAGGCAGACATTTTTCTTTGATTACACAGGGGATAGCAGATTGACGTGACTCGCCCCTGCATGCTGGCATTTCCGCCCCACGCCTGGATCCACATCGTGACTCAGATGAGGTCAACTCTGGTGCTTAGGAGCCCAGCTGGAGAATGCAGAGCATTGGTGAAAACAAATGTCATTGTGCGGAGAGGTTATGTGTTAGAGAACGTTTAAATGCTGAGGAAAGGAGACACCTCATCTAACTGAGAAAAGCTAAGAGGAAGATTTAATCGTTCAGAAGTCACTCGTTCATACCTCATTCTATTGAATTGATATTTCTTTAACTTTTTTCTGTTTTTAATGAAAAGTCCAAAAAACTTACGAAACTACTTTTGAGGAACAGTCAACAATACTGAGCTTAACAA
The DNA here is from genome assembly GCF_947034865.1 of Barbatula barbatula. Classification (NCBI taxonomy): domain Eukaryota; kingdom Metazoa; phylum Chordata; class Actinopteri; order Cypriniformes; family Nemacheilidae; genus Barbatula; species Barbatula barbatula. The sequence goes on along the minus strand of NC_136769.1, from coordinate 22,989,673 downwards.
ATGATGGAACGAATAGCCCGATAAAAATAATTTGGCATCAGCCTGATCTTACAGAAATGTAGTTAAGTATTTTATTAGGGGGCTAAATGGTGCCACACCCCTAGCCTCGCCCCCAAATTTAACTGTCACGAACAAAGGAAATATACCAATGAATTGAATTTATATAAGTAGCCGCCTTAAATAACAGTTTTCAAACTAATTCTCAAATTCAAACCATTATGAAAAGCTTAACAGAGCTGGTGAAGGACCAGTGTGCAATATGTTGGAGGATCTTTTGACAGAAATGCAATAAAATATACATCACTATGCATTTAGAGGTGTATAAAGACATTACAGAATGAAGCGTCATGTTTTCCTACCTTAGAATGAGCTCAATACATTCATACATACAGCGCAGGTCCCCTTGAAGGGAAAGTTGTTGACATGTTGCCATGTTGTCATGTTGTTTCTACAGTAGCGCTTAACAGACGTAGGCCTACTGCTCTACAGAACACGTTTTGTAAATGCGTTATCTCATTCAGTTAAGAAGGCAAAACATGACAAAAGATCTCGGGAGCTCTTGTTTGACATTGGTACACAAATCTGTAACCAAGGGAATAAGGCATGAATGAATTGCCAACAATTGTATTAACAGACAACAGAAACCCATGTGTGGGGGTGTGCTGGGTAATTTACTCAGATTTTCCTGTTGTTCATCGAGTTCATCTGGCCATCTCGCTGCACTCTATCCGTGATGAGGGGCTAAATGGGTCTATAATTCATTTATTCTGCATGCTGATGTGCAAGGCAGACGGATTTAATTCCCTGTATGATAGATGAGTGGATTTATCTTTTTATGGGAAGGGGAGGTACAGCATAGATTTCAAGTCCAAATTGCCTGGAAAATGGCAGGGAATGTGTTGTGTATCTGAGGCTACAAAATGTACATGGTTGTAATTCAACAAAGTATGCACTGACTTTCTTATCGCACTGGACGGTAATTTAGAGAAGAGACTGTGGGCTTGTGATTGGAATAATGGTGAAATTCGATTAAACTATCAGGCCGTGAAATTTTATTTCTCACATTTGGTGTTGATTTTAATGGTTGTCTGGATCTAAAGCACCGCTTACCATTCTCAAAGGCTAATGTCCCTGATAATGTGCTTTTTTGCAGTTTAACCTTGTATGTGATATGATAAGCCCAATTTTCCCTAAAGTCAAATAAAAATGTATATCTACTTTGTCCGGTTTTAAAGACTGCTGATCTTGGAAAGCAGTTAACACGTAAATAGTGCATATTACATAAGTAAGAGGCTGACCAAAATTTTGCTTCATTGGTTAATCCTGGAATAATATTTACAGTCCTCACCTAAAGGAAAGCAACAAACTTTAGTTTCGAGTGAAATTGTTGGTGGAAATCTTGTTAGTCTTAACCCCAAATTGGACTCGCAAACCTAACACTTACCCTTGCCATCGGATTTGGTGGATTACGTAGGCTATGATGTTCATTTGGAAATCTTCTACAAATTTTTGAGCATCAAATAAATGCAACCAACACATGAACCTCTCTCAGTCTTGCTTTCTGTGACAAATGGTTTCTTTTCACTTACTAGTACAAAGGAATCACGTTCTCTGAGCATCCCAGTGCCTGTGTGTATGGAAGACTGACAGGGGTTAGAATTAAATATATGTCCTGGAGGCCACTGTCATATTCCATTGTGTGACAAAACCACTAATCTATTCATACCGTTCGGCTGGGGACGTAATTGGACGGTAAAATTGTGATTTATAAGCCATGGCTGGGTGCGTGAGTATTGACCGCTGTTGGTGTTACTCTCATGACTAAATGTCAGCCGCTATCACTGTCTAATGCCCATGGTTTGGCGAACTCAAGTGGCTCTTATGGAGACAAAAGCCCCATTTCATGCAGTATGTATTCACCTACATGGAAACACATCAAAGTCAGCCTGTAATGTTGGACACATGGGTTAATGCATTTTTCATTTTACTGGGAATAGTGTCAAACACATTATCTGGGCCCACTGGCTGTGTACAATAAAGTGGTTGTGAAGAATAGGCGTATTCGATACAGACCAAAAATAAATTTAGTTAAATCTTGCTTTTTTAACCTGAGACCCTTGGCTAAAGAAAAGATTTTTGTATGAAACATCATACATCGGCTAGGTCTTTGAGGTCTTTTAGAGATCAGTTACTACCAAAGGTTCCTAGATCTAGATTAAAACTGAAGGGCGATCGCAAAAACTTTTAAACTAAACTCTTTCAGCACATTGGACAGATGTATTCAATTGTGCTTTAGAAAGAAAGAAAGAAAGAAAGAAAGAAACAGTATGTGAAGCCGAATATCCAAATGCAATTCTTTTGTGAAACGAATTCTTTTAAAGATTCTGGAAACAAAACCCGGATGTATTGTTAAGGTTTATCAAAATTGTATCTTTTTGGACCTGAAGAACAACACTGGTGTGGTTGTCATGGGAGCAAGATTGTCACTAACTTTCCTTGTTTTGAAGGAGATGAAGGATAAGTTATGCAGCTGTAGATCACATTTCAGGTAAAATAGAAAAAATACCGTATGCCTATAAAATGGTGAAATCGAAAGCTATGTTGCATATAGAGCTTTATGAAAGTAACGCAAATGTAACAAAATCCAGTTATTTGAATTAATAAAGCAACGTCAAAGGCAATTTAGCAAAACATTATTCACATAGCAGACATGGATCAACTGAAGGGTCAAAGCAATGGATAGTTAATTCTGTACGAACAGCTCATACTTTTTAAGCTTGCAAGTAAATATTGTGATATGGGGGGTCCCACACCGGACCATGTTTAAAAAAGTTTTAGTTTTTGGCACACCAGCGGAGCTCATTGATGCAACACAACGTGGCAGTGCACGTCTCGTTCGGTGTACATGCATGAGTCTTCTAAAAGACATGTATGATGTGCAGGGTTCAAATACACAGGGCATTGAACATGGCGGCTATCAGACTATCAGCTGTACAGACAAAGACTAGATATTAAGAAGGCGGTGCAGACGGTTACAAAAACAAAAACTCAATATGTCCGCTTTAGCAAAGGAAGCTGTCAATCATTAATCATTAAAGACTGAAAATTCTCATCTCTGAATGTCGTGAGGCAATGTACTTGCCTTACTTAATGCTTAGGTGGAGCAACCTGGAAGTTTGTTTGGCAGAATTTACGGTAAATGTCAAGCTTAATTGTTGGGTGGAAATATGTCGGGGATCAATTTTAAAGCTGTTGGTAAAGGTGTAAAATTTTAACATCTTAACAAAAACACTTACACTACATTTCAACACCACATCGAGTGGTACATTCTGACAAACTCAGTATAAAATATAAGATATTTTTCAAACAGGTCTGGCTATGAGCATGCACATTCTAAAGATAAGATGATGTACTTCCCAATCAAGCCAGTCGCCTTTGCATTATAAAGGTGGGACTTTTAGCCATCATGTTGCAATCTCTCCCATTTTTCAACAGGAGGTTTGTTTCCTCTTTGCACAGATAAAGGTGTGCAGCCTAAGATACGGGTTTTGGTAGAACAGACTGTCCTTGTGCTAAGAAACAACAAATATGGTGTCCTTTTTGTTACACTTGAATGCCGTCCTTAAACCATTGTATGGCATTCGGGTCTGTGGGACCCATTTTCATTTTTTATCAAAAGAAAAATGATACAATTAATTATATTTTCAAACTCATTGGCCTTGGCTTATTTTCTGCGAAGAACATATGTCAGGACCATTTTTCAATGACCGCACACTGTACACCCTTCTGCACATTATATTACATACAGGATTGTGGAAACTGAAGGTTCCGTGTACCTTCATTGTGTCCTCTTCATGTCTGTGCCTCCTTTCAGTATGTTTGTGTGTGTTTCTGTGTGTATGAGAGAGAGTGTGTAAGTGTGAGTTTTCTGTTTCTGCCCATGCCGTTCCCACAAAAAACGTGCAGCAATTCAATTCATAAATGTGATCTAACAAAGGTACAGGGTTAAAATATGAATGCATTGTGGTTCATGTTGATCCAGAAAAACTCTAATATGCTTTCAAAGCGTCCACTTGGATTGTGTCCATCATCCTGAAAAGTGACCACCACGCAGTTAAATCCACTTCCACTTTCTTCTCGTTTTCCAACCTAATCTCTCCTTAAGAGCGCATTGGTAATTGATTTCATTTGTGCAACACAAGCTAATATTCCATCACTGCTAGCACTGACCTTTGGAGTGTGAAGCACTTAGTTGCGCTAATTCCAGCGCCATTAGAGAGGCATTCTCTTCTGAAACCGCCTTCTGCCACAAGGCAATAATGGGTTATCTGCTTAGCCTGTTAAATGAGGTGTAAAATGAAATGGCACGTGATTTGTTTTTCATACTTTAAGCCATTTCTTAAGTAGCAGACAGCCATGTTTGCTAAATGAATCTACATTAACTTTGTTCTTCAGTCAGGCCTTGATATTGATCCAAGGTAAATTCAGATTAATCATACGCTCCAAAAGTGCAGAAGCTCGCCAGAACTTTGTTCGTAGGTGTTGAGGGACCTTCCTGAAATATGTGATTACGTGACAGCAGTAGCTGCAGTTGAGTTTTTTGTTTAACTTTTTTTTGTATGCTAATTAATTCAGGGTGTACCCTGCATGTGGCCCAAGTTGCTGGGACTCCAGTCCTCCCATGACCCTGCAGAGGATAAGTGGATTTAGAAGATGGATGGATGGTAACATGCGCAATTGTGACCTGATGGACACCTTGATTGTGAGCTATTGGGACTTTACATAAGAAACTTGTTACTGCGAGCTTGACAAACACTCTGTTTAAAACTGCAATCAACGTACAGTTGATTATTATTACTACTGAAAAATCATTGCATAACTGGCAAAGACTTCCATACTACAGGTATAGCTTTGTAGATTTTAATATTCCAGCTATGACAGACAGATTACAGCGTAGTCCATTTTTATGGATGACTCCCAGATTTTTTTCTGTGTCTGAGGGGAATGTTTGGTCTTACCCAGCATGTACTGTAATATTGCCGCTGTGTTATCAGTCATCACTGAGGCTTCAATAGCATCTTTACCCAGGGATCAGGCACGTTGGGCTCCTGCATCAATATCTCGTCTTTCCAGTGTTTTATTAGTTTTTGATGTCAAACCTAAAAGCCCCAAAAACATTAACCAGTATTACAGCAATCAATACAGTAAATGACAAGGGCACAATACAGGGAGCAGAGAACACCGTTTTAAAAGCCATCATTCCTTCAGCCCATATTCTGCAGGGCCATGTGTTTGTTAAAATTTGTTTAACACACGTGTCAGAGTGCAGGACGAGCTGTTCGATGCCAGAAGAGCGATGACGGCTTGATGGCCGGGTTCTCTCGCATTGGAGACAATCTGAACACTTCCATCGCCCTGAGATGAAAAACGCTCCAATGAAAATCTCTATTGTAGAGATTTGTCTGACGAGTCTTCTTGATGATTGGTTTAAATACAAACTCTTTTTAGAGTCGTACGGTTTGGAACATTTAATATAGAATATGTGGTAGTACGGCTTAGTTGATGAAATAGTTCACCCTCAGACTTCGTACTGTAATAGAAACAAAAATGTAATGCCATTTCAAATCAAATAATCAAATGACTGTAAAGCTGCTTTGCAACAAAGCAGAAATGTGAAAAACGCAATTGAAAGAAATGTTTGTGAACAGGGAACACTGTATTTAGGATTCAGCAATAGTTGACCAAAGTGGTTTTGATAAAGCCAGGGTGATGTGAAATACTGGAGGTGTGGGATCTGTGTTGGTCGAGACTGGGCGGTGCTTCATCCTGAGCCTAAACTTGAGAATAGTGAGAGGTGACGGTCTCATGTCTCTACTGTTCCGTCTGGCTCTCGATCAGTCAGTAGAGTCCAGCTGTAATCCCTGTTGTGGGTCAGACCAAGTGGCAACCATTGAAAACATTTTTTTGTTGTTATTGACCAGCCTTGAACCATAGCTGAGAGAAGTCATGTTTTTTCTTTTCGCAATCAATGCATGGCTACACCTGTAGAAGTCTTTGTTATGTTCTTCATCATACACACACACGCACACACAGTGTCCCCTGTCATTTCTATCACTGTGTATACAAAGCTTTTACAACAAAGGCTTGGTCGTGCTCCCAGATGCATTATATAGCACATCATCTCCCACAAAAAAAAACGAATCAAAAGACATTGTGCATTAGAATGCTAGTCGAGATTTCCTGTGCAGAGGTTTGTTTGGAGCTGTGCTATATAATGTAAAAGATTCAGAACAAATTTGCTATTTGCCCATATGTTGTACACGGGCTCAAGCCATCAACTGCTTGGGCCCCAGGACCCACATCTGATGGATCCCAGTACCAAAAATGTTTTTCAAATGCACAGTGACAAAAACACATTCATAGCATCTATCATCAAAATGAAAATGCATTACTGTTACATGAGCTACATAGAGACAACATGCTAAATGAATTATGGAACAGAAATGTATTGTTTGGACTTGTGGCCTTAAAGCTACCTTGCGGCTCTCGTTCCGCCCTGCTCACCACAGTATATTTTTCAATACCTATGTTTAGAAAAGTTTTACACTCAAATCAAAAGGGAAATGTCATGACAATTTTGCACATTCTGCCCGCACTCTTTAATATGAAAAAATATTCAAATTCAATTCAATTCAGTTTTATTTATATAACTCTTTTCACAAGTTTTCATTGTTACTAAGTAGCTTTACAGAAAGAAAGACAAAAATAAACAAAAGTATTATATATATATATATTAAAATAACAAGTGTCCATCTTTTCTCTTCATTGTTGACGGAGATTGCCTGGGCTGGAGCTTCAGTTAAGTTCACAGGATCTTGCAGGAGGATGGTACACATGAAGTCCACATGTTCTTGGATGGCACGTGACGATCAGCTGGTTCTGGTGTAATGTGTAGTTTACTCTGGATCCCGATGGTCAGTCAGTTTGCAGGCTCTCACAGGAGGATGACAACAGGTGGTCCCACTTGAGCCGGCATACAATGACGGATCCAGAGGGGGTCCAAGGTTGTACTGAACACCCCTGACATCCAAGTGGCCACCCTGGGTGCCATCACCAAAGTTGATTCGCTACTTATGTTGATTGACTTCTGATTTCACCTCTCATTGAACAAAGCATTTTTTTTAACGTTTGGCTGCAGTGCTTGCTCCTGACGTCAATGCACATGAAAGTCAAGCTTTACTTTGTTTAGAACAGAAAAAAGTTTTTGTATGATGGATTGTACAGCACGAAATCTGAGATTTATTTTTAAAGGCGAAAAGAAGCAAATGGATCGCTGCAATTTGATGAAACAAATAGAATATTAAAACACACACGCTTGCTAGCCATTGCAAGTTAGACTCAGAAACGTATTTTTTTGTAACCACAACATTATAATGTTATCTGTCACGGAACAGGTAGTGAAGAACCCAAGCGCAGGCAGCAATACGGGGTAAAAGAGTTTAATACTAAATAAAACTGCAAATTACAAATAATACACCCACAATGGGGGGAAAACTGAACGGAGGCACAATACAAAAACAGAAAGTAAAGACTTCAAACTACAAGGGAACATGAACACGAGCCAAGGTACAGGTACACGCAAGGAAACATTTACAACGAACGAGCAACAAGACAATAAACAAGAGGGTATATATATAGGGAGACTAACAAAGGAGATAACGATGGGCAGGTGTGGGTAATGAGACACAGGAGGAAAGCTATACTAGAAACGAGAGGGGCGGGGCCAAATGACGAGACAGGAGAGAACGCATATTATGTCCTGATTGACAATAATATGTTTCTCTCCACATAAAACACGTGGGTCCGTCATGATTCTGCCTCTAGACCAGAAAACCAAGACAAGAGAAGGCAGAATCATGACAGTTATCTACCTACTTTCTAACGTTACACTTTTAAATCTTGCATAGATATAGCGTTTTCTAACCTTTGATAAATGTAAACAGTAGAGATACCCTATATCTTTAAACATTCTAAGCAGCTGTACTTCATACAAACTTTAGAAATACACAAGTTTCACTCTTTAGCCTTGGCTTAAGGATTCCTAACGTTTCATTAAGTTAACGTTAGACTCCATTAACAGATAGTTAATCGGTTCCCAACAGACATTGTTTACATCAGGGTCGGAAATGAGCAGAGGCTTTGGAAAAAATAACAACAAGGTGAACAAAACTGCTCTCCAAATTCAAGATAAAAGAGGAAAAACTGTCCCTGCTTAATAAAAAACTGGCTACAACAGTCGCAATCTAAATAAGATGAAAATGAACAAATGTGGATGACAGCATGTTTGCTCTGTTTCAGCTTTGAGTATTACAGCCAATCAAGTTCATGGTATGAATATACTGGCCAATCAGAGGCGTTTGAATGATTTACAGGTGAAGAAGCGCTGTGCAGAAGTGCTCCACGCTCGCAAAGTTTTTCATTAACAACCGCGTACAGATACAGTGCAAGAAGGAGATTCAAAAGTGATTTCAGTGATGTTGGATGTTCTTTATTTGTTTTATATATATATTATGTTTGAATAACTAATTTTTATGTTCCTTAGCGAATCAAAACAGCAATCAAATAATTCATAAATGCTTCTCAGCTTGTTTTGTAGCGTGTATTAAGTGTTCATGTATTCTTATACCTGAAAGTAATAATCAAGATTACAAGGGCAATAATCAGCATCAATATTTAGTTTTAATCTTGCAGTCCTATAGAATGAGTATATGTTTTGCTGCTCTGTACATCAAGTACAGAAATACTACGTCATACGTCCAACTCGTTTTATAACAAGTTGACCATGTTTAGCATGAGAAGCCAACACGTTTAATAGTGTAAAGAAGTCAGAATGCATGACATAGCATGATACCCAAAATTGATCTCATTACGTTGTGCAATTGATTTGTATACATTTGTCACATTAGTGACAAACTCCGGGAAGTAAATGATCATGTGTACCTCTAATCAGCTTTTCTCTGATTTATTTATTTATAATTCGATGCCAGGTCAGGGTTACACACACATTCATCGTATTTCAGCTTTGCTGAAAAGATGTGTTTTTAATCTAGATTTAAATTGGGACCCTTGAATAGTATCAGGAGGCCTATTTCAGAGTTTAGGTGCTACTTATGAGAAAGTTCTACCCTCTTTGGGGGATTTAGTTATTCTATGTACTATCAGAAGTCTGGAGTTTTGCGATCGTAGAGAGCGTGATGGCTTGTAGCTTGATAGAAGCTCTGTTAGATGAATGGAAGCTAAACCATTTAATGCTTTATACATGATTAGAAGTACTTTATAGTCTTTACGGTACTTAGTGGATAGCCAGTGTAGGGATGATGAAATTGGTGTTATGTGGTCAAATTTTCTAGACCTTGTAAGAACTCTAGCAGCTGCATTTTGACTTAATTGTAATTTATTTAATGATGATGCAGGACAACCACTAAGCAGTGCATTACAATAATCAAGTCTTGAAGTCATAAATCAATAAACTAGTTTTTCTGCATCAGAAATACACAGAATATTCAGCAGTTTGGCAATCTTTCTAAAATGGAAGGCTGCTTTTGTGACGTTTGAGATGTGTTTTTTTAAAAGACAGTGTAATGCCAAGGTCTTTAACTGTATTTGCTGAGGTAACCAGGCATCCGTCTATCTGCTATTTGTAATTCTTAAAAATTCAGCATACAGCTATTTTGTCTGATAAGTAATATCTCTCTTATCTGAATTAAGCAGAAGAAAATTACTTCCAGTTTTGTTAATTTCTAGGGTTTAGTCCTAGATGATATGTATAACTGAGTATCATCTACATATCTATGATAGGCCGTAGCCGATGATGGTTCATAGAACAGACTTAAAGGTTTAGCATTAGTTATTTTCCTCTAATGTTTTCCATTTTCTGTGTGAAAAATAGCATGAAGTCATCATTTCTAATGTGAGCTGGAATATTCTGATCAGGTGGTGTCTGGTAATGTGAAAAAAATCACTGTAATACAGTTCCAAAACTACATCTTAGTAATACATTAAATGATTCATGCATTTAAGCAAAAAAGAACAGATTGTTTTTAACTGTATGAATTAAATAAACAGTGATTTACAATAAAGATAGTCAAAATAGTCAAGAGCAGTTCATGATTTTGTATTTTGTTGTTTCATTAACATTGACAACAAAAACAGCAGCAGGTTTTTAGTGTGCAGGGATAATGTAATGCAGCCGGTTGTTATCTGAGAATAGACGGTGTAATCAGGACGCAACATGACGCAAAGTGGAGATATAGAGATATAGATCCGACTGTTTACTTTCATTTTAGACACAACGGATGGTTTTCATGTCTTTTTGACGTGACCTTGTATCTCCCAGCATACAGACCTTGCGCTGTTTGAGAACTGGCCTCTGTGCGCGCACTTTAAGTGCGAAATTGATGGAAAGTTTAAATGCGCAGCGTTTTAAATAAAATAATAATCTTTTGTGATGACACACAAAGCCAAAGACTGTAAAAGAGATTTGTGGGGACATGTGTCGTGCTGCATGTTAGGACAGGTGCCTGCAGCCAAGACTCAAGTAATTCTGTGCGTTGTTTTTGAAACACTGTTGCAGTGGTTAGATTTGATGTGCGTCAAAGTTGGAGGCACGTTACAGTTATGGAGGCACCACCGCCAAGCTTGAGTCCCTAGGAAACTACCTGGACACCCCCCAATTCGGTTGACTTAATGCACATGTTGTCTGGAAGAATCAGTTTTGTGAGTCAGATGGCCTTAGATCTGTTCATGAATGATGCATCCTCTGACTCAAAGAGCTGGCCTCCACATGAAAGAATTGAAATATGTAAATATGAATCGGATGGCAAGTTCAGATCTGTGCTATGAAAAATTTCCTCTGTCTCCCTGTTTGTAGAAAACATAGTATAAGATAAACAGCTCTCAATTTTTCCCATCTAGATTCCTCAATGACCAGTACGTTAATATACAGTATAGAGGCAATACACATTTTATCCTAGTAAACAAATAAAAAACAAATTTTGGACTGGGGGGGCAAAATGCCTCTTCTATGATCTTCACAAAGAACCAAAGAATGACGTGAGGATGAGATTTGGCTGAACTGACTCTTTCGAACTTCTGTTCTAAAAAAATCAGGTTTGTTTTTAATTCAGTCTGATGGCTTTAAACATGTCAACAGTTTAACTAACTTTCATCATCTTACTCAGCAACGATCCTTTCAGGCTGTAGCTCCACACAGTAGTTAAGGACCAAAGAAGACAGTTTTACGCTAATGCCAGATATAGTGCATCCTTGTGGCAATGTTGACAACACATTTGTTTAAAAAACTGCAGCGTAATGCATTTCAGAAAACAGCCAGGCTATGCATAAAATCGAGCTTTGCTACAGTCTCTGTATTTATCCACAGACCTCGCTTTTGTTCGTCATGAAATAACACCACTGACACAACAGTGCAATTCATTTTTAAATACAATTCTCCATCATGTATTTAGTGACATAGGGTGAGGAATGGAAAAGGAATGATTGGATATTGGGGCTGCTTCAACTTTCCTCAGAATCTTGTGGTTCTTTCATAAAGTCTTCATATCCAATGGGAATCCTGTCTGGCCTAATGTCCGGTCCCTCAACAGATTGGACTTCTGCCTCTTTTTGATATTTCTGCTCCAGTGGAGAGTTAAATAAATGTCCTGCCGGCCCACAGCTCGGCACTCGGCCCGGCGTTCCAGGCTGCCCTGCCTTTACAACAGCCTTTTAATTTGGGTCAGAGTGATTTAAAAGCCAAAGCTATGCACGACAAATTAAACGTCTCGGAAGCAAAAGTGTCTCCCCCGCTGCCTGAAGTGAGTCTGCTTGGATATACAATAGACTGCGGCTGGGTGAAGGTGGAAACGGTAATAAAAAAGGCTTCTACGGAAACTGCCTGTGTTCTGTGAGAATATAAATGTTTGGCCAGTTCTGACAATGTCCAATGGTAATGTTGTAGACCAGCGTAATGGCACTTTTCTTCCTCCTTCCAGCATCACCCAAACAATGCCAACGGGCAGCATGTATCCGTGCTTAACTGAGTAAATACGAGCAATGGGAAGGATGTATGTACGTGCATGCGCAAGGCGCGTTTATTCCCTCGTGAAACACTGTAAGGTTTTATAATCCAGCCCAATACCCTTAAAGGAGCACATCTCTCTTGATTACAAGCATCTGTAAACTGATGAACTGTATCTGTCGAATGCAGATCTACTCTTCAGCTATCGTTGCCTAATTTTCAAGGGCTCTTCATCACAGCTATGGTGGTTGAAGATAAAATGATTCTCGCTAAAGTTCTGCGAAATTGTCAAATTTCACCAGTTCTACTGCTTGTATAGGCCAACTGAATTTATATAGCATTTTTCTAGAAGTAAATAACACTGGTCTAGAAGCACTCCCTGTTTGAGTTCATTTCTTAAAAATGTTTGTTTCAGTGGGTTGTATTTCGTTCCAAAGTTTAGAATTTTCTGGTGGGGGCACATGGGGTAACAACAATTAATCTGGGGGGCCACCCAAAAGTAACAAAAATGAAAGCTGCCACTGATCGCCCACTTCAATATGGGCAATCACTTCAATTTATATTAAGTAGGCTACTTTGTACAGTTACACATGGTTTGTTTACATCTTGGTTATAGTACACCCAGCAGATTTAATGTGACCTGCACTCTCCCTGCTAATTTTCTTCTGTGTGAAGAAATTGGAGATATCTCCTTGCCTCCGTTTCATGCTGTAGTCTTCATTCAAAACGTGTCCACAGGCACAATAAATAGCAACATGTTATTTGTACTGTACCAACATCACAGTGGCAACAATGATATGATACTCTGTTGTTGACTGTTAATTAATGTTGTCACAAAACGCAAAACGGCAATTAGCATCCGTTGTATGCAATTAGTAATTGCTAATGCTAATGTAACCCAGGTGGTTTTGCCTTATTCTCCTTATTCTCGGCTCTCCTCTGTTAGCGTTGTTGCGAGACTTGAGACGGAGTGTAATGTGTGCTAATAGTGTGTTGTATGTGTATATGGATCTGTAAGCCGGGGCTGGTGCTGGCTGTACTTTAATCATACCGAGTCTGACTATATATATATATATATATATATATATATATATATATATATATATATATACAGTGCCCTCCACAATTATTGGCACCCCTGTTTAAGATGTGGTCGTGGACTTCTAAAAATGCTCCTTTCTTTTAAACAACATAGAACCCAAATGCAAAAAAAGATAAAAATCCAACCTTTCATTTAAGTACTTTACTTTGGTGGTAAAAGAAAATCACCTTGTTCCCCCTCCCCCCTCCCTTGTTTCAGTACCCACACCTGCCCATTGTTATCTCCTTTGTTAGTCTCCCTATAAGATGCCCTCTTGTCTATTGTCTTGTGCTCGTTCATGGTACCTGTATGCTGTACTTGTTTCCACGTTTAGATGTTCCCTGGTAAAGTTCATGTTCTTGTACCCTGTATGTATAGTTCATGTTCTTGTACCCTGTTTGTATAGTTCTTAGTTGTTATTCCTAGTTGTTTCTTTTTGTCCCCCTTGTGGAAAGTCTTTGTTTTCAGTTTTGGATTTTAGTTTTGTCAGTGTTTTCCCCATCAAGGGTGTTTTGGTTTTTGTGTTATTATTAAAGTCTTGTGGTAACCCCTTCATCCCCGTGTCTGCCTGCACTTGGGTTCTTCCACCACGTCCATCCTCCACGTTCATGACACTAATCTATTATCTATTATGCAATTTCTTATGTAACCTATGAGTCACAAAGATCTTCATGCAAAACTAAAAAGGAAGTTTGTGCAACTGAAATATGAAACTGAAATATATAACTTAATTTAACTAAAAAAACACATTGTAATATTTGTGAAAAACATTTATAGTATTTCAGACTTCTAACCTCAAAAGTAAAGTTCACTCTTCGTGCCTTCATGGAATTGAACTTCTCTGTCACCTGCTCATACCACCATGAGCCTCTTACTTACAATGCTTTCACAAGGGATTTTTCAATAAACATCAGTGCCAGTTCAGATAGACGTTCCTGCCTGTTGCACTGCGCCTGTAGTTCTTGGTCTGTTTTAGGCATGAAAAACTTCTTTCCGCTCCTGCAGATGTCGCTCCAATTGTAGCACCAAGACACATTAGTTTATAAAGTTCTGGCATAGCCTTGTCCAAATCATTAGACTTAAATGCTCTGAGGAGGTCACACAACTTGCCATTTTCTCCATGCAGGTCTCTGTCAGAAATGCAGGTCTCTGTCAGAATAAAAAACTTGTAACTCTAATTTGAGCTTGTCTGTATCAAAATGTTGACCATAGCAGGTGATTAGAGAGTGTAATGCCTCAACTGGATGCATTGTGCATCTGCTCAAACATTGCATTGTTCAACAACTGGAGAAACTTCAAGTTGTCCAAATCAGCAAATCTCTGTTTGATCTGCTTCGTCTGGTTGTCAATTATAGACATGAAAAGCAGTCGATTACATTTACATTTATTCATTTGGCAGACGCTTTTATCCAAAGCGACTTACAAGTAGTTTTATACCAGTGGCACATTACTGCAGAGCAATCAGGGGTAAGGTGTCTTGCTCAAGGGCCCTTCAGTCATGACCTGCAGGCACTGAGATTAGAACCGGCAACCTTCTGATCACAAGCCCAACGCTCTAACCATTAGGCCGCACTGTCATACAACTGTGTAAAGTTGTCTTCAGAACCCAGAGTCACCAATGTGGAAAGAAGATTGTCGATTTTCTTTCTACGAAATGCAATATCCATTGCCTTGTTTTGTACAATGTCGAAAACCACATCAGTCAGAGAAAAAATTGCTTTGAATGTTAAAAGAAAAAACATGAACTCAAAGTTTTCCAAATATCCAATGAAGCCCAGAGCTCCTCGTACTGTGTCATCATCCATGGCAGGTGCATCAACAATTCGCCTGAATACATCTAGCAATTTCTCACGATTTTCAGCAACTGTGGACACTACCCGTGGATTAAAATTCCATCTAGTTGGAGCACTTTTGTTGACCGAGAGCAGCCAACCTCTTCCAGCAGAGCCGTTCTCTTTGACGAGTGAGAAAAGAACGTCGTGAATCCTCCTAAATTTGCAAAAAACACTCGTGCACTTGGTATGCTTTTTGCTTTATCATAACAATGCACAAACATAGTAGAGGGAGCTCTGCGTGGCCATCACCGCTGCCCCATCATATGTTTGCGCAACCAATTTCTCTCCAAACCTAAACGGTGCCATCGCTGTGGCAACAACTTCATACACAGATTGTGCAGCACGTCCACCGGACACGTTAAAAAATCCAATAAATCTCTCTTGAATTGCTGCATTTCCGTCAACATATCGCACAGAAATTGATAGTTGAGCTTGATTGCTTATATCTGTTGTTTCGTCTACTTGCCATGCGAAGAAGGGAGCTGCATCGATTTCAGTTTTAACAGTTTGGGAAACGACAGAAGCGATGCAGTGAATTAGATCATTCTGGATACGATTTGACGTTCCAGAAAACACGGTGCTTGTCTGCAAATGCGTCGCCAGCAACTCATCGTGTTTAGCCTGACATTCAAGAAATTTTCTCTAGGTACCCCTTGTTGTCCGAGCTAGCATTTTCATAGAATGCTAGTTCTTATCGGGCAAGAAGGGTTGTAGTGTCAATTAAGCGGTCGAGCACTGCTCGATGTTTTCTCACAGTCTGGTTATGCTTTTCAACTTGAAGTCTAGCTCCCTCATCCAAGACATGTTCTATACGAACTCTTCCCAAAAGATTGAGTTTAAATTGGGCACTAACATGGTCCTTTGATTTGGAATGTCGTTGAACTGCATGTTCCAAGTTTTTGACGTCATCAAATCCATATTTTGTCCATGTGCCATTTCGGGTACTTGAGAAAAGAAGGCAAGGCCAACAGAACAATCTGGTTTTCTCTTTACTCCCGGTAAGCCAGTCCACTCTTGAGTACCAATTGACAGAAAATCCTCTCCCTTGATTATTAATATTGACAGTGGGCTGCGGTCTTCCGCCAGATTTGATTGTTTTTTTCTCCTCAAAAGACAAGGTGTCGAATGAAAAACCACGTAATATTCTGTCAACAATCGATAACTCCTCTGCCTCCGCCATCTCCTACACGAATCCTACAGGTCCTAAGCTCAGATGAATACAACTAATAAAACTATTTAATTAACGTTCAATCTAATTTAGCGCCCGCAGTTTAAAATGTATGATGAAGACGAGCAGGAAGGCGGGATCTTGCTGATGTGTTAATACAATCATAGCCCCTTGGAGGCATTGCCACCTCTCACGTGACTTTTCTCCAGTCTTTTCAATTACCCCCACTCAAACTCACAGGACGCTTTAGCGGTTATATTTAACGTCAATGAGCTTAGAGGAGGCAAGAGAAACGCTGCCTCCCTTTGGAATTCTTTCGAACGGGGTCGCTGTTTCACACTGTTGTACACACTGATTGATCTCATATTTAGCTTCATCGGTTCTATCCGCTGTCCTATTTTATTTCTGAACTGTTAATAATATTTTCATAAATTTTTTTTCTAGGGGGAGGGGAGGCACCGCATCCCTTGCCTCCTCGGAGGAAATGCCCATGATATGTGGGGTTCTACTCAGGCAGGCTTACAACACCGGGATCATGTGATCTGTTGTAAGGTCACATGACTAATCAGGAAGTTATAAATGTTTGTTGGCTGTAAGGCAGACTCTTTTGAATTGATGCAAGACTCTGTCGTGCGAGCTGGGCTCCCTGTTCATGAAGGTATAATTGGTCACTGTAGAGCATGTTAAATAATTGCCATTTAATTTTAATACTATATTTAATTTTATAATGTTAATTCTAGAAGCGCATGTCTACTCTTCGTGGAGGACACAGGCTTCTGCATGGAGTTTTAACATGTCGGCCTTTTAACATGTGCTATATTCATAGTATTTATAGTGATATTGTGTTACTGAGTGTTGCCGTTTATGCTGGTGGTTCTCCTCCTTAACTGTCTGTTGCTTAGGTTGTCCTGTACAAGGCCGGATTCACACTGATGCTTTGCCCCTTTTCGGGGGACCACACTAGGGGAGACTGTATTGGTGTGTACTTATAACTGCAACATGGTGTGATATTTTGTAGTGGTATTTACAGATCTTAAATGTGTAGTGCCTGCTGGTGTTGCATGCTTCGACTGGTGTTGGGTTGCTGTCTCCTGTTTCTGTCTCCCAAGGGGCACTCCTGAGCAGGGGTCTTGCATTGGCTGATCCGACCTTCATAGATTGAGGAAAAATCCACCAGTCATTTTCACAGTCGTTTTAATAACTTTTCTACGTCCTTTGTACTAAAGTACAATACATTTGGAATACATTTACATGTTCACCTCTTGTTAACTGTCCCTTTGCAGGGATAAACATATTAGCCACACTCCATTCACAGGAAGAGTTAGGGTTCCTCCTGCCCATCATCAAGGGGTGGCGTAGTCAGACTTAAAGTATGCTGCATGGCAGTTACTACATTTACATATATACATTTTGTGCCTAATTAAATGAGCAGTACATTAATATTTAATCTTAATAATGTTGTTGAATTATGAAGATGTCAAATATTCTGATTCGTAAATGTATTTTTTGAAGCTGATATTGTCTATTTAGTACTCTTGCTGATTGTTGCATTATATATATTGCTATGCAGTATTTTTATTGTATCATTAACATGACGAAACAAATTAATTGAGATTGATTATGATAATATGATGACTTCATGATATTATGATTATGGTGATATAGTTGTGATGTACTAATTGGTCCTGTTTGTACAGGCCAAGTTCTATGCATTGATGCCTTGACACTGTTTCATTGAACTTGACCTTTTCCTCCCTGAGCGAAACTAAGATCTTCTGACACTGGGCCACTATTTTTTTATCTGTAATTGCAGCACTTGTGTATGCTAGACTAACGTTACTGAAACAGTGGAGAGATGTTTACATCTATCCAGATGGAGCGCTAACTAAAGAGTAAACACACAAGAACACTTTCCTATGCAAATGGTATCAAATTAGACCCAAATAGACAGTCTGAAAGAACCTGTAGAGTTCTGTTCTTACCTTTACTAAGTGCAGAAAAAAAGTCTGTGACTGGTGAAGTTACGAGTTCATTAGCGCAGCCACTTCCTTTGTCTTTTTTCCAAAATAAAAGCCATTAGTTCTTAGCACAGTCTAGTCACAAGGTTACAGATTTTGCTTCCGTTTTAAGGTGCAGCGTCAGTAAAGAGCTTTAGCGCAATGATTGACATTACCCCGAGTCATTCACCATTGGGGGGGGGTCACACGGGGCGGCCAATCAGATTACAGTAGTGACGGGTGCCCCCGTGTCACTATGGAAGCCCCGCCACTAGGGTGGCCGGACAGTCCGGATTTTAAGCCCCCTGTCCGGCGTCCGGAGCAGCCTCAAACCGGACACTCATTTGTCCTCCTTTTCGGAGTTGTGCTGAATCGGCCTTAAAAAACGCGCTCTAAAACCTTTATTGGGACACAGCAGCATAGCAGCTGACGCCGTAAGATCTCCGGTCAAACAAACGATTGGCTGAAAGAGGTGTCAAATAAATATCTGATATATAATTGGTTAAAAACGTAAACAAGCCTCACGACGTGGAGGTGGAGTCCACGTACTGGCTACGTCACATCATAACCTTAACATGCCGAAACGTCAGACATCATTTAGTCCGGAATGGACAAAATACCACAAATTCATATCAAAAAGCAGTAGAGATGTTTTCCATGGATTTTGCGCACTATGTCGCTGTGAAGTGGACATTAATAGTGAAGGGAAAGCCGCCATTGACCGACATGCCAGCACTGAAAAACATAAAGGTG
Organism: Barbatula barbatula; assembly: GCF_947034865.1. NCBI lineage: Eukaryota > Metazoa > Chordata > Actinopteri > Cypriniformes > Nemacheilidae > Barbatula > Barbatula barbatula. The sequence continues at coordinate 22,970,763 of NC_136769.1, read as the reverse complement.
ACCGACGAGCTGCTTCCCTTAGGTCTTAATTTCTAGAGGCAACATCACCTCAGGATGACAAAATCTCCGCTGCAGAGCTTTGTAAAGTCTATCATGCAGTCAAGCATCACCAGTCATACAGAAGTGTCTTGAATAAATACAAATACTCTGAACAAACACACATAGGTCTACATCAAGATATGTCGTAGATCAAATTGTCTGGCAATGAATAGAGTAGGCTATTTCACAATCACTGTATCATGATCCCATAGATATGATAGACAAAATTGTATTGTATTTGCGAGTACACCAGATGCAGTTATTCTTGCCTCACTAAATGCCGCAAAGTGTCCTCCTTTTTGGTGTTATGGAAATAGCCACCCTACCCGCCACTTAATAACATTTTATTAAAGCAACCTTTAACTTCTGCCTCTCTGTTGCCATCTCTTTTTGAAACATCAAATGGTATGTTACTGTATGTACATTTTTTTTGTAAAATGTTGTAAACTGACAGCTCAAATGATGACTTATTTTAATTATAATCTTACAATTGTGGCAGGGTACAGAAAGACTTCTAAACCCTGATTTGTACGTGCTCAATAACATATGTGACCGTGGATCACAAAAGCAGTCTAAAGTGGCACCGGAATATTTGTAGCAATAGCCAAAATTGGGTAAAAATTATTGATTTTTCTTTTATTGGATTGGATTCATTTTATTGTCATTACACACATACAAGCACAGTGTAACGAAATGTATTAAGAAGAAAAATACAGCATAACATGGGGAAGGTGAGGAGAAAAACAAGCACACAATACACCACAGACGAGACTTGCAACAGGGGAAGAAATCCAGCTCCGGCAAGCAGCCATCTGGTCCTGCAGCCATTACGGTGCTGGTCACAGACCCGCTTGTCAGGCTGGCAGATCAAAAAGATGACAAAAAAGATCATGTTCCGTGAAGATATTTTGTAAATTCCCCATACCGTAAACCTATCAACTTGATTTTTGTGACTGGATGGCCTACAGTGCATCAGATTAACAACTTTAACGGCAGTTTTCTCTAGATTATTAATTAATTAAAAGGTAGACGAATTTCGATTTAAAATAACTGCATTTTCACTGGATATAGTTTTTTGTTTAGCATTTTCTGTTTTGCTATTCAAAAAATATTCTCCTTTGTTATACCACTTAGTGTATTTACAACCCTTAAACACGGTTTACTGCTATAATATTGAAAAGAGACCATAGACAAAATTGTTGCATCCTTTTAAATGACAAACATTGTGGTGACAAGTCACTCCAGTTATCATCTGTCTGTCCTGAGGATGACAATAATGGCCATTTCAATTAAACGCTGTTGTGTTTGTACCTGCTGTATGCTTGGACTGGGACTTCATCAGTTAGTTGATTTTGTCCACCTTTGTGTCACCTTGCACAGATCAGCCGCTCATGGCAGGAGAGCAGAGCAAGTGGCTCGGTTTCACTCAGAGTATCTGTCAGCGAGCACTCTGGGTACATCATCGAATTAAGAGTGTGGGTCTCCTGGGGAGCCAGATGCTTGTTTTTTCTTTTCCCCTCATGCTCTCTGTCTCGCTGTGTGGAGGAGATAGACGGCAGAATGATGGAGGTCTTTCCTCTGTGCTGTGGAGATAAGTTTAATTCAAGTCTTGAATGCATTAAGGGCTATGCTTGCCGATACGGTTCCCATTCTAATCCTTAAAGGACACCCTGCTCCACCCTTCCCAATGTCGGGCAGATTGCCACCCGATAGTTATGTCATCTTTTCACAGTGTTAATGCCTCATTTTTGATGTGCGGTATCCCATTATTTCTGGGCGGTCTGATAGGAACTTAATTAGAAACATAATGGATCTGCTGCACATCAGACAAGGCTAATGAAGACAGCCCCGGCGCGCAGGGATAATTTTTTTCTTTTTGGAAGACCTTGGGTCAGCCGAAGCCCTTTTTAAATTCCTGACCCCAGCATTCTGGTTAGACTCTCATGAGGTCTGACAGTGCAAGACGGGCAGACCGTGTTTTTACTCTTAGCGAAAATCTCTTCTGTGGTCTTAAGCTTCCTTAACATCCTCATTATCCCACGCAACGATTTGTACCATGTGTTATTCAATTGTTGCTGTAAGGAAGAAATATTGTATCTCCATATTTCGTGACGTTATTTCTTTTCATAAATTCTTACTATTAGCCAGTACCAAAGCCACTTGATGGAAACAAACGTAACGCTAATGCTTAAAATAAACTGACACTTTACAATAAGATTGCATTAGTATTAGTAACTGTATTAGCGAATACAAATTAACAATGAACAAGTTTTTTAATGTTGTTAATATTAGTATATACAACTGTTCATGTGCTATTAATACTGATGTTCATGGATACAACTTTAGACTTAACATAAACAGCAATGAATAAATGCTGTATACATATTCAGTTTGTTAGCTCATGAATGTTAATAAATACAACTTTAAAGATTTGTCCAATGGTATGGATGCTAATATAGATGTTATTTTAGTTATAGATAAAGTTATTGTTCAAGGTGTGAACACCGGTGTCAAAGCTATAAAATGGTCAAACAGTCAGGGGAGCGGCACCGAAAACGTAACACACCGCCCTGCATCTGTCAATCATTTTGAGAAATTCAAATTGACAAAAAAACAGGTCTTCCGGGAAAACAGCCTAAAAAGGTATTTGTTATTAAATGTCCTACAGCATCATTGTGTTCTTGTATCTCAATTAGTAGAACATCGCATTTGTAATGCAACGGAAAAAAAACAGGTGTGATCTCTAGGAACACAAATACTGATGAACGCAGATGTAGTTTGAATGTATTGGTTTGTATAAATGTGTCTTTGTAAAGCTAATGTACATCTCGCAGCCACATCTTTAAACGTACAAGACCGATGCCATGTTCACATTTGAAGAGTGTTTTTTTACAACATCTCCTTCACAGTTTTAGCTAAAATCCCCAAATGTAGTTCTTTCACAAAGTCTTATTCAATCATCTAGCAATATTGTGAAGGGCTTAACAGTCTTGTTCACACAGTTTTGAACGGAACGAAAAATCACCTGAAAAATGTCACCTCTTTTTTGAGCTTGCAACTTTATATGGACATTTTTTGTTGACAGACACATTCTCAAAATGTATAAAATCCTTGTAGCTTACAATTGTCTTTACAAATCTAGACTCCGTGATACTACAGGAAGTTATTTTACACTGACATTATCTGTATTACATTAAAGCAGCATGTTCTGTGATAATAAATACGATTATATCATAAATGTATATATTATAAACCACAGACTGAGATTTCAAATGATACATAAAACTGTTCCATTGTGAAAAAAGGAATTTACTTCACAATGTGAAATCCAGGCAGGTCTGCGAGTTTCTGAGCGGGAGAGATTTCTATTACTCCACTGAGTGAACGAAATTAGGGAGCTGGAGTTTGGCTTGAGAAACCCTGTGGAGTTTTAAAGCGAGGAGGAGCGATAACAAGATCACAGCCGAGCTTTTTATCGAACAGCGTGAACAGCCCCGAAGTTCGATGTCTGGGAAAATTCATTATATTCCCCACTAACAATGATCAATGGTTGTCAATGGACATACTGAGACCGGGCCCTGCCTAAACAGGTCTTATTGGCCTGATTGGAGCATGCTGCAGATCGACCGCTCTCCTATGATCAATACCGGCGAGATGACCGCTGAGAGATTGCAGTGGGATGGGAGCAGGGTGTGTGTGTGTGTGTGTTTCTTTGCGTGTTTGCGAAGGGCGGATTGAACAACAAGAGAATGGGCCTCGGGAACAGGTATGAGAGAAATACATTGCTGAGACCCAAGTGACAGAGGTCAAATTAACAGTGATAGCTTTGTTTTTATAAGATCACGAAAAGGCAATAATTGAGCAGTCTTGTGAAATTCTGTCATCATTCACTCACCTTCGAGTTGTTCAAATCTGTATAAAATATATTTGGATGATTGTTCATAGCCAGACAGATTTTGCCCCCCATTGACTCCCATAGTAGACTCCCTTCTGTTGAACACAAAAGAAGACATTTTGAAGACTGTAGGACAGCAAACCGTTCTGGGGCACTTTTGACTACCATGTATTTTTTCCTACTATGGGAGTCAATGGGGGGCATAATCTGTCTGGTTTTAAGCATTCTTCCGAATATCTTTCTCAGTTTTTATCAGAGCCTGTGGCTAAGGTCTTAAACAGGGTAGGATGAGTCACAAGCTATCAAGAGAAACCTTTTCGATTTTCTGTTCTCTTTGATGTTCAAGAGCTCTGACCTCTATCTGAGAAGAGAAAGGCTATCCACAACCCCTATTATAGCTCTACATGACCGCTACAGGCCAGTGTTCCCTAAAATGACCTATCAATAACACAGGTCAAAATATATTTCTGAATTCAATAGTGCACGCTGTTTAAATAAAGCCAAATTCAGGGTTTTCAACATCCCGTGCCCCAGATCTTTCCATTGTTTTCTGCTCTAGTTTTTTTCTGTACTATGAATAACAACACGCTTAAAGACAAAATGAATGTCTGTCACAGTTTTCAATTGGTGGGTCGCAAAAGCGAAAAAACAAAAATAAGTCTCAGGTCTGTTTTTATGTTGTGAAGAACAGATACATATAATGCTTGGTGCTAAAATTAAACACTGTGTGGTCAAAGAGGACTTTTCTATACCTTTTAAATGTTCAATATTTGCAAAACCCACAGACAAACATGAATGTGGAGCAATAAAATCATGAAAAACGGACAATGTTTCAATCCAAAAGCAACGATTTTAGCTTCATAAACTACATTCATTATAGACCTCCATAGTCTTTTAAAGCATTTAAAGAATTGTCTCACGTGTACCTGTTTTATTGCTTAATTGGTTGGTCTAGAAAGTAGCGTGAGTGCTTTACAGGCAGCTGCTCTATCTCTGCTCTCAGTTGGCAAGGCATCAGAGAAGATTTGGTGTGGTCAAATCTGTGGGATTGAAAATTGAGCCTGACAGTCTATCGCATAAGCAGTTCTGGAAGCCTGGATGGCACATACCATTCCTACAAGAAGACTATAAGTTTGGTTCGGTTGCGAGCATTAGCGTTCGAGCTCAGCAAGTGGGTTTCCAGAAGATTTTAAGCAGCCAAATGCAATTACATGGCCATCTCTCCCAGGCCCCAGCCTTAAAGAACAGGGTTTGTGATTTGCCCTCTGCATCAGCGATCGGGCCAGTCGCCATTACCGGCTAATCCCCATATTAGACACATGTTGCTAAAGATGAAGAAATCGGTCAGTGGCTTGTGGCCGTCAGTGTGTGGTTAGTTCAGAGTCAAGTCTGTACACAGGGACAGCATGCTCAGATCTGTGTTTTTCTGGTTCCTTTGAAATACACGAAGCAAGTTAATCCTGTTAGCAACCGACATGTGTAAACATACACTTAGCATTGTGTGTGACAACCATGACAATATGATCCACACATTTAATCTGGGAGACTTTCTATCAATCTATGTCAAGAATATAAAAAATGGTTGTTTATAAAATGTATTAAGGAACCAAAAACGAAGGTTAGAAGAAGGTTCTGTGTTTACCGGGTACATGTTGTTGTTGAAATATTCCTCATTGATGTACTGTTAGTTTGAGGTAGGTGTAAGAAATGTTTTGTATTGTATGTGTTGATATGTGTGTTGTGATGCATGTAATTATCCGCTTTAGACTTAGAAGGCAATGCATCCATAAACTTTACTGTGGAGGCCTTATTACCATAAATGATTCATCTTTTGTATACATTAAATTCAAATATTCCCAAACATTTTTTATATTTAAATTCTATATTTTAAAAAGATCAAGGGTTTTAAAAATGCACAGTTCTTTAATTTGACCAGTTGACTTTGTTGAAGGTGAAGGGATGACTTCATAAGTGTGGGATTACCCACTGAGATTGTTAATAATTGCTGCTTTGATGTGAAAACAGAGCACATTAAAGCAACAGCAAACTCAGCAGTACGCCAGCCAAATGGACAGTAAGTCAAATGAGAAAAGACCAACGTTAACCTTCCATATTTTAAAGGCATAACTTTTTCTAAATTACTGCACAAGAGGTCACGTCTCATAAATTCATCTTGAAAGACAAAGAGTATCATGTGGATCTTCATCAGCCTTAGTTGAGAAAATATGTGTTGTCTTTTTTCCTGAAAGCACTCATATATTGAATCATATCAATGCATATATTAATTGGATTATACTGTGTATGAAACATATTCAGATTTTAACCTGCTGTAGATCAGCTAGTAAGAATTAATTATTGTCTTTCTTGACAGCCTTTCAGGTAGGTTTAGCCCCTACCTACCTAACAGAGCTTCTATCACACTACAAGCCATCACGCTCTCTAAGATCTCAAAACGCAGGACTTTAGATAATACCTAGAATAACTAAATACACCAAAGGGGGTCGAGCTTTCTCATGCGTAGCACCTAAACTCTGGAATAGCCTTCCTGATATTATTCCAGGGTCAAACACACTCACCCAATTTAAATCTAGATTAAAAACACATCTTTTCAGCCAAGCATTCACTTAATGCAAAATATGCTAAATAAACCACCAGGAGATGCTGACATTAGATATTATTTACTAGAATCATTTAACTTGTTCTATAAACACCATTTACTGTGTTTTACCATTTTTTTGTGTTTTTCGGTTTCTATTTTCCCCTGTAAGGCTGCTTTGGAACAATGCACATTGTGAAAAGCGCTATATAAATTGAATTGAATTTGCAGTTAACTGGTAGGTACATTAATCCTCAACCTAATAAATATCTGATAATTGCAGTGTGTCATCTTAACCAGCATGATTTCTCACAACAGAGCTCCAAAACTCACCTGCTGACATCTGACATCTCTGTGTGATTTCACAGAGCTTGTGTACAGCACTTTTAATACTTAAAGTATGCTAAATTTAATAAAGTAATAATAATCTTCTTTTATTATCCAGACTCACAACTGTAAGCTTATAATCATATTTACAGTTTGAACTGTTGCCGGTTTGTGGCAACATGCATGTTTGGCATCATTTGTGTCACACTCTCGTTGTCAAACAGGCACTGGAGAACTAAGAGTAGTCACAAGATTCTTTTAATAATCCAACGTGTACTTTAACACAGGAGAAACAGGAACACAGCATTACAACGACACAGTATTGACGAGACCCGACCAAGACTAACAAATACAACAGGCCATATTAACAGTGGCGGTGATGACGTGATGGCTGGATTTTAATATAAAATACCTGCAAGGGGGTAAAATAACAGGACAAGGGTAAGAACATGAAGTGTAACAGGAACGAGATTTACTAGACTAGACTAGACTAGACTAGACTAGACAAGACAAGACTAGACTAGACTAGACTAGACTAGACTAGACTAGACTAGACTAGACTAGACTAGACTAGACTAGACTAGACTAGACTAGCATGACAAGACGGGTGGCGGGGTAGCACCACACACATACAATGATCCTACACAAGACACAAGGGCATTAAATAAGGGAACAAATCAAGAGGGACAGCTGCGGGGCATGAAATAACTAATGAGGAGACAAGAAGACAGGAACAGAAACGAGACCGGAGAGAGATTGTGGAAGGCCACAATGGCCATAAATGCCTCTATCCACACAAATCACGAGGCTCTGTCATGATCCTGCCACAAACCAAGAGAAACATGACATGATGCAGCAGAATCATGACACTGAGACTGTTAAGTGTGTGAAGTGTCCGGAATTGCAACACTTCATATTCTCGGTTCAATAAGTGAAAATGTTCAATGTGACGAACTACTCGCACTATTTATACTACAAAATGGCGCAGAATAGTGCATAGGTGCGCAGTTTGGGACAAACTTTAGGATTGCCGCTTTAAGGTAAATGTCTTCACAAATTATCACAAAAGAAACTTAAAATGCATAAATCCATAATTTTATCACATGGCACATATCAAAACAAATAACTGACCTTTTCAACTACGTTGACCTGACATTTTAAAACTACCTTTTCTAAGACTTTTGTGGAAGTCTGTTCACATAACAAATTTACCACAGGTGCAACAATGAACAAGGAACAGCTTTACTGTTTTTTAAAACCTGACAAAGCTTTTTGTGCAACTTTTGTTTCTTGAAATGTGTATTTGTGCTTTGTTATAAATGGCAAATGACACTTGGCACTACTTTTATTTAATGCAATGCATAAATACATTCTGAAGTGTGGCTTAAGAGTCTAAATGTGCCATTGTCTATTTATTTTCATGTATACCTCAAGTGATACAAAACAGGTTTTTGTTTTATTAATAATGTTTCTTTCAGTATAAACGGAGCTCATAAATACTCGTAGCTTCATTCATCTATTATACTTTCTCATATTTAATGCAGCAATGAGAATAAAAAGCAGTAGAATTTTTTTTTTTTTTAATGACAACAAGACATCAAAACACAAGAGTAGAAACAAAAGGAAATATTTTATATTCAACACATTAGACGGATTAAGAAGAAGCTACATATCTATTTGGTTTTAATAACTCTGTGTTTTTAAGCATGCGTGTACTTCCAGCGGGGCTTAAATCTTGTTTAAAGTAGTTGTTTTTCTTCTGTTAATAACAATGTGATAAGTCTGACAAATTACACTTTTTCGAGAGAAGTTCTGTCATAATAAACCCTGCATACTGTTCCTCTTTTTTATTTTAGCTCATACATTTGCTCGAGGAACTTGCATATATTTGGTCACCTGTGACATATGTTACTCTTTTCTTCATTATCATTCTTTATGGAGCTTTGCGGCGATGACTTTATGACCCACAGTCGCACACACCGCTTCCCCCTTTGCCTTTTTAGAAATGAATAAAAGTTTGTAACCCGTTCCCCAGTGAAGACCTTCGTATCTGATGGGGAATAAAATGAACCTCTGAAGAAAAACTGTGGTCTACATTTGAAGCAATTGCTGTTTGATGTATCCTCATATAGAAATTTCTAAATAAATGTTCTCATTCTCTCTAAATGCGCTCAAGATAAATGACGTCTGAGATATGGGCCATGTTTGGTGCAGTAGTTGTTGTGTTTTTAAAGAAATATAAGCAGGCAGCGGATGGTTTTGCCTGCAGGGCGACTCTTTATTATTCACTAAAGTAGGTAAAAGGAGGTTTGACTTTGCTGGCAGACATTAAAGCGCAAGCAGCAAGCAGTACATCAAATGGACTTTTGTGTGTGAAAGGCACACAACTCCTTCCCATTAGAATACACCTCACAAATAGTGTAAAGAAGTTAAATGGCGTTATTTATCAGTGACGGGCACCAGGGATACGTCTTTAGAAAACAAACAGCCGTGGTTAATTGAAGGAAAAACACACTGCTTCTTTTGCACAACTATCCCAATAACGCTCCTCATGACCTGTGTTTATGTTTGTTTGCCAAACTGCACACTTTGTAATGCAATCAAAGGGAGGAGAAGGGGAAGATAAAGGAAAACTATTTGTCGTTCCGCTGGGATTTGCGCAGACCAATGCTGCGAGTTCGACAGCTATCGATCGGAGAGCATTTAGTGGTATCTCATATAGCCAGTTTTAACTGTATCCACTGGTCGGTAGCCATTGACATTCAGATAAAAGAACCTTTCTCTCACCTTCCAATTACATTTATCTGGCTAATTTTATTGATGGGAACCTTGAGGGAATTTTCCAGACCCACATTTGTTTTTTCTCAGAACACCACTTTGGCATCTCCTGTATGAGAAAAGCTCTTAAAGGACAAAGAGCATGATCACAGGATGGCACAGGAACCGTGATGCCTTGAAAAAAATGTAACTGCACTTTTGGTAAATGGTATGGGGGGATTTAGAGACACATCCCAAAGCCAGCTTGTGTTTAGTTGTTTAGGTCAGCAAGTACTTTTGACACTGGTAGGCATAAGTCAATGTGATTTAAACTGAATTAAAATAAAATCTTAAAGGGGCCATGTAACGGTGTTTCATGCATTCTGACTTATTTACAATGTTAAACATGCTGTCTTCTCATGCATGACATGGTCAAAAATTTGATAGACGTATTACGTAGTATTTCTGTGCTCGATACACTCCAGCATTCGTATACGTTTCGGAAAGCTTTTATCGAACATGAAAATCCATTTCGTAAAAACCTTTCTTTGTCCCTTATTGGGCAATTCTCCTGGAAAAGCACACCCACGGCAAGGCGAAAGAAATAGCCCACCCCCACGTGAGGAAGACCGGCTTACCATCAAGATTGGCTGCGCTGCATAAAGACCTGCAGCAAGGTACTTTTGCGATAGTGAGAGAAGTTGAAGTGTGTTTGTTTGTTCACAACATTTCAGTGATGAATGTTATATAAACTATGGATATAACGCTGGATTTGGAGATGGTTGAAACTGATAGATGGCACAGTCCCAGCGGCAAAAGACGCCGGTCATGAACCGCACAAGGTAAGTGAAACTAAGTTTCAAAGCACGACAGCATGTCTGTCACTTTGTAAAATCAAACCATTAGGCTGATGTCAACAGGAACAGGTTTGGTGACATACAGTACCTAAACTAATAATAACCACTAACAACATTACCTAAGATAAACAAAATTATAGCTCAGTTGAATAAAGAGTAAACGTGGCTTGTCCCCTTTTTGCATTAACAATATAAGTTATTTTCTTATTCTTAATTCCTATTTGTTTTTGTTTCGGTGTGAACTTTTTTTACACTAAACAGATTCTTCTAAATAGATTTTACTTGGCTCTACTTTAAAATCTCGAAGCGAAACCAATTGACAACCGTTGATATAAACGAAATAACTTACAACTTACATACAATCTTTGCTCCTCTAGCAGAGTGAATGAGCAGGATTCAGTTGTCACTTCTGTTTGAGACTGGATTGAAGACACTGTGTCTATAGATTTTTTACTTGTTCTGATAATATTGATAATAGATAACAGTAGAGATGAGACAGCATACACATGTCCTGACACTCAAATACCTCATATTGATATTCTTCTGGCATCTGAAACCTAGAGCGAACGACTGTAAATAAAGATGGACATGTAGGTATTTTTCATTGTGCACAAGCAATGTCTCCGATATGGTTCATGTTTCTTTGCCATTTGATTGAAATCTATATTGACTGCTACAGTCTCTAAGTCAAATCTGTCTATCTTACTTTTACATTTAAACAAGCTAAAATACATTTCTACATACTGTATACTGACCTAAACAATAGCTTGTACACTCAACAAGGATTATTAGGAACACCATACTAATACTGTGTTTGACCCCCTTTCACCTTCAGAACTGCCTTAATTCTACGTGGCATTGATTCAACAAGGTGCTGAAAGCATTCTTTAGAAATGTTGGCCCATATTGATAGGATAGCATCTTGCAGTTGATGGAGATTTGTGGGATACACATCCAGGGCACGAAGCTCCCGTTCCACCACATCCCAAAGATGCTCTATTGGGTTGAGATCTGGTGACTGTGGGGGCCATTCTAGCACAGAGAACTCATTGCCATTCGGGGAATGGGTACATGGTGGTCATAAAGGGATGGACATGGTCAGACACAATGCTCTGGTAGGCCGTGGCATTTAAATGATGCCCAATTGGCACTAAGGGGCCTAAAGTGTGCTAAGAAAACATCCCCCACACCATTACACCACCACCACCAGCCTGCACAGTGGTAACAAGGCATGATGGATTCATGTTCTCATTCTGTTTACGCCAAATTCTGACTCTACCACCTGAATGTCTCAACAGAAATCGAGACTTATCAGACCAGGCAACATTTTTCCAGTCTTCAACTGTCCAATTTTTAGTGAGCTCGTGCAAATTGTAGCCTCTTTTTCCTATTTGAAGTGGAGATGAGTGGTTCCCCGTTGGGGTCTTCTGCTGTTGTAGCCCATCCGCCTCAAGGTTGTGCATGTTGTGGCTTCACAAATGCTTTGCTGCATATCTCGGTTGTAACGAGTGGATATTTCAGTCAAAGTTGCTCTTCTATCAGCTTGAATCAGTCGGCCCATTCTCCTCTGACCTCTAGCATCAACAAGGCATTTTCGCCCAAAGGACTGCCGCATACTGGATGTTTTTCCCTTTTCACACCATTCTTTGTAAACCCTAGAAATGGTTGTGCGTGAAAATCCCAGTAACTGAGCAGATTGTGAAATACTCAGACCGGCCCGTCTGGCACCAACAACCATGCCACGCTCAAAATTGCTTAAATCACCTTTCTTTCACATTCTGACATTCAGTTTGGAGTTCAGGAGATTGTCTTGACCAGGACCACACCCCTAAATGCATTGAAGCAACTGCCATGTGATTGGTTGATTAGATAATTGCCTTACTGAGAAATTGAACAGGTGTTCCTAATAATCCTTTAGGTGAGTGTATATAGCTGTTCTCAGTATCGAAGCATTTCTCACAGTGGCTGTGCAGATAGGCTATGGGAAGATGCAATAAAGCGGGACTACAGATAACATCAGCTTAATTCTTTATACTTCCTGCATGTTTGTGCTTTGAGAAGTTAAGGGCCTTTCACTGTAAGTGCTCATCTTTGACGTGTTCTCTCTGTTTCCATCATGGAAATCCACGGGTTTAGAAAATGATTTTTAAATGTTGTTTAAATGAACATGTAAAAAAGTCTCTCTGGTGATATGAGATACATCATACTAGCACAACTGTGCAAGAAATCAATTCGTTGTTCGCCTGGATTCGTTGTAGCTAGAGAATTATGGGCCCCCTGAAAAAAAAATGTATGTGCGCCCCCACCGCCTTCCAACTAATTTGAGGGACATTTTATATAATGCTTTATGTCATATCACTTTGAACAAGTTTATTTACTTCTAACAGAAGATGGTAATGTTGTTGTTAACCCTTTTTTGAAACGTAAATGTTATATGAACTTATGAAACATTGTCTTAAATAAATGCAGGAAGACTTTTAACAAACTAATAAATGAACAATAAAAGTAAATAAAACAAATACATTATTAAATAATAATAAATAAAACAAATGTAAAAATGTCCAGCAGTACTGTATAATAGTTTTTTCAATCAATCTGTTATCAAATAACTGAAGTTAACATGAAAAGAATGCAGTCATGTAAATAAATAAATGAATAGACCACTTAAATGTTTCTAAAGTGTTAATGGTGGATGACAATAATAGCGTAATGCATAATATATAATTAAATAAAGCCAATACATCTATCTATACAAAAGTCCCCAAAATAAATTGTGCAGGCTTCTCTGAAAGTCAATATGTTTCTATTTTAATTGTTCAAAAGGTTTTCTAGAATACTATTGTATATTGTATAATGTTGTACTTAAACTATACTATACCATCGCCATGATATATTACAGTTTACTAATCATAACTAATAGGCTACAGATTATGCTACAAGTGTATTATTGTGATATATTATGTGTGGGTCATAATTTGTTCAAATGAACCAGACTTTTATTTTGGCGGCATCTGCAAAGACCTTTGAGTTTCAGTGCGAGTAGCTTTTCTCACAGGAAACAGTGAAATGCGTGTGAAGTGAACTGTCAGAGCAGCTTGGAGATGTTCATGTGTTTACGTCTTTAAATAGACACAGACACTCATAACACCATGAGCATCACGCATGCACTTACACATCCACGTTACTATGTTTTTACCCCTGGATAAGGCGAATCCGTCTTCATTCCACACTTCATAAAAGCATACTTCGGCTGAGATGTTGGACTTTCAGACTAAACAATTTTGGGGGAGGGGAAATCACAATTATTTAGATTTTCTTTTGCCAAATTGCATGCTTTTGTGGATTCCGTTAAAATCGTATGTATACAATGAATGTATTAAATTCATTCACAAAACAGGTGACTTTATAGTATAAAGTGTGGATTTTGTTAGGCCCCTGGCAGGTGGGGACCCCTTGATTTGTCACCCCCGTCCACCCCGCTAGCGATGGCCCTGTGTGCCACTCAACCAGACTTGCTATCCAATATTTTGATTTATTAACCGTAGTTTAATAGTCATCATTTAAATTATGTATTAAGTTTATAAAGTGTAATTATAATTATTGACATATCGACTGTTTATCTGTACTTATAAAGCACATATTCTGCATGTCCGTACTCCACAATCCTAATCCAATACCTAAACCAAACAACTAATTTACTAACTATTAATAAGAAACAAAGAGTTTTTTTAAAGAACAGTTGGTTCCTGTCTGCTCCTCTGTTTTGCCATCAAATGTAATAGTCATTGGTTTAGGATTATGGGCAAATGAACCCATGGACCAAAGTTAATATTTAAAAATCCAGTGTTTGTTTCTGATTTACAACACCTATTAATGATCCTCAACAATTCATTTAGCTCTTGACTTTATATGCCATTATATGTATCATATATCCAGCAATATTAGGCTACTAGTAAAATAATTGAGAAGAAATGAACGTGATTAAACTACACGGCCATAATGTAGCTTTGAACATCTGCTAATGTGAAATGGTTTAGTTCGACAGTAGGCTTTCTTTCTTGGGTTAAGAATAAAACAAATATTGGTGTTTTAGGTGTGGGTCTTGGCCAGTGTTTGAACTGAAGAAAGATTTAATAATAATAAAAAAACGACTACTTATTTTAAGAAATGTAATTCCACTTTAAACAGTGCACTTATGTAGAGTATTGTCTGAGTGTCAACCTCTCCCAGTTTGATCAATTTTGCTGTAAGAGGTTAGCAGGGAAATGTATTTACATATTTCATTACTACAGTCAAATGAAATATTCTTAAAAGATACAAAAGTGGTTTGTTTTGCAAACAATGTAAATGATCTCAACCTCATTGTTGTGACAGACATTTGAGGTGACCCTTGAGAAGGCATTTCATTTTAAAATAACAGCACTTCACAGCTGCGGAGATGTCTTAATCTACATGAATTTCCATCTTTTCAATATAAAGGTAATAACAGTTGTTGCTGAATAGGACCACTTTACAACGAATTCAAATAAGGGACCCCAGAACAGTTTCATTCAGACAAGTCTTATTCAAATGCCTGAATATAAAAAGCTCAAGTTAAAATAGATTGAATTTATATTTGCCGGGACAATGCATGTCGCCCTGATATGATTGCGTCTTTTCTTTGAGTCCACAAAGCAAATGAAACATTGATTGTTATATATTCTTTATATATGTCACACAGAACCAATCCACCTCCTATCTCTCCGCATTTGAATACAGGGGATTTGCAGCAAATTGTTTTAATTTCAGCTTAAGCTGTCTTTTTGTGGACATCAAGAATATTAAAATAAAGCCTGAAAACTGGATTGGTCTGCGTGTCTCTAAGGTACAACCACAAGGCATTTCGATTTAAGCCTGGACTTTGAATTTTAGCCTTTCTGAATGCTAAACCACGTTAATTCTCACTCGATCAGAATAGCATTGCATCTGTATGGAAATGCTTCATACTTGTCGTGTGAATCGCGCATGAAGGTCATGATTGCGATAAATGATTGCATGCATTTATTAGATTTTCAATAGTCAAATAATTGCAACTATTGCTTTTCATTGACATTCATTCCAGCATCAAATGCTGCCAGTATAAAGTGACACCTCATCGCTCTCTATAAGTTTATACTGACATCACTATTGATATTATTTTAGTTCACTGGCATCACTGTAGTACTGTCAGTAGTAACACTGGGGCTGGTGACCAGAAGGGTAACCTTGAGCAAGGCACCTTACCTCCACTCGCTCCCCAGGCGCTGCAGTGATACGCAGCTGCACAGTGCTCCATGTGTATGTGTGTTCACAACTCACTGGATGGGTAATATACAGAGGCCACACTTTGGGTATGGGGTCACCAGATCTTACAAATAGGTCACTAAGTCAGATAACATGCAGATAACATGACATTCCAGTCACTGGCATACCAATGTGTGTCAAATAAAAGCTTTGTATAAGAATCAGTGCAGGAAGCCAGCAACTGACAGGTTACAGGAACACTGAGAATCTAGGGGAATCACATGGAACTGGGTGAGGAGGCTGGGGTCAAGGATGTCATCTCTCGGGACCCGGGATCATTCTTCGACCCTGTATCACTCTCAGTCCACCAGGTATTCTAGATGCCAACCATGAAACCGAAATGCCAGGATCTCCAGAATGGCATGGGCCGTGCCGTCCTCGAGAACCAGCGGCAGATGGGGGTCGTCAGCAGGCTCTGTGGAGACAGGAGAGATGGTTTTAAGGATTGAGACATGGAATTGAGGGGGAAGCTTCAGCTCACACATGACATCATTAATCTGGTGGAGGATGGGGAAGGGACGAAGGAATCTGGGACGAAGGAATCTGGGACTCAGCTCCGTGCACAGCAGCCGGAGGCGGATGTCCCAAGTGGAAAATGGGCAATAGGTGTATAAGAAGGTCTGATATGTGAAATCAACATCTACTTTTTGAAATGTCACCTAAAGAGTGATGAAAAGCGAAAGAAATAAAAAGAAAATCTTTTGAGTTCCAGTTGGAAATGATTGCTTTAATGCTCTGTTGTTGTTTATGCTTTAAAAAAGGTTATGTAAAGGTTACAGGAGCCATGAAACAACTGTGAAATCTGAGGGATCCATTTCTCAAGATTTTTAAAGGTCCTGAAATGTTTCTCTGTCGAGGTAAAGTGTGAGATCTGCCACACTTGAGGATGAATTACCTACTATTTCTGAGATACAAGAGCTTCTTCTTCTGCTTCTTAAGATCCTGTCATGGATCATTACAGTAAATTGGGTCTGTACACAGACAACTGGACAACCATGAATGAGTCAAAATGACCCTTTACCGTTAAATGACCTCCTTGGTTTTATGTCCTCTCATAAAGTGTTTATAGGAATGAGGCTCCGCCTCCTACCTGACCTGCCTTAATCCAGACCTGCTATGACTGTCATCATATAGTGAGGTCCATTCTTCATCTTGTACAGCTTCATCCGACCAATCGTCTCTCACTTACGCAGAAAACATCAGACCTTTGTTGGTTGCTTAAAGGCTTAAATACACTAAAGAACTTTTGCTCAGATTTTCAGTCTGGATTTATTGCAGAAAGTCTGTGCCAGTCTGCAGATTTGATAAATGAGTGTGTTTCTATCTGAAACTTTCAAAGAGTCTGCAGGTGTAAAATGTCTAGTTTAAAAACATCTGTTCAGATTATAAAAGTCTTGTAGTGATTTCAAGCCATTAGATGCCAGCCAGACGGATAACTTTAGTTAACATTTATGTACAAATTATTAGGAAAATGTAAAATGTTGATTTCAGATGAATATTAATTCTATTGTGTTCAAGTGAAAAATATGCACATCGCCCTGGGACACAATAGATGTTCAAATCTTAACCTAAACTTTAAAACTAGGGAAGCATATAGGGGCAGTTTCGACATCCTGCACCCACAACGTTAATTGTAGCTACTCAGGATTTAAAAATTATAGTAACAAGATTTGCTCATAGTGCAAATCCTGGATGTAGATAGTGAAAAGTTCTGTCTGTTCAAATGAGATATATTCAAATAACATTACTAAAATTGAAATGAATTATACTGTTTAATATTAGTGGTCTTGATATTAGATCAAAAGAGGGTTCTGGGTCTTAACTAAAACCAGATTTGATGCACAATACTCCATCCATAAAAATTGGGAAATTACAGGGGTGGACTGACCAGTAGGACATTCTGTCAAAATCCAGTACGGCCGTGACCTAAGGCCGTGACGATGCCATCAAACACACCCTTTTACACACACCCCAACAGAAATGGTGGAGCGCCAATGAGCGCCGAATAACCAGGGCCGAATGTGCTTCCCAGTCCGCCCCTGGTAATTTATGCAGTAAAATGAAATAAGCGCACTTGCACTGAGATCTAGAGAAAATAAAATGGGTATGCGTGTGGAGGTTTATTATTGATGTGTGTGTGAGCATACAGGATATGCATGAGAAAGGGCAAGCAAAACTTTGATACAGTCTTAAAAACGGCAACAACAGCCTCAGTCGAATAACTAGCCAACATATTAAAGTGCATCTATTTTAAAAATCCAGCAATCTAAAATCTAACAGTCAGTTTCAGCAGAGTGCAATTTACTCCCAGAATAATATGTTTACGACGAGGCGGATTGCAAAGAGATGTTTTGCAGTTTCAAGGTTACATAATTGAAACGTTATGCTCTTTTTTAGCGTGACTGAAGGCTACACTGTGAAGGACGTAGGACTGTTAGCCACTGGTCTGTCTCTCTCACTCTCTGCTGGCACCGTGGCAGCCGTGGGAGGATAAAGTTGGATCCTCTCTCCCATGTCACTTAACCAGCAGGTACCGGACTGATGCATTTTCAGAGGGCCCGCAGGCAAGAAGCCACTCCGTTGCCAAATTGCATCCTGCTCTATTCACCCACAAGTCTTTGCAAACAAAGCGGTGGTGTCAGGAGAGCAGAGAGAGACAGAAACCTGCCGATCCCTCCCTGCTCACCGCTGCAATTTCTCTCAAACGTGGACAACAGGTTGAGATGGCCTGGGGCTCAAGCAAAGCTTGTGGGAACCTATGGCTCGCAGGCCTCACGTGGCTCTTTTAAAAATCATGTGGTTCGCCAGGTGTCTTACCCTTCACCAACATTTGATCGTTAAAAACATCATAATACAGTATACATGAATATTTCAGGGTGTCCTGGGCAATGCAGTGCTATGCACAAGCGTCACGACACTAATCGATGGCAAACAACGTTTCTATGGTAACCTCTCGCGCCCGCAGCCCAGATGAAGCTCCCCAGAGTTTAGAAGAGCAAGCATCATAGTTTTATTGAAAGTTACGCCTTTCCGTAGCATATGATACACAAACCATTGCCTCGCTATGTAATCACATGTAAAAGGTGTTAAAAAGTAGTTTCAATGCCGGAATGTAAGAGTCTTGATCAGGTACGAACCGAACAACAAAGCTATTAGCAAAACGCTAGTTATGTTCGCTTTCATGAGGTGTTGCGGAGGTTACACAGACCATTCGGCGTGTGACATCAAAGACCAGCGAGAGCAGAGCTCCGTTCATTTCAAGCATTTCAAAAAGTCAGACGTACCTATTGCAAAGTCAGAAGACACATACGCAGTATTTTGTGAGTATCAGTACTATAGGAACGTGCTCTTTTTTAGTTGTTATATAATTCGAGAACTGTAATATGTTATATATAATTAAGTTTAATTGAATGGAGGCCTAATGCAACCTTTAAGTTGTTTATAAGTAATGGAAATGATTTTTCAATATTTCCTTTGTTGTAATGACTCTTTTGCAAAAATGAATTAACCAAATCTGTTAAAATGGCTTTTTGGTTAAAGAAGGTACCCGATCCCTGGTCTATAGTCTCTTGATCCTGTTCAGTTTGTCCTTTTGTTGTAAAAAAAATGAAAATGCTGTCATCATTTCCTCACCTTCCAGTTGTTCCAAATCTGTATAAATGTCTTTGTTCTGATGAACACAGAGAAAGATATTTGGAAGAATGCTAATAACCAGACAGATCTTGACCTCCATTGACTCCCATAGTAGGAAAAATACAATGGAGTCAAAAGTGCCCCAGAACTGTCTCACATTCTTCAAAGTGTCTTCTTTTGTGTTCAACGGAACAAAGACATTTATAAAGATCAGGAACGAATTGAAGGTGAGTAAATGATTTTTTGGGTGAAGTATCCCGTTAAAGGAGTACATTTTAGAGTTTTTTTGTGTGTACCTCGCTCATTTGAAAAGGGATTTGTTCTTAAATAGTAAGTTTGCTGCCTTTATGTTGGCAATCCCCAATTCTATTGTTACAAGTGTCTAAATTGACCTTTTGTGCACATTCCTGATCTCATTGGGAATTAAAAATCAGTCCACAGCTCCACTAAATTATAAATATATATTTTTCCTTTGTAACCTTTCATTTAAGCATATTTACTCGCTGCCAATAACTAAACAACTTTTTTAATAAACATTATTCACAACTTTGTCCACTTATCATTCAACCCCCCCTCCAAATTACTCTTATTCTTGATGGATAATATAATGTTTTTTTCTGTCCTTTTTCACTTGGAAACGTACATGCCATGTTAATAAAAATGTTGTAATTTCCATGAAGCCCCTTTTTAACATTGCGGTGGACAATTGTCTATATATTACACCTGAAAATTCTGTAAAAATTCTGCAAGTTCAGATATTAGAACTGCTTGAGTTGTCTCTTTGGAAATTAAACTATGGAAATCACATTATAGTTCAGGAGAAGACAAATATCCATTAATTATGCTTCTCATAAATGAGTTACATGTTGTACGCTCACACTCCAGAACATTTCCATTGCATTTGCAATTTCTTCTGTGCTTTGGGCAAGTATATGCAAACTCCCTCATTCACGAACCCAAAAGATTTGTGTGAATCCGTCACACTGTGTTTGAAGTCGCAGGTCATGATGATTCATCTAAATCACACTTGCACCCAGTAATATTCGAAATACTCCGGACAGACTGCACAACTTTCCCAAACAGACTCATGGATTACCATTACGCAGTCGTCTACTGTATAATTACACCGAAACATAGCTTCCCCATAGCTTCCTTTAGCGCTGTGAAGAAACTTAACCAGATTTATCGCAACCTGCTTCTGTAATTATTTACTCCATTAGTGGCCAACACAACGTGCACTGGCTTGCAAAATTACAATCCTTATCTGACTGTTCCAGAATCTTCACTGTATTCTCCACCCGAATGTGCAAATTGAATGGGAATTGCAGAAGTCTGTTTGAGGATATGTTAAGGTCATGTCAATATTGGCTGCTTTGCGTCCAGTTGTATGCGCTCCTCTGAGATGGTTTGCGTATGCAGACGTCAACACAAGACATTTCCTTCCGTTGACTTCCCATTGATGATACACATGTGATTGCGGCAGACCAGAAACGTGAGCTCATGTGAAGGCACTTGGCATCTCGGTACGTTCCAAAGATAAAGTTTCTTAAACTCTGACCTGTGAATTCATATCATATCACATTTATCCAATAGGAGATTGATATGTCACAGAGTGATATTGCACAAATGCAACAGTCACTGTAGAAAGTTTGTGTGCTATTTGACACGGCATTACTCGAAATGTACAAACATTTATAAAAAAATAAATTTCACCAAAAAATCTAATCCTTTTGGTGTTCCCAACCTGTAAAGACTTTCTTAAATGTCTGCCTGACCACAGAAAACTCCTTCATAGATGACTTCTCTTCACGCGCCTTAGGCATGGAAAGGCACCAGGAGTTTATGCAATCCGTTTTTCAAAGTCTATTTATAATTGACCAGTCAAGCGTATTACATATGGCCATGGCAGCGGTTTTGAGCACATTTTGATATAATGCCTTTAAAATCCTCCATCCACTTAGACCCTGAGAGCACAGAGCGCGCAGGGAGAAGGTTAGCGTGTGGTTTTGTCTTCGTCTCAGGTTCTGTGGCCCTCACGCTTGAATAAATGCTTGTGTTAAGTGCTCTCCGACTGAACCCATGAAGCAATTCTTTGGAGTTCCCAAACACTTCCTGTGGGGCAATTCTACATGACAGCCGAGGAGAGGAAAGTCCTTGACCTACATACAATGAATCCCCCCGGTATGTTTGTGTGTGGGATCATAGAAAAGCCTTTGTTGTACATGCATGTACTCATGTATTTATATTTTTAACTCTATGTGACGGCGCATGACAGTTATTAATATGCAGATGCTGCAACAGTTCATCAGTGTACAGACGGTTGAATTCACAGCTTTTGTGTTGAAGAAAATAAATTATACAGCAGACTCTTTGTAATGAGGCTTCATCCCGTCCTCAGAACCTGGACCCAGTTTTCAACAACCTCACTGATATTGCTCATCTTATGCTTAAATAAATTCTATCTTAAGCAGGTTTGGGTCAGTTGAACTGTCCCGTGACACCACCGCGTATTAGCATTACGACCAAAACTCAAATTCACATTGGGGTTATGTTTTTAAAGATTGCTGAAATATACTCTGTAGATGTATTATCTTCGTTACCCCTAGTTATGGGCAATAGCGTTTGTTTTAATCCAAACATACTGTATATGTTGCAGCTTGTTCAATTTACATCCAAGATTTTGATTCTTGTAACAGCGAGTGATGCACAATGTTCAATGCAATGGCTTCAGAGTACTGTTTAACACATACAGTATGTTAGTGTCTAAAAACAATGCAGGTTTTGCAAAGGCTGAATGATCTGAAACCTTATTGGACACCAAAGCAAACTAGCTACCCGTAAGCTATCCCTGCGTCTGAAATCGCCTACTACATACTATATCGCATACTATATAGAAGGCGAAAATGAGTATGAGTCTTGAATAGTATGTCCGAAACCTCAGTATGCACAAAACAGTAGGTGAGAAAAACCAGGATGGTCTACTGCATCCGTCGAGATTTGTGAGTGTGGATCGGATGGACACTTCTCTATCCCGTGATGCAACAGGAGCTGAGCAGCGATCGACTTTCTAAAGTAAATCAAATACAAATAGCGGAACACTTTGTTAGGTTTTAAAATGTAAGTAAAGATGAATTAATTTCTCGTGTACAAATTACGTTTGTTCCGATGCCTAGATTTATGTGAATACGTCATAAGTCAAAGAGCTGCACCGTCAATCATAGTGCAGCAGGGACAAGTTACAGGGACCAAGCTGCTTGTACAATCATATGTCTGTTTACAACAACTAAAAGAAAACGTAAACAGATTTTCTAACTCAGACTATTCATGTCACAAACTATCTGCAGAATCAGAAAACACATTACTTCAGCAGATATTCTGAATCATAGTGAACCAGACGCCCACAGCTGGCATCTTTGGAAAAGCGCCTGGTGTTTTGAGTCACCGTGGACACGAGGCCTTAAAGTTATAGCACCACAAACAACGCCTGCTTATTTCTAAGGGTTACAGAAGTTAAACGTTGTAAGGGAGAATCAAAATGAACTAAATATTATAAGTGTTTGAAAATAATTTATTTATGGCATAAATAAAAAATGTCTGAAAAAATTTATTAACTCTGTGATTTCATGTATTGATTTGGATATGACTGTAGTTTACAGTTTTTTTCCATTGGTTTGGCTCATTTCTTGAAACAGAAATGACATTCTCAAAACAACATGGACAAACCTCCAAACAACTTGGCAATTGTTTACAACAGAATGGAATTTCTCATTCATTTGATCAAATTGCAAATGTCTAAATACATGTGTCAATGTCTCGCTACATCTTTGCAAATGATTAAGTACAGGTAGCCTACATTTAGCACAATTTCCAAGTGAATTGATCTTGTTGATCTAAACTGATTGTCGATTCTCAGTCTAATGGTTGTTCGCTCCAAAACGTTTCAGCGTCATTTCATTGTATAAGTCATCATATGCAAAATAGTCTGTTCAATTGTCAAAATTAGTCAAGACCATAATACCATGAATACCATATATGAATCCCTTGGAACATTTTATAAATTTATTACAGCAATTGACAGTCAGGTGAAACTAGAACTTGACTAACGAAGGAGGAGATTCACACATCTCAGATGACCAATTATGTATGTTTAGTTACCTGACAGGCGCTGTCCATGACTGTAAATGCTGCCAAACATGTATATAAAGAGCTTGACATGCAGAACCAATACAATTTCTGAACATGGAGGCACCTGGCCAAGTAAATGAACAAGGGCAACTGCCTGCTTGAGGAAGAGGAGGAGGAAGAAGAGGAGGAAGAGGAGTAGTAAGGGTGCATGGTGGTGGAATAGGGGGAAGAGGCAGAGGAGTACGAAGAAACCATGCTGTCCCAGATGAAATTCGGGCCACAATTATAGACCATGTCATCAACCATGGCCTTAGTCGCCGAGTTCAGCCTAATGTGCCTCGCTCTACAGTGTGTGTGTGTGTGTTTGTGTGTGTGTTTGTGTGTGATAGGCCTACAGTAATATCTTACCTCAATGGTATGTTATGATACTAAAAATAACAAGAAAAACCTTGGAAAAACACAGTTTTCCACGACAACCTTGCACAGGTGGCAGAGAAAAACTTCTCAATGAACAAGAGATCTGTAACATGGTGATGGCAAATAATGCCATCACAATGAGACACTGCAATCCTACAAGACAATGCCATATTCCAAAATGTCAACTTTATAAGCATCTCCACAATAGACCGTATATTGAAGAAGCATCAGATGACAATGAAGCAAATTTACAGGGTACCATTTGAGAGGAACTCTGATAGAGTGAAAGAGCTGCGGTACCAGTACGTACATGTAAGTCAGTTACTGGTGATCCAAAGCAGTGGTTCCCAAACTTTTTTCGCTTCAGTATTACGTGATTTGTGTATCCAGGTATGAAAATATTTGATTTACATTTCAGTAAGCCTAGTCATTGATGATTTCCCCCCTCCCCTTTCTGTCAAATACCCCCTGTAGTACCTCTGCATAGGGGTACATGTACCCCAGGTTTGGAACCACAGGAGTAGTGGCCAGTAGTAAATTGATCTAGTGGAGAACATAGAACATTCCTATGTAATTGTCTGTAACTGTAGTGTATGACTGATTTGATGTTTTCTTTTTTAACGCTATTGTAGAGAATAATTACATTTACTCACTTGGCTGACGCTTTTATCCAAAGCGACTTACAAGTAGTTTTTTTACAGTTCAGTAATGACCTGCTGGCACTGAGATTCGAAGGTCAGACT
The DNA here is from genome assembly GCF_947034865.1 of Barbatula barbatula. Taxonomy (NCBI): domain Eukaryota; kingdom Metazoa; phylum Chordata; class Actinopteri; order Cypriniformes; family Nemacheilidae; genus Barbatula; species Barbatula barbatula. The sequence continues at coordinate 22,946,052 of NC_136769.1, read as the reverse complement.
GGTGGTCAGAGCGTTGGGCTTGTGATCAGATGGTTGCCGGTTCGAATCTCAAAGCCAAGGGCCGAAGACGTGGCCGTAATATTATTGGCCACCGGGCCACGGTGGATGTCCCAGGCTAGCGAGTGGGGCAATACAACTATGTGTGCTGCCATGTCTGAGAATGGTGTGGCCACTCACATCCCCAGTCCTGGCCCATACAATACACAGAAGCTCCTTCTTTTCTTGGACCGTCTTCATTTTGATTTGATCCCTGAAAATGAGAGAGGTCTTGTAGGGCCTCACCTACAATATGAGTACAGTAACCATTGTCAATGAAGGACGGGGCTAAGACTGAAAGGTGGACATGTGGGATGTTTCAATGGTCCTCTGCCATAGTGACAAAACATCTAAACATTCTGACTTGCAGTGCTTACACAATGCCAAAGGGACGAAGCATTTTGGGGGCACTGACGGTTTAAATGAGAAAGAAATTTAGTTTTGACACATGAGTGAACTGTTTTGGGAGAGATATGAGCTTTTGCAGGTAAACCATGGTGTTGTGCTGAACCATCCACACTCTTTTGGCAAACGCATTAAGAGTTTAGAGAACGTCTGGTCTGTTTCAAGAAATGAGCCAAAGCAATTGAGAAGGATCTTTGTCATTTTCGTGGCACTGACTGTTTATATGGAAAAGGAATTTAGTTTTGAAGCATGAGTGAACAGTTTTGGGAGAGATGTTAGCTTTTGCAAGTGAGCTATAGTGTTGTACTGAACTGTAAGACTGTTTTGCCAAATTATCTTAGAATTTTGAGAATGTAATTTCTGTTTCAAGAAATGAGCCAAACCAATGGAGAAAAACTGTAATATCAGCATCACAAAATACAATATCAATAATATTGCTTGTGGTCTTAAAAATATACAACCATGACAGACGTTTGGATGCATGGGTAAAACAGCAAAGGTAATTTGCTTAGTAATATTTAGCTAGTTTTTGTGAGAAGACACACCACACATTTACCAGGCCTGATCAAATAGGAATTATTTCGAGTAGGTTTCATCCTATTTATAACATCAGACAAAGAGATACAGCCTACATTTCCACTCAGTGTTCAGTGTGCTCAGCTGCATTTAAAAGCAAATCTGAAATAAGTGAAATACCTTTTTACCTTCACCAGATGTCATTTTGTCAGCACAGTCTGCTGTGGCCACAAGTTAGAGAACAGACATAATAATGGGCAGGTGTTAAATACCAATGGCGAAACTTTACGTTCTTGCCTCTGGGACGGCATACACCTGTCAGGTTTTTCTGTTCTCTTCTGCATATCAAGGAGACGTTCAGTTAAGTTGAACTTTCTATTGCTGTGGGACAGTGAGATCTTCAAAGGCGTAGGTCAGTAAATGAGAACTTTTCAAATGGCGGCGGAGAAAGAAATGAATGCGTTGAATTATTCATCTTGTGTGGAAGGTGGAACACATTCATCTCAGGTGCTCTTGATAAACTAGTTTTAAATGATATCTGACGTGCGGGTCTAAATGTCAGGCGCTAGACGATGTCAGTCCAGACCTATTCACTTCGGCTCCAGATTGTTTTTCTGAGAGGCACAAATGACTCTGTTTACAAGTGATTCATATGTCAGAAATGAATATTTTGTGTGGAAAGGTTTTTAATATTTCAAGCATATGTCTTTGCTAGTTATTTATTCGAGTATGCAGTTTATAAGTGAAAAGCATTATGTTACACTCCAATCCATAACTTTTGTCAATATGTTGCCATATGTGCTAGGAATGTCAAACAATTAATCACGATTAATCGCTTTCAGAATAAAAGTTTGCGTTTACATAAAATATGTCTGTGTACTATGCATATTTATTTTTTATAAACACACACACACACACACACACACACACACACAGGCAGTTCGTGTCATGAAATCTATTCATTTGTGTCATTCCACCTTTTTCTTTTCGTGTCTCCAGCACCACTTTCAATACACGGATCGCGTTTGTATGTACATTTATATTTTTATAACCCGATATCAACATAAGTCGTAAAAATTGCACATATCATAAATCTGCTGTATCGTCAGCTGGCCATTAATCTGATAAACATTATGATAAAGATCACGTGCTAAAGCTGCCATTTTCCATTTTAAACATTCTCTCTATGTTTTGTTTATGATGCAATAAGTGAAAGAAATTCCTACATTACATCAGGCATGTCAGATGAGAAATGTAGTCCACATGATGTGATATATTCCAACAGATTTGTGTCGGTAAAATGGCGTAAAGAATCCTTGTAAATCATCGGGTGTTGCTCATTAGTTTCCAAATGTATTTTTTTGAGATTCCCAAATGAAACTAACAGTATTACGATTAAAAATATCATTTTCTGTCATCAGAATAAGTTATTCAAAGTGCAATACACTACTTCCGCGTACCCATGTTCATTCTTACAGTAGCGCCCTGTAATGAGATCTCCGTGTGGGCGGAGCTGTCAGCTGTGACATCAGAGCGTTTCTAAAACAGACCCCACTGTCACTCATCGTGTATTGCTGTCACGGCTGGTGTGGACATGTTGTAATACCTCTCTGTATTATATGGGGGGCCGTACATGCAGCAAACCTAAGTCCAGCATGGAGCTAGAACAGCCTCTGTGGATCCATTCCAGACATAATTATCCTGAGCATTAAGGCTCATGAGCACCATTGCTGTCTCCGGTGTGTCACGCAAATGCGTAGAGATGAGACGAGTCGTGAATAACGGAAGGAGGAAATGGAGCATATGACTGTGTCACTCCGTTTGAGATGTAATTCATCCAGTGACACACATGAGATGCTGTGTTTGGACGGCACTCGTCTGAGACGTGTCCCTTTGTGTTGACATCTGCAAGTCACCATTCAGACTAAAATGCTTATTCAATCTCACAGCAGGCTGGATTGGTCTTTCATCTTTCTAGTTGTTGACATCAAAGGGCATAAGGTTGTGTCACTGCTCTCGCTTTATTCGCAGATCTGTCCAATTTTAGAATTTTTATAGACTAGCTACAAACACAAGGACTGATAGGATCAATATCTGCTGTTGAGCCCGGGCTGGTCAATAAATGATATCGTATTGATGGTATCATGATACAGCCATGATATTAAATGATGATACCATGGTGTTTTGGATAGCAATTCGTGTTGATTGATCACATTTTCATGTACTGTGGTAAACGTTGTACTTAAAGTAAAGTATTGAATAATTCAGACATTTTTCTCCTGATTATTATGAAGGTCAGTCTTTAAGCACATATGTTCCAACAAATTTGTTATTTTGACCAGTCCAATTTCATAGTTTTAATCAACTACAAACAAAAAACGATATTTTCATGTGGAAATTGGATGCAATAATGGAACTAGGTGCGCAATTCCAGTGGAACGTTGCTCTTTAATTGAATGCTTAATATTTACAAAGCATGTTTGAAAATTGTTTAATCATTAAGTTTAGAGCAGTCAATAGTCGGTCAATTACCAGACCCGGACTGCGAGACATGTGAACAATTCAAAGCATCTGACTATTTCTATACTTTAAATTAAGCAGCCTTTCAACAAAAATTAGCGGCACACATCATACATCTCATGGCCAGTTATGTAGATGATCTTTTGCGCATCATTTCACTCTCAGCTCCGGGAGCGCTTCTTCTCCCGCCAAAAACGCGTCGCATATAAAGACCCGCAGACACCAAGAGCAGGTAAATAAATGGACACATTTACTGCAAGTTTTTTATCCATCAGTAAGTTTACGGTTTGCTTTACCAGGTTTGTGACCGATTATAAACCATACTATCTACATTTAGCATTCATTATATGAATAATATTAATACTATTGATAATCAGCATCTTAAGAGCATTGCAATATGAACAATGTTTAAATAGGGAATTTAGTTCTAGTATAAATGGCGTAAAATATGTTTTTTATATTATTCATACAATAATGCAGATAAAAATGTTAGGCTATTCTATAACTGAAATTTTAATGGACCCAACCCTTAGTTTTGGTCCGCCCCAGACCAGACTTGCGCCCCTGCTGTCACTAGTTGAATGTCACTACAGGATGAAACAAAAATAATCAATTTACATAAAAACATACATATAAATAGTAAATTCAGAAAAATGAAGTTGTTTCCTGATTGTATATGAACCTAAATCCGTTTTCTAAATCCGTGCATGATCTATTGCATGTCCTCCTGCAATCCCCAGAGCTTCTGATGATCTAAAAATAGATGTCCAATGGTGCAGCGAAATCTATCCGAGATCCCCTTTGGAATATATGACACTGATGTGCTATAATAGCTAAGATTGCATTGAAACCAGAGCACACATACATTGCTGTGAGTTTGGTTAACAAAAATTGGGATTACAATGAATTGGGATTACAATGATTAAAAATGCTCCTAAAAAGATTTTAAAACGACTACACAGACATCGCTTTTGAGAAAAATGCGTCAATTCCAATATCAGATAATCTTCACAAAAATGTACTTGCTAAACATTTCTCGTTTCTTCAGTCATCAAACAGTTTTAAAACCCAGCAGCTGTGTTTGAAGTGCTCGCATCTATTAATGGCATCTTAAAGAAAGCGTGCCGTTTCAATGCACCTCACCCCTGTGTGACATCGAGCTGGCGCATTAAAGATTGGAGATCCCCACGCAGACCCAACTATAATCTCTCGCTTTGTGCTTCTGTGAATATGAATATTGAATGAATATTTCATTGGAGACCCCGGCACTTGTGAGTTCAGATCAGACACATGACTATAAGAGCAGAGCCCCGAGCTGAGGTGCTCATCAAAAGAGATGTGAATTCAGGGGAGGTGCGACCGCAAGAAATAGCTGAGATACTAGGCGCGATGTTCAGGCGTCGCAGGTGAGATGGCAGAGGTCACCTGGTTAAGGAGACCAACACATTGGCACTGTTTGGGCATCAAGACCAATGATGAGATTTATTTATTTTAATTCTTCAATAACATTGACAGAGCATGATAAGTTGCTAAGCGAAAAGATGTTAAATTATTTTCCAGAGCCTTTAAATCTAATATCCTTCCTTAAAGTTTGATGAACACCATTGTAGGAAAAATAACTTTATAATCTTTTTTGTTCTGTTGAACAAATAAGACATTTTGAAGAATGTAGGACAGCAAACAGTTCTGTGGCCCTTTTGACTACCATTGTTAATTTCCTACTATGGTAGTCAATGGGTGTTGAGATCTGTCTGGTTATAAGAATTCTTCCAAATATCTTTCTCTGTGTTCCTCAAGAAAGAAATGTATACACATTTGGAACAACTCAAATGTGAGTTAAAGATGACACGATTTTCATTTTTAGTTGAAGTATCCCTTTAAGGGTCTACTGTCCAACGAAAAGGTAACAAATCACCACCATCATGCTGAAGTCATGATTTACTGACACATCACAGCCACATCTCCGATCTCTCCATCTTCTGAGGCAATTGATGTAATTTCCTCTCTTGTCACCAGTGGACCTTCAACTCTAACGGCACCTACTTCTCTATCACTTCAGGGCCAGATATATGTTTCCCCCATAACCTGTTCTCACTGGCTAAAGCTAAATTTCAAGAGATTAAAGACTAGCCTGCTAGATTTTTGATGGGTGAAGGTCTATAAAAGCCAAGGTTGCACATGGAACTTTGCATGCTTGGACTAAACACCCGCCTGTGTATTCACTCGCTCGGTTAGGAATTACATTAGGAAAAATTTTGGGGCCGGTGATGCGTGGCAGTATGAATTAGGGTTGTAATACAGCGCTGCTCATAAAAGTGGCATTGAGGAGGCGGAGCCTGCCATCAGATCAGCCATTAGGACTCATTTTACACTTTTAATAGCACAGGCACCTTGTTTAATAAGAGCAGATTACAGGTCATAAAGGGCAATGAAGCGCTGAGGCTCAATGATCTGATAAAAGAGAGCGCACTGCTGCCCAACCTCCAGGGCCGTGCAGAGACCTTAAAAGGGGCAGGTGCTCAAAGTATAAAAGGGGCACATGGAGCAAGGCTGTGCTCAAAACATAAATACAGCAATACTGTATATCATGATGCATACCTTGCTGATAAATGCATCAATAGGGATGCTTCTGTATTGATGCAGCAGCAAACGCCGTGATTCCAGGTTTGAAAAAGGAACAGAGCAGAAAAGACCATTGTAATGTTTAAAAGTAAGTCTGGGATTAGAATCTGAAGTGAATTAAGATGTCCAAACTTTAAAGAGACAGTTCACCCAAAACCGAAAATTCTGTCATCATCTACTCACCCACAGATTATTCCAAACCTGTATAAATGTCTTTGTAGAAGATATTTGGAAGAATGTCAGTAACCAAACAGATCTCATCCCCCATTTACTGCCATAGGGAAAATTATATATCTTAAATTTTTGGTTGAACTGTGCCTTTAAGGTTTGGACAACTTGGATGACTTCAAAGTAACGCTAGAGGGATTCGAAAAACTATAAAAGGTTTGGTTTCGAAACGCTCTCGCCATACTTTGATGTCGTCCTCCTGTCGGATTTTGCGGCGTCGCATCCAAATTGACCAAGCCGAGATGAGGTCGTCAGGTGAAAGGTCATCATGTGGTTCATTTTATTTAGGCTTAGAATTTTACTAATTTTACTTATAGTAAGATTGAGCAGGCCTTCACAAAATATAAATTTTAAACTTTCTGCATTAATAGCCAAAGAGGCAGGTGCTCAAGAAACCCCTCTGCAAGTGCCTGCCAACCTCACTGATGAAGGTACAACTGCAGTATCAATAATAGACTATTGTTGTGAGTCTAAAGGATACTCCATAGAATCCAGATGCAAAGGTGCAGTGTTAATATAGCTTTATTAGATAGCCTTGTAAAACACAACTGAAGTGCAGCCAACAAGCTAACAAACATTCCACCACATAAAAAGAAATGCGCAATGGCTAAAGTCTGGCATTCCTTCATCACCCGCATCATCTTCTATCATTGCCATTGTTTATTGGTCGGTCTAACAGATACAATTTGTAGAGGAAATATTTTAAAGAATCCATATGTAACATTGACACCTAGCAGTTGAGCTTGGTATCGCAATCCAAATTCAAAATATTGCCGAGTGTGACTACACGCTCGCAGGAGTTGCCAGACACTTTGTAACGGAAAGCATAAACTTTTACACTTTAAGTTTATCTGATCATTTATACGTTTGCAGTGGTTTTGTTGTTTGCAAAAATACTGTTACTGATTTCACTCAGCAGCATGTTTCAGAGGTTGCGTCCTCCGGAGGTCACAGTCACGCTGTCTCGTTTGAATAAGCGTAATAAAATTTTATATTACTTAAATTGTAAAATAATATGAATTCTTTCAGAGTTTGCAACATAATTGAACTGGAAAGGTGCTGTCTCTGACCCAGATCGTTTGTTTGCCGCAATCTGCTGTTATTGTCACCGACTGGCAACCTAACTGTCGAAATTCACTAGGGGTAAGTCGTCAGTGGGCGGGGTCACACGGACCAAAAAACAGACATTCTGGCACGAAACGCACATTCAGAGTGACATAACTGCGCCATAGCATTGTATTTTGACAAACCAATATATGAACTTAGCATGTGTCCTAAATGTTTACGAACATATTAATGTACTTTATTTAATACAGTAAAATTATTACATACAGCTCCTTTAAGGCATTCACAAGCATAGCCAAACCTGCGTGCACAAAGCGAGAGCAGACGGGAAATATGAAGCTTTCTGCCTATTAGTTCAGATCAAAGGACTTAAATTTCATCGGAGGCGAATAAGCAAATAATAAATGGCACGTCTGTCCTGCAATAACCTATCCGGTTATAGACCGTTAATTGAGTTGAGCTGCACCAGGGAGCAGTAAAGTCTCACCAACAATGGAATCAAATTTCACTGCTTGAATTCTAACATCCAATATTTCTTGACGATGAAAATATTTTAATGTTACTGCAGCTCGCAGTGAATACAAATTATCAAATGAGTAACTTTTGGATTTTGGACATGAGGATTATGTAGAAAAGAGAGCCGATGGAAAAACCGACTGGTTGAAACACAATTTGAGTTTTATCAACATCTTTGGTGCAAGACACTGATACACCTTAAAATACATCGTGTTTCAATATGCAGACATCTTCAAGTTTATAACAATACATTCCAATAGCCTTTACACAGCAGTTAGTTCCAGTCCTCACATTTGCCTGGACAACAGATGCTCTGAAAATGCTCATAAGACCAGAAACCACATATGTTATAGACATGGCTGTGATTCAGACCATAGGCCACAGTCTATTCACTATTTAGATACTACATTTCTGTACAAACATTTTGGGTTCATTTAAAAAATATATATATTATTGTCATTGGTAACTGACAGCATGGCACAGATGCATCAATAAAGCTTGTTTTTAACCTGTAATATTCCTGTAAGAAAATGTTATAGCTCTTAAACCATCGCTAAAGTTTTCTTTGTACGTCATTATAAATCTAACAAAACCCAAGCCCTAGCACATCACACTGAGCACTCTTTGAGGCTGGGAAGGTGCTTTGGAATTGGAACACAGTTTTCTGACCTCGCAAAGCTGAGCTCCACGTCTGTCTGTAATCCGTCCCTATATCTTACATGGCCTAATCCACACAGCGCTAGAGAATAGATTCAGCCTTACAGTAGATGCTCATATGACTGATTACAACTGGCTTCTGAACTCTGTATAACATGAAGATTATTCAAAAATAATAAAAATCTCACAAACCACCAATAGTCTCCACAAACATGTGAAATACACAACACATTTTTGGTTTTAGACATTTACAGTTTAAAGAACAGGGCGGTTCATGACCGGCATTCTTTTAGCGCTGGGAACGCTCCATCTGTCATGATTCTGCCGCATCATGTCATGTTTCTCTTGGTTTAGTGGCAGGATCATGACAGAACCTCATGTTTAATGTGGAGAGAGGCAATTATTGTTATGGTCTTACAGACACTCTCTCTGGTCTCGTCTTTGTTCCCATCCTCTCGTTATTGATTAATGCCCTTCACTTGTTCCCTTCTTGATTTGGTCCCTTATTTAATTTCCTTCTGTCTTCTGTCTTGTGCTGGTTCATTGTGGTTGTGTGGTGAGTTCTTGTCAGTCTAGTTTAGTCTTGTTAAGTGTAATTAGTCGTAGTCCTGTCCTGTCCTGTTATGTATCCATGTTTTGTTATGTTACTCCCACGTGGGTCTTTGTTTTATTGTTTATTAAAATATATTTTAACCCCTTGTTACCCGCTGTCTGCCCCTGGGTCCTCTCTCAGTGTCTCACCACATGAGAACCACGACAGAATGAACCAGCCAGAATCGGACCCAGCAGACAGAGGGATCATTGCGGCAGCGGTCGAAGCCGCCGGGCTCCCCTCCAGGGTTAGAGGCTGCCGGACTCCCTTCCAGGGCCAAGAACGCCAGAGTCCCTTCCTGAGTCAGGCCCGCCGGACTCCCTTCAAGGGTTGAGACTGCGGGTTCCTGCTCAGGGCCGAGGCCGCCGGACTGCCTTCCAGGGTTGAGACTGCCGGTCTTCCCTCCAGGGTCGAAGCTGCCGGAATCTTGTGGCCGCCATAGATCCCCAGCCGGGCATTCCAGTTCGGTGCAGCCGGGCATTCCAGGTCGGTGCCATTCCAGCCCAGTGCATCCTGTCCGTGTCTGCCGGCTATCCTGTCCGTGTCTGCCGGAGCTACCCAGTCCGTGTCTGCCCATGTTTGGACTTCCCTTTGGACTCTTGTGCTTGCCTGTTTTGTTATTGTTTTATCATGTTGCTGGGTTTTTGTCAGTGTCACAGTCTGTTTTGTCTTGTTTGTGCCTTGAGGAGCATCAGGTTGCTGCTCCTTAAGGAGAAGCTTCTGTCATGATTCTGCCGCATCATGTCATGTTTCTCTTGGTTTAGTGGCAGGATCATGACAGAACCTCATGTTTAATGTGGAGAGAGGCAATTATTGTTATGGTCTTACAGACACTCTCTCTGGTCTGGTCTTTGTTCCCATCCTCTCGTTATTGAATAATTCCCTTCACTTGTTCCCCTCTTGATTTGGTCCCTTATTTAATGCCCTTGTGTCTTCTGTCTTTTGCTGGTTCATTGTGGTTGTGTGGTGAGTTCTTATCAGTCTAGTTTAGTCAAGTGTAGTTAATGTTTAAAGTTTATTTTAGTCTTGTTTAAGTCTTGTTTAGTCCTGTCATGTATCCATGTTTTGTTACCCCCACGTGGGTCTTTGTTTTATTGTTTATTAAAATATGTTACCCGCTGTCTGCACCTGGGTCCTCTCTCCGTGTCTCACCACACGAGAACCATGACACATCTATCAGTTTCAAACCATCTCCAAATCCAGCGTTACATCCACCGTTTATATAACATTCATCACTGAAATGCAGTGAACAAACAGACACACCTAAACTTCTCACTATTGCAAAAGTAATGAGCTGCAGCTAACGGCCCACAGCGCAGTCAATCTTGATGGTAAGCGGGTCTTCCTATCGCTCGTCGGTTGATGCGTGAACGGGCTATTTCTTTCGCATAGGAAACATTATGTTACGGTTTCCATTTTGGAAAAAAAACTTTCCCAATCCCATATGAATGAGAAGACAACACGTTAAACCGTTTAAAGAAGTGCAGAATGCATAAAACAGCATTAAATCACCCCTTTAGGACTGATTCTTAAGTTCTGACTTGTAAGTGTAGTAATTTAAGGACTACAATGAACACAAAATGGCTGCCCTTGCAAGTGTGAAGTCACAACAGCTTTACACCATTTATTCATGACTGAGTTAAGACATTACAAATATTTAGTTTATTCATTCTTTTTATTGTTTCATACATCTGCAATCCATAATTGATTTGGGTAAAATAAACCAAACTTTTGTTACTGGGCAAGTACATAAACATCAGTGTTAAAAACTGTCTGCCTGATTTAAAACGTTGAGGTTATCATAGTGGTTGATTATTTGGACAGTACGATTTTGTGGGAAATTTAACATTGACTGACTTCAAGCCATATGATTATAAATATATAAGTTTATATATAAGTAACCTGCAATTTTATTTTTCAAACAGAGATGGCAACAGAGATGCAAAAGTGAAAAATTACAGTTTCAAATTTTTGTGCAAAAATATTACAAAAGAGTATCCTTTTTGGCTTGGTTTAACACACTTCTAATTTAGTATTAACAGTTAATTACAAAAATGAAGCTGCTGTATCCCATCCTTCTAAATCAGACTCACAGGTGTATATAAAGAAAAGACCAAAAGCTGCAAATTCTTAAAAAGGATGATTTTATTAACTCCCTATGTCATCATATCATTCATCATACATTGAAGTCTATGGTTTCTGCCATCTTGCCACTCTTAACTAGGTTAGGAGACCTCTTCAACTCTCTTAAATAATTTAAGAGCTGAGACCTTTCTCAAGTGAATTCCTTCCCTCTTTATGACGGTATAAACCATTCAAGAGAAAGCCCATACCCCTAATTGGGTAAAAATGAACTTTTTGCATAAATGTTTATATTTGTTTCAGAATATTCCACAATAAACCTCTTTAAAATGCTTTTTTTACTAAATTTACCCCAAACAACAGACGTCCACGACTCTGGATCTCTCTTTTGCATCTTCCATATAGCGGAGGACTTTAGTGTCCTGACATACAGTGGTACTACTGGGCATCACAAATCAGAACACTCATGTTTTATTTTTCACCCCAGAACCATCCCATATGGATGAATATAGAATCTGTGTCCATCAAAACGGTTGTACAGCTAAATCTGTATCTATACTCTTCAGAATTTTCACAATCTTAAATGTCTACTGTAAATCCCATTGTGGCGAACATAATCAAAGTACGGTTTGATGTAAAACAATCTTTAACTTGTTGTCTTATTTTACCCGCATTTGGCGTAACTCTAAGTGTGTACCAGGAAGATGTGACACAGGTTTTAAGATCCGAGCTAAGAAGGGGATTAAGAAAGTAGGGGATCATGGGGATGTCATTTGAGGACATTCACAACTATACTGTATAAGTCACAAAGTAATGCCCTTGACAATCTTTGTCAATTCTAGAAAAGGAAATGACAAGAGACTGTTTCGGTAAAGGATTGATGTCATTGCTATATGGCTGAATCTGGGTTCCCAAGAGTCTGCAGATAGAAAATGACAGGATGGGAGAATGGATCTCCATGAGGACATTGATATGAGACATGTGAAGAAATTCATTCACAAACAGTGAGTGCACGATTGAAATTGTTGCAATATAATTGGTTAATGTGGACCAAACTCCAGCAATTCTGCATAAATATAATGCAGTAATATTCCTGATGTGTGTCAAAAATGCAATAATTCTAAGGGCACATTTTTCATTGGAATGATGTAAAGGTCGAGAGAATTTTACATATTAAAATATCGTTTGTACCCTTGATTTTAATATTACATCTGTACCCTGTCGAAATGAAACTTAAAAATGAATATTGCGTGTATATTTACAAGCAAAACAGCTTATTTGTTTACATTGAAAATGTGTTAATGGCTCTGACATACACTGTAAGACGCTGGTTTAAAAAAGTCTGTTATATTCTAAAAGATAAATATAAAACCTTTGAGGAGATATGGAGTCCTTTTTTACAATATCTGAAACTGGATGGTTTAAAGGCACTGAGAAAGGATGTGCATTAACGCCATAGCACTGGGAAATTTCTATTAGGTCAGGTTATTGTACATGGAAAATGTTTTTTTTACCCTTTTTTGTGATTTATTATGTTCATGTTTTTTTTGTTACGTATTTATTCATATACTTTTCAACTTTTCTTGTTGGTCGTACGATGTACATAGAAATAGTAAAGTCAATAAAAACTTAAAAAAAGACCAAAAGACAGGGGAACACAGACTGAATCGTGACACAGAGCACATATGACACATAATCTCCAGGCAGTGCGGATGTGACTGTCACTCCAAGCTTGTCTTGTCACATCTGGAGCTCTGAAATGATGAGCCGCATTTTTAGTGCGGCTCCAGGGAAGGTCAAAACAGTTTTAACCTGTGACCCCACACGTCCCGCTAGCAAGATCTTCCAAGTACACAGCTCCACTCATCCTGATGTACTGTTGGTTTATTAATGTTATTATTATCAGTCTAATCCAATCTGAGGATGCATTGTTCATGGGTAAGAAGATAACACTTTACTCGTTCAGATGTTTGTATGATAAGGGTGAATGAGACGCTACTCTTGGTTGGACGACTGCATTGTGTTTTTTAATGTCTCACTGGATGGTCTGTGGACTTTATAAAAGAAAAGATAATGGAGAATTACAGTTGAAATGCTTTAAGAGAGATTACATCAGTCTGACAGTGTGTGATGGGAAAGAAGATTTCTGTATCTTATATTTAAATAGAACAGACTCGGCGCGTGACGATGTGATTAAAGTCGGAGCAGATTGTTATTTCGTTTTTCTTTATCTTTTTTAGGCTGATAGTTCCGCCGAGTTTAAGTCAGCAAGTGACACTGCCAGAAACATATTGAGAGCCATCAGCACATCCCATTAGACTACCAACTATAGCATCTGCACAGTTAATAGATACATGCCAATTATATATCACCATACTGCCGACCTTCATTAAAAAGGAAAAAAAATGCTGTGAAGAAACAATTCACAGAAGAGGTTCTCATGTGGCTTGGTTGAGTTAAGAGAAATGAAGTTAAGCTATGACCATCGATTCAGAACAAACCTTTATGTGCTAAATAATGTATGTAACCATTTTCATAAACAACTATATCCATCCCACCCCATCACAAAATCTCAGGTAGCTTTGGGTCATATTTCACCAAAATTCGGGAACGCTTGGAAAAAAGGTTTCTGTGAGTGTTTTGAAAATCACTCATGCTTTCTATTTCTGAATTTGGTCGAGAAGTACCTCTCCTCACGGAGAAAGAAAGTGTTTGCTGGCAAACCCTGTGACACAGAAACTCTTCTCCAAACATTAGAAGAGATACATTGAAGGACATGTGTAACAGACGAGTTTTCAACATTGACATTGTTCTTCAGATACACAGCTCCAGAAAACCTTGTTTGATGTTGATGCATTATTTAGCCAGACAGAAATGTGAGTGGAATTCAGTGACATTGACATTGTGTTGACTTCAAACATACACAAGACATGTTGAGAAAAAGCAAATGGCAAAGAAAACCCACATTGAAAACTTTCATATGTTTTCTCATGTGTTTTTCAGCTGAATATGTTTTGTGATAAACAAAGAACAATTCAATCATAATGTCAGTAAAAGTCTGTTTGGACTGAATGACATTTGGATAAATGTTCAAAATCTATTAATTTATAAGGAAAATAAATAAATAACGAATTACAGTAGACCACCCGCCTCTTTTCATTAATTTGGAAGCGAAACAAAATAACTGCATGCATTTAAAAATGTGACCCTGGATCACAAAACCAGTCATAAGGCTCAATCATCTTAACGCGTTCCATTGATGCATGGTTTGTTAAAGCGGCCCTAACTCAGTTTCTAGTTATCTCATGTTAATCTTGAGTACTTACAGAATAGTATCGTGCCCTTCAAATATCCCCCATGTCCTTAGTTTGATCACATTTATAAAAGAGAGATACAGCTGTACGATTATTTCCTGAAAACATGCAATGCGTATGGGGGGGGGGAGGAGGGTGGGAGACGGAACTAAAGCATGTGTGCACACATTGCCAAGAAAACACACAGTTTCACTCACCGCGTGTGGTTCATGTCCGGCATCGTTTAGGGTTGGGGAATGCCTTTCCATTATCAGTTTCAAACCATCTAATCAGAATGCATGACACACCGTTGCAGGGCCACTTTAAGATACCACTATTTAAAACTCTGGAATCTGAGGATGTAAAAAAATCAAAATAGTCGTCCTTCAAAGTCGTCCATCAGAGGCTCTGTAGCAGGCCGTTGCAAAGAAGAAACGGGTTTGTTTTAACACTCTCTATTGGATTAAAACTGTAATGTCGTTGTGAAGTGCAGAAATTCTAATTCGACCATTTTTGTTCACAGTGTTGCTGCGTCTACTCACAAAAATAAAGTTTTGATATATATCTACGGTAGAAACTTTCCAAAATGCCTTCATGGAACATGATCTGTACATAACATACCAATTATTTTGGCGTAAAAGAAAAATCTATCATTTTGACCCATCAATGTTTAGTTGGCTATTACTTCAAATGTGCCCGTGCTAGTTATGACTGGGTTTGTCGTTAAGGCTCACGAATATAATTGGAACAGAACATAAACTTTGAGCTTTTGAGCAAAGCATCATTACAGCTTTAAATCTGTAAATTATTTTGATGTTGAGCTATGTTAAGAAATGTTTTAATATGGCAATATTTTTGTGTCAAAGACATTTACTTCACAACTCAATATCTGTCTGTCTCCCAGTGAATTAAACTTCGGGATCTGAATGAGAGACAGAATGCCAGGGGAGAAGGGAGAGCTAAAGTCTTGTTAAAGCCACTGTGCACACAAACATAATTAAAACGTAGCCATCTAAGGAATTTGATTCAAGATGTGTATGAGACTCTATAGAAAAATTGGAAGAGAGAAACCCCTCGCTGAAAAGAGATATTTTTGTATTCAATCCAACCTTCAGCAAGCTTCAGAAGACTCTGATCTGATTTTCATTCTTTTTGGAGAATGACTTTAAAAAATTCCTCTTTAAAACCTCTGAGTTCATGCCTTTACCTAAGGACAAAAGTACATTGTTCTTGAGTGCTGCATGATGCCATGTTTAGCATAACCAATGATGCTCCACAGCTGGTCTTAGCCCATAAGTAATAATCGTGCAGTACATTTGTAATTGCAAATTATGTTATCAGCGTAACAATCTGCATGATACATTACATTGAGAGCACACACACCAGCTGGAATTGACTCCACAAGATTGTGCACAATCTCATGATCCATGTTATCCCAGCATGAATCCAGAACCTTTAGTGTAAACAATAAAACCTGACTGTTAATAGTTAACAAGCCAATCCAACAGATGGATTTATATTCAAATCCTGAAACAACTGAGTATCTGCAGCTAAATCAATTGATTTATCATTTTACGCCTGGTCTCATATTTTTTAAATCAAATTGTACTGTACAGTATGTACATAGGTTTTTATTATGCTGTTTGTACAACACATATGTTTTGTATATTGCACTGTGTGTTTTAATACAACAGTCTCAAATCTTTTCTTTCAACTATGTGACTCGTCCCGCTCTGCGTAGATCCTTGTAGAATTATGTATTTTTTGTGTTATTACAATGTTCAGCTCCTGTGATTTTGGTCTGGGAATCTCAGGAGCGGGACAACAGGACTTGTTTGTGAGGGAATGCAATGTTTCTCGAGGGGACGCAAAAATGTTGCAATATAATCCACAAAAAAAGATATATTCTACCACCATGTCCTTAAAGGGGCTTTCTGCCATAGACGGCAGGTTATATATTTAGTAAAACGATTTTCCAATTTTGAGTATCCTAGGCACTGTTAAGTTTCATTAGGAATATTAAAGAAAATATTAAAACAATAAATAAATACCACTATAAAAGTGTTTTAGAACTGATCCATCTTTGAGAGATACAGTGCAGGGTTATATTTTTTTCTGAATAGCAACTTCAGTTTCTTTCTGTTCCTTATAAAAAGCTCTTGTATGACTTTGTAGGACAAGTTGTTTTCATTACCTTTGTGACATTGTAATGTGTAACAGTATGCTTTTATTCTGTTATGTCTAAAAACAACATTTGGTGAAAAGCTTCTCCAAGTCAGCCTGACATACTCAGTGCTATATACAGTATGTTTCTGTATGAGTATACTAGGTTTCTTTACTATATATACATTAGACAGCAATGTAATCCTCTTAGAGACACTGTCAAATGAAATATAAATAAAATAACATTTCTCACATCAAGCTGCTCTCAAGCCCCCCATGTGTGAAGAAATGCATTTGCTTGGAAAGGCAGACACATCAGCCTCAGAGTAAATGGACACTAACCCAGTGACATCCATGTGCACAGAAAACAACAAAATATGTTTCAAGGTTATATTTATATTTTACATTTAAGCATTTGGCTGATGCTTTAACCAAAGCGACTTACATTGCATTATAATATACATTCGTTTCTTAGTATGTGCAATCCCCTGGGATCGAACCCACGACCTTGCCGTTGCTAGCACCACTCAGCCACAGGAAGGCTACAGGATAGATTGCCGACTACGTTTTTTAAAAGAGATAAAAACAGCACTGCATTCTTGACAATTAAAACTTTTTTCATACCTAGTCATGCCTAAATCAATCTTTAAGAGTTTTACTATGATATTAGAGCACTCTTAAAGACAAGACTTTAAAGATCTTTGAAACTTTGCAACTTTATTAGCACCGAAAAAACCAACATCAGAACTAGATGAAAATGCACATCGCAAAGTTTTTCCACCATAAAACACAAAAAGATCCGTCAAATCTTCTTTTATGGATAAATCAAATGCCTTCACAGACGTCTCCATGCCCCCGTGTGTGAAACCATATTGATGATGAATATCATCAGATTTCACAAGCTGTTTCCCTCCCAGATGAGAACAACTTGAAAGAATACAACTTTTCTTTTTCCCGAGTGCTCAGCATAAACGTGTGATGGGTAACGTCAGAGGCCCGGTTAATGCTTGAAAACCCATAATGAGCGGATATGACCACAAATGTGGAATCATCTGTAAAAGAGCAAATCGTCTGGAAACCATTAGGTTCTTTTTAATAAATATAGTTAAATACAGATAAAAAAAAATCACATACATACTTAGGTTGTTACAGCATCCTCTGAACGCGGGGAGAACGAGTCCCATTTCTCTCACCGTCCAGACAGCATACATTCATAATTTGTTCATGAAGAGCCAAACCTCTCATGCAGACTTGACATATACGGTTGACTTTTTTCATTGATGCTGTATATGGAATAGCACTTAAAATAGCAAAAGACTGCAACAGAAAAGCGTGAAGTTATTAACATCAAGCTGAGAGAATATTAGCATCAAGCGGAGAGAATATACATAGCTCTGTATCTAAGCAACGCTTTCACCCGTAAGACTTCAGATGATTGATTCCACAGAGCAGCTAAACTTTTGACGGATTCATCCGCTTTATCCAGTAAGTGTACTCCAACAACACCCTGACAAGCTTAATTGCTGTTAAGCTACCTATAAACCTCACAACAGGACAGCCTTTCATGTCAGCTCAGCCAGAGAAACAGTATTAGACGTTATTAAACAGGACTTAAATGGCATAACAAATTACCGGGACAAAACGCATGACAGGCAACCGCTAGCAGGCACCATAAAAGCCCAGCAAGATGAATTCAAAGTTTTCATACTCTAACGTGTCGGAGGGATCTCTCGCGCACACCGCGTCCCTAATGTAACCATCACATGTATGAAGACTTTAAATATTTCAGCACATAAGCGGTTAGGCTATATAGAGCAGCGATGCCTCGGGACCCCGGCGCACGAAACATCCCTGACGGAGGTTCATCATCTAAGACAGCTATTCCATGATATGGTTTTTAAAAAGCACATTCTGAATGGCGCGCACGGCCCCTCACTATTTAGCAGTATCTGCTGAGGTGGGTCCCTGGGGAGAGCGTAGATTATTTCTGTAAGAAGAAGCTGTTTAAAGCCGTAAGGCCCCGAGCTACAGCTCGACAATTCATGGGAGCTCTGTCCGAATTACGCTCGCACAATGCTCAGGCAGGACGGGGGAACGCTTTGATTATTATTCTACTAATAAACACAAACCTGACTATTTGCTGAGAAGTTTTAAAACAACAAACCATAAATGAAACTGTCTGCAAAAAATTATTGTTGGAATATGTAAGAATTTGTTTGGCAAAATGGCGAATTCATATCATCTGTACAATCTCGTGCATACATTTGAGTATATTCTGCTTTTACCCACAGTGGAGGGGCGTTTTTTACAAAATTTAAACAGATTTAAACAAAATGGCCACCTTTTGAAAGAGTTTGCTGCTACACCGTGTCTACACCGGACCCGACGGCACATGACAAGGTGCTTGTTCTTAATGGGTTTGTCTCGTCGCACCGTGCCGTGTCCGGTGTGAACAAACTGTAAAAGTATAATGGGTTCTAATGCGTCTTCTTGCGCGACGGTCGCCTCAGGTGTAGACACGCTGTTAGATCTGTTTTCTACCTCACTCAAATTGACTGTATATTTACGAGAAACTATTTACACTCAAAATAATTGAATACATTTTAAAGCAGTGACATCAATGTAATATAGCGCTTAACTTGTGTAAATGTAAGTAAAATAAATTGAGTAACTCAAATATTTCTAGAATTCCCCAAAAGTGTATATTAAAAATAGAGTTTGTTGATAAAATAAATGTATTTTGTTTCAAGAACTAAACTTAAATAATATATGTACATTTTAGATGGATTAGCTGTTGGATTTTAAATTATTTTTGTCCCACTGAGTAAAGAACAATTAAATGATCTCATTCTTTTGTGTTATTTACTAAGCCACGTGCTTCCTTTTTTTAGAGTGTTGTCTTTGGGTCAGCTCACTTATTCAAATAACAGACAACCATCCCCTACATCGCAGAGGAAAATATGAAAATAAAATCAGCTGCAGA
Source organism: Barbatula barbatula (assembly GCF_947034865.1). Taxonomy (NCBI): domain Eukaryota; kingdom Metazoa; phylum Chordata; class Actinopteri; order Cypriniformes; family Nemacheilidae; genus Barbatula; species Barbatula barbatula. Next base: position 22,926,374 of record NC_136769.1, on the reverse strand, counting down.
GTTTTCCCTGTGAGACAAGATGAGTACTTTCAAGTATTGAAAATGATTAAGGATGTAATCAGAAAACGCATGCATTTCAGCCTCAGGGAAATTGGAAGTTGACTTGGATTTTTAATGTAGTACTTTCTGTAGAACATATAAATCCAGCAAAATCAGTTTCTTCATTACGAAGTATTATATTGCTGCTCAAGAAAAGAATGACAGAGAAAGCATCCGGTCAGACATTATAATGGAGACCGTTCTAAACAACGATTTTTTTATGAACGAGCTCAAACGGGCTTTTTAATCAAAGACCCAGAATGCAACTTTAAAAAGCACAAAATGCCTCGAACGTTATACATATGTGTTCTGATTGAGTCTTAATGAGTACTTCAGCTCAGTAGGCTATCATGGATAAAGGCTTTCTAACATCACTGAGGTTGTCCACCGCAGGTCAATCTGTGAGCAAGGTCCGGTTCATCTGATACCAGCATTACCACCCGAGCCTGTCTGGAACCTGTGGTCACACTGGTAGGAACTGGCTCAAGATGCTATCTAGATATTTACGACATGGAGAAAGTTTCATCAGGGCATCATTATACATCGAAAGACAGCGAGCTGCTGGAAGAGGGCTGGAGAGCGAATGCAAATGATATTTGCCAGGAATCTTCCGGGGAGGTTCGAGTTTAACAGATCCTGATTGAAACATCATCCTGTTGACATAAATTACTTTTCTTTAGATGGTCGGCCGTTTAACATGCTGTCAGCGTTACAGTGGCGACCCATCACAGTTTTTTGGCAGAAATTGTTGATGGGGAGATTAGCATATGAATTACGATAAGAGTATCCACAGCGCCGTACACTGAGTGAAAATCTGCCAGCACATTGCTTTGTGGGTAAAAAAGAGGGTAAGTGATTGTGATTGCTCACAAACTGCTTTATTGAGCGCCCCGGTTTCCCTTTAATCAGACAAAAGTGGATTGATAGCAGACTGGCTGCCTGTCAAACAAGACATCTCAAAGCATGTCTTCGACAAAGATGATTTGTGTTACGCCCACCTTTTCCTAAAATGGTGATAGTAGGCCTATAACGCTGTCAAGAAATATATATTTAATGTCCCAAATAAGGATATAAATCTCCTGGGTCTAAAACGTTAAACCGTAAATGGATGTAAACAACAATCAGATGTGTTAAACAATCACTGTACCAAACAAAAAAACGACCTGCTTGTCAATATGACACTCTTAGTATTTAACTTGCATACGGGTAAGATGTTTTAGGACGCTTATTCTTTTTTTACATTTTAGAAAAATAGTAAGCTCATCAGAACTGTACAATAACACAAAGTGAACTATGAGGATTATTTTTCTATTATATAATAAAATAAACTTCAATGGAGTGGACAAGATATATTTTATTTTTGATGTAATGAGCAGAAAGCGAGAAACATCAAAATTGAGATATTTGGGAAGAGTCAGGTAATGAGACATTGATCACAGATCATCAATATAGATCTTATTAGAGACTCCAGAAACGAATGATTCACATTTACAGCCGTGGATTAGAGGATACACGCTTATATGACAGTTTGAGGTTGGGTTAAAAAATTACTGGTCCTTTTGATCTCGCGTCAAGAGATACTTAGTCTCAAAATGAAAAACGTATTACTGTGACATGCAAATGCAAATGCAATGCCAAACAAAATGCATTCAAAAAAATACATTGTCGTGTTGAGTGTACTGAATGCTTCTGTATAGTGTTAATACCGTCTGCCCAGCGGTGCTTTTGCCTCACTGTGAGTCCTCTACCTCCCACAATCACATCGCCTTCACTTCACCACTGACACACAGAAACAATTTACTGCTATCTTCTTTCAAACGAGACAAACTGTAGTTCTGTATCCCACAGAATTCGTGAGTTTCATTAACTAACAATAAAGATTATTAATAAATGCTGACAACTGTTTAGCTCATTGTTGGTCTCATGTTAATGGCAGGGGTTCCCAAATTTTAGATCCGAGACATATAATCTCCTTTAAGATCCTCCAGAAATTCAGGGAAACACACACACATTTTCTTATTGTGAAGGAACAATTTAATTGTAATTTTAAAATACATAATGGTAGGGCTGTGTGATTATGTCAAAAAAACAATATTAGTCCCCTTGATATTGTACTGTTGATTATTGATATTGATAGGATTTTACATTTAAGTATGTTTGAAACTTCGTACACGCTATAAATGCACCACTTGTGGCTCCCACTGTCAAAACAAGCATTATAAACGTGTAAACCAATGAACAAGTGTCACTGTTAGTCATTGGAGACAAAAAAACATTTACTAACGCTAACAAACACATGACTTTAAACAACTTAAGCCCAGGGGCCCCTGTACTACTAAATCCGGCCCTGGCTCTGATTGTTAAGGACTGAAAGCTTTCTGCCTTATATTCTTCATTTCTTTCTTCATAATAATGCACAAAACAATGTGAAATGTATGTCGTAAATTTAAGCCATACATAGCTCCACATCTTATATAGCACCAGAATAAATATCTTGCTTCAAAATGAAATTGGACCGATTACAAGTCACTTCACTGCGAAATATATAATAATGCTTTAATTGTAAACTATTTGTATTCAAAATACATTATTACAAGCTTGTTTAACCATATTAACATGTTCTTTTCTTGAATATTCAAGATCGGCAGACTTTACCTTTTTTTGTTAATTTAAAGCAGTTTGTCCCGTTTTCTGCGAATAGCAAACTGCATTTTCATTTGAAATTTGGGAGAAAAGTTTTCACTAGTTCACAGAATGAAACTAAAATTATAATCTTATTTTAACACATACCTATAAACAGTCAATGAAAAACACAATTAAGATAAAAATTCACTACAGAAGACGTGAAGTAAAGAAAGAACAAAAATCCGTCACTGAGTGAATAAAATGACTATTGTGTTATTCTGGGGGAAAAGCCTCGTAATTTAATAAACACTTTTTTCAGATACTCTCCAAATGATGTTTTCATACTGTTTACAGCTCTGTGAAAAACACAATGGTCAATGAATATATTAAATGACACACTTAACACGGAGAGACATCACATTTCAAGTTATTTATTACAGCTGAGAAGATCTCTGTGAAAGTCCCTCTAAAATGTAACATCACAACACCATCACATTGTAGTAATACTGAAATCCGCTACAAAGATGAAGACTGATACACATTCTGCTGTATTGACCACAGCAGCTTGCTTTTGAAATTATTTATTATCTTTCATATTTATATTCATCAGACCGCAAAAGAAAGACATTATTTTGCTGTGTTGTATTTGGTATTACAAAAGCTGACTTCAGCTTTTGGATGATTTTCACTCAGGTATTCATTTCAAGATGAATGTTTGTGCGATTATTGCACGCCCCAGACAGAAAACATAGGTACACCTTGTTCTGTTCAGTAGTCCGACATCGGAAGAAAAGAATTTGCATTTGGAAATCTATTCACAATTCACAAGCAAACATAATTCCTTTGCTTCATTTAATTTGAGTAATGAAAAGCATTGTGAGGATGAAAAGATGACACGAATATTCAAAGAAAGGAAATTGCCATAACAGTCATTTGCATATTTGTCTCAAACAGAACATCATCTCTTTGTAATTGAAAGAAGGAAATGCATATTTTCCTTCAAGCAAGTGAGCTACACAGTAGAAATGAATGAAAGAAAACTGCAGAGAATAGGTGAATTTGCAGCTTTCCTGTTCATTGCCTCCTGCGGCTCTCACTGTGGCTTTATGGACAAATGTACTATATAGCTGTATAATTTAGGTTTACGTGACCATTTCCGATCTTTTAGCTGATGTTTAAGAATAAACAGGCTGTTTTGGTTACTGTAAAAATGCCAGAAAAATGCCCAATATATTCCTCCACTTAAATAAAATATATACTGGTAAATATAAATATGAGAGCACATCGGTAATGTTGAATCTCATTGGTTCTACCCAGCTAACACAAGGCCAGCAGACCAGTGGCAGACCACTGGTGGCAACCGTCTGCGGCCCACCAGCTAGAACATTGACAACATTGTCTGTTGCCATTATTGTGTACAATACAAAGTGGGTTGAAAGTGGGTTGAAAATCTTCAAACTTTCGCAGTGATTACAATATATAATACTTAGCGTGTTTAACAAACCCTTTTTAAAAAACTTACGTTTCAATCAATTATACAGTATATCGAAAATACCCTTTGTTCCCTGAATCACACAAAAGACTCAGACTGCTAGCACGCTACAAACGTAGTATGTGTGGAAGCACAAGGGCGCATGACGGATCTGATCTGCATATGTGTTACTCTACGCACCACAGTAAGTGTGGCCCAGCCGTTAGCCTACCTCTTCTGAAAACAATTGAGATGCTAACAGACTTTTTCTTGAAGACATAAAACCATTTCTAAGTAAACAAATGAGTAAATATTCAACAGAAACATGTCAATTACAAGTAAGAAATGTGTCAACAGCAGTTGTGTGTATTATTTGTGTGATTTGAGTGACTCAACTTGCCTGGAAACACTGAAGAAAACGTGAAACAAAACTTTCTGCTCGTCATTTCCTGGTGCTGCAGGTTTCTATGTTAACTTCCTCCGCTTCAGTGTTTGAATGGCACATGAATGTTCAGCTCGCAACGCACACCCATTAATTCACGTCACAGTTACACAGCAATTAGGCTACATGTGGGATTAAAACAATGAAATCTCATTAAATGTACCAACAGAGTCCCAGCGGCAGCAATCTGCTGGTGGCGGGCCACCCACAAAAAGCTGGCAGACTGACATCAGTTGTACAGTACATTGATCGGCTTGTCGACAGTGTGCCGACTGTGCTCCGACTGTGTCAAGGCGCTGAATCTGTGCCGCCCAAAAAAAGCCGGTGGACCGTGAGGTCATTGTTTGCTCTGTTTTCATCAAATCTAGTCAACTTTATTTATATAGTGCTTTTTACAATTTTCATTGTTATAAAGCAGCTGCACAAGAACCATATTGAATATGAGCCAAAAATATAAGGTTATACAAGTAAAAACTAAAAAAGGTGAAAACGCAGAAGACAGACACAAACACACCTACACACAAACACTCCACAGACACAACACGCACCAATACACACAGACACACACACACAAATGCCCACAGACACGCAGACACACACACACACAGCGGAACCACACACCCAAGATAAGGAGAGAGAACATAGATCACATATTAAACAGACTATAAATTCCTATATGCAGTACTAATTAATTAAAACTTTAAAATTCTAGCAGCCCCCCCCGGCCAGGCAAACAGTGCAAAACAGTATGCGATGGTGGCGAGGAACCCAAAACTCCATTGGAGAAAAATAAAACCTCAGAGGGAAACCAGGCCAGTTTTTTTTATATCGACTATGCATTCCACTATTCGATGGAATTGCTGTTTCATGAGGCTTCGAGGAAATATAAAGTTGTGTATCATCAGCATAGCGGTGAAAGCTTACTCCCTGTCGCTTTATTATATCTTCTAGAGGTAGCATGTATAATGCAAAGTGCATAGGCCCTAGGACTGAGCCCTGTGGTACACCGTACTGTACTGGACTTGTGATTTGCGTGACACCTCATTGTTTATTGATGCATATTGAAAATGGTTGGATAAATACGATTTAAACCCTTAAAAGCTATTCCCTTAATGCCGATATAATTTTCGAGTCTATGTAGGAGTGTGCTGTGGTCAGTGGTGTCGAATGCAGCACTAAGGTCTAGCAGCACCAATAAGGAGATACAACCTCAGTCAGATACCAAAAAGCAGATAATTTGTATCTCTGATCAAAGCAGTCTCTGTACTGTGATGTGCTCTAAATCCAGACTGGAAATCTTCATTGATGTCATTCCTTTGGAGGAAGGAACATAATTGAGTTGAGACTACATTTTCCAGAACTTTTCGTCACGAACAATTAGACTTGTTGATGTGCCACCATATTTGTATTTAGTGAACTAGTTTGGTATATAGGGTTCTAGAAAGTAAAAACTTGTGAAGTGAGTTGAGATGTAGTATTTGATTAAATATGGAGTATGCCAACACACAGACGTTGTAGCCAGCAGATCCTCTCATTGGACTTGAGTGTCAGGAGAAATTTTCTTCCTGCAGGTTCAATTGACCTACCGCTAAGCCACTCCCCTCAAGAGGATTGGGAACCGTGCCTCTCCATATTAAACTGGATAAATGTAAATTAATTTAATCTTACAGTACATGAACAGTGTTGTCATTTGCGATCATGACGACCGCTGTTCTGTCAATTTATACTAAACATAGAATTTTGCTACCCTCTGTTGTGAATGGGTTGGGGGAGGGGTTATCCTGTTTTGTATGGAGGTAGCATAAATTTGCAGAACACCGGTTTCTCCCACTTTGTGATCTGTTAACCCTTGCTTTCAAATTAATCTTGTTATCTACCATATTTATTGTACAATGTTTGATTTATCCCTGCATTTAAGTCCCACTAGAATGTCCCCCAATGAGAGTGTGAGCAAAATGTGTGAAAAAAACTTTCACACCTACAGAGACAAGACATTAGCGAACTCTGTGTTTGTCCGAGTTAGCCAGAGTATCTAAGGAGGGCGGGGCTTAGCGATAGGTCAATTAGAACACATGGTTTAAAAATGACATGTGTGTCTGAAAGAACAGATTTTTCCTAAACAAAGACATCAAGAAAGAACGAAGAACTCTGCTAGAACATCGTGACCTGAGATGATAAGCCATGTTTAACATTTTCTTTTTCACACATAGTAAAGTGAACTGCAATGTAAGTGTTTTTACATATAATAATTCTTTATATATCTCCAATTTGGAGAATGTTTTAATTGGAAATATTTTAGCTTGAGTCAAAATGTAAAGATAAAAAATTATACTGTAGATTATACAATTGTCAGTTCAGGCCCTTTTATCTAATTGTGAAAGCGGAATAACAGGACAGGGATGTGTCAGCGCTGGTTTACCTCGACTTGTGTAAGGCTCTGTGTGTTTATCATCTTTAAATGTTGCATAACATTCTTGTAATCGCATACAGCTTCATTACAAGTGCACAACAAACATCTTGCCTGTGTAATGAGTTTGGATACAGCAGCAGAAAAAATAAGAGACCGCATCAAAATGAATAACATTTAAAGAGCCTGTTTTATGTAACTGATGGGTGAATCTTTTCATGCACTGTGTACTTTGCTGGAAAAATGTTGGGCAGTGTCTGATCCCAAGCTGATCCACTTCTTCGGAGTAACAGCAGGATGACCAATGGATCGACCATGCAGGTTTCTCTGAATAATGTGATTGAGGTTTTCATCACGGGGACAGATGCCGCAAACTCTCCAGAGAGACAGGCTTTACGGACACTAGCATCGGTCCATGTTCATGAACAAGGACGCGTCCTAAGATGCTATTACAGTAAGGCAAATGGTTTCCTGTGAACCTTTAAAATTTCACCTTATCTCTTATTAATCTCACATATTGCGTCCCCGTATAAGAAACACAATTAATTGAGCATCCACGGCTCTACAAGCAGCTAACGACCTTCAAATAAACATGTAGATTGATATTCAGTGGTGGAATGACACGATGAAGGTCAAGCTTTTGTCATTTCCTGAAGACGGTAATGGCAAATCACGCACTAGAGGCCAGACCCTAACTTGACTCCTGAAATTGTTTGTATGCAGGTATCTGTCAGTCAGACGGATGAAACAGATTAGGTTCAAGCAAGGGCGTCAGCAACATGGTAACACCAAAGCTCTTACGGACAGCAGCAGAATGAGGGTCAAGGTGTCCTGATAAGATTTTGCAGAGTGCGAGTCGAAACCGCACCCATTAAAAACTAGAGCCGGTGAACGTGCTGACAATTGAGACGTCAGTCAGCGATCAGTTTGTCTGATTATTTCAGGGGCTTGTGGGAAAAACAAAAGCAAACAGTGATAAAACAGCGTTGTGTTTGCTCAGCCAGACTTCAACATCAGCACTTTCCTTCTTGTCGCACTGAGGGTGATTTGCATAATTAAGTTGTCGCCAATCAAATTGCAGGGTTGCTGTTTGTGTTATCAACTCTCGTCGGGCGATGTATTGACGTATGATTTGTGTTTTTAATTAATTGGTGAAGCAAAAAAAATATTCCTTATAGTTTACTCATTTAGTGCTCAAGAGACTTAGGGATAGCACACCCCACAATTATTTATCCTCATGTCAAACCTGTATGACTATCTTCTACAGAACGCAAAAGAAGAACATTGTTATCCAAGAACTTTGACCTCGATTGGAAATATGAATCTTTATTTATATAGCACATTTAAAAACAAGCATGGTTGACCAAAGTGCATAACAATGTCCAGAAAAATTTACTCAGTAAATGTCCAAATACAGTAAAACATCACAATGTCTCAGCTCAGCTCGTAATACTAATAGACACAATGAGACAGAAAAGGGCCATCCAAGTTATAACGATAACTTTATAAAAAAGTACGTTTTAAAAAACTTTCTTAATTCAGGAGAATAGCAGGGTTCACACCATAACTATAATGAAACAGAGAACGATAAATCATTGGGATCACTTTGAGAACTATTCTTTTCAGCTGAGGAATGACCAAACATACTGTCCAACAGTTTCTGGAAGATAATGTTTGACTATTGGTGATCGCAAAGTGGGTTTTGCATCTGAATCCGAAAGAAATGTGTTTACTGCAGGATATTGTATATGCACTGCTTATGAGTCTAAGCAAGCTGACAAATGTATGTGTTACATCCTGGACACGAGCGGACCTTTATCATATTTTGTAGAAAAGACGTTCGGGAATGAAAACGAAAGCATCAGCAGCAGGTCATGACTGGGAACACTGCAGCGTGCAGGCTAAAAATAAACTTAACGTTATCTTCTGTAGTCTGAACGCCCCTTAAGTGTGCTATAAATTGATGTCAACCATGTCTCCCTTTGTTTCACAAAAGAATATAACAATGTCACAAAATGAGCAGAGATTCGTCAAGTCTGCTGAGGTGCCGAGGTGAAACAAGCTAGCGTGTGGAGTTGGGGTGGAGGCGGGATGTTGCGAGAATGGAGGCAAGGCGGCTTGAAAATATATAGGGCTTATTGCTGTGATTACTAATCGAAAGCCAGCCTAGTTATTCTGTGAAAACTTGTCAGACAAATGAAAAAAAAGTACACTAACCCTCTCTCTTTTTAACCATAAATTAAAGGACACTCTCAGGACACCTGGAATTAGTGTTAAACAAGTACCCCAGCCACATTATTTCATCATTTTTGTAGCTTCGGGTCTTACACTGTTTCTCAGTGGCGCTGAAACCTAAAGTTGTCCAAAGACTGCCCCTGTGTAACTGCCCATGGATCATCTGCGTTCAAGGAGAGGGGCTTACCGATAGGTCAATCGTCTCATAGTCAATCGACTATGTTGATACTTACATTAAACACAACCTACTGTAGAACTCCATCAATGAGTAATGAAACAGCAACACCTGGGCAATAACATTTTCCTCTGGGCTTCTGAGGCTCCAGTAAACTCGATCTCAATTATGACTCTGAATTCTGTGCTAATCATAAAAGTATGTTTTCAAAGTGAGGAAAAAAAAACAACTTTGTGTATCTTTGTTGTTGGTATCAAAGAGTGTTTGTCCGATTCATCTCTACAGTATTTTGGTACAGTCATTGTGTTTAGTGTATGGGAATCACAAAGTTTTAGATTACGCTAGGCCTAGATGAACGTCATATGCCCATCCCTAACTAGAGATTACGCCAGCTACATCTGAAAATCCTGTGACATCCTCCTGCGAGAGCCTGCGGACTGACGGACCATCCCAGCTCCAGCTCAGACAATTCCATCACCACCCAAGAGCAAATACGGACTACTTGTCACATTAATGCTAAATTTACAAAACTTAGTATTTAATATTTAATTTAAATCACATGACAGCAGTTTGAAGTTATAGCTGCACTCATTACATTGTGCCATTACCATTTCCCCTGAAACAGATTCCTCTGTTGTCTCATATCGATCACAAAATAAGAAAAAATTTGACGTCAAAAGTTTCAACAAATGAAATTTCCTAAATCACAACAAATTAATAAGCTCTCTCTATTTTTAATAAGCATTTTAATCAAAGTCAGTGAGATATTATTTACTAGAATGATCTTGTTTGTTCTATAAACACCATGCACTGTGCTGTGTTTTACCTTTTTGGTTTTTTTATGTTTTTCTTATTTCCTCCGGTAAAGCTGCTTTGGAACAATACACATTATGAAAAGCGCCATTTAAATAAAATTGAATTTAATTACTTTTGTTTTCACAAAAAAGGATCACAGCCAACCAAAACTCTGTTCGAAATTCCTCTGTCTCTAAAATTGTCATTACTACAAATTTCGGAGTAAATATAAACACTTGACTTAATACACCACATTAAGGTTAGCTGTACATCCATTTGTGTGACAGTAGCCTACTGCACTGTGCAAGTTAGAATTATCGTAACGTTGTCGTCTACTGGTGTGGACGCAAACATAGGTATAATTATTGTAACCGTTATTTCAAATCCTGAATGTATCCCTCAAAGGCAAATTGCAGACCTTTCTATCCAAAATCAGCGTGTCATTCTTCAATTTTTTCAGTCTGCTGAACATCTTAGAAAGAGCTGTTGTACATCCATTCTAAATCATAAACATCTCACAGATATTTTATAGTTGTCTATATGTCGTCTGGCAGCAGACGTCTCCAAGATGTATTTTAGTTGAGCAAACTATGTCTTGCAGATGTACGGGGTTTTGCGAAGGGTCAATTATACAGGCTTTCTTTCTTCCTCAGCTGTTGACATTTGAAAAAAAGGGCAAGCCTGTTCTGTCATTCAATCTCTGTACACCCTGATCCTATCAAACAACAGGCTGTCAAATGAACATGCGGAGATATCTCTCCACTTAGACCAGCAATCAACCTCAGACAAAACCCATTAGAGAAACAAATAATGTGGTCAGTTCGAGCTGTAATTACATGGATGGCTGTGAGGATATGTAAGAGGGGTTAATGATGAAGGAATTGGAGGTGAGAGAGAGAGAGGAATATAATGAAGGGGTGCATATGCAAATGAGGAATCTTATGAGTGATCACACGTTCTAAAGCTCATCCTGTATGACAGACGATAAGCTGTGCAGGTCTCTCCCACTGCACACTAGTTAGTTACTGGGATTTTGAGAAATACTGGGTATAATAAGAGTTTAAAGCTTGCCAGCAGAGCAGATGACCAATGTTGTGACAAACTGATTTAATTAAATGTAACAAAGTTACATTTATATGTTTATGTGTAGCGGTGTCTTACCCACAATTAAAGTAAATGGCTATATAAAGGCAATACAGAGGAGAATATTTGTAATATACAAGTTATTAGTTTCTTGCCAATTTCAGGTAACCCAACATCATGAATATTACAGTGATTTGATGTGCTTTTAATTCAGCCATCAAGGTTCCATGAACATATATATATATATATATATATATATATATATATATATATATATATTATATCTGTTTGTATCGTTATATAAGTATGTGACAAATTACAAAATACGATTCTTTTTGAATGCGTTCATGTTATAAAACGTGTTTAATTCATATCTTACATAGGACATATCAATTGTATAAGATCTTTCTATAAAAGAGTTTCAAAGTGCAATGCATGCATATAATAATATGTTTTGACATTATCATATGTTAATGACACTTCTTCAATGAAAAAATTACCCCTTAAGCCACATTTCCAGTGCAAATATGTACATTTTCAGATTGAGTGAACATCGACACACATTTTCTTTGTATCTTCTCTGCCAGCCTTAGATAAAGACCAGACAGATGAGATGTCATCAACTTTTACAGCTACACTGCTTTTTATGTGTACGTTTGCATCTCAGCGAGTCAGTCTCTGCTACACATTTGCTTGCCGAACCGATGACTGTTTGAGCCGGAGCCGTGTCACAGTAGTGTATGCAAGCTAACAGACTGAATGGCACGGTGCACTCTCAAATCTGTAAGAAGTGTGATGACAATACATTTAGGTTGCTAAAATAAGCTCCGATGAGCTTTGTAAAGTCTACAGCACAAATCAAACTGTTCTCAAAAGTAATCGAGTCTGGTGCCAGTTTAGGAGAAATGACTTGAAAATGGCCAAGTTCTGTTACGTGCCATCTGGTCCTGTGAGTGGAAATGAATCACTTTGAAGTGTGTGAATGCGTGTTTCTGCACACTCATCTGCTGTGTACAGAACTTATTTTCAGGACGGGCGGCTAGACGTGAACGTTCTGTATCGTATCCCGACTTACCCCTGCTGGTCCAGCCGTGATCTAATCTCTTGGAATTACAGGGACATCCGAATCCTGTCTACCCCACCTGAGGTCTCCCCGACTCGGTGCCACATGACCAGGCTGGACGCCCAGGGCTATACTGCCACCTACAGCTGCATGGGATCTTCATGTCTGATGAGATGTTATATCAGATACTATGTGTATGGCCCTTATGATGAAGGACACGAGAATGTTATTCCATAGATTTTATTAAGAACCCATTGTGATGGTAATGTTTCTTCATACACAGGATCATTATGCAGCAGCGTACACCAAAACTTCATTAGAAACCTAGTGGAACAGATGGCAGTACATTCAGATGAGTGGCACAACCCAAATCTAAAGAGTGGTCTTTAATGAACTGAAGAATGCACAAGTCACTACTCTCTTCATTATGTTATATCGGCTCCCTATAGACGCTCGCATCATATTCAAAGCTCTGCTCCTTGCCTACAAGACCATCACTGGTTCAGCACCCAATTATCTTTCCTTTGCTAATACAGACTTATGTACCCACCAGATCCCTACGCTCTGCAAACCAACGGCGCCTTGTAGTGCCATCCCAAAAAGGGAAAAAATCACTCTCACGCACCTTCACTGGATCTGTTTCACATTTGTGTAATGATCTGCGCGCTGCTACAAGATCAGCAGATTCCGCAGCCATCTTTAAGGTGGTCATGTGGCACAAATACGTGTTTTTCTGTGTTTTGGTGTGTTATAAGTTGCACATGCATGTATTAGACAGGTCAAAATGCAAAAATGTAATTGTCGGAACAATAGATGCATTCTATCTTAAAGCGAAGGCTCACCCAGACCTACCTGAAACGTCTCGTGTAACCACACCCCCACAAATCTACATTAGTTTGTGGTTTGATTTGACTAAGACCGCCCAAATGTTTATGCAAGTAAAGTGGGCGTACCTGTCAGTACAGTTGCTTTGGATCTGATCTTCCAAATATGGTAAGAGGTGTTACATTTCCGTGCAGTACTCAACCAATCACTACGCATTGGTTAACTGGCCAATCATAGCACACCTCGCTTTTCAGATCGATGAGCTTTGTAAAAAATGTTGCATTTCAGAGATGCGGGGCAAAGAGGACATACAAAGATGCACGGTATGTGGAAAATACAGCGTTTTTGAACCTTAAATCGTGATGACACATTGTATTAAATTTATAAAAGGACAACAATATTTGTTTTTGCTGTGTCATATGAAAACATATCTCTTCCGTCAGTTCTGACTTCTATCTCTTTTGTACTCTTTCTATCAAAAAGGAAAATTTTGCTTTGTATACTGCGGTAGGCTATGAGACCAGTATCACTGCACTTTTGCTTTTTGTTGTCCTCGTGTTGTTTCAATTGCATCCATTGTTTACCTCATCTGTAAGTCACTTTGGATAAAAGCTTTTGCTAAATAACTAAATGAAAATGTACTTGTTTATGCAGTTCCTAAAGGCAGATGTTGTAATAATTATTATTTTAACAGATTATTTAACAACATGTGTTGTTGTACCAGTTTTAACGGGCAGTGACAAAAGTGAGATTCACCGCAGTTTCTCTGACAAGTTTGTCAAGTATGTAACACCGCATAGTAAGCGGACAGATTTCTCTGTCACGTCATGCCGTACGCTGGGCAGACAGGTTCTGCAATGCAATTTGCTGTCCCTAGCTGTACGAAATATTCTGCAATAATTATATAAGTAAATCCCTACACAGTACCTGAAAATACGAGGCCCGATATATGGTGGTTTTTCCATGTGAAGCACCTGACAGGGAATCTGGCTGTTTTCTGCTCCACATGAATAGCGTATCACACATACAGAAATAAAAACCTTGGCAGTCCACCATTAATGTTTGTATTTTGACTGGAACGATGTCAGAGAGGCGGCAGTTGTGTTTGAGCCATTGCACACCTGAATGCTTCCAAAATTAGAGGCAACATAAAATGGGGTTTGCTGAAGCACTGTCCTTAAAGTCAATGTAGCATTTTGGATATCTCTTTATGGACGATTCATTGTTGGACATTCAAATCTTCCTTCAAAATATAAGCTCTTGCCTATAAACAAATGCTTTCAAAGAGACAGTTAATCCAAAAATTTAATTTGCGGTGGAAATGTATTTTTTCTGCTAAGGAAAGGAAGATATTTAGAAGAATATTCGCAGATCTCATCCCCCATTGACTCCCATAGTATTTAGTATCCCTACTATGGCAGTAAATGGAGGATGAGATCTGTTTGGATACTGATATTCTTCCAAATATCTTTCTCTGGTTTTAGCAGCACAAATACATTTACACAGGTTGGGAACAAACTGAGCGTGAGTAAATGATGACAGCATTTACATTTTTGGGTGGACTGTCCCTTTACGTTTACACATTTCTTATTTTACAAAGCCTCCACATCTAATCTATCTTAAAATTTCTACCATTTATTCAGTTCCAAATGGATAAAGCAACACAGGTTGAGAACAGCATTACATGTTGACTATATGAAGCAACATAATTTAAAAGTATAAAATGTATTATGATTATGACCAGTTAGCTTGATGTTTTTCTATATCTTCAAACGTTCCCGCATCCACTGCGTAAGCTACAGAGTGATGATCTGTGCGCCAACAGCCTGCCGATACAGATGAAGATTTAATAACTGAGATAACACAACTCATGCATTATACATGTTCAATGGAGTCGCTCAGTCCTGTTATTACATGTAGTGCTAATACCAGCTGTGCTCTCTCAGCACACAAACCCCAAGACAAATCGAGTCAGAATCATCACTCATTTCGTTTTTGCTGACACTTCGGAAGCTTCCACAAAACCTCAAAGCACATGTAGATGCAGTACAATGATTTACAGCATCCAGAGATGTCTGTGCATTAGACATGGGTTGATGTGATGTGGGAGTGTTGAGAAATCTGGGCTTGTAACAGAAACATTGCAGGTTTGAACTCATGAACTCTCTCAACTTGACACATGTGAAAAACAGAGGTTACAATGTTTTTAGGCTCTCTTGAATGATTGTAAGCCCTGTTTTTTACATGTGTCACCGCAAGAGAAAACAAAACGATACTTTCCTCAGTTAAGTGCTTGTGTGCTGGTGGCATCCTCCCTGATCACCGTTTGGGTGAAATGGCCCAGGGGTTGAGCCTCCTGCATGAGAGCAGCTATTGAGACGATGATAAATGCAGACGAAGCAAAGGAGGCAGACGGGCCAGAAATGTGCTCTGTCTGTCACAGAACCTTAACAAGGATGAAACCTGTTCACCTAGACAAGATGGAGGCGTTCCATTCAATATCTACCTTACTCAAGGTGAAAATTGTAATATTTATGTGGACTGTAAAGAGTGGAAGGATTTTAGGGGTTTAGAGATGATGCCATGATGCCATTTATTTATTATTGTCGTTAGTATGTTAACTTGATGAATATCAGTTAGATCTAATCTATTATGACTTAAAGGGGAAGTTCACCCAAAAATCAACTTTTTGTGATTTCTTTACTCACCCACATGACGTTAAACATATTTATTGAACTTACAATACATTTATTGAATTATACTGTACAAAGACATTACAGTACGAAAATTATACTGTTAAAAGAAGTTGCAGTAAAGTCATATCACTGTAAGGTACAAAATGAGTTTATAAAGGGTCGATTACATTAAAACAATTACTATAATGATAACTATAAAAAATTACGTTTTAAAAACGTTTCTTAATTCAGGGGAATCACGAGACATAAGATTGAGTTCATGAGAACAAGACAAGAACACATTTTTAGACTTTTTAAAATAAATCCTCAATGGTGAAATATATAGGGGAAAAAGTATTTTATTCACCTTAAAAATACAAAATTATATATGATCAAATCACATTGTACTTTATGAAAAATAATTTAACTTCTATTTGAATGAATTCTATTATGCAGTAATAAACAATATATATGGCAAAATGTTTTGTCACAAACTCAACTGATAGGCAGTAATTGCACAAAAATCATGCTTTGTTCTCTTAACAGGTGCAGCTTTTAGTATAGAGCTGTGTTTGTTTTCTCTATGTGCTTGTTACATAGTGCTGGTGTTTGCAGAGGTGATGATCATATCACAGTCAATCCTCCTTCCTCCACTTACTGAACCCTCATAGCCTTCAGAGAAACTGTTAAAACTAGTAACTACATAAACACATTATGTTTTATGCTCACATTGCACATATGTAAGAGACAGATGACATTGCCTTTGATTTGTATTTAAAATAACGTAATAGCACTCCCAATGTGCTGCTGGCAGCAAGAACCGCCGTAAACACTAGTGCTTAAGTGAAGGTTGATACCCATACGTCTAGTGTGTGTTTACATAGAGAAACAGGTGGAAAAGTAGCGCAGGATGATGGGAAATCACGTTGTCTATGAATGGTCTGGCCAGTTACGCACATTATTTGTGCAGTTTTTAGCATGTTCTGTACAGTAATGAAAACACCACAAAATGTTTTCCACAATTGGTCCCAAATATGTTTTGAGGTTCCACAGGTTAAATTTAGGGAGCATATGCTGCTATAACTTTTGCAATATCGAGCCCAGCACTCCATTAACAACTATAGTGGTGGGAATGCTGTGTCTTTACGGCTGTATTTTATATATGTAACACTTATGAGTCAGCTAGCTGGCAAATATATGCTTTACATCCCGGACAGGAGCGAACATTCAGCCTTCAGAGAGAGCCTCCAGCCTTTGCTGTCAAATTTTCAAGAAAAGACGTTTGAGAATGAAAACAAAAGCTTCAGGTCATCTATATTCATTTTAGTGACTAGGAACAGTGCAGCACGCAGGCCTAAAATAAACATAACGTTATTGTGTATGTGTGTGTGTGTGTGGGGGGGTTTGTGTGCTTGTAATACAACCCTTGCTTAGACTCAGACAAACAAAAATACGCCTGAAGCTGAAGGGCTATTTTGCCACTTAAATGCTTTGAGGCCGCTCTAACCAAGGAAGTCCCGCCTTCCAGTGAAACGAGCCAATCGTCAATCAATGGTTCATCAACAGTAGATGAAGCAACCTCGGAAAAAGGTGATTTTTGCCTGCAATTTTAAATATATCTGCCTTCCCCCGTTCAAGTAGATAGGACTATGGACTCTGTGCCAAGAGGCGTTGCAAACATGGCCGTCAAGATGGCCGACTTCTGTAAACGGACTTTGGTTGTACCTAATGAAGACTTATCAAAGGTGCAAACTATCTATTTAAATTAAAAATTACATGTAAATATTTACCGTCAAGGCCTCAAGGCAGCTGTAAACACTGTGGTAATATGTATACTGGTTGATTTACATTTATCCAAAGCGACTTACATAGGTATCTGCAATCCCCTGGGATCCAACCAACAACCTTGCGTTGTTTACTCAATGCTCCTACATATTTTATAGATGTTTTACCAATGACATACGGTACTCTTTAAATCTAGACATGAGATACAGGAACTGTCAACAAGATGCGTGTGTATGAAAGACTTCTCCAAAGTACATCTAATTAAATTGATTGACTGTTTTATTCATCGTAAGCATTTGTTCAACAGCGTTCTGAGTGCGTTTCTGAATACAGCGATAGTGTTTCTGAAGTTGACATGTCCTAGATGGTTTGAAACAAACCCAAATTAGTGTCTTCTTTAATTAGTAATGTCATTTCAATACACAAGCACCCGAGAGACTGTTTCTTTCTCCTTTTATACACAGAAAATCGACGGTAAATAAATAAATAATCATTGCCTTCTACATGAATAAGAAGATAATGACGCAGGACCTGCAGTCTGCCGAGAAGAGTGATCCGAGATCATATTTTCTCTATAGACTCACACAGAGATATGACGCACAGTCGCCATTGGAGAATATTAGGAGAAATAAGATATGAGGGATCGATATAATGACTCAGTGTTGACAAAAGCGGTCAGATGTACTGTGCAGTAAAGCTTCACTCACTGATGGATCCTACTGTAAACTGGAGTAAACTGTACTTGCATTCAGTTTCACTTATTGTGTGGTAGAAGGACTTGTGTGGTGTCTTTTTTAGTTGACCTCAAATATCAGGGTTTCTGTCATTATCACCTTGAAAGAGACACTTTGTTACTTTTAGTACCTTTAGGAAATAACTTTCAACAACTCTGCATTTAACTAGGCTCATCAACCATTTCACCTTCCAGGACAGCCAGGAACCTTAGAGTGGAAATGGATGATCAGCTAAGCTTCACGTATCATGTTGCCAGCACGACCCAGTTATGTAGATATATCCTATACAAACGTTAGCAAAATTAGACCTTACCTAGCAGAGAATGCAATGCAAGTCCTGGTACAGGCTCTAGTTCTGTCAAGACTGCACTATTGTAATGCTCTCCTGACTGGCCTTTCAGCTTACACAACCAAACATCTGCAAATGATCCAGAATGCAGTGGCAAGATTGCTCTTTAATGAGTCAAAGACTACTTGCCATATGATATATAAATAATAGGGATATAACAATATTAAAATCCCACTGTATGATGATACCTCGGTATACAATCTATGGTACAGTATTTATTGCAATATTTTAAATGACAAATGATGACTTGGAAACGTGCCATAAGCATCCTCTTTTCTTTATCCTCTATTCATAACTGTTGCTTAGAGGTATGAGTTCTAGTATGACAGATATAACCACTATAATTTTTCCTAACATTCTCTATGTTAGACCTTTCATTGCATACAGTCATGTGACAGCTATAATATTGAAACAATTTTGCTATTGCGATAACACTATTGATTATATTAATACATCCCTAATAAATAATTTCACACAAAATACAAAGTTTAAATTTTTTAAATTTCACCAGAGGGTTTGTCATTTATAACAAAAGTGTAATTTTTGGGTGAAATATCTCTTTAAACATAAGTAGGACCATGCAAGATGATTTACTGTACCAGGATTGTTATCAGTTTTGATGTTAGGACAGACCAATCAGAATCCAGTATTCCAGAGAGCTGTGTAATAAGGTCCACCATATGTAGCATAGCAGATTACAGCGAGGAGGACTTCATTCATGCCCATGTATTTAAAAAGCAGACATTTAGGTGACACTTTTATCCTAAAGGAACATACAGCTCTAAAAGGACCGCCTAAAACATAATCAGTTTATTATGAAATAATATCTGCATCTTCGGCCTAATGTTCCTGACACAAAAACGTCTGCAGAACGTAGACATTCTTTATACAGCACTGCTTTCAAACACTAAAGGTTTTCCACCATAGTAAGGCCATCCTAGTAACTTGCCCCTTAAGTATTTCTTTTTAAGAAACCAGTAAGTGCATGTTGGAAGTGGGTGTTTGGAAGTTGAATGTAGATAAACACTCTGGACTCTCTGTCATCTGCAGCTGACAATAGAACACCAGGCAGGACTTCCAGCTCACTGGCTGTGTCTGACCTTAGATGAGATGACTTAAGACTTGCCAAATGGAATAAATTGACTGAGCACTCAGTGTTGACACACATACACAGGAAAAGACAGACCAAGAGATATGAATCTAATTGTACCAATGAAAATCAAATTAAGTCCAGAGGCACAGAAAAACTTTACACTCTTCTTTCCTGCCTCTCTTGAATGCTGTGCAGGCTGGTCTGTGTTCCCTATAAAGGTGAGGTCACCTGTCATGTGCACTCAGGGCTAACGCAAGGGGATGGACGCATGCACCTTCGTGTCCTTAGGGAGCGACACACACATAAACTCTTCCACAAAGAAGAAGGTCATGCTTCCACTAATATATTTCCAGAATTGTTTAAAATCGATATTTAAACCAATGTAATTTGCTTGTTTCATGCATTTAGTTTCATAACTATTTTGACACATTGTTTATAATAATAGCAAGACATATATTTAATGTCTAATACTAATAATTCAGTCGTAACAACTATCAGAATTCATTTTAGCATGTTAATCATAATGACTTATGTACATTGGGTCTGGCTGGAAGTACGAAGTTGTAAGATTCAAGTGATGTTGCTGTGCAATATCCCTCGTACATAGCGTACACAAGTGGAGCTGGGGATGGAGGTGGGTAAGGGTAAGGGCTTGTATCTTATACTGCTTAGAGCATGCTAAAAAGACTATTTAAATGAAGAGGTAGAAGAAGTAAGCATTGTCTATATTATTTGAAAGCCAAACAGTTTCACGTTATTCTTTGTAAAGTTTTTTAATGCATGACTTGCACTTTATAAGGAAGCATTCAAAACAAGCCCAGAGAAACTGCATCACATGAAAAATGCAAAATGCAGAATATGGTCATTGTCAAATTGAAAATCATTTATTCTCACTATTATGAGTCACACAAATGGATGTCCCAAATGCACCGGCCCCAATCTCAGCAGCCCTCATCTATATCTCTTTAACTTCTGACATAGACTTGAGAAAAGGCGTTGATTTATCCAGGCCCTGCAGAAATGCACTCTTGTGCTTAATGAAGATCCATAGTCGCTATTAGAGCTGATAAATGAAGAGCTTTGTGAGCAGTGCTAGGAAGCATATGATTACAGAGAGGAAAGGAAAAACAAAGAGAGAAAACAAGAGAGATGGAGAGATATGATAGAAGTATGGGGAATTCGTCATTGAGTCCAATGAAAAGTGACACGCACTCAACCCAGTGGCGACTTAATGACTTGCGGTAAGTCAGCTCTGTCTCAATTAATCAAGACGACTCCTCAAGACACAGTCTTATTTCCCTTCTTCCTAGAGATCACAGCTATGAAAGAATGAGGGCATGTATATGGAGCCAGTCTGCCTTAGGTGCCCGCACAAGATGATAGCAACAACGTCTTAGGCTGTAGTGCCTCTGGGTGGCTTGCTCGAATGGGGACGAGGTCATGTCTCATGGCATAAAGTTTCATCATCAAGAGTAATTTGGGCTATCAAGCGAACTGCAGTAATATAAGCCCCGAATGCCAGTAAACATCGGTTTGAAATAACTTTTATTGGATTTTAACTCTAGACACTCTGATATGAAGCAAGTGTGTGGAGACTTCTGAACTGCTGCATGGAGATGGACCGAACAGACCTCCTCAGTTGTCCTACAAAACGGTTGATTTCAAAAACGTATTTGGATTCAAAAATTTCTGAAAGCATTTGGAATAATGAAAGTACCCATGTAAACAAAATATATACACTTTACTAGTGGTTTTGGATATTTTAAAGTAAACATCTTACATATTTTAATTTGGCATCTATTGGGGCTGTGATGTAATGTTTCCAGAAGATAGATTCCATTCCATCTGGTAGTTGCCTTATAGCATGGCTGGACTACTGTTTAAGCAAATGATCATCCAGGACCAAAAGTATTAATTAATAATATAAATGAACTACCACAGAAAGTAACCACAGACTTTTACCACAGTCTGCACAGTAAAAATACAGTAACTGATGCAGGAGGCTATATCCCTGAGCATTCAGGCAGCATTACTGGCTTTCCTGTTCGCTGATGTTCGTCTTTAACCCACATAGTTTGTTCTGATCCCAACACCCAGAAACAGCCTCCAACACTGACTTTGATGAAGATGGCTTGGATCAATGTACGCACCAGGATTTTGATGTTTCTTTGCTTCTAGCTGAGTTCCTCTCTTGAATGAAATGAAAAAGATAAACACTTGAACTCTTTCAACTTTGTAGATAGTAGGATATGATGACACAGTCAAGGGCGGAAAATATCGTGTAACATAAGAATATGAAACTGTTGCAGAAAAGACCAGGGTTAGTCAGCAGTAAGTTGTAATGTTGGTTGAGGGTCGTTTTTGGGTGGATGGTACTGGTTTGACACTGCTATAAGGGGGTTACACACCAGAGACGCAGTGCCCCGCGATATCTCTAATATTCAAACACGCACCAGATGCCCCACGCTGAGTCTGGCGGCGGCGCTTTGCTAATACTCTGGACGTTGCTCAAAATCCTGACGTGTCTTACAGTTGAACATTAAATTGCATGTAATTAGTCTAAAATCTGATTTCACACAAAAAATGACTTCACCAAAGACTGCAAGATATAATAGAGTGCAATACATGTGAGCTGCCATAGACGTGATGAGGACTGTTCAAGCAGCTTGTTTTTAAAATTGTAAAGCTGATGATGAAAGTGTTGTCTATGGGTTTACTGATCTGATTTATTGTATCATGAACATGCATAATACATAGACTTGGTTGCACTTTGCTGAAAAGAAAACACATTATATCCTTTTACAATGATAATTAAAGTGTTTTACATTTACAGCCATCTGAGTCTTTTAACAAATGTCTTTCTCGCACCTATGGGAGTAATAATGCATAAACACAGAAGGGGAGGGGCTGGAAAAAGCAGAAGCACTAATGTTATTATATGGAGGGTAGTCCAGGGTTGCCAAGTACATGTTTTCATTCCACTGAACTTTTGCTACTTTTAAATCTGAAAGTTGATTTTGAGTTCAGTTATGTTATTTTTTTAAACCGTGGTCATAAGCTATTTACTAAACGGAATGTCTATGATTACTTCTATAGCCTACAGTTATTTTCAAAGACATTTTTTGTAATGCATAACATTGAGTTTTAGAATTTAAGCTGGGGTCATTGGGCTAGTTTTGTTAGGCCTTCGGGCTGGTTTTGTTACAGAGATCTGGCAACCCTAGTGTGGCAAACCCAAATTTGGAAATAACCTCCCCCAAAATAACTTTTTTAAATTGATAAAAGAAGTGCAAACTGCAACACTTTGCTGTTCCCAACATGTTTTCTCTTATTTCTCTGTTTCTCTACAGTTCTTTAACAGCAGAACTCCCGGAAATCTATCACTACGAGAATGACGCTCATATTAGACTGTACTGAATGCAATTTTTGCCATACAATGTTTACATTCAAAGCTTCTAATGAGATTATCGAATGAAGCTTTGAATGTCTTTTGTGATATATTATATATTGTGATGACACAAAAAAACGTCAATATCCTCATCCACATCCCCAAGGGAACTCAGATGGGCGTACATGATACGATCGTTTCATTTTTGTATATAATTTAGCAAAAGCTACGAGACCGCACCCGAAGGTGTGTGACTCTCTGTGTTTACGGTGTTCTGTTTTAGGACACCGGCAAGCGGAAGAGCAAAGTATTTTCACCGCAGCCAAAATTTTGTTTTTGAAACTCTGAACGGCAACAAATATGGACTGATGCAGAATATTTTCAGAAAAAAATGGGTTTAGAAATTATTATATTTAGACTTTATTTGGATCACAGCATTGGAATAAAAATGTAATACTCACAAATAGTCCGATCTCTTTTGTGTTTTGTCATTTTAATAAAGCAACAATGTTAGGATAAAAAATACATATATTTTAGAAAAGTCAGGGTATTGTAGTTACATTATTTGGTATTGTAATAATTTTTAACAAAATTGTAAAATTTTAAAAAGGTAGTTCTGGTGTTAATCCCGTACTAATCCTACTTCAGATTTTCAAATAAATCAAATAACTACACAATGTCAAATCTCCGTGCCAGATCCACCCAAGCGAACGCATCTTTAGAAAGGGCTTGAAGCAGCCTCACGTTCAGCTGTCAACGTTATCAGCCAGGGAACAGCGGCTCTCAAGATCAGTGTAATCATTTGGCTGTTTACTGTCACAGCGTGTCAATTAGCTCAACTCACAGGTAAATCCTCCAACACCACCTGACAAAAACCCTGTCGCTGCTAATAGCCTTCATCCAATTTACAGGCACTGCAGATCTTGCACATGAATCTGTGATTTTAGCAGGATGTCATTTCCTGACACTGAGATGCTTGATGGTGTCCCGTTAAACTAGCAGTTGCCTTACTTCACTCTTTCCTTCCCCACTTTTCTTGAGCTGGCACAGAACTGCCAGCCAGGGTTTGGGACAAGTCCAAGTGCACTCCAGATGTAGGCAGCAGATGGGACAGTGGCACCACATCCCATAGGTAAACCAGCTAGGGCACGATCAGCACACACTTATGAATGTAAACAAATGCAACCACAGATGTCCACACTGTTCACTCCTTACAACCGCTTAACTTTTTATCTTGGATTTCTGAATCGTGTCAGCATTTATCCTTCTAAGCACAAGATTTATGTGAAATGAAAGTGTATCACTGTATTTCCTTTATTCAAGTATTAAAGTGGTTGACAGCACATGCACCTTTGTGGCGATGAAGGACGCAAGCAGGTAAACTATCTATAGTTTTTTTTTTGGATGGAATTTGTTTGCATTTAACCACAATAAAATGCATTTTTTGTTACACTATATTAAATAACTAAAAGCTGTAGGGACCTGCATTTTCTTATATAAATTCGAATTCATGGTTTGGAAGTTGTTATTCAGTTAACAAAAGGTACTGTAGAAAAACTAAATCTTTGTAAACAAGAACTGCTAAGTTGTATTTACACTATATTAGTAATGTACAAGTCACGGACAGCTAAGAAAGAAATAAAATTAGTGAAATACATTAGTTTAAAGGGTGTGTGAAGATCTAACACCACTGTGAGAGTAAGCTATTAATAGAAAGGCATCGCAATAGAGGGTGTGAATCCGATAATACATTCAAACGTACAGTTTCAGCCTATGGCTTATTATCACATCACATCCTCACTGATGAATTAAACCTGCAGTTCCACACACTCACTGTGACTCACATCTCTCGCTCTTAACTACCGTTTGCAGCCCCTGTGCCTGTGAATCAAACCACCTGGGCATTCTGGTCCACACAATGAAATACATTCTAGCTAACACGTTCTCTTAAAAAAAGGTTGTGATAATGTTTCATCTAACATACTTAAATCGACAGAGGTTTATTTATTTTCATAACATTGCAGAAAACTTTTGACGTCAACCTTTTACAGTACTCTACTCTCAGCCAGTCTTGTCTCATTGTTCCTAGCTTACTAGAGCGGGCAGGATGCAGCCCAAGGTTACCAGAACGAGCAGGACGCAGTCCATGCCCAGACCTGACAAAAGCTATGATGATAGAGCTGGACAAAGGACGTGGCGACTCTACAAAATGTCGGCCTATTAGTCTGTCTGATATTTGACCTGTGTTTTGACTTGCATAACCTTAAAATGTTTTGCTTATATATAATGATTTCTTGTTCAGCTGCTTTGTAACAATGAAAATTGTAAAAAGCGATATATAAAAAAAGTTTACTTGACTTGACCTGACCTTTTACTTTACGTACATTATGCTATACACTCTTAAAAAAGTAACCTTTATCATCTGAAGATTCTTTCTGTATAACAAAAGGTCAGAAAGAGATGGTTCTTTAAAGAAGCTTTGACTGAATAATTCTTCTATGGCATCTCTGTGAAGAGCCTTTCAAGCACCTTTATTTTTTAGTGTAGCCCTTTTTTTGTCTCGCTCTACATACATTTTTTTTCCATGAACATCATCATCATCATCATCTTCCGCTTATCTGCTGCCGGGTCGCGGGGGCAGCGTTCTAAGCAGAGATGCAGACATCCCTCACCCTAGACACTTCCTCTAGCTCTTCCAGTGGGACACATAGGCGTTCCAAGGCCAGACGGGAGACATAGTCCCTCCAGGGTGTCCTAGGTCGTCCCCGGGGTCTCCTCCCGGTTGGACGGGCCCGGAACACCTTCCGAGGAAGGCGTACAGGAGGCATCCGGAACAGATGATCAAATGCCACCTCTGCTGACCCCTCTCGATGTGGAGGAGCAGCGGCTCTACTTTGAGCTCTTCGCGTGTGACCGAGCTTCTCACCCTATCTCTAAGGGATCGCCCAGCCACCCTGGTGAGCCAGTTAACATGGCCCTGTTAGGAACCCAAAACTCCAATGATAAATAAATGGAGAAAAAAACTCCCAGGGTCAGGTCCCGTCTGACATGTCAAAGCTGCACTCAGTAACTTTGATAAAAAAAGATACTGAGTAAATGTTTGTGAAAAATAGGGAGAGCTTCTTAGTGAGCATTAATTAAACATAAACAAACAATAAACACGGAAGTAAAGACCGACAGCCACCTCACGGTCGACTGCTGGCCATAAAACAAACACAAACTACACATATGTCCGGGCCCAGTCCTCTCTCGTCAACAGTCCTGTCGGTCGTCCTTTTAAGCTCCCGGTCTCCTCCGTGAGAGATGCAGAACCGGTGCACGTACAGCTGATTGCACTTATCACTCACGCCACTGGCCCCGCGTCACGGCTCTCGTCCCGCCTTCCTCACCACAATGATGTTCATATTGTCCTGGCGTAATCCTTCCCTAATGGGCATCCCGAGGCGAGGGAGGAGGGCAAAAAGATAATAATTAGCGTGGCTGCTGTTCATTAATTTATGGATTATTATTAGTCTTTAATCTAGATTTAAACTGGGTTTTACCAATACAAGGGTGTGTTTGATCCTCTAATAGTTTTGGGAAGGCTATTCCAGAGTTTATGGGGTACGTATGAGGTGGTTTATTTATTCTAGGTGTTGGTCTTGATGAGATACTGTATATAGCTGTATACTGTATATAGAGTATCATGTACATAACAGCTTGATGGTGTTCCAACTACAGGGGGATCACACTTCTCAGCCTCCCCGGGAAAGTCTATGCCAGAGTACTGGAAAGGAGAATACGGCCGATAGTAGAACCTCGGATTCAGGAGAAACAGTGTGGTTTTCGTCCGGGCCGTGGAACGCTGGACCAGCTCTACACCCTCTACAGGGTGCTGGAGGGTTCATGGGAGTTTGCCCAACCAATCCACATGTGTTTTGTGGATTTGGAGAAGGCATTCGACTGTGTCCCTCGCAGCGTCCTGTGGAGGGTGCTTCGTGAGTATGGGGTCCGTGGTCCTTTGCTAAGGGCTGTCAGGTCCCTGTACGACCGAAGCAGGAGCTTGGTTCGCATTGCCGGCAGTAAGTTGGACTTGTTCCCAGTGCATGTCGGACTCCAGCAGGGCTGCCCTTTGTCACCGGTTCTGTTTGTAATTTTTATGGACAGAATTTCTAGGCGCAGCCAGGGGATGGAGGGTGCCAGGTTTGGGGACCACACGATCTCGTCTCTGCTCTTTGCAGATGATGTTGTCGTGTTGGCCCCTTCAAACCAGGACCTTCAGCATGCACTGGGACGGTTTACAGCCGAGTGCGAAGCGGCTGGAATGAAAATCAGTACCTCCAAATCCGAGGCCATGGTCCTCAGTCGGAAAAGGGTGGCTTGCCCACTTCAGGTTGGTGGAGAGTTCCTGCCTCAAGTGGAGGAGTTTAAGTATCTTGGGGTCTTGTTCACGAGTGAGGGAAGGATGGAACGGGAGATTGACAGACGGATCGGTGCAGCTTCTGCAGTAATGCGGTCGATGTACCGGTCTGTTGTGGTGAAGAAAGAGCTGAGCCGCAAGGCGAAGCGCTCGATTTACCGGTCAATCTATGTTCCTACTCTCACCTATGGTCATGAGTTTTGTGTCATGACCGAAAGGACAGGATCCCGGATACAGGCGGCCGAAATGAGCTTCCTCCGCAGGGTGGCTGGGCGATCCCTTAGAGATAGGGTGAGAAGCTCGGTCACCCGGGAGGAGCTCGGAGTAGAGCCACTGCTCCTCCACATTGAGAGGGGCCAGCTGAGGTGTCTTGGGCATCTGTTCCGGATGCCTACTGGACGCGATCCCCTGAAGGTGTTTCGGGTCCGTCCGACCGGGAGGAGACCCCGGGGAAGACCTAGGACACGCTGGTGGGACTATGTCTCCCGGCTGGCCTGGGAACGCCTCGGTGTCCCCCCGGAAGAGCTAGAGGAAGTGTCTAGGGTGAGGGATGTCTGCGCATCTCTGCTTAGACTGCTGCCCCCGCAACCCGGCCCCGGATAAGCGGAAGAAAATGAATGAATGAATGAATGTGCATAACAGTGGAAACTAATTCCATGTGTTCTAATAATGTTGCCAAGGGGCAACATGTATATGGAGAATAGCAAGGGTCCTAAAACCGATCCCTGAGGTAATCCATAATGTTCTTGCGTTAGATTTGACGATTCCCCCATTAAAATGGACAAATTGATGTCTGTCTGATAAGTAAGATCTGAACCACTGTAGTGCTTTTCCCTGAATACCAGTATAATTGTGTAAGCGATCTAAAAGTATGTTATGGTCTACAGTATCGAACGCAGCACTAATGTCAAGCAGGAATAGGAATGATATGTTACCGTTATCTGATGCTTTAAGCAGGTGGTTCATAATTTGAACAAGCGCACTTTCAGTGCTATGATGGGGTCTAAAGCCTGACTGAAGTTATTCGTGTATGTTATTATTTTGTAAGAAAGATCACAACTGTGTGGACACTTTCTAGTATTTTAGACAGGTAAGGGAGATTTGAAATTGGTCTATAGTTTCTTGATAAGAAACCCAATGACAGCCACCTTAAACTATTGGACTCATCAATTAATTTTATTTAAAAGATCAATTGACGAGTTAATTCACTTCATCAGCAGCATGTCCCAGAAGAACATTGTCAAGATCCGCGTCATCCATCAGAGATCTGTGGAATTATTTTAAAATTGTGATATTTTTATTGAAAGTCAACCTTTTAAAACTCACTAATTCCCCATGACCCCTTTGTTCATTGGTCACTTGAGTGGACACCACTAGGTAGATGGTTCAATAAATATTATGCAAACGAATGCAGTCATTCAGAGGGCACTGGAGAATTAAATCTGCTGTAAGTGACACTTTGAAGATTCAAGGGGGTTGCTTGTCAATTTGTGAATGATCTAGAACAATTATGGCAGTAGCCTATGTTAAAAGACAACATCAACCCACACATTAAGGTAGCACTGTCATTTTAGGCAGATGTTGTATCCAAGGTAATTAAAACTTCATGAAAACGACCACAGGATTGACTAATCTATGTAAAAGTCAATTTCATCATTTTTTTCATCTCAACTTGTCCTGATGGAGGATGATCAGTTCCATGTACCAATCCAGGATGTTCTCTTGGATCCACAGGTAGATCCACAGGACAGAGTATTTCTGACTCACTCTTAGCCTGTGACAGCAGAGAAATGTTTCAATCAATCTTGTTGGGATATTTCATAAACTTCTTTCGAGCTTGAAATTTTAATTCGGGGCACCAATCCTGTTTTGTGGTCAACAGACTTTGATTCAAATGACATTTGAGACTGATTTTGTTCTTGCATTCTGCTCAGGTTCAAAGCTTAAAAAGTCTAACACTGACTTTGATCATTGAAACGCGGGGCAGCAGATGGTTGAAATGTTCAACAATATACGGGCAAGACCCCAGTGAGCAGTGGCGAAATTGGACTGGAGCCCATGCTTTGATTCTACCTTATAAAATTAGGCAATTGCACATTATGGTATAATTTTTTTCTTTTGGGGATACAATGGGGTAGATGGACTGCACAGTCTAAATTAAATCTGTATATGAGCATCTGGAGTCAACCAAAACCTACAGTATCATCATGCACATTGCCAACTCCCTTAGCAAATGTCAAATGTGACTTGTTAAAGGTCATGACTATTAAAGTTCAAATTTGCCTGACTTTAAAACAAAGTTCTCCACGCAGAAAGAGTTTTGACATAAAGCAAGATAGCTTCCCTCTGCCGTTCCAGAATGGAGACATGACTGATAGATTTCTCAGGATTTATTTGACTTGAAATTTGTAAAGCTGTATATCACATTACATGCGTGTTCGCGCAGGGGGTTTAGGCGGGCGTGTTTGCAAGTGGATCTCACATCCTTGCTGGTCAAACAGAAGGATGGTGACCTTGAGCCTCAGTTGCAAATGTGCAAACAGTTTTTTACACCTCCAACCTGGACAGACTGTTTCCTAGCAACCAGCTTCACTTCAAGGCGTGAGAATCAAAATGACTTTTCTAGCTTGGCAGTTGTGGGCTGCGTTGGCAAAGGTCAGCATTAAAGGATGCAGTTTTTTAGCCTGCGGTCCAAATTTCTGTTGATATATAAAACTTAATATTGGAAACTGGATTTATATGTACTGTGTACCTACTATGTATGTTGAATTTATAATATTTCAAGAGGATATAATGTAAATCGAGGTTATCGTGGAGATTGAATTCTCAGTAGCCCACCAGAAAAAAACACATATATTTGTTTTCCCTTTAGAGGATAGATCATTTTGTTTTACGGGAACGTGTAATTTTACCAGCGATTTGAATGTTTGTTTTTTGCTCAGTTTTTTTACTTATATAAATAATCTAATCTCACCTGGATGGGAAAGGCTATAAAAATTGGTGACCTTCGTCAAAAAGCGTTACTAAAGCTAAATTTCTCATTGTGCTGTCTGTTGCACCGCCATTATTGATCTGAATATGTTTGTGAACTATCTTGATAAAATAACCAAGGTCACTTAAGGTCATTCAGTGTAAAAATAAACAGCAAGCAGCCCCATCATCCTATCTCATCTAAATATGACATCAGCGAGAGACCAACGTTAATGACATTTTTAACTACAATAACCAAATAAAAACAAGCTTCAGCTTGCAAAGAAATGAGAAGCAATGCAATGTTACTTGAAAAGTGATGTCGGTCAAATTATTTTACAATGAAATATACTGTCCACCATATTAATATAGTTTGTGAACTGCTGTTAAGACTGGGGCTTCTAGAAACAAATACGGTCAACCTCCATTTTGCATTTTATAAATCCAACACGTCAGATAACATGAATGTGCTGTATTGTACCTGTGACCACCGAGATGCTAATGTTCTAAAGTAGCTGTCCGACCAGGGCTGCACTTAACTAGAGCGAGGCTCGCCACAGAGGACCTGAGAGGTTTCTGTGAAATGGATTTCTCTATAACCTGGCCCATAAGAACTAGATTATCTTACATTTCTTGCGCTGGGTCTAATTATTAGGAAAATTAGTTTGTGTTAATGTCCTTTTATTTGTACTCATCCAACACCTTATTCAAGATGTATGGATTACTTCTCCAGCTTTGTTGCGCCAGGGGAGTGAAGAGCAATATTGCTGCAAGAACTTGAGATCTCTTTTCATTTTAATCTTACTGATCTCTTGTCGTCACTCGGGTATTCTGGTCTCGAATTGACTCGGAGCCTCGTCTTTAAATAACATTTAAATGGATCTGCAGTAGTTGAGTAACTTTATGCTTTCATTACATTTCAGATGTTGCTGGTAATGAATATTTCAAATTCACAAGATGCGTCTTTCTCGTACTGATGCACTCTATTGATGAAACAGAAGGAAACACAAAAATGCACAGTCAGCGCCTTCTTCTGCTTTGATGTAAAATCATGATAAAAACATCACACGCCTTTGTACTTCAGAGTCGGTATCATCCCACTTTTCTTAACTTTACCACAGCTGGGATTTGACCTTTAGCGGCATATGGTGTTATTTAGCATCCATACAAGCAGCAGGCTGTCCTCTGCACTTGCACCCCCATCAAAGCAGAAGAAAGGCGTGTTGATGAAGTGAATGAATATTCATGAAATATTCATGACGGTAAAGGTTTCCGAAGGGACAAGTACGGGTCAGGCTTTTGAACTCGCCACTTAATCATTCACCTGAGGACTGTTTGAGACTGCCAGAAGTTCTCTACTCTGATGTCCCAGGTGAGGAATTAATCAAATCAAAGCACTTACCATCTCCAAGCGGAGCTCTGGTGGCGACTTGCAGCCATCAAAGACACCACAGACCAGGTCCAAGCATAGAGAGATGGAGGTCAGGCAGGTCTCAGCCAACTCTATCACAGACCATGTGTTCAATGTCAATGCAGAAAGTTGCAAGCACTGATAGCCAACCAAAGCCAGCGGCCATATCTGTTCATCCCTCAGGCGAGAGCTACAAGAGCAGATATCTGAAGAGACGCAGTTGACTTTGTTCTGATTTCACACAGTTGCTTTCACATCTTCAGTATTTTTCTTTGTAGATTAAACAATAAACACAATACTAATGAATGTTTACCCAGAGGTGCTATGCCTATCACACTTTCATTATTGCTCACCGTGACGTCTTCGAAACGTATTTTTACTTACAATTACTTGTTAGTTAAATAATTCACCCAAACTTTTTTCATTGCTCACTTATCCTCATGCTGAGGGGAGCAAACACCTTTGAAGAATACGGACGTAGTTCAAGGTGTCAAACTTTTCCCTGTGTCTGCAAATTCCTAAGTTACTATACATGTGAGAAGTAAAAGTGTTAAAGTCTAAATCTGGCAGTGGTGAAGTTCATATCTGCAAGTAAAGACACAAACTTCGTCTGATTTTGCGTAAACATTCTTAAAATATTTCTACTGGTGTGTTTTTCTAAAAACATCATCATACGTCATGACATGAAATTTAGAAACTAAAGACCTTCTATTTTTGGGGTGAACTATTGCGTCAAATCTTTAATGGACATACCTACATACAGTATTCTCATTTGAACGGTATGGTTCATCAGAGCTTTAAAGCTTGTACTTTGTAATGTAAAGTTTAACAGAGTTTGGATGAAATATTTCAGAATCCCAGAATAGGTCTTTAAATGGTGTCTGCCATTCCCAAGATGTCACATCAAAGTCAGACATTTTCAGAGAATACTCTCTGAAGGATAGGCTCTCTGAGACGACACTTTCCATTGGGCTTTTGCTTTAGACTGACATCCGTTGACATTGACAACTGCTCATTCACGCTGTCTGAGCAGGTGGAGGTAGAGAGAGGTTCGGAGTGCGGTCTTTTTTCTCTCTGTTCATTCTCCATCTGTCTTAAGGGTGGTGGTCCAACACCTGGAAGCCCTCGTGAGCTGGCACTGGTAATGGGGGCTTTGACAGCTACTTTTGAGAGTTACTGAGTAACTGAATTGTGAATCACATTTAGCTAGAATGTGTATGGATGAATCATAAATGATGTGTCTGTTTCTTTAGCCACCATTCAGAAGTCTATTTATAACCACACCGCATGGGTATGGTAATCTTTTATAATAAGCACTGACAGGTAAGACTTTTTCATATTTAAATGTTCGGCCTATATAAGAAACACTTCACTCAATTATGAACATATACTCTCAAATGTTAAATACGATTAAAATTCCATCATGCTTTTGTCTACTGCTTATTTACATTAACACCTTACAGACTGTACATATATATCTGGGGTGGTATTATGAATTATGATTTAAATCTTACATTTTGGTATACTATGCATTCAACACAAAAAATTCAGTAGTAAACGTAGTAAAAGTAATAATTTTGATATTTTCCTAGACAAACTGACATCCAACCCAACCCAGTATTTCCAGCACATATTAAAGGGGTCATTTGACACAGCTAAAACGAATATTATTAGTTTGTTTTAGATGTAATGTAAAGTGTATACACGATTTAAGGTTCAAAAACGCTGTATCTTCCACATATCGTGCATGTTTGTGACTCCTCTTTGCTCCGCCTCTCTGAAACGTGTAGATTTTTTACAAAGCTCATCGCTCTGAAAAGCACGATGTGCTATGATTGGCCAGTTAACCAGTGCATAGTGATTGATCGTGGCGGAAATGTAACGCCATTCACCATGTTCGGAACATCACGTTCAAAAGCGATTGTACTGACAGGTGATAAAATGTAATCTGTACTTCCTTATATCAACTCGAGCCTGAATCTGATCCGGAAAAGGAAGATGATCAAGCTGAAACATCGACTTTGCCAGCGCGACTTGGGCAGGAAGTAAAAGGTTTTATTAAAAAACATTATGTTGAATAGTTAAAAACTATAGCTAACCGTTTTACCTTTTATATATAAAACATTATAAAGACTAAAACAAACAACCATATACATCATACAGAGTTTGTGTGAGAGGGAAACAAGCTTGCGTTACAGCGGGTAACATAATAAATAACGCACAAGCTTTGACTCTTCTTGATCAACCAGTGTTACGCCATGTCTCCCCGCGAGCCAACAAAGACAAAAAACCCGTTATAAACACTACATTCGATTTAATTTATGTAATTATTTCAAACTAAATATATATATATACGTATATAACAAGCACAAAAGGAGTCTATGTTGCCGTGTAACAAAATACATAAAACCTTTCACAGGAATCTGCAACAAAATAATACTGGTATTGAGTGAGTCATAGATTCAGTCTATAAAGGTGATGACATAAGTCAGTAAACATCAGTGTTAGTCTAAACAGGATCGCAGTGACCATCAGCATCATGAAAAACATTCGTTGCTGGTTGGTATCAATGTCAAAATAGTAGCGGTGATGGATATAGATATAGCCATTTTGCCTGCTTGTGTTATTGTCAGCAAGGGTGATGTGTTGTAATTACTGTTGATCCTGTAAATGCCTGCCACAGCTCTCAGCCATTACTAAATGACTGAAGAAAACGTCATAATTACCAGGCTTCAGAAAACAGCGATAGGCTGTTGACAGTGTACAGACCATGTTGTGTCGGTGTCAGACGTGTTTGGCCTCTAACCATTGACCTCCCCACTGCTAAGAGATTTCACACTCCACACGTCCACCAGGGGAGATTTGTCAATATGAAAACAGCGTCAGAGATTTTTTCGCTTAGTCACGTGACCTGGAGTGGAATCATGAATCAGTGCTGGCTAGAAATGAATCAGAGCTTTTTTTAAAGACCCGCTACACATGGACAGAGCTTCAGACGTGTCTTTGTATTTATGACTCCATTAAGTACAAGGACGTGACGGCATGTTAATATTGCCGTCCTGCGAGTCTGTTCATACTGATTTATATCACAGGAGAGGAAGTTATTCAGCGCGCAAACAGCGCCCCACAGACAAAAACCTTTTTATAGCTAGAGGCGAAAGAGATGACAGCCAGTCAGAGCTAATTATATCTGATGCCTTAAGGGAGTAAACGAACACAGACCTCCAGCATGCAGCGCATCTGCCTGCAC
This sequence comes from Barbatula barbatula, assembly GCF_947034865.1. Taxonomy (NCBI): domain Eukaryota; kingdom Metazoa; phylum Chordata; class Actinopteri; order Cypriniformes; family Nemacheilidae; genus Barbatula; species Barbatula barbatula. The sequence continues at coordinate 22,891,160 of NC_136769.1, read as the reverse complement.
ATGCGAACACATTCATGCACTGGATTAGCTTCATTACATTCTGATGCTGGTGCATCATTATTCAAACAGATGCTTGTACAGCTCCGTGAATCGTAGGTTTGTAGACAGCATTTCACACCATATGCGTTAAATGTTATTCTGGTTCTTCGTAGAATAAGTATTAAAGTTGCAATCTATATTTTGTCGCCATCTTTACAACATAATGTGGGTTACTTTACATACTTATCTTTACATGTGTTGAAGTCAGATGAAGTCAAATGAAAATGTTCACCAAAATCGTTGCAAATAAGGAGACCATTTCAAAGAGTATATATTTTGTGATCTTAAAGTTCCTACTCGGGTTTATGGAGTGTCCAACCGCAAGTTTACGTACATACACGCCCTGAAAACACTTTCGTTATTACCTTTCTTCTTGACTGACTCTCAAATGATCTTTCTAATCCGCTCCTTTCTGTCAGCCCTCTCTGATCCGATCTCTGATTGCTGTGATTGATCTTGCTGTCTCGCTGTGATCGGTCTACTAGCGTGCAGTGTCGCAAATGGAACGTTTTTCCCAAGCCTATAACTTTGTTATTCCTTCACGTTCGACTCTACAACTTGGCAGATTGCCTACATTCACACGCAGCAACATTACACACTGCATGGAATGTCATTTTAAAGACATGTAATAGTTACTCTTTAAATATGGATTTGTCATGTATTTGCTCGAACATTGCAGGCATGTAGTTCTTGAAGCATAATTTTACGGTGAAAAGGTTTGGGAAACTCACAACACTGTGTTCTCAGTCATAAAGCAGACGCTGTAACATCCAGTAACATCTAGTACTGTTGACTGGATCTGTCTGCATCCCGCTTTGCAGAACCTCATCAGAGACCCCTCACGCTGCAGATTCACCACCCATCTGCTACTCCACACAGAGGTTACGTAAGGAACTCCCAGATCCACTCCAACTTGATGTGATTAAAGAACAAAATAGCACGAGGACTAACATTAAAAGCTGCTGTAAAGGAGCGTGTTGTAAATTTCAATAAAAATCACAACTTTTGAATTATAAATGACAAAATGAAAAAAAAATGTTAAACCATTACATTACAACATTCACCAGCAAAATGATGTGTAACTTTCAACCCTGCATTGTGTCAAAAAGGGACGAATCCAGCTGTTGGGCTAAATTTACCCAGAAAATGGTTTATACTGGACCCAACAATGGGTTCAAATGACCCAGCATTGTGGGTTGAAACAACCCATCATAGGATAACTTACAATTGAACTGTTGGGTTGAAAATAACCAAGTGTTTTCAGCGTGCAGAGTGGATTGATAGAAGCAACAACAGCGTGACGTGCTAGATGTGAAACTACAACAACTACTTTCTTCATGAGACTCATTGTCTTGCCATAAGGTGTGTTCAACTGCATGTGAAGCTGAATAGATCTGCCATGACATCAAATATTCCAGAGAGTGAGAACCTTGTAGTCATAAGCCAAGATTTTAATTGAAATACAATATAAAAAACAATGGCTGAATGGTTCTTGTATGAACAACCAACATAATCTCAGGGCAACCAGTTTGTTGTGTGTATCTACCTTAATGGTTAGGGGAGGTGAATTCTTGCCTTTTCTAATAACTGTATGTTTTGTACAACTTACGTTGGAACTAATTCATACAAAACCTCATAGAAATCATTTTCGTTTTCCTGTGAGATCAGATCGAAACTTAAAACTTAAAACAGACACGAGCAAAATAGACTGGTTCTAATATCCACCTGCATGCCACAAAACAAAAGATACACTGTCTATCCAGTGCCATCATCTGCAACAGATGAATGGGTCCGAATTGTTGTCATTATTATAAACATTGTAGTTTGTGGGCTTGCCTCTGAAATATAGAGCATAATCCATGAGTAAAAATATATATTTATATATATATCATGTAACTCAAATGATCGCCATAATTGATTGACAGCCCAGTTCAATATATATACGGGTGAATAGAAATGATTCAGGAACTGAAATCGACCTGCGGTTTAATATCGCCTGTCACAAGTCTGCAAATTGCAAAGAAACTAATATCCTCTGCACGGCGAGGTAAAGCTACTGTACTTTACAGCTCTAATCACCTGAAATGAACCCCCAAATCTCATTACAATTGTGTTGTTCAGGAGAGCATAGCAGCTTTGAGTGGAATAAGGCCCGTGTAGCTTTTCAGTGCTTCTCGGCGGCTCAGGGGGGCGGCGTGCAGATTAAGAGGAAATGAAGTCATCCTTCACAGAACACAAGCCCTACATCAGCAGAGCGGGAGCCCTCTTGCTCCGCTCCCCGAGGATGCGTTCGGCAGGTTTTGAAGGTAGCGGTGATGTCTGGCACCGCTGTGACAGCCCAGTCACGACACCCGTGGGACCCTCAGAGATTCGCTTCAGAGGCTGTTCAAATCAAGTGCATTTCACGGAGCCAGAGAGAAGTACAAACTAATCAAAACTGTTGCCATTCTAGATGGCTGGTTTTTGCTATCTGCTCCACTGTACAATTTTAATCCGTCAAGTATTTGTTGCTTCAGTGTGAGTCAACTTTTCGTTCCACTCGAGAGGAGTTAATAATTGAACTGTTGGATGGTTCCTCTCGTGGCTTCGCCGACTTCTAACCATGAAGGACAACAATGGATCTTTCGAGACATTCACGTGAGAAGTTGATGTTCGTAAAACTGGTCAATCCGCCCACTAGAGGGTCTCAATATGACTTGAAATGATTCAACATAAGAAAAAACAAGCATTAAAAATAAATGACATGAAAATTTAAGTTATGCCAACTATTTCCAATAGTAGAGTGTGCATCCGAAATGAAATGTAAAGAAAATGTGCTATATGGTTTATCTATATGGTCTATAAGGGTTTATCTGTGTTCATCTCTGTAATATTTTATTGGGTAGTGATTTGGATCCAACTTTCAACAACTAAATCAATTCCCAAAGGACGGAATCAAGCCCAACGCTACAATTTCCCTTATTCCAGAAGCAGTTTAGCAAATATGTCAAAATTTGGAAGAAAACACAGAAGCAACTTTGTTATAAAGACATAAGCTTGCCAATGCTAAATCTGTAGAGCAAGAGTGTACCCAGTGGTTGTTGGATTGTTGACTGTTAAAAGGGACAGTTCACCCAAAAATGAAAATTCTGTCGTCATTTACTCACATTCACATTATTCCAAACCTGTAAATATCTCTTTGTTCAACTTAACACAATGTCGGGAACCAAACAGAGCTCATCCCCCATCGGCTTTTTCCCCCTACTATAGCAGTTAATGTGATAAGTTTGGTAAATTACATTTTTCCAAATATCTCCTAGTGTTTAGCAGAACAACAAAAAGTTTGGAACAATCTTAATGTGAGTAAATGATGACAGAATTTTCGTTTGAAGTATCGTTTAAACAGCTTTACATTATTGAAGTAATCCAACTACCACCCAGTAGACTCTATCGCTACAGATGTTGCACTGGCAAGCTCGGAAGTTTATTAGATGGACTCTCTCTTATCTTGTTTCCTTCTCTGTGAGGTAAGAATATCCCCATGATGAAAGTTACTGTAGCTTAACCGCACAGATCTGATATGCCCTGTCACCATTTAAATTGAGTGTTTGAGAAGCAAGCATTTGTTGTTACTACTGCCAGCAGACAAATAATACAAAAGATTAATAAATAACATTGTTTCTCGGTATCTAATCTCAATGCCTGCCGTGCTTTCGAAACCTAAAAATAAATTGTATCTGGGACATAGTGACATGAGTATCAACTTAACGCAGGAACTCTGGCTTTTCTTTCCCCTACACTGTACATGATCTTCGCATATGAATATATGATATCCATTCCATCTTCCTAAACAGTTATCAGAATTTATCACACGGCTCGTTGGAATGCTTGATTCTGATTGGCCAGTGGAAACATTTGCAGGTTGGTTATTCCCAGATAACCACTGCTCAAAACTGATAACACACAGTAAATTGGATGCTTCCGATAATTTTGACAGTTTTAACAAAAATATATTTATAAATATGTCTTTTGATAACATACTGTATATGACATTACATTTAAAAATGATTGAACCAAATAGCCTGTTTGAGATTTTTGAATGTCATTTCTGAAAGTAAACGGCTTTTCCTTGCGGAAAGGTCTGCATTCGGTAAAAATTAGCTAATAAAATATTTCAAATTCATATTTCATGTCCAGTTTTTTTCTCATGTGGCAAGTTGCCGTGTAATAAGCGGGATAATATACAAGTAGCCGGCTGTTATCGCCAAATAAACCCCTTCAGTGTGATCACACTGTCTGGGCTTATTTCTGCGATAACAACCGGCAGCTGTACATTATCCCTTTCTTAAAAAATGAATATCTTTTGACAGCTTGAATCTATTGTGATAAGATAAGGACTTCGCCGGTTATTAAATAAAGACTTTTCAATAATGACCACTGCAGCAGCATGAAGAACACGAGACAAAAAGAAACTTATAAATGAGGGTTTTATCACTAAATATCTCGGCGTATAAAGCAATGATCAAGCACAGATTCCAGGAATTGATTTCTATCATTAACCGGCTGGCGTTGATTCTTCATATGTTCATTTGCCCGTTTTGTTTTCCTCACCTTCTCTGGGCTACACTCCACATTTCTCGTTCGAGTTACGTTCTTGATGGCCTGGAATACTAAATGTTTTATTCTCGCCACTGTCATGACATCACTGGTCAATGTTGGCTACAAGAGGCACAAGCATCAATTACGTATAACGGGATTCGAGAGATATTAATTAATTTTAAGATCAAATGTCAACTCCTGACACAAAGCTATGGATATGGATGTCTTGTCATATAAACCCAATAGAAAAGGTAACGGATTTAATGGTTTTAAGGGAAATTGTATTAGCTTTAATGGAAAGCACAATGACGTCAACTGGTATGTGATTGATTCTATTGGTGGGGTGTTATCAGGCAGAAGTCCATAACAATGGTTTAAATAGAAAAACCTAATGGTTCATCAGGGTATTTGAATGGAAACCATTAGACTATCTGTGATGGCTCTTATTGGGTGTCTATTGGTGTTATTATTTCCTGCATAAAAACAAAATTAAATTAAAACAAACTCTCTAGAAATGCAAAGTGATTAACATTTGTTTAGCCTTTTCTCTTCTAACCTGACCTGTGTCAGGACACAATTGTAATCACTTCATTATAACTGATCTAAAACCGGCAGGGCTCGGCTCAGATCTGAGGAAAAAGGTTGTGTCACCCTGTACCCCCCCGTCTGCCTAAAGACAAATTAAGCCATTGATTTCCTCTTTGTACCTCAAATGCTATTGATCCGGCTGTGTCGTCTAAAATTACCCTGGCTAACATTGTATTCATTTCCTCTAACATGCAGCCAATCTGACACCGCGAGCTCATGCACGCGCACACACACGCGGGCAGAGACCATATAACATTGGTTAGTCACTCGTTGTATCATGCACGCCACACAATGTGGATAAGACACTGCTATGGTCATCAGTCACTCAAATGTGTACAAATGCTTATGTTGTGCATACACACATAATAGTACAATGAAAGAAACAAACCAGCGTTCTGATAAATCAATCAGAGGATATTTTTGGTGTTGTTATATATTAGTTATGACTGTGCATGCATGCTGCAGTTACAAACACTATGTACACCCACATATATCCACAGACAGCTGCACAGATCCGAGATCAATTGGAAATTCACAAAGTTCACTCACTCCCCGACCCTTAAATATTGGGACTCATCAAATAATGCTTTCAGCTATCAGGAAAAGGTTAGGATGTACCACAGATCATGTCCTGGCCTCCTTACGGGTGTGTTTTAACTTAAAAGCCTGTGCTTTATTAATTTTAGGTTGTATTCATTGGAAATGTTTAGAAGGTGGAATATGCTGGAAAAAACAACATGCAAATATACCGCCGCAAAATGTCAGGCAGATAAAGCTGCTGGTAAAGGCGGAGTTGGCTTTGGCCTGTTGTCAAATTTACTGTGAGATCAGTCAGAACTGTGTATCCCAAAAGCGTCCCTTTTTCACACAAGGGTTCATGATATCACACGGACTGTCTCAGCTGCACACGCTTGCTTTTCGTTTGACTGTATATCTATTATTATTTTTCATTTCATGTTTTTGACGTTGAAACACCAGAGAAACAGGTGCATATTCAACAGTTGTGAACACACTACAAGGAACGCACCACCGCCCCGTGAAACGCTACCATTCACTGCCTGAAAGATTACTTAGCCTCAGTTATTCCCACAGTTCCCACGTTCATTACTGTAATGCTTTGCTCTATATTGCAGTATGTTTCTTTGTTTCAGCGTCTGTGCAAATCTGGAGCTTCAAGCTGACTCCAGAAGGGGCTCATGCTTTGTGCTCTGTAATAATTGGTAATCTCACCCACGCTCCCTTGACTGCCAACTAGCGTTCAGACTTAACTGGGTCTCTTTACCCAAAGTGCATCGAGCTGAAGACATCTCCTTACTGCACATAATAGAGTAACACCAGCCGCACTACAAACTCTACTACATGCGGTACTACAGGCACAAATGCACTACACAATAAAGACGTTAGGTTTCTTTTGTACAGCGAAATGGAACTCATTTTCGAGCTTCGAGTTTTATTTTGGAGTCCTTACATTCTTGTCCCATCCATAAATAAGATTAAACGGAGACCCAATGGAAACACTTGTTTACGTTTCTTGTGGCTCAGATATTTCTCCCGAAAAAGAAACCTCTGAATGTATAAACGTTGCGTATGCAATTAGAATGTTTTGTACAACATGTTCCCACCTATCAGAATTTCAACAGAGGAAAATAATAATAATGTGCACACCGTACACTGTTAACGATTTGCTTGTATTTTTACAGTACGTTACTGGCAGCACGGTTGCCAGTAAGTTACTGTATTTTGATTTACAGTGCTGTACTGTAATAGATTACTACAGTACAAAAAATATTGCTGTATAGATACAACACAGTACTTTACTGTATTTTTACTATATTTTTACTGCAATTTACTGTAATACCTATATTGACAAATTACTCTTTATTTCGTATTGGCAATAATTACAAATATTATTATATATTTTAGCTAGTTTGGATATAAATCTGTAGTTATTAATATTATAAAACTGCTATACTTGACATTATGTATCAAAAGGCAATCCAGGCAAATTTTTTATTGAATCATTTCATTGAAACAAAAACTATTAAAACATTTAAAACAGTATTGAAGAATGATGTATTACATTAACAACATATAATGACTATGTACAGTAGTCAACATTTAAAGTGGATCAAAAAGGCGAGAACAATACCTATTCTTGTAACTTTTTTGACCCACTTCAAATGTTGACTACTATATATATTACAACATTTAAGTGAGCAAAAATATTCATACATTACATATCAAAACAAAGTGACAGAAAACACTGGTCTGTAGTTAAAATGTTCCATTCAAACTGAGTGTCGTGTGTTAGAGTGTTGTGTGTGGCTGTGTGAGAGTGTTGTGTGTGAGAGTGACAGTGTTGTGTGTGGCTGTGTGAGAGTGTTGTGTGAGAGTGACAGTGTTGTGTGTGGCTGTGTGAGAGTGTTGTGTGAGAGTGACAGTGTTGTGTGTGGCTGTGTGAGAGTGTTGTGTGTGAGAGTGATAGTGTTGTGTGTGGCTGTGTGAGAGTGACAGTGTTGTGTGTGGCTGTGTGAGAGTGTTGTGTGAGAGTGACAGTGTTGTGTGTGGCTGTGTGAGAGTGTTGTGTGAGAGTGACAGTGTTGTGTGTGGCTGTGTGAGAGTGTTGTGTGAGAGTGACAGTGTTGTGTGTGAGAGTGACAGTGTTGTGTGTGGCTGTGTGAGAGTGTTGTGTGAGAGTGACAGTGTTGTGTGTGGCTGTGTGAGAGTGTTGTGTGAGAGTGACAGTGTTGTGTGTGGCTGTGTGAGAGTGTTGTGTGTGAGAGTGATAGTGTTGTGTGTGGCTGTGTGAGAGTGTTGTGTGTGGCTGTGTGAGAGTGTTGTGTGTGGCTGTGTGAGAGTGTTGTGTGTGGCTGTGTGAGAGTGTTGTGTGGGGCTGTGAGAGGGTTGTGTGTGTGTGTGAGAGGGTTGTGTGCGGGTGTGTGAGAGTGTTGTGTGGTGCTGTGTTAGAGTGTTGTGTGTGGCTGTGTGAGAGTGTTGTGTGAGAGTGACAGTGTTGTGTGTGGCTGTGTGAGAGTGTTGTGTGGTGCTGTGTGAGAGTGTTGTGTGCGGCTGTGTGAGAGTGTTGTGTGTAAGAGTGTTGTGTGTGGCTGTGTGAGAGTGTTGGTGTTTGGGTGAGTGACAGTGTTGTGTGTGGCTGTGTGAGAGGGTTGTGTGTGTGTGTGAGAGTGTTGTGTGCGGGTGTGTGAGAGTGTTGTGTGGTGCTGTGTGAGAGTGTTGTGTGGGTGTGGGTATTTTTGTCGAGAAACTACATGACTTGCAGTTGTAACTGGACATCCTGGGATGACTTGCTTGGTTTAAAAATGACCAAATCCAGCCAAAATATCAATGGTGAGACTGTAACACAAAAAGCCAAAAATAACAAAATCTGTTAGCCATTGAAATAAGTACAAATTGTGAAGTAAATGGTGAAAGAAAATTCAGTAACACTTTACTATAAGGTTTTATTCCATAACATTTATTAATGGTTTAGATAATATGAACTAACAATGAACAATATATTTTTCAACATTAACAATATTTGAGAATTCATTATGAATTAACTAATGTGAACAGAGATAAATTGATTGATTTAAAAATGTATTGCCAAATGTTATAATGTATTAACATCCTATGTTAACAAATAGAACCTTATTGTAAGTGTTACTAAAAAGTCAGAAGTAAAACCAGAAACAAATTTGAATAAAAGTTGTATTATAAATACATGGTCAATACTTACAGAAACTCATAAGCCCAGGGTGCAAAAGTGGACCAAACTGTGACGTTAGAGCTGTAAGAAGAAATATATAATGATATGTTACTTGCTGAAATTTAGAAGCCATTCTGTTTATTATATACGCTTAAGATAGTCAATCAAAAATGTGGCAAAATGATCATTTAAATGTTTTCCCCTGTATACATTAACATTAAGAGTTCAAATATTTGGGATTGCATTTTCTATACCGTTGGTGTAGCGAAAGTCAATGTGTTTTTGGAAATGCATTTAAAGCTGATCGCGCTCCTCTTTCCGTACAGCGTCATTACGTAAAGGCGGAGTCAGCAGCGCTCTTTAGCAAAGTACGAGCATTGATTTGAGGTGTTGGAAGCAATATCGCTACAAATATATTGTCATACAAAACTTTTTGGCCAACTGAATGTAAAACACTCTAAAGAACATCATATCTGCTTCTGCGGATATACCGTAAATACAGAAATAAGCGCCGCAAACACATTTATAAATCTGTTAGTAATGAAATCTGTATGGATCGCACTCATCACAGTTAAATATGAGATTTCATTTTGTGTGAAGCAGTTTGGTAGCTGTGTGGGCTACTTTACAGTGACTTTGTTATTTCGTATGAGATTTATTTAGGAGGAATCTTAGTTGAATTGGTCAAAGATTATTTTATTTGAACACAAACGCGAGTTTATCTATTACCAAATAGAGGTTTACCTAGCTTGCCATTATAAACGAACTTCAACTATTCGACAGAAAATAAACTCACAAAACCCTCATAAATGGTTGAAATAATCCTATATTCATTAAGTGAGATGTGTAAAACGGGTTTAAGCAGTGGGCTGACTTAGTTTAATTTCTGAGGTAGAAGCAACGTTTGTTGGCGACCATATCTCTCTCATTCCACGTTTAAAACAACACTGTGACAAACTGTTGTGCAAAATACAAAAACAAAATATTTTTTTGTATGAAACACATAAAATAAACCAAACTAAAAACTTACCAAACTGCCAGAAATCGATTATCCTCCTCCAGCTGCAGCCAGGATGGGCTCTGTGTGATTTGACGTGATGACGTTGTGGCACACTTTCGTTACACGTTACAGCAAAGCTACAGCGAGGTTACAGCGAGACCAAAATTTACTGTAAAAGTTTCCCGCTCAATGAAAATTACCCAGAATGCATTATGAGCTGCAGTATTTTACTGTAAAAGACCGATGCAGTATTGTACTGTGGATTTTTACAGTAATGTGCTGCTAATCTACAGCGACATCTAACAGTGTACAGACACTCTTGACCGAGCATACACACACTGTTAGGAGGAAATCTATCTGTGCCAGAAAAAAACTGTATTGCTTACCTAACACAGTGATGTAATAAATCATGCATCCTTTACATTTAAAATGAAAATACGTGTTGCTTTTTGGAAAATGTGATACCATTTATTTTTCTAACCCCCAACACATCTCAATGCTAGTAATACTTGCAACAGCAGTGACCAATACAGCGCAGATATGTCTCTTTAACTAAAGCCTACAGGAGCGAGCATCTGACATTACGTTTCAATAAAAAAAACACTTATTTCTATTAAGATTCTTACCAACCATCATAATCCAAGCGGGGTTTAGACAAATCAGATCCAGACTCCTCAGACCACTTTTGCACAAAAAAAACATGAAAGTCAAAGGTGTAACATGAGTGTCAGAAAAACCCACAGAGGTGAAAATATCACACTACCCGAGAGGAGAAAAGAGAAAAACAGTACTGTCATATTCTCAAAGTTTCTGAAATGCATCAAGGACTGGACAATGGTGATTGTATTGCAAGCCAGAAAATCAAGAACGATGAACGAGGACATTCTTAGTTCAGAATACATGTGTAGTCAACAATACCCATAATGCAACCCGTGTAACTGACGTGATTGTCTGAATGACAGATTCTTGTTTACTTGCTTTTTGTTCTTCAAGGATAACATTTCTTTACAGCTGAAATGGTGAAACATATTTTCATTCAGACAGAGGTTAAAGAATTCCGAAATTATGTGGCCTTGTACACACTTTGATGTGCGCGTATTGTCACCTTGATTCACCGTCACTGTATGGCCGTTAGGGGACTCGAAGCATATATTAAGGAGGCCTCATTATCGAAGCATATATTAAGGAGTGCATGTTTCTAATATCTTTATGAAGTACTCAAAGAGATTAAACAATCTTTGCAAAGGGAAGGGCATGTGGATGAGAGCAGGCAGCAGAGGAACAGCGCCCTCTACTGCACCACAGCACAGCTTCATAGAGACATACAAGCCATCTAACAGCTGGTACAAGATACATCATACAACCGAAGTTTAACCCATGCTTTGGTCTGACTCTGTATTCATTTGCAAGTTCTCAAGTCAGATGTCAAATTAAAAATATCTGATAGATATAAGCTGTGTTAGACATGTCATTTGTCTAACACAGCTCTAACACAGAGAGTCAAACGTCTTTTCGAGAACTAAAGAAATTGCGTTATAACTGCCGATAATGTACAGTAGCTTTCCTCATCTGCCTCCAACAAATATGACCTACAATCATGTCACAGCTAAATTCCAAAATGATGTCCGTCAAAGCAAACACTATGGTGACCACCCTTGCCAATACACTTGCCATAATGCAAGTTTCACTGTATTTCTAGAAGTCTGTTTCGTGGCTTAGCTCCCGCTGTGGAAGTAAACCCAGGATGACCTCCTGTTGTGCGGTAAGGATTGTTAGCGCTGTATCTTCTGCAGGCTCCAGCATGCTTTCTCATTAGAAGCGGCACAGGAGGTTCACAGTGGCCGTGGACTGTGACATCTCTGCCCACCGCCGGCGCGAGACCTCGGGCCAGGGCAGAGCTCATCAGGAGCTCTCCTGTGGAGATCCGGCAAACCGCTTCGGAGCGATACTCTGAGATAGCAGGTCACGGAAGAGGAGCATGCTGGTGGAATGAGCGTGGCGGGGAGACTAATAAATCATGAGTAAAACCTGTTGAGAATATTCAGATTACTGTCCGCATGCACTCCGACCCTAAATCCCCCTTTAATGTTCAGCAGAAACCAGTGAATCTCATTGATAGAGAAAAATGCCTTTTTTTGCTCAAATACAGCTCCTGTTTTACTGCAGTGGGTAATGATAATTCATGGCGATACCTGATCTGCCTTCCACAGTGCTGTTCCTTTCTGTGAGAGCAATTGATTTAACTTTCTCTAGAGAGAGAAACAGAGCAAGCAAAGCTAATCTTTCACAGCATCACACACTCGGACTCAAGCTGAGATAAACTCAAGCACAAGCTCTGTGTAGGCTTTGTCTGTGAAAAACAGTTAGTCTGATAGTTAAAGTCTGTCTAATATTAGACGAAATCAATAAACCAATACAAATCTGATACAATCCATTATCCTCAAATATGAGGTAAAGGAAGTGAGCAACACGGTGTTAAGAGAGATTTGTCACAGAGAATGTCCATGAATGAATTTACTACAGTATTACCTGTGTGACACAGTTCTGCACGTGTTCAAGACAAAGTCGGGAACTGACGCCTGTTTAATTCACGCAATACATGGAGGGAGCATGCTCATGCACTTTCATACTAGCAACATGTGTAATGTTTTATCAATGCAAATACAGCCAATGCATTTTTATGGAGCGAAACCTCTTGTTCCAAAGTGAAATGGGCAAATTTGCTTGCTCAACAATAAGCACACCTTGTTATGGATGTGTCATATAAACGCTCAGAAAATGTATACGAACCATAAGTATATGTATTACTTACTAAACCTTTGATTCAAAGCATAATAAATATAGGTCTATGCACGAGTTTTCCATTTTGAAAAGGGAAATAAGCATGCGTTAGGGATGTGACAAAAAAGGACACTGTTACTTTGAGAGACAACATACTTTGTAGGATTATTGTGAAATAAAATGCACAAACCAGAAGGATACCCGACAAATGGAGAAGGGATGCCTCTTTACAGAACACGAAATAGATTTTTTATTATAATTTGTCGATTCATGAGGAATATGGACTGTTATGGATGTGAAAATGGCACTAAAACTAAACCCACACAAAAACCTCATATTGGTATTTGAACCACCAGATGTTGACATCGGTATAGTGAAATTCTTTGGTAAAAACAAGGTTGACATTTGCATGGAATTGCACTAATAGCCTACACAAGGTGTACATTCAGTTAAGGTTATTGGAGCCTTATAAAATAAATGAATAAGATTAAAGTTTAATTATATTATTTCTGTGTTTGACTTTTGCATTGCAATGTTGAACCTTTATATAGTTTGTTAAGTATACTTAGTGAGTGAGTGGAAGTAAAAAACGTTTGGACCATTTTTGATGTATTTTTGAATTTTGGGTTGAACATTCCTTGCCCTACATGGATTATCTTTTGGATTATATTTAGTTATATTTTTTAAAACATGGAATTGTACATGCACTCTTGCATTTCCTGAGGATTGTTTCTGCCAAATTTTTCACCTGCACCTTGTATATAAACACCTTGTTATCCTGTCACCCAGTTGCACTTCTCCTTCCCTTGGTTCATCCGGGGACCTCGCAGCAACCCGTATAAGAACTTGGACCTTAAGTTTTGTTTGCCTGCATGTGTCCTGATAACAATAAGTAAACAACATGCAACAATACATTTATGAAAGAGTATGCTCTAAATTGCAATCACGTTACCTTATTTTAAGTTAAACAAACACATTTTGGGCTGAATGAAAACATGGTGATTTTATGTGATTATTTTATATAGCCTCATAGTAACCACTATTAAGTATCTCTATGCATTTCCAGGACAAATAAAGTCAATTAGTCATATTTGGAGATGCTGGGATTCAATGCATTCAGAACTTAAATAGCTGATTACAGTATATACTGCAAAAATAACATAAATAGTATGTGGCAGCAAACACTGCCGTTGCATACTGGCTTTGTGTATTGCATTAAAATGGTTAGAATGGTTCTTCTGAAAATAGCGGTTTCTCACTATAATACCAACCCTTGCTTCACAGGGACACACACACTTATCCATACTGAAAACAAGCTGCACAACTACTGCACACTGGAGTCGCTGGTGAAGAATTCATTTAGGAGACCATGAAATGAGGAATTTCTCCGCTTGACTGGCCACAAGGCACAATCCAATCACAGCGCACATTAACAGTAACGTGGAGTTATGCAGATGAAGCGACCTTTCCCATCAACCCTGGTTGCCAGACCGCGAGCTGCCTCCACAGCACCAACACACAGAGATTAGCAGGGTGTTGCTCGGAGATGAAAGTATTCTGGCTGAAATTGGCCCCAAACTCCACATACATTTGAAAATGCCAGGCCAACCCATGAAGAAGATGAAAACAATGAGTAAATGTAACACAACAGTTAATCACTGTCCAAAGTAATTAAATTAAATGCGTGATAAATGCCATTATTCTTATAAAACACCATGACACTGTAACTACATGATTTACTATGTTGAGTGAAAAATGCTTTAAGCAAGTGATGACACAAAATTACATCATGCATATGCGCTTCCAACACTAAGGGGTAACACCATGTCTACCCTATCTGGATCCATACTCGCTAAACCAGCCGACAGGCCAGCATCAATTCTGCATAAACTATACTTGACCACATAGCAGTGCCATAAAGAACTTTTAGAATCCTAAGCACCTTTCTGTTTCACGATCTTCAGAAAAATGTAAGAAACAGATGGCTCTTTGACTTAATGATTCTTCTATGGCATCGCTGTATAGTAGCAATGCACGATAATTTATCGGCCATATACGTATGTATCGGCCGAAAAATTTTCATTTTTAATGTTATCGGTATCGGCTGATAATACCATTTGGGACGATATATCATAGCCAATAAATCATAAAAAAATTCCTCTGGTTAAACTTATTCAGCTGGATGCTGCTCACAGTTAAAATATACAAAAATTCAGATCATTCACTTACTGCTATTAGTTTGTTGATGATGTAGGTACAGTATGCAGATACAGTATTTATGAATGTGTTTATTATAGGAACAAAGCATATTGCCTGAATCAGTCTGCTGTCTGAAAGCTTTCTGTCTTGAGACTTGTTAGACTTGTGCCTATTAAGAACATTTTTATGGGTTGCTCGGGAAGAACATCTATCATTTATTTATAAAAATATATGAGAGAAAAGTTCTGGTTAACGTTAACTTGTGTTAAGTAGGCTTTATACATGATGAAAAAAGAGAACTAACGGTTACCTCGTTGGCTGCAAGTGACTGTTTTCAAATAAAAGCAGTTGTCCACATTTTGCCTTTTGTTTTAGTCTAGGGGAATTTTATATTAATATTTAGCTACTTTATATCGGCCGATATATCGGTTGTCGGTTTCTAATGTGAAATAACTATCAGTATCGGCCAAAATGTACATATCGGTGCGTCCCTACTTTTAAGCACCCTTATTTTTAGGAGTGTAGAGAAGGTTGCTGACTACAGTTTGTGAGGTTCACTTTCATATATATTGCTGCTCTTTCTCTCTTCTCTCTGAGGTAACAGAAGCATGGTGCCACATCAGAGATGGCTTCCCAATACTGTCGCTCCCTCTGTGTCTTCATGACTCAAAGTCTCTCACCAGCCAATCAACACGTTCAGATTGACTTCACAAACAGTTACACCGGGCCCAACCTTGAGCATAGCAGCATAACTCCTCACAAGAGAAGATGAAAAGTGCAATTTCTTTGCTTTGCCCTGTCCTTGCTCCCTCGCTTTAAACAATGTTTCAAAGGCAGCCTTGTCTGCTCTTTCTCTCTCTCTGTCCTCATGAGGTGTCAGATTAAGAAGAGGTACCGTTTATCCAATGTCTTGGAATGTATTATTGAAATGATTTGGAACAGCACACAAAGAAGTTGACCTCACTTCAGTTGGGTGAACTTTGAGCATGGTTGAAAACCCTCGGCACACTCAGACAAAGCTGCATCAATATTGAAATAAGCAAGAGTGCAAACGTCTCTTAGAGTTTAAGATTGACAAAACATGGAGGTTGGTGAAAAAGATATCTGTTTTGTATAAGCATAATGAGCTTGTTCATACATAGGTTATTCGAGTCTGCACTGCGGTTCAGGTGCAGCTTTATAAAAGTGTTTGGATCCCGTTTAGTATGTGTTACAAAATGCAAAATGGGATTGTTTTTCCTGAAGGCTTGGGTTGTCCTTGGCATTCATTTCCTCCTGAGCTTAATCCACTCTGCTTCAAATCAATATATCTTTTCCAGGCCTCTCACCTCATCTTCTCACTATTTACAGACGGATGCATACGTGTGCAGACATGCACTGATTTACTCGCTGGTACCTGCCACTGACACACACCTACAAACCTGAAACCTGGACAAGCTCTGTCAGTCAGAGTAATGGGAGTTGATTAGGCATACAATGATCCTGTTTCAGTTTGAGGATGCGAGGAAGTGGTGGAGGAGGCTGACACACAGAAATCCATCTTTATTTAGTCTACATTGAGGCCAGGTATACGTCCTGGTGTACATACTGTGACAAATACTGTTGCACTCACTCTCTGATGTCAGAAAGTATTCAGCTGTGTTGTTTGTTCGCTGCATTTAGTTGATGAATGTTATCTAAACAGGGGACATAACGCTGGATTTGGCGATGGTTTGAAACTGAAAGATGGAGCGGCGGTCCAGGCACTTAACGATGCCGAACATGAACCGCACACGTTGAGTGAAACTGATATCTGTGTTTTCATGGCAATGTGTGCGCACATTCTTTAGTTTCGTCCCCCCAAACGTGTCGCATGTTTTCAGCAATAATCGTACAGCTGTATCTGTCTTTTATAAATGTGATCAAGCTTAGATACTATTCTGTAAGTACTCAAGATTAACATGTGATATGCTGAAACTGTCTGAGTTAGGGCCGCTTTAAAACAATATACCAAGTAGAGCAAGTTAATATCTTACACTTCCTATTTTGTCTACATACATTATGTATTTCCAGAAGAAAGTCTTACTCTTAACTGAAAATGTCTCAACTCCACATAATTGCAAATACACACAAGCAGACACTTAAAAACTGTGAAGTTCTAGTAAACACAAGCTCACACTATGTGATTTTTGGCTGGATTTTGCTGTCGTTGACAGATTTCTAAGGTCTGCGACAAAACCTCTGGAACACGACCAGATCCGTGCTCGTTTCGGTCGCTGAAGCTTATCTGGACCTGTCTCGCGCTATCCCAGACGCTACCATATCTTCAAACCTGTTTGATATTATCGCCAAGTGATCTTGTTGTGTGGTACACTGTGGAACTAAGACAGAACATACATTAATAAAGAATACAAATATATAGTATAGGCAAGTTATTGGTCCTGACAAAGGATACAAATTTGTTGCTGGATTGCAGTTACTCCAGATTATTCATAAAGTCAAAATGTCGTGTTTTAAAGAGAAATGGTCAAAATGCTTTTATACTTGGTGGTTGTCGGTAGAGGTCTTCACGGGTCCACTTAGATCCGAAAACCCGAGGTCCGGCCCGAGACCCGAGCGGGTTCGGGTCTAAAAGATTCACGGCAGCTTCGGACACGGGTCGGGTATATTATTAGTGTCTTCGGGTCTCGGGTAATATAAAGTAAAAAATGTTTTTGCTTAATTGACCCGAGGAAGACACGAACTATCCTGTACAATAACAGCGCGTCGCTTGTGTGTGTGCGTGTAGTTACCAACTCTCCTCCAACCCTCTTCCAAAATCTTCCGAAAGTCGCGGTGATCTGAAATCACCTTAGAATTGAAATCCCAAAGTTTCCAACGCTGCAGGGGTTTGCACTCGTTGTAGTTACCATCGTATTCAGGAAAAACATACTTCCACCAGGCGACCAGAAGTAGATATTAAAAGACGCGCACATTTCAGTACTACGCGATATTGAACACATTGTTGAGACAGAATGTTCGCTCGAGTGGTTGCCATCATATCTACTTATTTAGATTTGATTCAGCTAAAACTGGCACAACCCATTTAGCCTTTGCCAGAGCAAAACAAGAGGATCAACGTGTTCATTGCCATATCGGTTTACATTCAGGTCTAGTCGGGTTTAAAAAATATATACGATGGGTCGGACTCGGGTCTAACATTATCGGGTCTGTCTCGGGTTCGGGTAAAAAGTGATTCGGGTCATTTCAGGTCGGGTAAAGATCTTTGGACCCGAGAAGACCTCTAGTTGTCGGTGTCTTTGTCTTTCTCCTCCTTCTGTAGTGCAGTCAAGATTTCCTCTTTGAGGCTGTTGTGATTCAAGGTTTTCAGGCTGTTACAAAGCTTAAATATCACACACTGCCTAACATGGTATGTTCAAACAACAGAAGGCAATACTTAAAGAAACTAAAGGCCTGATTTGCTGAGAATTTGGATTGTTTATCTATTCCATTTATTGTTCTTTTACTGAAAGGTTTATATTCATAATGACCAAACTTTGTGCTTATTATTAATAAAGTGCTAGTAATATATGTGTTCAATAAACATTTAGTTTGGACCTAGAAATGTGTAGGCTAGATTTACATTTACATTTATTCATTTGGCAGACGCTTTTATCCAAAGCGACTTACAAGTAGTATTTTTTTTACAGTGGCACATTACTGCAGAGCAATCAGGGGTAAGGTGTCTTGCTCAAGGGCCCTTCAGTCATGACCTGCTGGCACTGAGATTAGAACCGGCAACCTTCTGATCACAAGCCCAACGCTCTAACTCCCAGGTCACAACTGGCCAAACAGTCTAAATGTAAATATAGCTTTAAAATAATCCAACGGAAATATTTTGCAATACTTTTCAGTCACCATCGGTAATGTGACATTATGTTGCACATTCCGAAAACAGAAAAATACAAATTAATATTAAAGGTTTAGCAGTGCAGTGCAGCACAGCCTTGTTGCAGTAGACGAACTAAGAGACTCACGTCGGCCATGCATGCAGTGAGTTCTGTAATACAAATGGTCAGTGTAACGCACAGCATTTCTGAACAGAAACAAACATGACAGCAATTAATTGCAAGGCTCTTAGGTTCAGCGTACCTCCAAAAGGCACTACACCTTAGGTCAGAAAGAAGGAGATGTAGAAAGACACATTAAAAGAGCGAGTGAGAAATAGAGAGAGAGACGAGGGGGAGGAATCAGCAGGATATTGTATTTAAGAGCCAATTTCCCTGAGTGATTCCATTAAAACTCTCCAATGTGGCAATTATAGCATGAAGTGAAAAACGTCCTACATCATTAGGTGCCGATGTGAGTCTGGTCAGCAGTGATGAAGTGCGTGCGTGTCTGTGTGTGTCTGTGTGTGGCCTTGTTTTTATATCCGGGTGGGACCTAAACCTGAATGCAAACCAACCCATTGGGACTCGTGTCAAAAATAAAAGCGTATAAATTGTACGGAACAATATTGACATTTCTGAAACTCTAAAAATGCAGAGTCATCTTTAGGTTTATGGGTTGGGGATAAAATATACAGTTTGTACAAATCCTATTATATTAAAGTCATTATGCCTATGGACTGTCCCCACCCATAAATAATAAACCAGACATGTTCATGTGTGTGAGAGAGAGAGAAATCTGAATAAGGAAAGCACAGTAAAGGCAGAAGTAGGACAGATTCAGGTTGACACAGTATATCTACTGATGACACCATCAGAAAAACATAACTGAACTCACAGGAAATGTAAGCTTAAACGCAAACTCTACCGGGAAGAATCAAACGTAACAACATCATCTACGTATGGTTCTAGCCAATTATCACTTAACCCTAAGAGTATATAAGTACGCTACTCACCCCCTTCTCATTCGCAGACATCGAAGTCGTAAACTTCGCCCTGGTTTCTTCTCAAGCCACTAAAGGAGACAGCTATGAAAGGACTTTTTTTCCCAGAAAAGTCATCTACTGTCGGCTGCTGTTGCTCTGAGGAACCCAGAAGCTCAACCTGAGTTAATTAGGTTTATGAATGAAGCTGTAATCAGTAGTACTCAGTATTATGCCGGATGTAATGAAAACCCCTTCATTTATTTGATACTTGATTATCCCTCACATCACTGTGACTTCCCTGTCCATCCAGCAGGGTGCAGGAGAGGCCTATCCTTCTTTTAGTGAGGCGCATCTGACCACTTTTCATGTAAAGATTGTAGACGGATAGAAGAACTTTGACAGCAAATGAATCATTCCATATCGTCTCATTTCTGTGTTAAAACAGTATAGACACTGTAACGACTGTGAAAGGGAAGTCCTTGACTGGAATCTTGTTAGTATGTTTTCATTATTTAGATTTACACTGTAAAAAAAGTCTTTAGAAATTACAGCATTACTTACTGTAGATTTACATTTGTGTAATTTACGGGCAACGGTTTGTTCAAAGATAAATGATCATTAAACATTAACAAGTCTTTATCCTTGCAGAAAAAAAACTATAAAATAACAGCCTCATGCAAAGCATTCTGGGAACCAAAATTTGAAGAATAAAAAAACAGTGTGGATTTCCTGCTCTCAGAATGCTTTGCATGAGGCTGTTATTTTATCGTTTTTTTTCTGTAAAGATATAGTGTTTAATGATCATTTATCATATCTTCTTTATCAAACTGTTGTCAGTGAAAATGGAATCTACAGTAAGTTACTGGCATCTACAGTAGCTGCATAACAGCAAAAGCGTTTACAGTAAAGATGCAGAGGTCACCTAGATCAGTTCAATTGTTTGGACTTGTTTAGATTGTTTGTAATCTAAACAAATCTTTTTTGTTATTTGAAAATCATCCCTTAATGTGCTCTGTTTATTTTGTCGCGTTCACATTCCATCTTGCTATTTTCGAACCTGTGATGTCTGCCATCAGTAATCGTGTGGGTTCTTTTGATACGCTTTCCCACATCAATGTCTCTCTGAATCCAGCTGTACTTTCACCTGACCGGTAATGTCATACACCCACATGGTCCGGCAAAGTACACGCTTTTCCACACATAATCCCTTAATCCAGCCAGGACCGGACCAAAGAGAGAGAGAGAGAGCAGTGGGCATTATTGTACAAGATGTAAATCCAGGTGCGTGGAGTGTCTGGGAGGGGGAGATGAAGAGAGATGAGATGACAGATTAAACAGCTCAACATGTATCTGTGTGAAAATGTGTACACCTAAGTCAAATACACTATAGAGTAAGACATGTAAGATATTCCTCCTCTGCTGTCCTGTCGAAAGCTTGACTCTGTATGTATTTATTAAAGAAAAGTGTTTTAGGTCCACTATTTCACCACTTGTACCTTTTCCATCAACTTTTTCCTTCAGTGTGCAAAATACATTATTTAAGGTACAAATATGTGATTCAAAAATCATGATTTTTTACTGTGAATTCCAATGAATTTCAATCAAACTGCCGTTGGTTTGATTTTATTTATGCCATAATAGCTCCGAAAATGCAGCTAACACAATAAAAAAATTATAACAAAAACTAATTTTGGAACCAAACTCTTCATATTCTGTCTATCTTATAGTTTCTCGAATGAATATGAGGCCATGATATCTGCAGAAAGTTGTGACATAATTGGATGGAGTTCGGCATTAGCAGTATGTGCTGGTTTTGTTATAGGAGTCTAAATTTGACTGCATCTCAAAAGAGTGTGCAAGTACTGGGATGTAAAACGCATAACAGAGGTGTCAGTTCTTTTGACTGTTTTGCATGGTTGTAAACCAGATTGACATTAAATACTTTACAGATAGGGACCAAAGTAAATGGTTCAAAAAGGAAACTATAAAATATTTGCGGTAGACTACATGGTATTATTGCAATTTCTCAGTAAGATGTACATTGATGACCACCCAAAAAACTCAAAATGTTATGATTTCTTGTGCTGAAAATGAATTTCTGCAGCACCCGTCACACCACAGGTCTTATTCATTTACAAGTTTGAAAATGTCTCATTTATCTCCTGTTGAGAAGTCCAGATTACTGCTCACCCCCATCAACATTCAAAACGATTTTTGACAAAATATTATGGCAAATTAATAATAATAACACCAATATATTTATATATACTGTAAAATATCCACAATCTTAACTGGCGTACTTATCTGTAAAAAGATAAATAATACCAGATCATTTGTTATAACTTCTGATAACACTGTCCACTTCCTTTTAACCATTATGATTAGGGATGCATTTTACGAGTACCAATGATTTTTTTCTGGTACTCGCCGATTCCCATGCCTGTACCTTTTCACAACACAGTGAGACTAATAAACAATTCCGCCTTAAACACTTTATGAAAAAAACATCTTGTGTTAAGCTTTTCACAAACTTTTAAAGCAAATTTCAACCGATGTGCATCCTTTATTTTGATTGAATACTTTTGAAAACAAACACTCGGACACAGAATGATCAATGGATGGAATGTTTTTCGACAAAGCGTATATTTGCAGAGGCTTCAGATGAGTGGCTGTGTAACCTCACAGCATCGACGGCATCTCTTTTATTTGTTTTTATTACAGGAATGTTTATACAATGTGTGCAAACTTGTAAGAGTTTCAAAAGTTGTCTGATAAGCTGTGGACACAGGCAATGACGCGCTCGTGAGAAAACCGCTTTGTGTATTAGAGGGATGAAGATGGGGTATAGAGAGAGAGAGAGATCAAAGCACACGAGAGCTGGTCTAGCGATGTACTACGGCCTTCATTCCCGGCTCAAAAAATGTTGGGTTGCTATGGAAACGCCTGTTGAACGAGGCTGCTCTGAATCTTTCAGTAACTCCTCGTTTCAGTCTAGCTAAAGTTGGCATTACTTATTCAGAGAATACACTCGACTGTGTGCTGCATCCAAAACCTTACACCAATCTTATTGTCTCTCTCAAGCACTTATGTCATTAACAGAGCAGAACATCTTGACAGTACAGCATCATACTTAAAGTAAAGCAGCCTGATGACATAAACCCAAGACTATAAAGTGCAAAGAAATACACTTCTTAACACCTATCCAGTCTCTAGAAGCATTATGCGTGGGTAATGCACTATTCAAAATCATAAAAAATAACAAAATAAATGCTCCCCTTATTATTGAAAACAATATTTTCTGATATTTCATCATTAAAAAAAGAAACTTAGAAAGAACAAATGAAACGTGAGCCATATAGCCACACAGCCTAATGGTAAGAGAGTCGGACGTATGACCAGAAGGTTGCCGGTTCATTTCTCAGGGCCGGCGGGTTATGACTGTGGTGCCTTTGAGCTGCAGCGATAGCTGCCCACTGCTTCTGGTGTATATGTTCTCATGACTTGCAGTGCGTGAGGTCACTACTCACTGGACAGGTTAAGGTCGCCATAGCTGACAAATAGGTCTCTCTCAGAGTCATCAAGAACTGGCCAGTGGTGCAGAAAGAAGAAGCCAGTGGCTGTGGCTTGGGTGGATGGACACAGCATGGGCTGCCAGATGACCTTATAACAATGCGACACACACCCAGGTCTGATCAAACTTTGGCTGAGGGTGTCTTGTGATAAAGGGCAGAAACACCCAATGAGGCTGTGGTCCACAACTGACCATGTGTCGTGTGATTGGAACCATACAAAGGGGATTATCAGCAGCACCTCACCAAAAGGAACCAGTGAAACCTCAGAACTCCTTTCCTCTATTCATATTCTTGACTGCTTCCCGCTGCATAAGGCATTTGGGAAATGTCCTATTGGGCAATTCAACTGTGCTGAAATAGTGGGATTATAACACCTAGTCCTATTAAGCGAATCTGCAGTAATTACTATGTTGATTACATTTATAATAACATTTAGTTAGATGAGTGTTAGAGAGACAGTATTAAACAGTTTTGTGTGTTTAATTTGACGCATGAGTGAGTAGTGCAATACATTAACAGTATGCATGCATTCATCTGTTTCTTATGCTTCTATGATCATCAGTACATACCAATGTATGTTGAGACATTCACGTAAAAGTAATTTATCAGCAAATAATCAATGATTGCAAATAAATGCACCACAAAGAACGCTGGAAAATGAACAAGACAAACAATTTCAGTCAGTAAGAGATTTTATCATATCATTTATACAGGAGAGGGTAGATAACATTTTATTTAATGAGCAGCCTTTATAGAAAATCATTCAAACACACATACAACACAGAAAAGCCATTTGTATTTAGGAAAATAACATTTTGTTTCAAAAACATCCTCATAATAAAGCACAGAGTTTTACAGAGATTTATTTTATCAATTTACCTGCGAATGTAAACTAGTAACTTTGTATTAGCACCTACTGTACTATTGCTCTTTGTCTGACATATCGCTTATTGGTCGCCGAACTCTTTGTAAGTCGCTTTGGATAAAAGCGTCTGCTAAATGACTAAATGTAAATGTGAAACGAATGGACTTCAATGCAATGTTTTGAACAATAGAGCCCTCCTTGACCGAGTCACTTCCGCATGCCATTCTTCCAACGGACGTCTATGCGAGTGTCAAGACTTTTTTTACGGCTCTAAAAAACTGTGTTTTTAAGTTTTAAAAATCATTTTAAATTTCCACAATTATTTTTAAATGTATTAAAATGAATAAAAAGTCCCTGTGAACCAGAAGTTGCAAAAGTTTTTACGTCCGTATTGACGCGTTTCTTTCTGTGCGATCTGATTGGATGTATAAAAACAGCCGTTTGATTTTGAAATGTAACTGGCAGCAGACGGACAGTTGAAAGGGAGGAGTTAACGGATGCTCCGCCCAAGCCATCTAACATACGTCATCTATGACGGATAGTCATTGCAGGACGGAAGTGCTTTTTCCGATTTTAACTGAAGATTATGAGGGCACACGATTTTGAAAAAGAGGATGATAAACTGTTTACAATAAACTTTAATATTTCGTGAAAAATAGGCATGTTCATTTTTTATTTCAACGGGGCTTTAAGAATTGTTCTAAATTTACTGTAAAACAACAGCGGAAGCCACACTTTTTATCTAAAACACAAGTCTTCCAGCTGAAGGGTTAGTTCAAAGCAGGAGCTCTATAGGGATCGAGCCCCTCCAAACTTCCTATACTCTAGTCTATACGGACACAATGGGCAGTTAATACTATGTTGGTAGCTACTGCCTGATGAAAGTGCACGTGAAAAATAATTAGGATCCAGACCCAGCGATGTTGTGCTTTGTTTGTGTACCCATATATAGCAATATATAATATAACTGTGGCGATTTATTGACACTTGATCTCATGTCTTCTGTTAGAGCTATAACATTATGATTCATCAGCTCTCATGTGAAGGGCTCTGGAAAGCTCCAGCTGCTTTGGGTGAGGCCACGGAGCGATCTATATTTCAGCGCTGCATGCAACGTGCCGCTCCCCATTCATCGCTGCCTAACAAACAGTGGGGTTGGCTCATTAAAGCGATGGGAGCATCAACTGCACCTTTAGCATGAATGATTCATCCGAGTTGACTTTTTGAAGCGTCCCCTTAGAACACCCTGCGCCGGCTTATTGGCCCAACCCAACATGCTTCACTGACATGGGGGGCTTGCAAATGAAATGCTCAGACTGCTGAAGACCCAAGTCAAGTGCCCTAAATTAACACTGATGTCCAAGTCATGAAATGTTTATTCTCATACAATAGCACTGTTCCTGAATTAAACATATTGGCCTTCCTCATGTCAGAAACATGTTTTTGGACTGGATTGACAAAGACAAGGCTCTAAACTATCCAAGATCTAAATTGGAAAGACATGGAAATACAGTGTATGTGTTATATTGTCCCACAGGTCATCTTGTCTGCACTGAAAACCTCAGTACCAAAAAAAAGACAATATTCCGGCAGCAGGACGGCTGAAAAAAACATGTTTTCATGTTATTTTACACCCAACCTGTACATTTGCAGTCTATTGCTGTAATCTGACTTTTTTTTACTGCATTTCAAAAATAAAAAGGGGAAAATTCTGTTTGATAAAACAGTAACATTCGGTACAAAGTCAGAGATTTTTACAGTTAGATTTAGTCATTTAGCAGACGCTTTTATCCAAAGCGACTTACAGAGAGTTCAGGGAGCAATAAAGCAATATGTCGTACAGGTGCAATAATACAATTGAATACAAAACACAGATACAATGATAGTCCTGCATGTATAGGCAAGCATCGGTGACTTGAATCAGATATTGGCTATTTCTCACATCCAACCCATCAATCATAAACACCTTCAGCATTACTGCAAGATCTCTCTAGTTTCAAGGGATACTTCACCCAAAAATGTCATCTTCAAAATGTCTTATTTTGTATTCAACAGAGCAAAAAAATATAAAGTAATTTCTCCTACTATGGGAGTCAAAGGGGTGGTTATAAGCATTCTTCCAAATATCTTACTATGTGTTCATCAGAACAAAGACATTCATACACATTTGGAACAACTTGAAAGAGAGTAAATAATGACAGATGGGTGAAGTATCCCTTCAAGGCAATAAACTGTTTTTGCATATGTTCTTAAACCAATAGATTGAGGTCACAAATATATACAGTCAATCAAATCTTTTAAAAAATAACACAGTTGTGTATCTAAGGATTATGTCCTTTATTGAGTATTTCTAATATCATTGTCATATTCTGCATTTTTTTTCCAATATTCCCTCCTAATTGTCTCCATATGTTCATTGTTACCCCTATAAAGAGATAGTTCAGTGTATATTCAGTCATTATTTATTCACCCTCATGTTGTTCCAAACCTGTACATGTATGCGACTCTTTCTTCTGTGGAACACAAAAGAAGACATTTTAAGAAATGTCTCTGGTTTTGTGTTCATACAATGGAAATTAATGGGGTCCAGTGATGTTTGGGTACCAACGTTCCTCCAAATCAAAGTCACATAGATCCCTTTGCTTCTTATGAATAGTTACCATCATTTTTCCCCGGTTCTGCGTCAGGCCTCATCATTTTCAAGCTGTTCTGCTGGTAGTTTCTTGTTTCATGGCCATGTTTGTGTTTGCTCTGGTTTCTTAAACCAAAAAACCGCACACTCGTTCTCAGAGATTCACTGCATTCGATCTGTTTCTTTAAACCACAGCATTAGTAGACTCATAAGGTACTGAATTGCACAGAATATTACAAATCCATGTTGCACAATCCTCACACAAGAAAAACTTGCTGTAATTCACACTGACTTACAGTTGAACCGCCCCACATGGGTAAATGTGCAATATAGTTATGTTCAGTTATTACACAGAGGAGAACGTGGGGGGTGTATCCCTGGAGAAAGGAGCTTTCTGGAAGGCCAGCTCATCATTCCCATTAACAAGAGAACAGAGAAACATTTTCGGGGGCGGTTATGTGGTGTATAATAAGCATTTATGAGGATGTGTAATGTACTGTACATACCAAAGCAAAATTAGTTTCCTGTATGACTGGCTTATAGTTCCTTAGCAAAATGTGAAAACTATGCCAAACCTGTATGTCAAGTAATTTCTCAAAATATCTTCATTTGTCTTCTTCTTTAGCTTTGTCATTTCAACAGAGCGAAAAATAGAGATGCGGTCGTCTGCGTCTGTCATGACATGCCTACAGAGGAAATCGATAACTTCAAGGATCATCTCAAGAGTTAGTGTGGTTGGGGTGACAAAAGAAACAGTGAAACATCACAGTGCAGCTCTGACAAAAAACCTGCTCTCATCCAGTCAGATTCAAGGACTGAAACGAACTGTTGTATAATCATGTTTATAACCTTGTGCAATTCCGTCGTAAGTGTATTTCATTAAACTTTGCTTATAAACCTGAGGGAAACATTGTAATTATTCTTTAATGTTCAACATTATGTCAGAGTGTCAATACATCCCTTTAAACGGACACAATTGCATTTTTATTTTTTAGATTAGCATCCGTTCATCACATCAAGATCCTTCCCAGTGTTGGCCCGTCCAACAGGCAAATACAGGCGATTGCGTTAGGTGATGTCAAATACGTCTTATTGCGCATGCTTGGAATTTTTAGGATTATGGGTAATGTAGTATCTCATAACAACGTCATGTTCACGTTACATCAAGAAATGCTCCTCATCTTAATTATTAAGAGATAAACAACGATTTGTGGGTGTTAAATACACGACAGCTCCGCTATTCTTCTCACTATCACATATGTTTGCACTGTGTGTGTACTTTCTCCTGCGATGGAAGCTCCTGCCGCCAAGTCAAATTCCTTGTGTTTAAACATACTTGGTAATAAAGCTCCTTCTTATACAGCAGAGCACATGTCTATGGCATCACCGTCTCTGATTTTTGCACAGACGAGTTGCTACGGAAACCGGACGTGGTAATACACTGACCAAAACAGAGGCGCGCAGTTACAAGGCTACACATTTGCCAAAAACACGGTTGCGTGACGACGTCAGACTCGAAACAACAAGGATTTAGTGAAAGCATCTTCTGCACAGCCATGTTTGTTTCGTAGGTCATGCCCCAGCTAACAGTTACGTTGTGACGACGTACAGGACCGGACAGTATTCGTTGCCACGTGGTACCTAATAACGTTTCAGCGACGTAACTTTGTGATTCCCATATTCGTCGTGACAACGTCACATTGTACGTTGTTGGGACATGGTGATTACGTCCTGAAGACATACTTGGAATGTACCATATTCGTCGCAGGGACATACCAAATAACGTTTTGTGGACATGATGAGCACGTCCAGACAGTCACGTTGTTAAAATCATATTTTTTACTTATACGATTATCATCCCTCACATGGAGGATTAAATTAATTTGTGATTTAATCTGTGCGTTATTACATTGTATGCGTAATTGGAGTAATTCTCTATTAAAATATGTATAAAGCACACTATAACAATTATAAAACTAAACGTTCAAATGACGCGAGCGCGCGTCTCTTTGCAGTAGGCTACAGAGAAGGCGCTCACACTAAATAAAAAGAAAAGCTGATTTAATTGTGGTATCGAATTAAACTCCTTTAATTGCTGTCAGAAGTGGGATTTATAGCATTCGTCTTGACATTTCTTCAGATTTCTTTTAGTGTATTACAGCTATTTGTTGCAAATGGGCTAAATGCAAGAACCTGGTTTGGTATTCGATATTCATCCTTTGGCCAAATGTTTCTTAATTATTCAGCTTCAGACAAAAATTTTCATTTCCGTGCATCCCTATTTGTAATCAGACCATTCATAGGGATAAGAAGCGCTAATAAGATGAACAACACATCATATGAATCCCCTTTCAATAGATCGACAAGCATCAGTTGTTTTATACAAAAGCTTGTACATCAGTACTCATACTTCATGAAAAGAACACTATTTTAAAACGATGTACAGTATTTATTAAAAAATGTATCCTAAACTGTGTACGATATATCATTTGATATTCAAAATTGATAGTTAGCATTATCTAACTAGCCGAACAAATGTTAGTTTACACTACAGATTACAATTGGTACATTACTATTTTGGTGTATATAACTAACACTAAACAGAAGACTATAGTATTTTTATTATAGCTTTCAACGTATAGTCTAATTGTTTATCATTTCTGAAGTAGCATGACGATCCACTTATGTTGGGTCTAGGTTGCCAAGCAACATCACTTTATTAATCTATTAATCTGAATTACTGGATCTAATCATTAAATGATTCTTTCCGTGGTAACAATATAAACAAACGAAAAGTGACCTAAACTTAACTTCCGGTAGACCTCCACAAATAATCAATAATTAATAGTTTTAATTTCATTTCAATTGTTATATTACTATCCACTAGCGAGACCGAAAAACCAAATGCAGACCGGAAGATAAAGTTGGGCTCAACGCGTGCGTCTGATAAAGCCGTCTATAATGTAAATACAATAATATACTGTAAAATGACTGACACCACACAGGCATTCTCATCGTTCATTAATATGACGGAATAACTAAATTAGCCTTTATGGCCCTTGAGTTTTCCAAAGTGCAACAGAAGCAGTTCTGCTGTTTCGTTACCTCCTCCGGTCCTCAGACACATATAACTTTAATCTTTATCATCATCTTAAATTAACGTTGTTCTTTCACTAAAACAGAATTTGCTAATATGGTTTCTTCGTATCAGCCTCGCCGCAGCTCTCCTCAGTGGACATCACATAGAATTGAGAGTCTGTGATTTATTTATTTATTTTCCATCAATACTGCATTTAAAAAGCAGATGAAGGTTGAAAACATTGTTTTATGTCCATCATATCTCATTTTGGTGATCTAATTAGAGACCAGCGCGATTAAATGAGGCCAAATTATTATGAGCTCCAACAGGACAGGGTAGCCTACTAATATGCTCAAGTTTGTGTAAATGCATTTTTCCTGCTGACAGACTTAAAAAATGTTACGCTGAATGAGCCGCAGGTATAGATGTGTGTGTTTCAGGGCATGAGAGAAGTCCGCAAAAAGAGAGCAACCGTCTTGCAAACATTTCACTGCTAAATTGCAAGAATCAACGCAGCCAGAAATGAAGAAAACTTTCAAGTCTCTGGATCTCCATCGAGATTAATAATGCAACAAAGAGTTGAGCGAGCAAGCGAGTGAGCAAGAGAGCCTGGCAGCCATAGCTTCACTCCAACGCTTGTTTTAATGGACTTATTCTACAAGACTGCTCTCAGTGATGTAAAATGTACTATTGCAATGAGAACCTTGGTCAATCTGTGGCTGTGCCAATGATAACAGGCAAACCTTTTACCAGAAGGCTCTAATCCCATAGAGGCACTGACAAATCATGTGATTACATTGATTCGACTTAAATAGAGGACAGGGTTTGTGACGTGTGTAGGCTGCGGTAATCTTGCGGTTTTTGATGCTTCGCATTTTATTTTTGTATCAAAAGAAAGGTTTAACTTGCGTGCTTGTTTTCCAGCACCAGAACTCTCAAGAGTTTCCATTTCACATGAGTGGGATCTTCAGATCATCAAACACAGATCTCTGTAGGGTTGAGAAAGGAACAATTCAAATGTGAAGCTTCTTTAAATAACTCCCTGAGGAACAAACAGACACATAATGAAGACTATCAGAGAAGCATTCTTATGTATCTGCAAACGGGCCATGTAACCAATGCTAAAGTGACCAATATGCGGACGGTAATTGGAGGGTTAGTGGACTCGCAAATGTTATGGTCAAAAGAATGAAAGAACCCTTAAAGCATGTATAATCCATAGAACCGTAAGAACCGTAATACTTTTACAAAGATATTTGGATTTTGAACAACCATTGACGGTCACTCTGCTTTCTAGACTCAGCTAATTACTACATTAGCTATTAGCGCTAATGACAGGCACTTCGAGCGCCATTGTTTGATTCCAGATGGAAGTTTGTGTTTTTTGAAAAGCTTCCACTATGATGGTATGCCACAATGATCAGGTACGGTGTGTGCATGTGTGCATGAGACTAACCAAACTTTCAGACCCAGTCCTTTTGTTCCTCCGCTAACAAGGACCGAAGCTTTTACATCTACGTTGGTTCAGCGTGCTTGCAGGGAACAGCACTCACTGGTTTGTATTCGGAGCTGAAACGCTTTTCACAAGCAATGACGATGCTCTCAGGGGGAAATCGGGCAAGTTTTTCTAACAAATCCTCACACAAAGAAAATCCTCATATCCAAACATTTAAAAAGAAAAGTAGGCGCAGACTTTCGAAAGTGAAGTACAGCGCAATCTTGCAAAGATTGTCAACCAAATTCAGCCGAAGTCAACATGAATTTCTATATACAGTAGGCTATATGGTCTTGTTTTATGTGTTATGCTTTATGCTCCTCAATGAAAAAATAACCGGTAAACCAGTTTCTAATGATACTAGTCGACTAGATCTCGGTAAACTTTGAACTCACTAATAGTTTTAATCTCACAACATTTCTCCATCACACCTCTTCACTTAGCGGCATGAGACCGAAATAGATATGAAAAGAGTGAACAGAAAATAGATATGAGCCCATAAAAAAGTATTACATCCACATCTGCGTGCGCATTCATGTGTTTGTGTGTGTGTGTACCTGTATGTTCAGGGACAGCAAGGCCTCACGATGCAGTCTTTTGTTGTGTCCTTTTGAGAGTGCTTGGAAAGACTGTCAGCTGTATATAGAGCGAGAGAGAGAGCGAGAGCGAGAGAGAGAGAGCACAAAAGGAATGAAATATTATGGCAGCTGGGCCTCAAGGCCTTTGAAGGCAGTTGCATCCACAGACCTGCCCTCTAAACACACGCTTCAGTCTGCGCCAGCTCTACCCCATTGTCATTCTCCGAGTACGGCGAGAGACTGGCACACCAAAAGGCCATCGTAAACCCATGCATTATAAATATCCAACGATTTCAGGCACAGTCTGTAGCAGCTTTGAGAATGCATTCAATCTTATCTGTATTTCCATTTAAATCTGATACAGAGCCCCTCCTCTATGGGCAGCATCCTTTTTAGCGAAACAAAGCGTAACGCAGCGCTATGCTGACACACAGACAATCGGACATGTTTTAGATGGATATAAGTGGAGCAGATGAATCCGTGTATCCTTCGTTCAGTTGTTTTTTTATTTAAAATTGAAAGTTGAAAAATGAGAAACGGCTGCTTTTGTGTTTTTATTTTTTTAACAAAACAAGAATTCAGCTCGATTTATCGTTAGAAGAATGAATAATCAGCTTGAATATTCTTTCTCTAAATGTGGTCGGGAATGAAGCTCCCCATTCTGCTGAAGATCAAGAATAATAGTCCTCATCTGCTGCAGTTGTACATATTCTTAACGCGGATATGGCAACTACAGTTCATTTATTTCTAAACATACAGCCAGACTAACGAATGCTTTGACACAAGCCATATCGGGGCAGCGCCTATAGCCTGCCTATACAGGGCTTTCTACTGTGTAGCCGACAAATACATCTTACATCAGTTGGGTATATGGCAGGGTTTTATGACTCTCAGCTTGGTCGCCCAGTAAGAAAAAAAATGAAGATACGTAATTAAATAAAATTAAATTCAATTCAATTTTATTTATATATGGCTTTTCACAACTTGCATTGTTCCAAAGCAGCTTTACAGGGAAAAACGAAAAACCCAAGAAAGGGTAAAACACACTACATGGAGTGTTATATAATAAATCCAATTATTCTAGTAAATACTATCTAATGTCAGCATCTCCTGGTGGTTTATTTAGCATATTTGCATTAAGTGAATGCTTGGCTGAAAGCTAAATCGGTTATATTGTTAAACAAGGAATAATAATGCATTGACTTTGCTATTAGTAGAACTATTAGTAGATGACTGACAGCCGGAGCACAACAGAAATATTGAAACACATATAAGGTTTTATAATGTAAGGTCAAAAGGACCTGCTATGCGCTCGCACACAGGACTGCAACGCAAAATGTTATACGGTGAAAAAAAATAATACTAACCCTGTCTCTACCTCTTAACAGGTATTGTTCTGGCTTTGTGGAAACTATTATTTTGGTATTAGCACTTATTGTATTACTGCTCCTGTAAGACATATCGCTGTATTGCACTGTGAAGTCGTTTTGGATGAAAGCCTGCTAAATTACTAAATGTAAATGTAGGCCACTAGCCTTGCCACATGGTTTGTATATATTGTAACATATAATCTATTGTACGCTTGCAATATTATTTTATAACTGCCACCAGATTAACCACCTTGGAGATGCGGTATGGAACAATGAACCTGGGTGCCAGCTTGGTTAAATAAAAAACATAAAAGCAGCCATTGTCTCATTTTTCGATTTTCAATTTTAAATCAAAAAACGACTGAACGAATGATGCACGGATTCAGATGCTTCAATGCGGTGAATTAAGAGCTTTTGTCACTTTATCAATTAACAGCCTTGCTATTGAATGTTTATTTTGGGGTGAGTCACATTTTTTGAGGTTTACGGTTATATTTCAGTTTATAACTTTATTGAAACAGTCAGTCACCATTGCAGAGAGTCATTCATGTCAGGGTCATTTAATAATTAGCTCACAAGGTGAGCTCCAAGTTAATCGTTACGCTTTCTCAACACATATGCTGAGATTGTCCTCTCTTCGTATAATACGAGAATGCATTTCTGATTTGAGATTGGACATTGCATGCTGGGAAGGGCAGAGTGCAGAGATATGCTTCTCAACTTAATGGGCACTCTGTCATTGTAATGAATTAGGACTACAATAGACTCAAAAGATGAATACATATTCTGTTGGACAGTTTTTTCGATGCCATTTCGCATTTTATACACACTTTATTTCCAAAAAGAGATGACTCCCTTTAAAGCATTAAAATCATGTTTTTTTCATTTTGTATTCCAATGAATATCGACCAAACTTCAGCTGGTGTGTTTTGATTTAAGCCATGATAACAAAAATAATTCAGCTAACTAACACAACAAAACACTGTACAAACATGATAAAAAAAACATGATTTATGAAGAAAAACTGAGTTATCTCTTTTTGAAAATAAAATCTTAATTTGTATCAGAAGTCCTAATGTCCAGTACAGATTTATTTCACCCAAATATAAAAATCATAATTTACCCACGCTCATGCCCTTCTTTGGTTAAACACAACACAGCAATGTTTGATGTATACTGAAACACAGTGTAAGAAACTGTATAAATAATAAATAATCGATCGCAAAGTTCATCATGTTAGAAACAAACAGGATTGAAGTTCATGACGCCATTTTTTTCACGATTAAACTCCAAAAGACAAAGGTGCTTAAAGGTTCTTCACATCATCACGTCATTGTTATCTGTTATTGTTACTGTTTGCAAAAGCTGACTATGGATACATGATGACAGGTCATATCTTTAGCAGTAAATAATTTATAATAATAATTATCCAAAGGACAAGCACCAGGAGCAACCTGACATCGTGTTCAAAGGAACAACGGTGATAGAACATGGCTTGCTCAGAACGGGTCTCCAACAACATGTTCCCTTGAGAAAATTTATATTTAACACAGTGATGACTTCGTAAGAATCGGTGTTGGTTCAAACTAGCAACCTTATCAACTGAAGTGTTTCCTGACAATTTGACAAAACAAAAATGCTTTTTATTATTTCAAAATCCATTCATGCTTTTTAAAAATCTTTACATTTGGAAACATTTGTGGTCATCCTCTTGTTAACCTCTCAGTATTACTGATGCTAAAATCTAAAAGGTCACACTGAGTCTATTCTTAGCCTCAGGAATGGGCAAAGGTCAGTCAACTTGAGGTTTCATCATCATGTATTTTAAAGCACTCCAGCTATGAATTTTGTGCTGTTTGGTTTGTTGTTTTGTTCGTTTTCATAGTCAAGTGAGCACTGCACACTGATGACAGTTTAATGTAAATGACTCATTTGATGTTTTTATGATTAACACGGTTGACTTTAATGCAAGGAAATTGTACGATTTGCCTAAGGACAAACGTTTAGCAAGAATACTAAATGTGCTGACGTCTTGCCAGCATAATTCCTCGAGCACATATGTAAATTCCACGGCTGTGAATTATTGAGTGCTTGTAACATTTAAATGGAGGAAAATTTGCTCCACAAAGTCAACAAACGGTTTTAAGCCAGAAAATCCAGTAATTGCATCCCCAAACGATTGACAAAGTTTGTGTGCCGCAAAAAGACAAGGTGACACAAACTAAAAACAAACCTCAAGCACCGCTCATGGATACAGCTCTGGGCAACTGAAAATTAAGCAGTGAGATTTAACTTTACCAATTCACAGAGAAACCCATTTAGGTTCAGGGACCCTTGGAAACAGAGAAGATCCATCCTCTCATTGATCCTGCAGTCAGACTCCCCCAGCGCTGAGATGCACTGAATCTGTATTCGGGCTGCCTGTGAGTGACACACTGCTGGAAAAAAGAGAGAGAGAGTCTGAAGCCGGTCTGCGAGGCAAAGCGCTTCAGGCGTTCTGCGGCTCTGGGCCTGACTGATGAAAGGCAATGAGTAGATTCAACAAGCGCAGACAACAACACTGCAGGACCTGAAAACAGAAGCCAGACCGTGCAGCAACACTCACTGAAGTTTCTTTGCAAACAGACTGGGCCAAAGGGCCACATTAAGCCACATCAGGGACGTTGTTGCGTTTGGCCATTTTAGTTTCTTTTACATTGAAGCAGAGCCAACGTAGTTCGACAGTTCTTTTGGTCTCGTAACTGAGGAAACTTGGGTGCGAATTTACTCAATACTTGGGTCACACTGTACTGTTTTATGGCACAGACGCATTATTCCCAACCCAGTCATGGTCAAACTTAAAGAAATAGACATTTTGATTATGTCGTTTCAAACATATACTGTATGATGTTTGCTAGGGATGCTGTTTCCGATTTTAACAAACAACTATAGCCCGATTCCGATACGTTAATATTACTTATTTGCACATCTCAACTTACATTTTCTGAAGCCTTACAATGACTGAGTGAAGAACAGACTCAGATATGTGGAATGAAGACTGAGACATTTTTTCAGCCTGTTCCCAACATACAGCTTCGTACTGTTTTAAAGGCTTGGAATAACTTTCATGATACTTCTATAGAGTTTTCTTGCTCTAACAAAGGCTTTCAAGCGTGTTCATTATAATGAAGTTTTTACCACCCAGAGAAAGCTTAAGGGTACATTGAGGCCTCTCTATCGCCATCTCTGCTTCAAACACAAAACTGCAGGTCAGTTTACATATGACTTGACTCAAATGACTTCAAACTTACATTTCTTGCTAAATCATACCCGGCAGCTCTATTTAAAAATCCTTATTTTAAGCACACGTTGCGAATTGGTGTAAGTGAAGGTGACGTTTTTGCATTGTGACTTAATTCCTGCTCACGAATGGAGGAATCCATTCTTAATGTCAGTGATAAACACCATACATAGCAAATAAACACAGCCTTTAGTTTGCAGACAAATGCAGGAGCTCTGAACTATATAACAATAGAGAGGATCCAGTATGGCACTGATGGATTGTCCCATGGCAGATGTTGAATGGCGCAGGTGTCTGTGCCATGTTTGTCTCTGCATGGTGAAAGCAGGATTTGTCTCACTTTTGGCCACTACAATTTTCTGTGACGGGGCGCAGCACCAGCTCTGGTGTTTTCGTTAAACAAATGACCAGGTTACATAATCAGCCTGCCTTCGATTGCACAGCCTGGCAGGTGCTGTTAACACGTAGCTGCGAGCACCACATCAAACCGAAGAGTGCTTTATAGTCATCATTACAGCAGCAACGTCGGGGGCGGGCAATCTGTCGTACTCAATCTGCAGAGCCACAGAGCGCTGAAGCCCAACGGCTTGTTATCTGCGCGCTGACTGCCGTCTATCCAGGTGGCTCCCATAATTCCCTTTAGAAGTGCTCGGCACATATGATACAAGCACTTACATTTTGACTAAAAACACTCCGTCCCACTCTATTGAGGTTCAAGGAAATAGTTTGCAAAACTTCTCAATTTAACAGTCATTCTATTAATATGAAATAGTCTGAGCTGTACAGTTTGTTAACTTTTAACTTAAGATGCATATGTGTATCAACTGTTTCTTTTTTTTATTAGTCCTAAACGAGAGGAAACATTCAAGACAAAGAACAACCTCTCAGCAATAGAAATGTGCCAAGGATTTTAGCCGCATCCCTTCGGATGCCCTCAAATGACTCTAGTTTAACACAACATGTTTTTTGGGAGCTTTATGACTCAGAACTTTGCTTAAAGTAGTTATGTAACCGAAGCACAAAACTGTCCAAATATCTTCCAAAGTTGCAGTCAAGAAGAAGTATCTCATGAACATTTGTCAGCTCTATTCATATTTATGTCTCTTTCTCATGACTCGGTACTTCTGCAACACAAAAGAACAGTATAAATAAGTCATTCTCTTTTTTCTCTCTTGATCTGGCATCAGCTGTTAAAGCAACTGAAACATGCAATATCTCCTGCTGGGCCATTTTTTATATCATTACAATTTGAAGCAGACTCTTTTAAAATCTTGCGGTAGTCCCATGTCTAAATAGTTGAATGGTTGGTTGAGATGTTAGAAAATCTTAAATTGAGTTTGAACTTAATATACATTTGAGACGATCCTTATCTTCTGTATGTAAACTGCCGCCCACCTTCATGTAGTGAAACTGCTACTTCTGAGTCAGGAAGGCAAAAACGTATATAACCGCAAGTAACCTGTACTTGAAAATAAAAGACATTTTTCAATATGATTGAAGTTAAATTCATGCCGATGGTTAAACTGCCTGTCCAATTCCTGTGTCTGATCATAACCAGGGCCAGACAAAACAATTTGCATACGTATTTACATATTTCTATGTATATTTGTTTATATTCTTATAAACACTATACACTGCATTGCAGCAGATGCACTGTCAACATTTTCCCTGTTCTCTATTTCCCTGACAAATTGTTTTTGCATATTTATAAGTCACTTTATATAAAAATGTCTTTTGAAAAATGTAAAGAAAACATGTCACCATAGATAAAGGTGAATAGATTTGTGACCAGTGTCAGTGTATCTGGCTTGATTTAATAAAAATATCAATTTGGCCTCCCCCTCTCTCTCTCTTTCTCTCCAGCCGGGTTGAAGTTTTGCATTAGAAACGAGTGATGGAAAAGCCAAACTTTTTAAATAAATTGTTAATTTACAAAAATGTTTTTACGCTCGCTTGAGGAAACGCATTTGACGAATAAAAACGTAATGTAACTGCACTATGAGATGGCGTAACCTGACCAACCAGAGTACTGATTTTGTTTCACAGCATCTGAGATGTTGCTATGGTCATTGTTAAATTACGTGTAAGTTATACATGAAAATTACCTTGTTTTGTTCAGTTGTTTCTCTTTTAATGACAGTTTATTAGGAAGTTAAGGTTGACCAGTTGGATGGAAATAATGCTTATTAAAATATTTTTTGCAATGTAAACATTTTGCGCATAAGCTAGATGTACAACTTTGGATGGAAACCTAGCTTCTGGCTCTTTTTCAGTGACATCTGCTGCTTTTGCGGTTGGCTGAAGTTTAAAGGACCACACTATATTGGTGTCAAAAATGTATCACTGTGGTTAAATACTTGTTTAATAACACCTGAGTAAATCATGGTGACAGTTGTAGCTAATATGTCAGATGTAAAATACAAACGGGTCAATGAAAACATAGCCGATGTAGTATGAGTAATACTGCAACCAGACACACTATATAGTTGCATTGTTGAAACACTCAGTAAGGACAGATATAATTTAATTTAATGTCAATATGCCATTTATAAGAAGCAGGAGTTTGCATTTTATAAAGAACCAGATACAAAGTCAGACAGGAAATTAGTCAATTTTCCTTGCATAAAGCTGATGAGTTTTCTCTGCTGGTAAATGCAGAATGTAGTAGAACAATGAGTTTGGTGTGTGGGTGGGTCGGTGACAAGTGGATACAATGTTTGGTTTTACTTGTGAAGGCCAAATGTCTTACAAATGTTAATACTACACACATACGTATGTAATACAAATATATACATCAAAATAAATATAAAACAGTGACTTGTGAGAAAATAAAAGTTTTATAAATTGGCCGCATCCAATTTTACTTTAAAGTAATAGTTCATGCAAAATACAAATTCTGTCATC
The DNA here is from genome assembly GCF_947034865.1 of Barbatula barbatula. NCBI lineage: Eukaryota > Metazoa > Chordata > Actinopteri > Cypriniformes > Nemacheilidae > Barbatula > Barbatula barbatula. Next base: position 22,851,663 of record NC_136769.1, on the reverse strand, counting down.
ATTTATTTCTGTTTCTTCCTTGAAAAAAAGGAATATATTTTGATAAATGTCTGGTTTTGTGTTCATACAATGGACGTCATGTGGACCAATGATGTTTGGTTAGTAATGTTCAAAATATCTTATTTGTGCTATCTTAAGTTTAGTTACACAAGTTTGCATGACATTCGGCCTTTATTTTATGAGGCTGCAAGGGTACATTTCTTTCCGCAATAAAACAAAACAACAATTTTATTCAACAATTTCAGACCGACGCAGAAGTGCAAAAAACATTTTTATTGGAAAACGTATCCGGTTACTTGGCTGTAACCTTGTTCCCTGAAAAAGCAGGAACGAGATGCTGCATTTCAAACGCTATGGGAGAACGTCTTTGTTCGACCGGTTGTGAAGCACGTGTGTCAAACACGGCAAAAATGTTTTTGGCTTTAAATAACCTCGGCAGGTGATGTGGATAACTACACCAGCACCTGCAGGTTATAAATACGAGTGGCACGAACGCATCTTCACTTTCCAACTTTGTCTGAGAGGACGTCCGGCACACTTTAAGTGCAGCATTGAGGCGCAGCATCTCGTTCCCGCTTTTTCAGGGAACAGTGTTACAGCCAAGTAACCCAAGACGTTCCCTATCAAAAGCTACTCTCGATGCTCTGATTCAAATGCAAGGAGAACGAGAATACCAACGCCGCTGCACTGGAGGTGTCTGAACCCCTCTATGTTGTGTGGTATGTGTGCACAAGCCAAGAAGAGGCCTCAGACATGACGCTGGGATGTAGACTCCAGGACGTGTGAGCCTGGAGTAGCATGGACATCCAGACAAATGTGTGCGGAGAGGACCAGGCCGCCGCATCACACACTTGCTGGACACCTCTTGCTAAGGCCATAGGAGATGAAACCCCCCTTGTTGAATGAGCACTGACTCCTAGAAGTGAAGCATCCCTCAGCCAATGTGACATTGTTTGCCTGGTGGCAGCCGTCCCTTTGTTGCGGCTCCCATAACATATGAGAAGCTGTTCCGATTTACGGCACTGGCTAGTGCGGTGGATGTAATTCTGAAGAGCACGTAAAGGACACACTAGTTGTAATCTTCCCTGCTCCGACGTTGTAAACGGTGGAGTACAGAAGGCCTCAAGAACAACTGGATGCACGGTGGAGAACGGAACTTTAGGCAGATAACTCGGTCCACGAATAAAGCGGCCGACTTAAGTTTTTTTTTCCACAGAAACCCCATCAATCAGGGCGTGGCAGGCCGAAATGGTGGCCACATAAACCCTGAGAGTACTGGGGCTTGTCCCTGAGGACAGTTTCTCTTGCAGAAACTCCAACACTGAAACAATCTGGCAGTGAATAGGCTCGCATGGTGTAAAATTAGAAACCGAGGTCTGAACCACATAGAAAGAGTGCGAAGCCCCTGGCGCGCCACCCTTATATACCTGATGCTCCTCAGGGTGCTCTGGATGGATTCCTGGAGGTGACAGGTTTGCCTGCATTGCGATCGAGTCCTATATAACCCCCGGATAAGTTTTATTCTGTGTAGGGGAAAGAACACTCTTTTTGACGTTTAGTCTCTGAGCTAGGACGACATCCCGATGTAGAAGCGCTAGCTCCCGAGACTGAGCTAAAATCAGCCAGTCGTCTATGTAATTCAAAATACGGATGCCCTGGAGTCGCAGAGGAGCCAGATCTGCATCCATGCAATTTGTGTTTGTGCGGGGTGACAATGCTAGGCCGAATGGAAGAACCCGATACTGGTAAGCTTCGCCCCCGAAAGCGAACCTCAGAAATTTCCTGTGTAGGGGCAAGATCTCTATGTGAAAGTATGCGTCTCTGTGATCGATTGTCACGGACCATTCGTGACACTGAATTTGAGACACTATCATCCTGTTTGTCAACATATTGAGCTTGTTTGTCTTTAGACAGCGGTTGAATCCGCAAAGATCTAGAATTGGACGCAACCCCCCATCCTTCTGGGGAACTAGAAATTACAGGCTGTAGTAGGCTGACATTCTGTCTGATAGGGGAACACGTTCTATGGCCCCTTTGTACAGCAGAGCTTGTAATTCTTGTATCAACAGATGTGCTTGCTCCGGTTGCAGGGAAGTGGAGACTACGCCATTGAAACACGGAGGGCGAAATGGGGTCTATTGTGCCTGCGGCCAGTCGAGCTTAGGGCGGTTGACTGCATTCGTCACCACCCCGAGAAGCTTGTCCAACGCTTTTGCGTCGCGAGAGGAACGCTGAACAAGGGATGCCTCGACCTCTGCCCAATCCGAAGACGTGCGGGGGGCATGTCGCGGCTCGGCGAGTGCACAGGGGAAACGGCTTCTTCAGCTCGGGGAAGAGGCGGCTCGGTCACTCTTAAAGAAAGAATGCCAAGCACGGAGAACTCGGATGTCAAACACCTCACAGAGGTCGCACCCAGGGTAGCATGATCAACCCCCAAGCACTCAAAACAGAATTCATGTCTGTCCAGCTCGTCAAGGTACCTCTGACACAGAGGCCCACATTTCCGCTCTGGACTAGACTTTCCTTACTCTTCTAGTTATATCTTAGTAACTGTAGTGCTTAGAATTACAATAATAATGAGCCCTTATCTGCTTTGAGTTACACTATTCTTGCTAAGACGCAACACACATGCACACAAAGTGGTCCTTGAAGACAAAAGAACCTGAAGACGTGTTCGCGCCATGCGTATTTATAACCTGCAGGTGCTGGTGTAATTAGCCACGTCACCTGCCGAGGTTATTTAAAGCCCAAAAACATTTGCTTCTAATCTCAGTGCCAGCAGGTCATGACTGAAGGGCCCTTGAGCAAGGCACCTTACCCCTGATTGCTCTGCAGTAATGTGCCACTGTATAAAACTACTTGTAAGTCGCTTTGGATAAAAGCGTCTGCCAAATGAATAAATGTAAATGTCTCCGTAGCGCGTTCCCTCAGGGGGGAATGGCGCTTCCCAGTGGCCATTACGGTGCCGGGCGGCTTCTCGCTGTTAAGAGAACTAGGCCTCCGTCCGTGACGGCCGGTGGAAGGGGCTCCCATCTTTTTAAGAAAGCTCTGGACTCCTTCCCTTCCACTGGAAGGTTACAATTCACGCTAGCGCTCACGTCTGACACGCCCAGGCCAGTCAGCGTCGCTTCGCGGGAGATTGTGACGCGGCACAGCGTTGTGGCGTTTTCCGAGGAACCCCATTCTGTCGACACAACGTCGAGGGACCGTGTCCTTCATGCCACAACGCTGGCCGCCCGCTGCAGCAGTCGGGGCACGATCCTCAGGCTCCTCAGCACAAAAGGTGAATGAATGCAGCACACCGGCTCTCTTTTATACCAGGATATCCAGGTTGAAAAAAGCGAACCCATGCTTTTTTTTAAGAGAAATATCCATATTGACAGTGTTATTAACGTCGATGCCTAACTTCCATCATCTCTCGAATGCGTGTAAATCAGACTCTCAGGTTACCCAATAACCGTAATTTAAATTATGATACTTTTGTACACTAGAAGCGCACATTGCTTCATTTTCATTTATTTTAATTGGAATGCATGAAAAAACATGATTTTGAAAGATTTGAAATACAGTTCTCCTTTTGGAACCAATCTCTTCACTTAGCTAGTTAAGCTCATGTGTCTTTAGGGCATGTGAACTCAAATAATCACATAATTCTAATAGATCAATTATGCACAAAGCACTGAGAACATATTTGTTTTCATAATATGACATTCTTATTACAAAACAAAGACCCTTACGCCTCCTATAGCAGGACTTAATAAAATTGCATATTGGAATCATGACTAATATACTGAAATAAGTGGAATTATAAAATCACATTCAAATAGACACAACATACATTAAAACATTAAATGGACTTGCAGCAGCAAACACAGTGATTCAGCATCGTAAAAATGGTGATATCACACTGGCACATGAATATGATCACATAAAAATGATCACACACTCACGCCTCCATTGCTTCAGGCTGTACCAACGCCAACACCTGACGCCCAGACATGTGTTGTGTGGGACGTCAACGCACATGTTACTCAATTCGGCCACCAACATTGTATAACAACAAGCTGTTAGGGCCATTGTCAGAGTCCGGCCAGGCAAGAAGACAGATGAGTGGTGAACCAGCACAAGGTCACGTATTTGAAAAACATACGTGAAACCCTTGGCCTGCAGCATGTCAAGCGATTATCATGCAGTAGACTGGGAATATCTATTGTATTAACAAAGATTAAAGTGATACTTCACCCGAAAAAATTGAAATTCTGTCATCATTTACTCGCCTTCGAGTTGTTCCAAATGTGTATAAATGTATTTGTTCTGATGAATACAGAGAAGATAATTGGAAGAAAGCTTATAAGCAGACAGATCTTGACCCCCATTGACTCCCATAGTAGGAAAAATAACTTGAACACAAAAGAAGACATTTTGAATCATCTATTTGGTTATAAGCATTCTTCCAAATATTTTCCTCTGTGTTCGTCAGATCAAAGAAATTTCCACCGATTTTGAACAACTGGAATGTGAGTAAATGATGACAGAATTTAAATTTTTGGGTAAAGTATCCCTTTAATACATGCAGAAAAACAATATTGTTAATCATTAGATTAGATTCAACTTTATTGTCATTACACATATACAAGTACAGTGTAACGAAATGTCGTTTAGGTCTAAGCAGAAGTGCAGTTAGCAAGTGCAGGATGTACAGTTAGAATAAATACAGAATACAATATGAGAGAATATAATACAGTTATGAAAATATTTTACAGTAGTTATGTACTATGAACAATATATAGAGATGACAATATACTATGAACATTAACACTATGAACATTAATGTACAGGTGGATATGAGCAGATAATAATTTAGACTAAACAATAGTGCAAGTGATTAAGTGTGCATAGATTATTGACATTAGCTGTTAAAGTTGCAATGCAATAGGTGAGTTAATGCAGTTGTTGAAGTAACAGTGCAGTGGATGAGTTAATGCGGTTATTAAAGTTACGGTGCAGTATAAGAGTTAATAATAGGTTACAGTCCAGAAGATGAGTTGATGCAGTTAATTAGGTTACAGTGCAGTAGATTAGTTAATGCAGTTATTGAGGTTACAGTGCAATAGATGAGTAGATGCAGTTATGAAAGTGGTCCATTAGTGCAAATGAGCATTCAGTTAAATATTTCAGATGTGCAAGTGAGCAGTATAGACTGCAAATGATGCTGTGCGTGTGTTATAGCAGCTTGGAGTTCAAGGTAAGAGAGGTAGTGGAATCGGTGGGGGGGGCAGAGTTCAATAATGAAACAGCTCTGGGAAAAAAGCTGTTTCTTAGTCTGCTGGTTCTTGTCCGGAGGCACCGGAAGCGCCTACCGGAAGGCAGGAGAGTAAACAGCCTATGAGCGGGGTGAGAGGAGTCCTTGAGAATGCTGCGAGCTCGACGCAGATAGCGTTTCTTCTGGATTCCTCAATGGCAGATAGTGTAGTCCCTGTGATGCGCTGGGCTGTTTTCACCACCCGCTGCAGTGCCTTGCGCTCGGCAACAGAACAGTTCCCGTACCAGACTGTGACACAGTTGGTCAGGATGCTCTCTATCGTGCAGTGATAGAAGTTCACCAGGATAGTTGAAGACAGTTGGTTCTTCTTCAGTGTCCTCAGAAAGAAGAGACGCTGGTGAGCCTTCTTGACCAGGCATGAGGTGTTGGTGGTCCAGGACAGGTCCTCCGAAATGTGAGTCCCCAGGAACTTAAAACTGGAAACACGTTCAACAGCCATCCCATTTATGTTGACGGGGTTGTGTGTGCCTCCTTTCGCCTTTCTGAAGTCCACGATGATCTCCTTTGTCTTGGAGGTGTTAAGGAGCAGGTTGTTGTCTGAGCACCATGTGGCCAGGTGCCGGACCTCCTCCCTGTATGCAGTCTCATCGTTGTTGCTGATGAGGCCAAACACCGTTGTATCGTCTGCAAACTTGATGAAGGAGTTAGATCCGTTCACAGGCCTGCAGTCGAGGGTGAAAAGGGAGTAAAGAAAGGGGCTCAGTACGCAGCCCTGTGGTAAACCATTGTTGAGGGTGGTGGTGGTGGAGCAGATGTGGCCTAACCTAACAAGCTGAGGCCTGTTCGTCAGGAAGTCCATAATCCAGTTGCAGGTAGGGTTGTTGATGCCTAGGTTTCCAAGTTTGACGATTAGCTTGGAAGGGATGACGGTATTGAAAGCAGAGCTGAAGTCTACAAACAACATGCGTGCGTAAGTGTCCTTATTGTCCAGATGTGTGAGCACAGAGTGCAGCGCCATGGACACTGCATCATCCGTGCTCCTATTGTTGCGATAGGCAAATTGGTATGGGTCCAGTGTGGGTGGTAGGGAGACCTTTAGGTGTGCCAGGACCAGCCGCTCAAAGCACTTCATAACAATGGGTGTGAGTGCTACAGGGCGGTAGTCGTTAAGGCATGTCGGGTTCGAATGTTTTGGGATGGGCACAATAGAGGTGGATTTAAGACATGCTGGAACCACTGCTTGGGCGAGGGACAGGTTGAACATGTCCGTGAAGACCCCAGCGAGCTGCTACGCACATGCCTTGAGTACACGACCAGGGATGCCGTCTGGGCCAGCAGCCTTGCGCGCGTTGATCCGGCTTAGTGCAGTGTGAACATCAGTGGAGTTAAGTGTGATGATTGGGTGGTCAGCAGAGGGTGTGAGCTTGGTAGCTGTTTCCTTATTGTCTCTCTCAAAGCGAGCATAAAAGTCAGTAAGCTCGTTCAGGAAGACGGCATCTGTGGCTTTAGGGATGGAGTGTTTGGGTTTGTAGTCACTGATGGCCTGGATGCCCTGCCACATGCGTCGAGGGTCAGAATTAGAAAAATGCTCCTCTAGCTTCAGCTTATAGCAGTGCTTGGCCTTTTTGATGCCCCTCTTCAGATTTGCCCTAGAAGTACTATAGGCCTTTGCATCATCCGATCGGAAGGCAGTGTTGCGTGCTTTCAACAGGAGGCGCACTTCCTTGTTCATCCATGGCTTCTGATTATGGTACGTGGTGATCTGCTTCTGGGTTGTGACACTATCAATGGTGGAATTTATGTAGTCCAATACAGAGGAGGTGTAACTGTCGATGTCCATGTGAGAGCCACTGGTGGCCTGAGAAGCAAACAGACTCCAGTCTGTGTTTAGAAACCTTTCCTGGAGTGAAAAGTCTGCCGCCGCAGGCCACACCTTGATGGTCTTCACTGATTGCTTCACACGATTAATGAGATTAATGTACTTGGTGGTGAGGAACAAAGAAAGGTGATCAGATTGACCCAGGTGGGGGAGGGGGTCGAGGCGTAAGCTTCAGCCATGTTTGTGTAGACATGGTCCAAAGTTTTGTTTCCTCTTGTGTGGCAGGAAACATGCTGATGAAATTTAGGGAGCACTGTCTTTAAGTTTGAGTGATTAAAATCTCCCGCAACAATAAATGCAGCCTCCGGGTGAGCAGTCTGTTGTTTACTGATGGCTGCATGAAGTTCTTTCATAGCAAGCTTGGCATCAGCATCCGGTGGAATATAAGCTGCAGTTATAATGGTGGAAGTGAATTCCAGTGGCAGATAAAACGGTCTACATTTAACCATGAGAAACTCAAGGTTAGCCGAGCAGTGTCTCCCGACAATAACAGAGTTCGTGCACCAAGCTTTGTTGATGTAAATGCACAATCCACCTCCTCTTGTCTTACCGGATTCCTCTGCCGTTCTATCCGCCCGGTGTGTGTTGTAGCCCGCTAACTCAATAGCGTTGTCCGGTATACCGCTGTGTAGCCATGTTTCCGTGAAGATTATGACATTGCAGTTCAAACGTCTTTTGCTGTTGATGATGCGGAGTCGAATCTCATCCATTTTGTTCACTAATGATCGAACATTAGCAAGGAAAATGCTGGGTAAAGAGAGCCGGTGTGGTGTTAGCTTTAGCCTAGCTCCTAGACCTCCGCGCTTCCCCCGCCTTTGTTTACGATCTCGACGCCGCCGACGAGCACTTCCGCCCGGCCGTAGTTAATGCAATTGCCAATGTCAACTAATGCAAGCTTATTATAAAGAGCTAATGCAATTGTTTTAGTGATGTTTGCAGACAGATTGCGCAGTGGTTAATCACTCCGTCTGGTAGACTGGATACAGGTCATGACTTGCGGTTTGCAGACATCAATATCTTATGTAAACCACAAACTTCTGCGGCAAATCAATGTCGGAGCTCACGCGTCCTTCTGCGGAAGCTCTGTCACCTCTTCAGTTCTCCTGCGAGTAGACGGTGAGCTTTTTCCTATTCCTTCTACTGAGAAAAATTGGAGATATTGAGGCTTCTTTATTGACGGCACACTTCACATCAAAGCGCGCTGGATTTCGACAGCTTTTGAAATGTCAGTTTGATTTTGTTTGAGTATATTGCAGCCGCTCATGTTATTTTCTCTCGCGAATGGAAAACAACATTCACATGCAGACTACGATATTGAATCCGTAACAGAAAATACGGAACAAAACACAAACTCTTTTATCAGATCTGAATTTGATGTGTTCAATAGAACAAATTGACGATTTAAAACCAAATCATGTGTAAACTCAAGGTGAAATATCGCTAATAATGAAAATGCAAACTTATAAATTCATACATTGCTAGAATATGTTTGAGCCTTTCAAGTTATTTCCATTGCGTGAGTTGCTGCGTACCAAAAACATTTTAATGGTAATGAAAAATGTTGAAATGAATCTTCACAGCTGAGGCAGTCTCTTATAAAATATTCATATTGAGAAACTAAAATTGCTGAGTTGTTTTGTAGGGCACACATTGTAGCTTAATGTTTTAATCAAATAACATAGATTTGAATTACCTTTTAAAAGGTAAGTTCTCCCCAAAATGATAGTTCAGAGGGCTACTGAGGTGTTCTTTCCAGTCCTCACATACGTGTGTGGAGGCAGACGACCTGAAATATTTTGAAACTGATATGCCCTGGTCACCTGCTTCTATTGCATTGGGAAAAATCTGCCTGAATATTTTGACCAACATCGTCCTTTGAAGATCGCACGAGTTTGGAATGAAATAAGGATGAGTAAACGATGACAGAATTGTTATTTTGGGCTTTTTGGATCTTGTCAAATGCTGAGCAAACCAACATGAGTGGGATGTCTACTGTGAATATATCCACTGTGTCAGAGCGTGACTTCATTCAGAGAGACCATACTCCATTTCACAGGCCAAATATCACAGAGCATGTAGAAGACGGGCACCTTGAAGCATCATGACCTTAAATCAGTTGACTTTTCTTCTGTAAATGTCTCTTTCTTTCACACATGCATTTCTACAGATCATTGTTAAAGCTCAACATTTAGAGCCGGGCAGTGTAGCTAAATAATAAATACATGATTTTTCAGCATTATTATATGATTATATGACGTGCTTCTAACTGCATATAAAGATGGTCAAGGATGCATAAATACAGTTAAAGCACCACAGAGCCACAGTGAGAACAGGGAGATCAACCTACAGATTGGTCATTTATATACAGATTGGAAACTTTTGTTGAAACTAGTAACTTTGTATTAGCACCTATTGTACTATTGCTATTTGTATGACATATCGCTTAGTGCTCCCTGAAGTCTTTGTAAGTCGCTTTTGATAAAAGCTAAATGTAAATGTAAGAAAGCATTAAAAGATAAAAAGCTCACTCCTCACCTTAATATAAAAAGCATTTTATATGACATAAGAATATATGACTGTTATTCATATATTATAACATGCCCAGCTCGACGGTTTATATGTCCTTGCATCCTTCTCTGCTTTATCATTTTCTCACATGTACTCAAACACACCCTCACTCTCCAAGCTTGAAGCACTTTGCCCAAAAGCATTGCATCATGTCTTTGTTGCGATTTCTGGGTCTTTAATCCTAATCTCAATCGAAGCATACAGCCACTCGCCAAACTCCAGCACCCTCAGGAACTGAAGGGTTATTTGATCTTGTTCTCTCTCATATAACCCAGAGCAAATGTATATATATATATATATATATATATATATCGTAGGACCTGATCTTAAGAGCCTCTGTCAAAAGCCAAGACTCAAGGTTTGAATATGAATCAGCTTTTCTTAAAAAATGTAGATTGTCACTTGAGAATTTACCTTAATAAAATTGACAGTACTGGGGAAGAAGAAATTGCAAGAAATTGCAAAAAGATTCCTGTCAATATTCTGAAGATAGTTGCTCCAACGGATATAAGGTTTTTTCTCTGTAAATGAGTAATTCGAGGCATGCTGTGTGCCAACAGTGTACATCTGTGTGTGTTGTTTTCCCTGAATCACATACTGCTGATGCTCCGAGCTGATGGCCCCAGGTCATGACAATAAACACCCAACAACTCAAAAAAGACCTTTGGGACAGCTTTATCATGGGATATATCACGCTATTTTCACATACATGCAGGTCAGGGGCGTTTCCTCCGAGGAGGCAAGGGAGGCAGTGCCTCCCCTCCCCCTCGAAAATAATCGAATGAGAATATTATTAACAGTTTAGAAATAAAATAGGACAGCGGATATAACGTATTTAGCTAAATATGAGATAAATCAGCGTGTACAACAGTGTGAAACAGCGACCCCGCTCGAAAGAATTCCAAAGGGAGGCAGCGTTTCTCTTGCCTCCTCTAAGCTCATTGACTTTCATAAACCCGCTAAAGCGTGCTGTGAGTTTGAGTGGGGGTAATTGAATAGAATGGAGAAAAGTCACGTGAGAGGAGGCAATGCCTCCAACGGGCTATGATTGGATTAACTCATCAGCGAGATCCCGCCTTCCTGCTCGTCTTCGTCATACATTTTAAACTGCGGGCGCTAAATTAGATTGAACGTTATTAAATTGTTTTATTAGTTGTATTAATCGGAGTTTAGGATTCGTGTCGGAGATGGTGGGGCAGAGGAGTTATCGATTGTTGACAGAATATTATACGTGGTTCAGATTTGTTCAAAAACGTTTGCTTGTGATCAGGCTTGCTCAGGATAGCAGCAAGGCTAAAGTTAGTCACATCTATTAGATTTGATCTCTTAAATGCTTTGAGTATTTCTGGGACTGCTAATAATTAAATTGATGGTATTGGTAATGATGTTATTCTTATATAGGAAATCCCAAATGTTCCAAAAAAAGAAGAAGGTGGTGTTGATGTACCTTTTCCCAAAGCAGGGAAAATAAAAAACAAAAAAATCAGAAGTACATACTGTAATGAACTTGTAGTAATTAAAAGGAATTTTTTAGGAGTTATTCTCTTTTTCAAATGTATGAGCCCTCATAATCTTTATGTCGCTTTGGTCTACATCCCCTCCAGTGGTGTAGTTCCAAAAAAAAAAGTGGTTCAGCCACTTTGCATACCATACAACCATAACCCTGACCTCAAATGGCCAAAAGACAGCGATGAGTGTGTTTGTTTGTTTTTCTAGTAACATATGGCAATTATTCCAGTTCACATTTACATTTAGGCATTTGGCAGACGCTTTTAGCCAAAGCGAATTACATTGCGTTATCCTATACATTTTACATAGGTATCTGCAATCCCCTGGGAACAAACCCACAACCTTGCATTGTTAACACAATGCTCTTACCACTGAGCTACAGGAAAGCTACAGGAATTTCAGTTGAATATTGATGCATAATTCTTCCCTTATGTTTTGAATATGAAGTTATAGAATTAGAAAAAATACTTTGTTGGAAAAAAGCATGCTAGTACTGTTGAACACAATATTTTTACAAAGCATTACATCTTTTTTACACGTCACATATACAAAACTACGTAAAAACATATGCAAGATTTTACAGAATGCAGGTGTAACTTTGTCATCACTGCCGTCTCTGTGTCAATATATGAAGTAAAAGTTCTGGTAAAAACAGACTGTGAGGATACAGAGATTGACTTAAACAGTAGGGCTATGGAAGTACTTTTGTTTCATTTAAAGAAAGCAAGTATTAAAAGTTGTGACAGATATCAAAGATTTGCGATGCACTGCAATATCGTAAAGAGATGAAGCGGTCAAGAGAACTGCAGCATTCTTCACAACTTTAAAGAAAACAGCTGAAAACATACCTGTTCCACATTTATTTGACTAATGTCTAAAAAAGAAATAATCTTCTTGTTCATTCTTTCCCTTGCCTACTCCAGCTTTAATCCTCCTAGAAGCATGGCCTTGTAAATTAACGGTACTGTTAAGTATGTTTATATCACTTTGGATAAAAGCAACTGCCAAATGAATAAATGTTATTTAATGTAAATGTGATTACTGTCAATCTTAAATGACATAGATGGTTTGGGCAAAGCATCCGTTAGCTCCTCCCTTCAACTCTCAGTCAACTGCAGTTCCCTTTAAAAATGCAATGGCTGTTTTTATACATCTAATCAAATCGCAGAGAAAGATGAAAGCCACGTCATTGCTCCATACTGGTAATTTACTGGTAATTAACTGGTAATATTTGTTTACTGGTAAAATGGCAGTACTGATTAACCGCAAAGGTTTCACTCACATGATCCGTTAAAGGAAATTTGCTGGCAATATACCAGTAAAAAACAATAAATTCAGGTTTCATATAATTATGTTCATATATGAAAAAGCATAAGATTTTACAGCTACAGCAATTAAACATTTCAGTCCCTCATGCAAAGCTCTATGATTTCATAACACATGGGTGGCATAAATATTTCATTGTGATTATAATGTCAATTCTGTAAGTTTTGGAAGCCCTATTCGCCGTTCACTGACACTATATGGAAAAGGGCAGTGTAAACATGTGCTTCTCATGTTCCACAAAGTAGAAAATCATCCAGGTTTACAGCGACAAACTGTAGTATGTTTTCTTCTTTCAGATGAACTTTTTGCTTTAAAAACACTAATTTATAGCTATTGCAGTGGAAATTTTGCAGCTGGCAAATTCTGTTGTGTAGGTATCCATTTACCAGCCTCTGTCTATAATACAGTCATCACACAACCTAAAAGGAGAATGATCTTTGCTGAGGCTTACTGAAGCCAGCTTGCTCAGAAAAAAAGGAAATGAAAAGGGAGTGAGAAGGAGAGGACATGAGATGTGTTTTTCTGTAGGTGTGGAGGCACAAGAGTGTCAGCTTCCTGCTGTGTGTGTCCAAACGAACATGGAAACTGTCACCAAACCCGTGACCCAAGCCGCCCCACTCTGTATTACTGCCAGACAACAGACCATTAACTCTAACTCCGCCACCGGTGCCAGGCTGAAGACTGTGGTCACACATCAACAAGCTGTGACCTAAAACCCAGCTTAAAGTTTACTGCAAGCCTGGCTTGGATGTGAAGTCTAGTGCTTTGTCTATCGAGCTGCCAAAAAGACATGCAGTACCAGCAGACTTTTGAAAAGCATCCTTAGCCTGCCAATAAAACCCCATATTGTCAAGCAGTCATGTCTTTAAAATATATTTTATATACAGTGGCCCCAAAAGTACCTTTAGGAGACACCGTATCAATTGAAGTCTCTTATGTATGCTTTATTATTACACATACTATCATAGCATCCCAAGGTAAGTCAGTTTGATATATGCAGTTATTAGAGGGTTATTAACGCAGCATCTGTTTATCCATCACGACATTTACCGACGTCCAAAAACTAAAAAAACAAACACACAGTGTGATTTACAATCGTGACCGGCATCATGCGCGAGTAAGTGACGCAAGCAGAGATCAACTAAATGTGCGCGCGCACAGTCCCTATATGAAGCCGTTAACGCGCCGCTGTCCGTTCAGCACCACTGACTGACTGACTGACTGTGTGAAGAGAGTTGAAGCGCTCACACTCGGTCCTCGAAGCCAGAAACATTTGGATATTTAAACCAATTTCAGCTCATTTCTTTCTGTTTGGACTTCAACTTGTATCGCGGTGATGTTTTTGTGATACTGCCACGGAGTTGTTCGCGTTTGACACGCCTGTGAGAGGGGCTGCAACAGTTTTTGTCTATATTTAATAACATACCGCGTCACACTCTGCATTTGACGGCAAGAACTCTTTGGATTTACAGGCGAAATAAAACCTCTTCGTTTACTTGATTTTGACCGACCTTTACGTCGTTTTGGCAAATGGACCGTCGTTGTTTCTGATACAAATATATTCGCACGCGCTGTTCGACATCTCCCCGTCTAGATTCATTCGTACGACTTTGAGCGACTTTTAAGTCCATACTCACCGAAGTCAGGAAGTTTTATGCGTGTTTGAAACAGAAACGGCCGTTATGCTCGCTCTTCTCGTGCCGCTGCTGCTTCTACACGCGTCTTGGAGCGGGAAAGTGGATCGCGCGAGCGGCGCGAAAGGAAGCCGCTTCGTGTGCACGGCCGTGCCCGCCGGCACCGACATCAGCTGCCCGGTGGAAACCACGAACAGGGTCCAAAGCACCAGCCCGCAGGAGGAGGAGTTGCGGAGCACCATCATTCAGCTGCGAGAGACCATCCTCCAGCAAAGGGAGACTATCGTCAGTCAGCAGGGCACCATCAAAGAGCTCAACTCTAAACTCGCGCGCTGCGAGGCGGACGCCAGGTCGCGAGGCAGCGCGCGCCGGAAGGAGGTTGGTAAAAACACGATGGGCGATCTGCCACGAGACCCAGCGGAGACCGTCGAGCAACTGGGCAAGACCATGCAGAGCCTGAAAGACCGACTGGAGAACCTGGAGGTGAGAGTTTGGAGATACTTCATCATCTAATAGCGTTCCCCGGCTGGTGATGATGTATAAATAGGCTATGAAGTGAGCAAATGATCTGTGAGATTTGCTCTTGGCTGGTTATGAGTGAGTGATGCTTGAATGACCTGTCATGTGAGGGATGCTAACTTTTTGAATATAGCTACTACTTTAACTTTTATACGAAAACTAGCTACTTTTGTAACTAGTGGCTTATGCGTATTTTCTACACTAACAACAGTTTGGATTGTAAAACAATTGTAATTGTAATAGCCAATTTAATAGTTTAACCAATAAGTATTTTGTTGCAGAACTATGGTAATAAACTGCTAAAAAACTTCAATAATAAAACCATGCTTAATACCAGAGTTCATGTTGATGAGTGTAAAGATAATAATATTCTATAATAAATAGTAGTTATTCGTGGTCAAACACTATGGGTTTTCAGTGGCCAGAGACCCCCAAATGGTATGGGGTGCCGTTTGTAAAGCGGCTCCCTCTGAAAATAACAGCAACATTTTGTCACATTTAGCTTCAAACAATGTTTAAAAAACTGGTATGAATTTTTGAGGGTCACTTTTTAGCACATTTAGAACAATATTTGTCAACTTAGAGATATTTTAAATAGTTAAATCTAAACATTAAATGTTACACCTAAATGTTAAATCTAAATCTAAATGTTAAATTTAAATATAAATCTAAATATTAAATCTAAATGTTAAATCTAAATCTAAATCTAAATGTTAAATCTAAATATTAAATCTTAATCTAAATCTAAATGTTAAATCTAAATCTAAATCTAAATGTTAAATCTAAATGTTAAATCTAAATCTAAATCTAAATGTTAAATCTAAATGTTAAATCTAAATCTAAATCTAAATGTTAAATCTAAATATTAAATCTAAATCTAAATCTAAATGTTGAATCTAAATGTTTCGGGTGAAACTAAATATTTAGCTAATATGCAAATTCAAAATGCCGGTAACCGGAAATACCAAAATAAAAGCTCGAGGAGGTCAGTGTGTGTTTATAGTGTCAAATAATGAATAAAAAAAACATCTCATCCGGGGAAATGGACTCTTGGACATGGATTATCGTGATAATAACTACCTAAATAATAAGGCCAGCAAGAGCCTGTCCCCGCCCGCCCCTGACCAGGTCGCGCTGCGAAAATGTCCAACGAATCGGCGTTAGCCGAGAACATCGGCAGAGCCGTCCTGGCGGCTGTTGAAAAAGTTTGAATAGCCGCCAGGACGGCTCTGCCGATGTTCTCGGCTATCGCCGATTCGTTGGACATTTTCGCAGCGCGACCTGGTCAGGGACGGGCGGGGACAGGCTCTTGCTGGCCTTCATGCAAGCGAACATGACAGATCAGTCAAAGTGAGCCCCTCGTGGCTGGCTATAGTGGCTACAGGTCATAAGTCTCGCCCCCTTCATAAAAGTGACACTAAAAACTCAAAGTACTCTTTAAATACAGTTTCTCCAAACGTGTTTATTATTTAGGTAGTTATTATCACGATAATCCATGTCCAAGAGTCCATTTCCCCGGATGAGATGTTTTTTTTATTCATTATTTGACACTATAAACACACACTGACCTCCTCGAGCTTTTATTTTGGTATTTCCGGTTACCGGCATTTTGAATTTGCATATTAGCTAAATATTTAGTTTCACCCGAAACATTTAGATTCAACATTTAGATTTAGATTTAGATTTAATATTTAGATTTAACATTTAGATTTAGATTTAGATTTAACATTTAGATTTAACATTTAGATTTAGATTTAGATTTAACATTTAGATTTAACATTTAGATTTAGATTTAGATTTAACATTTAGATTTAGATTAAGATTTAATATTTAGATTTAACATTTAGATTTAGATTTAGATTTAACATTTAGATTTAATATTTAGATTTATATTTAAATTTAACATTTAGATTTAGATTTAACATTTAGGTGTAACATTTAATGTTTAGATTTAACTATTTAAAATATCTCTAAGTTGACAAATATTGTTCTAAATGTGCTAAAAAGTGACCCTCAAAAATTCATACCAGTTTTTTAAACATTGTTTGAAGCTAAATGTGACAAAATGTTGCTGTTATTTTCAGAGGGAGCCGCTTTACAAACGCCACCCCATAAAATGGTTCCTCATGGTAAATCCAGAATTCAAAATACAGTATGGGTATCAATGGTGAATAATATAGCAACATTTACATTGAACTAAACAGTAAAAGCAAATGAGATGTTAGCATAATTGCTGAAATTGACACATACTTATTTCCACAATATTTGCTCAAAATGAATTGAAAAAAGGCTGCTTTGGAAAAGCTACACAAGCAAATCACCTCTTTTTGGGGGTTAATTCAAGATCGGCATAGTTTATATAGTATACACACAAAGTGTTCTTTGTGAAGAAAAAGGTTCTTCAGATTATAAAAGGGTAAGAAAGAGATGGTTCTGCAAATATCCTTTGATTGACTGGATCTTTGTGGAACCAAAAATGTTTCTTCAAAGACATCACTATGAAAAACCTTTTAAGCACCTTTTAAGTGTGTAACCACAAAACGTGATTGGTTTTCTTCTGTATAATGAAAGACAGAACTACACCTGTAAATAATATCCAATTATAATTAATATAATTATTAACGTTTCCAATAATCCCGCATACTGTGCACAGATCCACTTAACTTGTCGGCTGCAACCACCAAAGCCTACTCCCCTAAAGCATTCAGAATTAATTCAACATTGACATTTCTGTCACAACTCCCGAACCCCCTGCGCTTCCATTGCTCATCCCTGCAATGGGGATCCCTGCTCTGATGTATTAACTGTAACAGCTTGAGTCATTACCAGGTTGAAGCAGATTAAAGTTTTACCACCTTTTGTCACGCAGCAGCAGCTGCGTCCCAACACATCCGGAGGACCACTTCCCAACGATCTGAAAGACCTGCTGAGACGTCGCCTGGGTGACCTGGAGAGCCAACTGTTGACCAGAGTGGCCGAACTAGAGGAAGAAAAGAGCCAGCTGTACAACGAGACGGCCGCTCACCGGCAACGTACAGACAACACCCTCAATTCACTGCTGGAGAGGATCACAGAGCTGGAGAAAAGTACGGATGATTTATTTAATCAGTCCTTTAAGTCTTGTCCTCGTGTTTCTTAGTCATGTCAAATAAGACCGAATTGACCACATTCTTACTGATGAATTATTGGACTAGTTCTTCAAAGCCATGTCAAATGAGATAGAATTTATTACTTTTGCTTACTGATGTAGGACCTCACCAGTTTGCAAGCATTCGTTTTTCACCTGTTGGTCTCCAGTGTCAACACAGTTCAACTGTTTTTTTATCTTAAAAAATATGTAAGATTTAACAAGCACTGCAGGATTTGTTGGCTGTGGCGACTTTAGCTGATGAGAAAATTGCTGCATGCGAATAAACTGGCTATTTACAGTCGTTTGTTTGCCTTCCATCCTCCCTTCGGCCTTTTTGGATGTGGGATTTAAACAGTCCCCATCTGTCAGCATTGGATGGACACGCTCATCCTGCTCTATTCAGAATTTAGGGCAGCTCGAGCAGAAAATAAGCCACGTTCGCAAAGATCAGCGAACGATTAACACCAATGTGTCGCCAACAGCCACATCATCATTTCACCTTACAGAGCCCGGCACATCGTTTCATATTAGAACATGAACAGCTTGTGTGTGTCTCTCATTTCATTAATTGGACCTGAAAGCTTTACTCAAATTAAATTAGATGAAATTAAATTAACGTCAGCACTGTGTCTTGCTGGCCTTCAAACTCAAGCTTCTCTCTCTTGCATCTTTTCAAAGGCAACAGCGCATTTAAATCACCAGAGGACTTCAAGGTGTCTCTACCCTTGCGCACCAACTATCTGTATGGCCGCATAAAGAAGAGTCTGCCAGAGATGTACGCCTTCACCGTGTGTATGTGGCTCAAGTCCAGCGCCACTCCTGGAATCGGAACTCCCTTTTCTTATGGTGTCCCGGGACAGGCCAATGAGATCGTGCTGATAGAGTGGGGAAACAACCCCATCGAGCTGCTTGTCAATGATAAGGTACGTCATTAATGAACTGTGGATCCAAAGCAACCTTGTTTACTGGGAAAGAGATCAAACTGATTTGTAAAATACAGCCTTACTGTTTCACAACAAAATGCTTAACTACTTGTTTGTGGAATCTGTTTGGTCATGCCATCTAATAGGGCTGCAGGCGATATGGGGTTTGTCAGCGAAGTACAGTTAAATGCTGCTGCACACAAACTCCAATTATGCTCCGCAGAAGAAGTACCATAACACACATATAACCCTAGATATAAAAAGTAGATGCTGCATTAGCATCTGTTTCTATGGGCCGCTATACAGTACATAGGTCGTCCGCCATCTTAAAATGGTGCAAGCCGGTCCATTAACACTCAAGAGCAAGCTGACGGTGTATGATTCTGAAAACGTATTTATTGCTGTGTAAACTCAAACATTATGTCTGCTACACTAACACATGACATCAACGAAAGGTTATCCCATTTTCGCATTTCATTATCCCGTTATCGGTATGTGCTGAGGCATTTTAGTAAACTGTGAGTGACGTTAGTGGACCGTTCCATGATGGCGGACACGTCCACATGCCTGGAAGCTTGAATGCAGCATCTAGTTATATGTAGTATATCTTTGCGTATAACTAGAAAATGCCATCCTCCTGTCTTAATGCCATCTTTCTCTCGCGGTTCTTCAAGCCTTCTCAGGTATTTTCAGGATGATTTACCGACTTGGTCCAAGCATCTCTATTAACTCTCATATCAAATCAATATGACAGTCACTTTTAGTAAATTATGCCATGTTTAGAAATAAGGGCCCTATCGTACACCCGGCAAAGTGTTTTAGTTAGTTTCAGCCCGACACAGATCTCATTTTCCCATCCTGTGCCGCATTGTTTAAATAGCAAATGCATTTGCGCACCCAGGCGTGTTGGTCTAAAAAAGAAGTGTGCTCAGGCACATTGTTTGCGCGTTGCTATTTTAAGAAATACTGAAAAAATATTTCTTTATGTCATGATTCCGCTATCATGTCATGTTTATTCTTGGTCTTGCAGCGGAGTCATGGCATAGCCTTAGGTTTTGTGTGAGAAAGACATGGCTTTGTTTTGATTCTGACTTGCCATGTGCTTTCTCGTGTCTCGTCAGTGTTCCCGCCCTTTTGTCTCGTTAACCTTCCCTGAGTGTTTCAGTACCCGCACCTGACCCTTGTTTATTATCCTTTGTCTGTCTCCCTTTAAAGCATCCTCGTGTTCATTGTCCTGTGCTCGTTCATTGTATTTTGTACCTTGTACGTTAATGCTGTTGTCCTTGAAAGCCTGGTTAAGTCTTGCATCGTGTCTAGTTCTTGTTACCTCGTGTTTTTGGTGAGTTAGTTTAGTCTTGTCCTTAGTGTTTATGTTCCTAGGTTAGTTAGTCCGTGTCCTGTTTGTAACTATTTTTTTATCCTGTCTTGTTTTACCCCCTCGTGGGTTTTTGTTTCTGTTTTATCATATAATAAATTATTGTTAACCCCGTCATCCCCATGTCTGCCTGCACTTGGGTTCTTCCACCACGTCCACCCTCCACAGTTCATGACACTTTAGTTATTTTAGAGTGCTTTAGGAATATGCGCCCAGGCAGGTGCACAGTGCTCGAACATTCTGCTTATTACACACAAAGGGATGCGCAGAAGCACACAATAATGCCAAATATTTCTAAAAATGAATTACAATGTAAAATATTATTATTGTGGACATAAAGATAAGAATCCGGCTTGTCCTGTAGATGGTCTGCTTGCGCGCTTTAACCTCTTGCACAAGCGGACGCGTTTCCTTTCTTTGAAGTGTCTGTTTTGCCGTGTAAATAGCGAATCGGTCATGACACGAGCTAATTTTTTGGCTCTAAAAGGGAATGAGAGATGACACTCTGATTGGTTTATTGCACTTTACGCCCAAAAAAACACCCATTACTTATTAAGAGAATTGAGACAACCCGTTTAGACCATGCGCCCAGGTGCACCGACCGTTTTCCCGCCGTTAAACTAGCAAAAGTGCATTTTGACACCCGCTGAGCGCACCTGCGCCGTGAGCTTTTAATCATGTGCTTAGAAATAGGGCCCATTGTCTGAGGTAAGAATTTATGGGACCTAGGGGACTCTATTCAATCACACATCATGCCACAATAGGAGTTCCAAGCCATATTTTGGCTTGATTTTAGTAATTAAACTAACAGAGTAGGCTTTATTGTTGAAATTATATGTTGTTTATGGGAAATATTTCCAAGTAGGATGTGTAAAAAGAATTACAGAATTCCTAGTTGTCTGGAATAGTTTGTTGCACACAAAGCATGTGCATAAATGTGTACTATCTCTTGTAGACCTAATAAGCAACACGGCAAGATGTCATGAGGACATAAACAGAAGCAAAATATTCTGTTTCCAATGCGTCTTTACACACTGACAGCTTCTCTCAGATGTTCTCCCAGTGCTGTTTGCCTACGCTTACATCATTACTGTGGCGACTGATATTGATGTATACCCACCGAATAAACGGATAAGATTTCAACACTTGCAGTAATTGAAAACCAAGTCGAATATGTGTTTTTACGATGAACACAGCATTAGAGATTTGAGGGTGGGCTCTTTCGACCTGGGCCAGTAATTACATCCTAGCAACCACCCAAAACACCTTAGCAACCATAAGCATTAGCATAACGCTTTGGGAACTGTGCTACTGCAACATTTTTTACGAATACATTTTTCAAATTTTTATGCGTCGTGCATGTACAGTATACAGTACGTATGAAATACAACATTAAGATAAAAAAATGTAAAGCATTGACAGACTGTCTTTCTTCAACTTTTTTACCAACAGTCCTTAAATTCAACTGTAGGAACACTCAAAATGATACTCTGATTAACACTGCTAAGAATGGATACACCTTCAATAAAACAGAATATTGGATATTTACTGTTTTTGCACTCGGAGACCTCAGTGATATCCAAGTTTATCATGAAAGCAAGCACACATTAATGAATTAAATATGTCTTAATCATTCTAAATATATGAAAATGAAACTAAGCCACTTTTCTTTGGGGAAAATTTGTTTCCAATATCTCAGTAAATGAGGTTAGCATGTCTCAGTAAGCGATGCACGCTGTAGCTCTGGATCTTTGCAGAAGAGATCACGCGGTATCACCATCTCTTGCTCTTGTCAAGTGTTACCTGAGGGAGATGAAGAATAGGAGTGAATGAATGAACTCCGCTGGCCTGATATTCCCCTGATACCTCACTCAGGATGTGTCAGTTTGGCATCTCGCTTATTAAGAGAGGCATCCTGCCCTGCAGCACAGCATGCATTATACAGGTAGGGTGTGTGTGTGTGCGTCAGACAGGAAAGAACAAGTGATAGAGATGCTGCCATGCTGAACCTGATTACCTGTCGAGTGTGTCGTCAGTGCTTTTTTCCCACTCCAGTGAATACAGCACACCTGTGCGCATTTGTTTTTACTTCTGTATTTTTATACTTTGTGCATACTGCCTCAGTTAAAGGCGCAGTTTGTGTAATCTGCAGCAAAAGTGCACACATTCTATATGTTCAAATGCTCAGATATGTTTCTAAACAACAACGCTGTTGCATTATGACCAAGGGGCAATCTTCTGGTCTCTTTCGTAAAACCAACACTGAAGTGACTAAAACTGCAATTCATCGACTTTCTGCTAATGGCTGGCTCCAAAAAAAGAGCAGAATCTCATTGAGCCCCATGTTACAATGGCCAACTTACATGTTTGCAGCTTGGAACAAAAATAATTTTGGTCTATATAGGTCATTTTGCCCTTCATGACAACTGTGAGGGGATACTCCCCCCATTAGATTATATTAAGCCTAAAAATTCTGCACATTAGGTGCGTGGCCACTTGAGTGACAAGTGGTTTCAGCAACCAGGTGTCTCAGCTCCGACCGCGTCTTGCCTCTGCCCATTCTCGATTATCCGGGAGTCAGCTTCTCTGTCTAGTAAAAATTTAATTGTTGACTGCACAAAACAAGATAGTTGCTTGATAGACGCTACAAACTAATACTTTCACATTTGTCCACGAGACTAAGTTGAATCATGTGAGGCACCTATCACACGGATATGACGCCATTGACAGGCAACTGTCAATCAAAATAAAAAAATTCTCAAGATTTACAAATAGTTGGAAACATTTCAATACTTAATATATATTAAATACAAAATATATAACACTGGCCAAGTGTTTTTTGGATATTTTACGGCACAAAAGTTACAAACTGTATCTTGTCTCGACGGTAAACAGCTATCAAACTCAAATGTTCACCCAAGACAAGACAAGTCTGCCTTTGGGATTAAACATTAATTATTTTAAAGTACATAGAACATGAAATTCAACTTTAAATAGACAGTAGTTCATGTTTCCATGATTCATTGAGACACTTGCCTAACTTTTCTGACTGATACATGAAGATTACTGCTCAAACCCTGGGGTTTTTAAATGTTTCATACTTGAGGGTATGAACAACCCCCCAGCAAAATGTTACATTTCGCCCCATCAGCTTGTGTCATTAATATATGTTTTAGCTACAGAACCTATGGGCCAGCATGCCAAAGGAAAAATGTTATTGCCAAGTTATATTTCAGTTCAGCGTAGTCTCAGGTGTTTCTTCTAATATTGATTTGGAATTGTTCAAATAGAGACAAATCAGACAATTGATCCTTCGCAAAACCTCGACCCCCTTTGTTCCTGTTACTATGTCCGACAAGCTTTCGGTATCAGCCATGTGCTCCCAGTGTAAATGTGTGCACTCCCTGGGAAAATAAAGAATTTCTGGAAAAATGACTGGATGATTACAGATAGAAAGGTGTGCAATATGCATTCAAGGGATACCTTCAGGATTTGAGATAACTGTAACAAAAATGATACCTATATTTGGTCCACACCAGCAGACGAAAATGTTATGATAATTCTAAACTCACACAGTGCACAAGGCTACTCCTGTCACACAAATAGATGTGTAGCTAACCTAAATGTGGTGTATTAGGTTTTTATATTTACTCCAAAATTTGTAATAATGACAATTTTAGAGAGAGAGTAATTTCGGGCAGAGTTGTGGTTGGTTGGGAACCTTCTTCGCGAAAACCGAAGTAAACTTTTCAATATTAGTTCAGTACAGAAAAGAATAACAGTCCAGCAGTGTCTTCATCTTTATTTGTGTTAAATGCAACAAACACAGAACAGCTGTTGAAAACGTCTTTCCTTTAAAATGTCCCTGCAACTGCACAGGGACGCAAAGCATATCTGTCAGCTTGCTCATACTTGTAATATGTAACTAATGTTTCAATAAGTATTATGTTCCACCTTAAAACACCACAACCCAAACACTTCAGTCTGATATTCATACGTTAATGATTGCAACAGTGTCTCGTATCTGTATTGGTATAGTTGTGATATCTCCTTCATTTAGAATGATTTTTTTAAAATGGCATTCAGTCACGGGGCACATTATATTGGCACTATGATTGGTCAGATCACCAATCTGAAGGGTCAATTGTCAGTTACTTTATTCATCCCAATGGGACATTTGCAGGGGTTAAAGCAGATGAAGAGTATCGAGGTGTAAAACGAATGTAGATTGTAAAATTTGATAATAAATGTTTGAGTTTATTTTGAGATTTTCCATAATATTGACTTTTGATTGTAGACTTGACAAATCTGAGCTCAGTTTGACACATTGTTGACAATCTCTTCTGAAACACTAATGGGGACACTCTTTTTTCTCAGCAGAAATATCACAGGAGACTTAGCATATGTTTCTATTTGCTCTCCATTTCATTTAATTGATAATTAAGATATTAAAGAGATGTCATCTGTGAGATCTTTGAAGAAACCACTCAGAACTCCATTGAAGGGCTTTAGCAACTGCACATCAATACACCAAACACACTTTAAGCACCTGCAAAACAATGTCCAGCATCCCCTTAAAACACCCCATCCTCATGATGTCAACTTCAGCATAAGCACTTCAAGTTCACCACCCTTTACATTTCCTTCAGGAAATCTAGTTATAGGTCTGATGTTTGATGGATTCCTCCAGTGAGTACATGAGACGCTTCAGGATCGCGTCTTCAGGGAAATTATGACGGAAACTGGCATGGTTCTGCACTGAATAACTCATATGCAAGCGAGAGTCAAAAATGTATTTCGAATGATATATGTCAAATCCAAAGCTTAAGCACACAACACTTGTGTTTCCACACGAATAAAGGTCAATGATTCTGACTTCTCTGCTGCAGGTAGCTCAGCTGCCTCTCTCAGTGAGTGACGGCCGATGGCATCACATCTGCATCACCTGGACAACCAGAGATGGCTTCTGGGAGGCGTATCAGGATGGAGAGCGACTAGGGACCGGAGAGAACTTGGCCCCTTGGCACCCAATTAAGCCTGGAGGAGTCATTATACTGGGCCAAGAACAGGTCAGTGCACGAAAGAGAGAGAGGCCTCTCTCGAGGAAGATGATAATAATAAGTCTTCACACGCGATGATAGGAAGACGTCACCTCTCAGCATCTCAGTATGCAGGCGCTGAGAGCTCAGGGACCTGATAATTCCTCGGGGATATTACATAAGATGCACATGAGAGTTGATGAGAGGTCAGATAATACTCTGATAATAGAGTGTATTTATAAAGACTAATAGTGCATGAAAATCTGTAACCCCAATGCTTTTTAGCCATATTCACAAACGGCGCATCAATAGGTTCTGGTGCACACAGAGACTATTTTATAGTCATTACAGAGACATTAGGTAATGATGTTATTATAACAAAAATCATTCTATTCTGTTTAAGATAAGCTTTAACCTGAACATTAAAAATGACCCGCAAGGCAGTTTTGTAGTATTTGGTTGTTTATCAATCCAAGTTGGGGAGAAGTTGAGAGCCAAACGTGGTGTTTATTGATGTGTTGTTGTTTCTCATCAGGACACCGTAGGTGGGAGATTCGATGCCACACAGGCTTTCGTAGGAGAGTTAAGCCACTTTAACATGTGGGACAGAGTTCTGCGTCCAATAGACATCTCTGCTATGGCCAACTGCTCCGCCTATATGCCTGGCAATGTGGTGCCATGGGTCGATGCCAACGTGGAGGTATTTGGCGGTGCCACAAAAGCAGCTCTGGAGATTTGTGAAGATCGTCTGTTTGATTCCTAAAGACACATCTATAGATCTGAAAACAAGGATAATGGTTAAAGAGGTAACCCACGTCCCAATATCACTCTGGGAACCTTACAGAAAGACAAAAGCAATGAAAAGAACCACTGTGGACACAACAGATTATTTCATCCTTTATTCCGCTTCATATTTGTTGAGATTGTTGAGGCACAATAAATAAAATGATTGTGATTATTAAAAATGTCAGTCAGCACAAACAAGGTCATAATGTAGTATTTGCAACTCTGTGTGAAACGCTCTAGTTGTTAGTAGATATGCTTTTTTCTGTGTCGCGTCCTTCAAAAACACCTCTCTACACACACGTGGCTATTTATACGCTCTAAAGTAGAGATGGATTTTTTTAACTCTAACATTGAGTTTTTGTCATGTCGTGTATGGGTTATGGGTCCTTGTAACCACTGCTTTTCCGCATTTTAAGCACTACATCCTGATCTTATGAAACACATGAATGTGCCAGTCTGTGACATTCACAGAGACATTTGGACCGAATGTGTTTGTCTGTGTTCGATCAAAGATTATTTCACATTTTTTAAGTCTACTTTAATACTGCTATAAGCATCTACTGTCTCTAGCAGATTCGCCATCCAGAATGTTAAACGCAAAGGTGTCAAGCACTGGCTTACAGCTCCCAGAAGCCCTCAGGAGCTGGAGAGACGATGGGACAGAAGGATCTAGCTGAAGGGATTCACCTTATGAAGCTTGATGGAAACCATGTTTGATTTTATTCGGAGTACGAAGTGTAGGCACACATTAACAGTGAGAACTCAATGAGTTGTACTTTTGTAAATAACGTCTTCACACGTTTTTTGTAAACCTTTTAGACCCTTGCACAAAGCACTAGGAAAATGAGCGAGACTATTTTTTTAAGGAGATGAGAAAGAAATATTGATAGGCACTAATGATGTCGACGGCTCTTGCTCTCATTGAGAGAATGATGACAGGATGTTTGATTTATGTGATCTCTGAGACTGATGCTGCTTGTGGGGGAATCTGACAGGAACACGCCAGGGTCATATTTGATCCCACAATCAAATGGAAGAAATAGAAAACTGTAATTTGCAAAACAAACACTGAAGGCTTTTTTAGCTAAATGTTTTAGCATTACTCCCCTTAGCCATTGTCATTAATACCATAATTCAAAATAAATCCCATTCTCTATTCTAATGTGACAAATGATCAATTATTTCAGTTATAAAGTATTTACTGTACAAATCAAAGCAGCAGTATTTATGTTATTTTTTGTATTCAATCTAAGTTGATTTAAATGAGTAATCATTTTATTACAATAATGACTATAATCTAAAATGTGGGGGATGAAATGTGACCCGCAGATGTTACAGTGAGATTTCTCCATTTACTTTGCTGATTTCTTTTGTGGTTGATCTATTTATATGTCTTGTTGACATTGTAGGTTTGTGTTTATTTAGAGCAGTGCAATATTTGGGACACTTTATGTAAACGTGGACCTTTCTGCGTTTTCACGTCTAAATGCTCCAGTGGGCTTGTCGCTGTCGCTGTGTCTTGCTGTGTTACATGGATGTTTTTATTTCAATGTTCAGCTTGTGCACAGAGGCCAGATGAAAGTCTGTGAAATGCAGCATTCTCTTGCTGAAGATGCTAATAATGCATTAGTGTGTTGAACCATGTTTTTACACGAGGGCTACGAAAAGAGCACTGCTTCACTGAAATGATAGAAAAACTGTGTTTATTCTGCTTTTCTGAATGTACTGCTATTTTGTGTCATAAAAGTAAGTAGAGAAAAAAATGCTTTGTAAATCCAGTTTTAGTATGTTGCCTTCAAGTCATGTCGGACTGATCATATTTGGTTTCTCCTGGGGGAAAGAGGCTTGCAATGTCACGTGTCTTCTCTACAAAGATCTCTCAGCAAAGCCACACGCTGTTCTCAGATCTCAAGATACCTGTGCGGCGCTTTAGATTTACTTTATTTATTTATTAATTTATGTCTGGTACAAGTTTACTACAGGATTGCAATTTATTATGTGTAACTGAAGACGATAGTGACAACGTTGTTGTTATTATAATAAAATAATAATATAATATATATATATATATATATTAACCTTTTATTTTATGCTTAAATACACCTTTACATATTGTTTTAGAATTTGTTTTTCTGCTACTTTTCAGGAAACAGAAACACGTAGCAGAAGAACTTGAAGGGTAACCGGGTAACCAATCTTTTAACATTTTTGGAAAATATGAAGATTCCACAGCAATAATTCACTATATACAGTAGGATTGGTTACAATGGTGAGGTGTTATTTCAAACTCTGTAAAAACGTTGAATTTTCATGTATGATGTGGTAATGAAAGGCAGACAGTGTTTCTGTATCTGGTCTTTATGAAAAGGGCATGTTTCACGGTGGTGAAGGGTAAATTTAAATGCCACTGTTTCAGCTGCGGCCTCAGACAAAGATCCGTCTATAGCGAACACATGCTTCTGTGTAGCTACAGTCAGAGAGGGTGTCGGACACAATGGTGACCTCTTCAAGCCGCATTGAGTCTCCACTTAACAATCCTATTCCAGGAAAAACTACTCGCAAACCCCCCTTCAGCCGAACAACTCATTAAATTATAAAACCTGAATGTCACGTCTGTTCTTTTCACACCAATCCCTCTGAATCACACGCTAAGACACTCTTTTCACTTCTTTGGTGAATGCATCATCCAAAAACCTAATATCCTTGCTTCTTTGTTACAAACAGTCACATAAGTGTGTGATGTTTTCTTGTAACTATTCTGTTTCACTCCGTTTTTGGGGAAATTCATTCTGAATGAAATCGAGAAATACAGAGGGTCAAAAGCTGATCTCGTCCGCACGATCAAAGTTGTTTTATCTACATATATGCACTTTCAGGTGTCTAAAATAGATATTAAAATTGTAATGTAATGCATACATTTTTTTACAAATAATGAAAAATGATTTGTTGGTTCAACTTAAAGAAAATAAGTTACATGGTTGCCTTCATTTTTTTATGTATGTTATTAGTTAACTCAATGAATTTCAGTGAGTTGACTAAACTCGTTGATTCAACTAATATGTTTAAATTGCATTAATATTTTTTTTTAAGTTGAACCAACAGAACAACAAATAATTTTTACAGTAAGACACCTGAATGAAGATGGTTTAGCATGTCCTACTGAACGTCTGGATAAAATCTATGATCTGCGAATCAATGCAACATTTCAGAAATAGAAACAAGCAAAAAATAGTTTTCGTCAATCAGCTTTTAGCTTTTTATGCGTGACATGCGTCAGGCAGAGCTCACAAGATTATATTTCCACAAACACAAGCTAAAAAAAGTACCATAGTCGATTTTGTTATTCTGTGATCCGTTAATCCTGATTACCGTATGTGTAATCTGGACGCTGTGTGATTTCCCAGATGAGAACTGGATGGAATTGGATGGGGGCGGATTAGGACATTACCTGGATTATGGATTCCTGCGATGAGTCATCTGAATCAGTCAAGCGGTTGACCTGTGCCCTCGTGCGTGCGTAAGCCCCTCTCCTTCCTGACATTTAACCATCATCAGACTCAAATCATCACAATCCATCCGGCTCCAAAAGCCTTTAAAAACGTTTGTCTTTGATGAATGAGTGTAAATTATTTTTATATCGGTTTTAAGACGAGCAAGTGTTGTTATGGAGTGTCACACACAACTATGCAAAGTGTCATCGTTTATCCTTCCTCCCAAACCTTCAGTAGTAGTGAGTTAATTATAATGTAAACTTCAGCCTTGGCAGCCACAATATTCAAGCTGCTTCATTTTTTTAATAGAGCAAAATGACACTTTCATGATTCTTTTAATCAAAAAATGTTGAAAAGATAAAAAACCCACTCGGTCATTATTGAAAGCAAACGAACTCTCCCCACTACGGGTCAGTTCGGCCCTCAGGCACAACAGAAATGAAAGTATTAGCTGAGTTAGTAAAGCTAAAACAAAGTAAACGTTTAACATGCTATAATTCAGTAAGAGAGAAAAGAAGGTGATCTACAGATATGAATATTAATGAAAAACTTTGTTGTTTCTAACAACAGATCCACACTTGACGTTTTTTTAATGGTCTGTTCATTTTATTTAATGATCGTGAAAACAGCTGCTTTAAAGTGAGAAATCATTTCATCCTCTTTTCACTGTGAATAAATGCAGTGTCTCCTGCAGGATCTCACATCATAAAGATTGAGTTCAGTGCTCAACACCTGCCTCATTGATGTCCCTGTTCTCGCAGCTGCAGGCCACACTTTCCTGTACTGTTCATGATCAAAAGCCGAACCTCACAACAGACGGTCAGCGGCCAGCGTCCGGCCCATTGGCTTTTATGTTGGGGACCGTGAGTTAGCAATAAAACCATTTGTGAAAGCTTACCATTTTATAAATTCCCCCAAAAGTGGAATACAAATCTGTACTTTTATACTTTTCATTTTGCATCTACAATACTATTTTAATATTGTCGACCTGATAGTATGAAGGTTGTATTATCGCATTTCTACTCACTTTACATTATTTGTTACCATGGAGAGGACATTTAAAATTCAATCCAGGGATAGTTCACCTAAAAATAAACGTTCTGTCATCATTAATTCAACCCGAATATGTATCTGACTTTCTTTAGTGCATCACAAAAGAAGATTTTATTTGTGTCCATGCAGTTTCAGTCAATAGGGTCTGAACGTCCTTCAAAAGATCTTTTCCATTCTACAGAAGAAAGACATTCAAACAGGTTTTGAATGACGTGACGGTGTATCCATGATGAAAGAATAATCCATTTAAGTTTCAAAGATGCCAATTTAACCGAATGATGACGACTGCGCTCGAAATGGAATTGATGATGTTTAAATTTCACAAAAAGCTTCACCAAATCCTCAGTTTTGGAACCCTGTGCTGTTTATCACAAACCGTATCTGCGTGCTGGGTTTGGTCATAACCGTATCTGTAACACACAAAAGTGAAAATAGCATTGAACCCATAGCACTGTGCTGTTACAAGACACATCATGAGCAAACTGTGCTACATCTGCTGCAGACATCTGAGAAGGCCTGAGTACATTCAGAGTGTTAATATACGAGCTACAATCCTCGTGAACGCCCCAGAAACTGTTACGCTGCCAAAATGTTGACTGAAACCTGAAGCATGAGTGAGAAATGACGAATTTCAACGTGGTCAATGGTCCCGGATTAGATAAGCATCATATATAACGTGGCTTTAGAAGTCGAGTTTCCTTAGCTGAAATACTCGCAGACAGATCGAAAGGTTAATTGCAAAATCCCATTCGCTGCACCTGATGCAAGCAGCTATAGTGTGTTTTGTAAGGTCAGGAGGATTGATGATGCCATGTGTTCTTCACAGGAGGACTCAAGGGGGGCTTTAGTGACTGCTGCTGTTATCTTGACACTCATTGATCTCTACTCTTGGAGTCTGATGACTGATCAGTGTGACAGAGACCCGAGACAGATCATAGAGCTTCTTCACAGATTTTCAAGGTCACTCAAAGATTCTCAAGGCAGCTGTTTCTTGATCGTGGTTGCTAAAGGATTAGTTCAGGCAAATATAAATCTCATCTCATATTGCCACAAACCCGTGCGATTTTCTTTCATGGACCACAAAAGATGAAATATTGCAGACGCGGATGAAGTATGTCCAGAGACCTCTTTTCTATTAATGAGACAAGAGCTGAAAATCAACAGCCTTTATCAAAAAGGTTGTAAGACCTTCTTTTGAGTACCGTACAATTGTTTTGTTTGAGAATCAGACCCAAATGTAGGTCATTGTTTGTTGAAAAATCCTCCACCGTATCGCTCATGTTATTAGAGCTTCAAATATGGCTCAGCGATATGTTATATATTAGTCACACATCATAGGTTGCCAGTGCTGTAATGAAGAGCACATTGGAGACTTTCAAGAGATGCCTTGCATTTTTAAGTCTTGAATTTTAATTCAATTTAACCGACCTATAAAATGAAGTTGGTTTAACTAGATTTTTTTATCCTAGACAAAATGAGATTAGTCAGGTTTATATGAAATAAATCCAAATTTAAGACAGCTTTTGAACTACTTACTAGTTCATTTTTGACAGAGCAGTCCTAGTAAATATGCATTCTGCTCAATATTTGATGTTTAATGTAAAAAAGTCAAATAGTTTGGACCGTCATAAAGCGTTCCTTTATTCAGTTCACATTTACGTGAATTGCACTATACACACGATACACAAAACACACATGTACTGCTGCATTACAGAACATTTTCAAAAAGGTACATTACCAAGATAATGCAAATGATTGTACATTTCATTGCAAGTGGCGAATGTCATACTGTATGCATTTAAACAGAAATGGTGATACTGTAAAACCAATGCTCATAATGTTTACAATATACAATACAAGTTATGTTGATTCAAAGCTGACAACATCGGAGATGTTGGTTCATCTGAAGTCATCAAACCACAAATTTGGACTTTGCGGCATCTTGGGATGGGAATATTTAAAGAGATGGTTTCAACCTCATGCCATTCAAACCCGGTAAATGACTCTTTTTCTGAGAAATACAAATATATTCTGGAATGGAAATCGATGGGGTCTAATGTTGTTGGCTTAGCATTATTTTTTGTGTTATGCAGAAGAAAGAAAGTTATTCATTTTTGGAATGACATGAGGGTGAACAAATGATGAATGAATTTTCATTCCTTTCAACCATCCCTTTAATTTCTGTTTAAACTACGGACCCTAAAATCACGCCAAAATCACCGTCCACTCATTCCCGTCATGCCAGCAGACGGGTCAGTCCAGGGATGAGTCAAATCTGTATGTCCGTAATTGATGCCTGTGTGAAGAGACCTCAGAAAACCCCTCTGATTCTGAATCATCAAGCACATGAATGAGAGGTCAGTTAGTTTGAGATGTTTTTACTCTTGGAACTATATATCTAAACACCATTCAGCACAAGTAAAGTTTTTCCAGCTGCTGTGCCCCATGACTCTCTCCAGACGTGACGCATCTCTCTTTGGCATTCTGTTGTACCCCTCTGCACTCCCTCTTGGCACAGTGCTTGTGGATTGAGAATCAGGCAAGAGGCGGCTTTGAAATCGGGCGTTGTCTCGGCAGCCAATCAGAACTCAGCGCGTTGATCTCATTACAGGACGAATGCACAAACCCGTACAGGCTCACGGTGAGGGTGAGCATGCAAAAGTAGTCTGCCATTTCATTTAGTCTCACTTCCACTCGTGCTTTTGGATGGGTAGAAAGACCCGCAGTGTCCTCCGTTGACCACTGCACACCTTCACCTCGCTGACTGAATGACACGTTCTCTGCTACTAGCAGAATATTTCATAGCACATCAGAATGAAACACTAAAGGGGAGAATCCTCTTCAAATTCTGACATCTGTGACAAAAGTCAAGCCTATTCCATCTTCATCTCTGTCTTACGATGCAAAGGGTTTTGGGGTTGTAAAAAATGGTTTTATAACTACTGGACTACAGGGGTGTTGTTGACGTACAGTATACCGGTTTTAAAGCAAACAACAATACAAGTGTTTCTAGAACTTGTGGTTTAACCATTTAGATAAAGCCTTCGGCATTTATTAACTTCTCCACCGATCAATTATTCCTTAGGCTATTAAACTTTCAGATTATAATAATGTGACATTAATATTAATGAGCCACAACATCGCCGCAGCACATCTTGACATGTTAATGTTTTGATTTATATAATTCAGTGGCGTCAATTCACCTAAAGCCAAAGAATGGTAGACTCGCGAGGTCATCCAATCTTACTACTGTACCTCTGACATATTCATTCCTGACCCTATCACACATACTGCTACTCCAGCAGCCATCCTCATTTCTAATAAAGCACGCTTGAAATAATCTATTGAAGAAAACCTCATATAGTTATAAAATAATAAAAGCAGATCTGATATGTGATGTGAAAAATTGTGAGGTGAAGAGCCATAGCCTGATATCATTATGTTGTCTAAAGAAAGAGAAGAGAAAGAAACTGGACATGAAATGAAATTATTTTATCAGCTTGTTACCGAATGCAAGCTTAGTTTCGGTTTTTAAGTAAGAAACGGTTTAATCATTTGTAAATATATTGTCAAATATGTTATTAAAAGACATTGATAATAAATGTTTGTGTAATATTAAACTGCACCTCTCAAAATGATTTGCAGCTGGATTACCGTGTGTTGTTAGTTTTGAGCGGTTGTTTGAAAATGACAACCCTTGGAATGTCGCGACTGGCCGATCAGAATCAAGCATCCAACTGAGACGTATAATAAGTGTTTTTAACAAAAGAATTTAAGCATTTTGTTTTGAAAATATAGCTGAAATACACATTGTTGCTGACTGACTGAAACCTCATATCTGTGTTGTCAAAGCTGGCAAGCTTTGTCTTTTCCTTTTTATTGGTTAATATTAGCAAAACCCAAACAAAAAGTAAGGTACGTTTAGATTTATACAGTGATGAATATCTGTCTTTGTGCATTTTTTTATGTCTACAAAGCCTCTGTTTATTTTACTTCATGTCCAATATGAACTCTTTGTTCTGTTTGTTTTTACCATTTAATTTGGCTGAGTTGTGTTTTTCTCTCAGGGCTCCGCCAAGCAGATTGAATTTAGTGAACAGAGCCCAAACACTAACTGGCTGAGGGTACTTCTCTCTGGGGTATGTTGCTTTGGCACAGCTGGGTATAAAATATTATGTTTCTTTTCTGGATGGTCATTATTAGTAGATAGTCCTTTTACTCATACGGCCGCTGAGTCTCTGCTGGTTATATGTTCTATTTGATGAATTTTGGGTTTGTGCGTGGACGTCTGAAATGTCTCAGTCTGATTAAGTCAATGAGTTTTCTCGGCACACATCTGTGCTCTTAGATGAATGCAATTCAAATGAGATGAGATGTGATGTGATGTGGTGAATTAAAGAGGTGCTGCACATGTTTTAGAGGCATCTGAGAGGATTTTACAGATACATCAAGATTTGAAAGCAACAGGTTGTTTATTGGTTTTCAGCACACCGTGTGCTGTTGCTGGTTTATGTTTTCCTCTTTTCTTACCACAGAACCAGAGATTGAAGGGCTGTAGTTTTGAACTACATCAAATAAGCTATTGATAAGTGAGTCAATTTAACATGAATGATGTTGTATTTCACGACCCATTTTCATAACATGGTGAAAGCTTAGGTCATGAATGTTAAATAGGGCATACCGATATTGTTTGGTAACTTCTCTGATCTGTCCAGTCACGTAGCACTTAATTCAATAGGCTGACCTGGATCCACTCACCAATGTTTACTGTACATTCAGTACTTCCCAACTGGAAGAACATAATTCATATTTATGAGCCTTAGTAGTAGTCTTGCATGGCCAGACCTTCAGACGGACGGCAGAGGGGCTGGGAAACATTGGATTGCAAACACATTTCGTTTAGAGCCACTTCAAGGGTCACGAAAATGTCTCCGCAGTAACAGATCGGTGTGCATTCACAAAGGTCTCAAAAGCTTGCAAAAACACTTTAGCAGTGAAATGATGCACAGTTTACTCGATCAAGATCATTTTCACAGATGTAAACACAGCAACTTTCTTCCTCGATCGCGTAGATTTGTGTTGGTTCCAGACGGGACCTTAAAGAAAATGACACACCCGTCTCCTGGAAATCCTGTAGAATTCAACCAATCAGAGGATGACTTTAAAAAACTGAGACGTGTGTGACGTCTGAGAATATTACAAGGCCGAAAAAGATACAGAGAACAATTTCGTTCACTTTCAGCACCCAATTTTTTCAACACCTGGATGGTCTGATTGGGGTTGGAGCTGAAATCTTCAGGAGACCTCTGCTCTGTTGGATCACTGATGTTTGGCGATTGATGATCACAAAACCGGATGTAAGAAATAAAGACTGTAGCAGTTGGAAAGTGGTGTGTTTACACCCGGATATTATACTGTATATGTAACGCTTATATAAATTTGAGCAACATGGCAAAATAAATGCTTTACATTCCAGACATGAGCGCACGTTCAGCCTTCAGAGAGAGCCTCCAGCCTTTGCTGTCATAGTTTGAAGGAAAGGCTTGGAGTTCGTTTACACGATGAAAAACTGAAAAGTTTTGCGTGCACACCATGCCAGGCCAGCCGAGGTTGCTGTTGCGCTACAAAGAAACCCCACGTGCTTGCGAACAACCGCATACTGTTTTGATCTAAAAGTGCTGTTAATACACGTTGTCTGTGTGTATGTGTGTTTAAAGTAGTGTGCATATAAATAATACGCTAGTTTTAGTCGTGCAGTAAATCTACTTTTTGCTGGAGAAATGATAGTAAGTATGTCAGGCGGCACAAACATGCAGCATGGAGGCCGCCATTATTGTTTGGGGAATACACGCGAATGCCTACACACATTTTTCGCACTAGTTAGATTAACCGGAACCAGGGACACTTCCAATAACAACTGATGCATTTGTTGCATCAAAGAGTGCAGAACAGTACTCTACTCTCAGCCAGTCTTGTCTCATTGTTCCAAGGTTACCAGAGCGGGCAGGATGCAGTCCAAGGTTACCAGAGCGAGCAGGATGCAGTCCAAGGTTACCGGAGCGGGCAGGGCGCAATCCATTCCCAGACCTGACAAATGCTGGACGAAGGACGTGGCGACTCTACAAAACTTCAGTCGCTATTAGATTATTAATGATAATTTTAAATCTAACTTTTTTTATTTTGCCTTGTTGTGCAAGCACTGTCGAGCTTGTGCAGAGGCTGCAGTTTTTGCCAGAGGGGAACTGGAATCCCCTGGTTAGGCCTGGTTTCCCTCTGAGGTTTTTTTCTCCTCCAATGGAGTTTTGGGTTCCTCGCCACCATTTGCATACTGTTCTGCACTGTTTGCCTGGCCGGGGGGGCTGCTAGAATTTGATAGTCTTATTTAATTAACACTGCATATAGGAATTTATTGTGTGTCTGATATTTGACCTGTGTTTTGACTTCCATAACCTTTTATGTTTTACTTATAGTCAATGTTTTCTTGTACAGCTGCTTTGTAACAATGAAAATTGTAAAAAGCGCTATATAAATAAAGCTGACTTGACTTGACTTGAACGTGCAAAATGCATGCGTATGAAATCATCGTTTTTGGAAAACGTCGCCTTAAGACTTTACACAGAAGTGATAATGCCGTCGTTTAGAATTTTTTTGCGTTATCAGTCCCCCAAAACGGCGTACGCCAAAACGGCGTAAATGAACCTCTCAGAGGCCGTTTACACAAGACCGTTTTCAACTAAAGACTGAAAACATTTCATGCGCTTTGGCTGTTCATTTACATGAGAAAGGTGTTTAGGGAATGAAAACCAAAAGCATCAGCAGCAGGTCATCTAGTGATCAGTGCATTTGTGAAATGCTGGAGATGTGCCATAACACAATTAAAGTTATGTCTTCTCAAATACTGTCTCAAATACTGTATGTCTAGATTTACTGTTTTGATAAAGTAATCATTTCAATCACATTTTCTAAAAAGACATTGTCCAAAAAAAGCTTCTCTGAAGGTGATTTAAAGTAGATCTGAAGCAATCAGATGTGAAAGTCCTAATAATGATAAAACTGCCACTTCCTGACATTTGCATAAATAATCTGAGGTACATTGTGGTGAGGAAGGCGGGACGAGAGCACCGGTCCAGCATATCTCACGGAGAAGATCGGGAGCTTAAGAGGACGAGCGGCAGGAATGTTGAGGCGAGAGGACCAGGCCCAGACATGTGTTAAGTTCGTATTGATGTTTTATGTCTTTTACTTCTGTTTTATTGTTTATTTGATTTGATTAAGGTTGGTTAAAAGTTTGCCGGTTCCCGCCTCCTTCCTTCACTTTTATGGAACTTTGTTACATACATTTTACAGCATTTCTATAATGTGATTGTAGTGAAGTGAGTGACTCGTTACCACGTCATCCTCATTATATATTTAGCCAATGGGGTACCGCCCTTAGTGTATATAGACTGTGTGTGCGTGCCTCCTGAGATGCGTCATTGTCGAAAGCCCGCCGCTTGTCTTCATCCCAAGAGATCGCGGAGGTATGCGTTTCAGCTGTGCAGCTGGTTGTTTTGATTGTAGTAGTAGGTGATGTTGTATTGTTTCTTTATGTTTAGTGTGACACTCGGCCATCAAGGCTGCTCGTTGTTCTCGTGGTGACATCCACACATCCACATTGTAAGTTTTAATGTTGTATCGTAACTTTTCAGGAAACTTGTTTGTTTGAATGATCCGCAATGCATTTTAGTGTGGTGTGCCTTCGGGGCTTCCATTGGTTTGGCATCCCTTACTACCCGTGTCGGAGTGCCAGCTGCTTGTTGACTCACTCACAGATCCATCGCATGACTTCTGTGTGCCTGTGATTTACGTGTATGTTTGTGCGTGCCGACATTCAGTCAGGGTGAGTACATGCGCTATTGTTTCTTTTTAATCTGCAATGGTTTTAATTAGATGATTAATAAATATTTGTTAAATCTCACTGCTCTCGTAAAAGCCAAGTTCGCTCCTTTGAATGATCTGCAATGCATTGTAGTGCGGTGTTGGTGTGGCGTCTCTTGGTGGCCGTGTCGGAGTGCCGGCTGCTTGTGTGTTTGTGATTGCGTGTGTATGTGCGTGCCGATGTTCAACCAGGGTGAGTACGTTGGCTATTGTTTCTTTTTAATCTGTAATGGTTTTAATTAGATAGTTAATAAATAATTGTTAAATATCTTTGCTCTCATTAAAGCCAGGTTGAGCCGCCATATTAACAACTTACTGTCAGTAACCCTTGCTTTTTGAGCCACGTCTGCTGCTTTGGGGGGAACCATAACTCCCTTGGGGATCCCATCCCGTCTACTGCGTAGTTTTAGGCTCTGGTGGGCCTTAAAGGGTTTTCTTTGTTTCTATTTTTTTGGATTCTGTTTTTGTTTATGTGTGTGTCTCTGTATGGATTTGGCTGGTTCTGTCACCAAGCCTTCAGCTGTATGAACTGATCCCAGACAAATAGTTTTGTCATCAGAAATACTTTGGTGACTGATTGCGTGTTCTGTGTTGTGACCGCATCGTCTTGGAAGTGTACTTTTTTTGTTATAAATTGTTGTTGTCTCTTTGTTTATGTGGATTGTTTATCTTTATTTCTTTTATTTTTGTATTCTGCAGGAGCTGGGTTTTCCTGGAAGTGGGCCTGTGATGGTAGCTGCACGGCCTTCACTTTAACACTAAGGGAGTGTTGTTATTTCTGATCACTATTTGTAGTGGAGTGTGACTTTCGAATTGCGGTGTTTCTGCCGTATGCAGCTATAGCTAGCCTGCTTTCAGGGCCCCAGCCCCTGCAGTGATTTACCTAATTTTCGTCTGTTTACGGATCGAGACAATTTATTTAAAGTTATTATTTGGGTAGTTGTTTTCTTTAATAAAAGGGTTTTGTTTAATTGTGAACTCACGCCTCCTGCCTTTCTTGAGCGAATGAACTTGCTTACCATTTATTAGCTTATTTCCCCGGTAACTCGGGGTGGCGTAGTCAGTACTAGGCGAGCCACGTTTTGCTACATGTGGCGTAGTCAGTACTAGGCGAGCCACGTTTTGCTACATGATGTTAAAAGAATGTCGTCTCAGGGGTAGATGGGTATATTCAGGCCAAAAGCACACATATATTTTGTATGTTTAACTACTAGCTGTATTTTAGAACAAAACTCATTTCTGGTGAGAAGATATTTTTCAATGTTGGAGAAAGCTGTTTATTTTCTAGATATGATGTGTATTCATGTAAGACGACATTAAGCTCAACATCTATATTTTTCTCACCATGTATAAGAAGGGGTCAGGGGTTAAAGATGAATATCTATTATGTGAAGAAATCGATAAACTCCTCCAGAATAGCAGCCACGCAGGTTTCCTCCCACAATGTGATACAAGAACAAACAGGTCAAAGTTCAATGAAAGTGCCGGCCCGTCCAACAGGCAATACATTGCAACCTGCATAATGTTTATGACGCATTAAGGGATGTCAAATACGTCTTATTGCGCATGCTTGGAGTGTTCAGGATTATGGGTAATGTTGTATCTCATAACAACGACATGTTCATGTTACATCAAGAAATGCTTAATTGATTTAGAGATAAACAACGAAGGACTTATTTTGGTGAGGTTGCGGTGGTAGACTCAGGCAAACTATGGCATCAAAATTAGACTTTTCAGGAGCTAGAAAGAGAAAAGCAGAAAAAGAAAAGCAAGCTCAAAGTAAAGGTATGTTCTGCTTTACATTGTTTAATGCGTAAACTAATTTTTAATAAATCAGAGGTTTGTTAGAATCTAACGACGACAGAATTGTCTTTTCCTTTATGAACGATCGCTTTAAATTTCTGCTCAAAAGACCAAACTGATCAACTGGTTGTTAATGTGAAAATGTATAATTAAAAGTCTGAGGAATGCGTGTGCTTTCTTTACAGAGAGATGTATCTTCACTAATTTGCATAATTTGATATCAATCTGTCTCTCTCCACCGGAGTTCCTCCCACCAGCCCGGCAGTCTAGGGGCAACCTAAACATTACTATTCTGAGAGAGCGTGCTGTTCAGAAGCACAAAACACAGTGTCTGTCAAATCTGCTTTACTAATAAGTGTCAGTGTTTGTGCCATATTTCCAAATTCTCATTAATTGCAAAAGTGTCAAAAAACAGCACTTAGCAGCGTTCCAAAAAGAAATGTCATAACTTTTGTGCCAATTCTACTTTGTGAACTCTGAGGATTCAGATGGGAAATGGATTATTATAAACACTAGGTGTTTTGGCTGGAAGTTTTCTCAAAGGAAGTGGAAGAAACACACTGACGTTTCCAATTGGGATGGCAATAAAAAAAGACTGATTAGCACCTGATATTCTGAAATGACTGTCTTCATGAAAAAGCAATTACCGTTTGAACAAAGCTTTTCTCTCCAACACACACAAATCATGTGTTGCCACTGTTTTATCCATCATCTACATTCATATTAAACTTGTGTTTATTTCATTCATTTTAAAGCCTCAATCTATTATTATTATAACCATCATAATATATACTGTAAAGTAAAGCTAACTTAGGTGACCTGCCCAAATGAGATACAGATCAGGATATACACCTGATATGACAAACATCAAGGACTGCTCACTAAAACAATGACATACATTGAAAGCAGCACATAAATGATGCAGGAAGGGCATAATGTCAAAAAAGCACATGCTTACAAAATTGCAGAAGCTTTGACCTACAGTAGAATAGAGATTGACGATGGAAACTCTTTGGAGACATCGATAATGTTCCTTATTTACCTGATGGATGATGCTGCTACAGGAAAGACATGCACACAATCATTTTGCTGTTGTTCAAGTCTGTACAATCCTGAATGATGTGATAATTCTGAGAGGATTTGTCTGTATCGGCTGAAGTGTAGTTCTCACCCTATGATGTGACATCAGGATGTGAAGAGCAGGAGATGAGAGAACATGAGTGTTTGTATGTAGAGCGGCAGGGGTGCAATCTCACCTATACAAGGATATGTGGTGGAGATCATGGACAAAATTAGATGTCTTCTGAGAAAGGGAAAAAAAGAGTGGAAATACAGACATTCAGAGAATCAAATCGAGGTGTGAGCACTAGAAAAACTGTATTACAAAATATAAAGTCCCAATGAAATGAAAAATGACAATACCAATTTTTTACTAAAATATTGCAGTGTTTATTGTAAACAGTTTATCAATGCGAGTTATTCTCTTTCTCATAATCTTCACTTAAAATCTGAAAATGCACTTCTGTCCTGTAGAGATGCTGGGAAATATGCAGTAAATGATCTGCCTAGTTGTAGCAAATATATGTTAACATTACACAAATCATTTATGTAGTGCCAACATGATCGTATTAAGTTACATAACTGAACATGAAAAAATCATGTTGTGACAAAATTGTACAAACATGTTGATTTAACTTAAATGAATCAAATTGGCCCAGCAGCAAAAAACCTTTTTTTCAGTGCAGCTCTGTAATGTGATCGAGCTCTTTCATGTTGGAGCAACACTGCCTTATAGTAAAGTATACTGCAATATAAAAGTCATTCTGTGTTTGGTGGTAAAAATCTGATCGCTGAGAGGCTGCGCATCTAGTGAAGCAGGACTCGGCAGATGTCCACCGACCTTTACCTCTGTTGAGTTAACTCCGGTTATCAGCACTTTTCTGAAGCTCCCTTTACCAGCAAATCAAAGCTACGACGTGCGCATAAACAAGAAAAAGACAAGCTTAAAAAAAACGCTTGCCGATGTCAGATATAACAAAGAGTCATTCCCTTCAGCTGAACCGTCTTTGGTTTTGAAATATCACAGCACAGAAAAAACTCTATAACTTCAGTTTCATGTTTCTATTTTAAAGTGGATTGCCGACTCCACATGGGTCCTAAAGAGTGACATGTCATGGGATGTCAGGTAACATTATAATTCCCATAATACTCAATAATTCTGTAAAATAGTTTTGGTTTTCTCCATTTCTAATTAAAATCTGGCAACTCCACGGCACATATAACAATTAACCATAAAGTAAACAGATGGATTGTTTTTTTCAAATTACAGTACAACGAGAATGAGATTTTAATATAACCATGTGCCTTAGGACTTGAGAAGGTGATTAACTGTCATAAAACAAACATGGTAATGGTCCATGCAAATGTTTATTTGCTTTTATATTTGATTTGGGCAGCTTTACAATTCTCTCATAAACGACTTACAAAGGGAAGAGCACACGGGCTGGACGAGATCTCTTTCTGCTCATTTTCACAAGTGGTCAAACTGCACTATCCATACTGTATATACAATTCAGCTTGTCTGAGCTTATGGAGTCTTATGAGAGAAAAAACAAGGAAATAAGCCCCCCAGGAGGCTCGGTCTGTTCTCCAGTACATAATGATGGATTCCATCTTTGATTGGCTGCTTTATTTCAGCTCTGAATATGACCACAGAGAATAGATCAGATAAAAAATGTGTGTCTCGTATACATCAATTTCTCAGCTTTTTTAAAAAAGCTTTTAAGACGCTTTT
Organism: Barbatula barbatula; assembly: GCF_947034865.1. NCBI lineage: Eukaryota > Metazoa > Chordata > Actinopteri > Cypriniformes > Nemacheilidae > Barbatula > Barbatula barbatula. Next base: position 22,808,654 of record NC_136769.1, on the reverse strand, counting down.
CAGATGGTTTAAAGAATAACAAACACTGTTGTGGTGCAGTCAAAACCAAAAACATCTATTGAACGGATGGATGGATGATGATGCTACAGTATGACATGGTTCATTTTTCCTGAAACAAGGTATGATTCTGTGAAATACTCTACAATGTTTACGGTGTATCAAATCAGAATCTATTTTCAACAATATGCATCCTTGATCTGCACAGTCTTTTTATATGATTCTAGAAACTAATTTCTCAGTATTCATGGGTTCATCTAGCAGAGAGTAGGCTTTGATATAAACTGTGTACACGCAGTATCACATCCATTCCACGTATAGGCTATGGTTAGGAGTTTTGTAAAAGCACTACAGCATCTACAATGTTTTAAACTATTATATATAGATGTACATTTGATGTGGTTGATCTGATAAACTCCATGTTAAGAGAGTGACACCGTGTCTACAATACTGTTTAATGCGACAAGCGAGATGCGACATGGAAACCTGCATGTTCTTAATGGGTTTGTTGCGTCGCGCCACATCCATTGCGGACACAATTTAAACGTATAATGGGTTCTAATACGTTTCTAATGTCTTTTGTCGTGGTGTGACGTGTCGCATCGTGCCAGTCGGTCTGGTGTAGACACGGTGTGAGAGAGTAAATGTGTTTTATCATTTCTTAATTTTTTTATAGTTTAGATTTGGATGACCTCTTGTGGTAGACAATGAAAACACATACACTTGCCTTTTATGTAAAGTAATCTATAAATGTTTTCTCACTAAATGAATATTTACCGCTGAAAATACATTTTGATAATGAAATCTACAGATTAATGAATTATTATTATTAATTTGAGGACAGTTAAAACAGCTCACAGTAGACTGAGAATCTAAAATATAGTATATTAAATATACATTATATTTGTATATTTACATTAAGTATTTGTAGACGCTTTCATCTTAAGCGACAGTGCATTCAAGGTATATATATTTTTAATACAAACTTTAGCTACAGGAACATACGTATATTTTTCTACTGTGATTAAATAATATGTTTCTAAATCAAGTTTTACATTTATAACTTCAACTGTCATGTCTGTCCAGTTGGGGGCAGAACTGTCTCATGAAAGAGGCGTGAAGTGAAATCAGGATTTACCAGCTTCCCCATTGACCTGTCTCTGTAGACTTTTTATTCTCATAAAACATCAACTATTTGGATTTTTAGAGTTACTTTTGGCAGTTTTTTCTATGACTGGCCACACTGTCACATAAGCGGTCGTAATAAGCTCTCTTACAAGGTTCTCATTCAGCCTCAGCAGCTTCAGTCTCTTCCGGACAGTTGCTGTCTGCTGCCATTTCCTGGTCCTCTCTTCTCGCACCGAGCGGGTGTCCTACCATCAGCTGTATGACACGATTGCCGACGGTCTCTCACGAGGTGAGAAAAAACAAACAGAGGAAAGGAGTTTCTGCTTGCAGTTACAACCTTATAAAACCAAGTCAGACTTTATTTTTTCTAAAACATGTCCCAAAATGTACACCCATCTTTGAAAAAACATGGCTTAATGTAAATGAATGATACATATGTGTCATATACATGAAACCTTATAATTCAAAGGTAACAAACAGACATTGGTTTGATTTTTGATTTATGTTACAAGTGGGCCGTAACAACCTAAATGTAGATAAGTGTGAAGTCATGTGACTTGTGCTGCCTGTTTGGTTACTTTTGTTGTGTCCCCACACTCAGATCTCTTCCTGCTCCCGTGAGGGAACTATTATAAGAATCATGCAAGCTTGATGAAACCTTGGATTACAGGTATTGTTCATGTTTGTAATGATAGTATGTACATTTTAGACCGAAAAAGTTTACTTTCACTATACATGAGTTAATGAGGTTCAATAACATCAAACAGTTTCACTTTTATCCTTGTATTAGAGAACAAATCTGTTTGTAAAAGGTTTTGTTCAGTGTTCAGAAAAAAATTACTAAGAATATGAATTCATATCATGTTAATATCAATCTGTTCATTCAGACTTTTACGCTATATTTGTGCTTTGCGGGTGTGTGTTATGGTGAAAGAAAAGTGTAATACGAATTATTTCAACATCTGAACAAAACTGAAATTCTGATCAAACTGTATTTAGCATATATAGAAATAAAATATTTTATATAAAAGGCTCACCACTTTTATGTCTGACTACTTTTGCAACAAATGTTTTACATTTTTTTTGTTTTTGTTTTTATTGAGCTTATTTAGTCTCTCTTGTGTTCATTCCTTTGCAGAGTTTTTCACATTTTTTTAGAACTACAGTAGACGAAAGTTCACTCACTCCATACAAAAAGAGAAACTTCTTCCTTAACATATTCGCATGCGGCTATTGCCATTTCTAGCTCTTTTTTAAACATAATGATAATATACAATATTACAGATGTATGGTTTAACTGCCTTAAATTGTAGTGAATTTAATTATTATTATTTTTTAATTCAGAATACATTCTTTTTGTTTTCATCAAATATATTTTTTAGTGGTCATGAGGAAAGACATAAAACCTGTTCTGTTGGTTCAACGAAAGAATAAAGATCGGAATGAATATTATTTGCCTAAACCATATAAACCTAAATATTCACCTTAGGGCAGCATGTAGCGACTCATCAAACCACATAACATGTACAGTATGTTACAATTTACAGTAAGTGGTCGGCCAGTATGTGCGTTAGGCCTACTGTCGCATGTCCTGCTGCCACCCGCAAAGCCGTGCAGATCCATTTCCATTCGAGTAAAGTAAATGTAATATTTAGAAAACAGCATTTAAATATTTATCTTACATAAGTGTGGGATTCGAGATACAATATTAAAGCCCATGTAGAGTGAAGTGAAGGTCATTTCTGCATGACAGGAGGCAACACAAAGGCCTCATATCATGATCATTTTCCACGACTCCAAGCAAAGTGCCTGAAAGTTATAAAAGGACATTGTTATAATAATGAATAATTATTCCATTTCTTGCTCACAAAACTGAAACTGCTGAACTTTCTCGACACGCTACATGTTTCAAGTCACCATGGCGGCCTTGATTTGGAGTTGGAAATTTACCGCATTGTTGGATGTTGAAAAGTCATATACAGTGGACAGTAAAGCCATGCATTCAGGCCGAGACATGTCATGCGGAGGAGATTTATATAGAGTAGGAGACATTTCTGAAATATGAAATTAAAGTAGAACAGTTAGTGGAGTTCATGATAACCTTCAAGAGTGCGCAGGATCATGGAGATGATTTCCTCCATACACTGGAAGGTTATGATATTGTGTCATCTCAAACCAACGTACACGGAACGAGACGTTGTTTTAGTAAACATATTGTTATTACACGGTGGCAAATTTCCTCAGTGCAATGAGAGCAGAGGTGGCTTAGTCATCTAAGATTTTAGTGGGAGTACGTCAGAACCTTGCGTGGGTATAGTCTATTCCAACAATTCTTCTGTAAAAGCAAAGAGAAAATCTTTGTTACCAACAAGGAAAGGAGACGCTAGAACGTAACATGCACACTTGTGATTAGTTGTAAAAAGTTGTTTTAAAAGATGATGGACCGTTTATGATCCAGAAACTGTGCATGGCTGAGGGTTGTTCATGCAACCAAACTTTATGTACGTTTACATTTTAAAGCATTTAAGTGAAACTATTGAGCATTATATTGAAGTGTGAGCTGTTTTATCATTCAGGCCTAGAGTATGGCCCCTCAACTCATTCTCTGTCAGTGTTTATGATATGAACACACACCAGTGTTGACTACACATAAGTCACAGACTGATGGAAATGACATTATAATGAAATGATAAAAAACTATTTTTACAGATATTCCAGCTGAGTAAAAAGAAAATTATAAAAACTGACCCATAGATGCTCTGACTTGTGAAGAAGGTGAAGGTTTGGAGGATCCAATGGAGCATGTCAAAGAAAAAGGTGAGTCTAAAAGATTTGTTGTTGTTTCTAATAAATACAAATTGCAGAAAGACACACACACACACATCCTGGCCATTATTCTCTTCCAACTTAAAAAAAACAAATATATCAATGTATAATATGCTTAAAAATACTTTTTTTAATCGCTAGGTAAAGAGAAGTCCCGTCTGACTGTTGCCTTGTTTGGAAACTCTACATCAGTCCGGTTCGGTGATGCTAACATTCTGCTGGGAGAAAAACACCTTGTTCTTAAAAATGTAGAATTCTTCCATTTCTCCAGGATTGTTCCTGTCCAGATGAAAATGTCGGACCATCATGTCTCAGTGGTTAACATGATTGATTTCACTGCACTTCACCTGGACTTTGTGAACTTTCTCATTGGTCACCTAATGCTTGAAAATGAAATCAATGCCTTCATTTTGGTTGTGCGACTGGACCAGTTAACAGATGCTGATACGATGGGTCTCGAATGGTTACAGAGAGTATTTGGTGACAGAGTTCTTCAGTTTGTGATGATCCTCTTCACTTATGAGAGAGATTACTGTGACTTAATCATAGATGATAGGGAGAAACATCCTGTTGTAGACCATCTGCTAAAAAAATGTGGAGGAAGATATCACACCTGCAGAAATATCATGAACGACCAATCAGAGATGAGGGAACTGATGGATAAGCTTCACTGTTTGTTTAATAAGAACAAAGAGCAGTGTTACACTGAGGAGATGTACAACACATGGTTCAATAGACCAATTGACTGCCATAAGAATACAAATGAAACTGGTAAGAAATGTTTGTTTGTTTTACATCGAGTCAGGGTTGGGCTTTTTATCGTAATCACAAATTCACAGCATAATTTCTATTTGCATAACCTAACATGCAAAGTTCTGATAGAAACCCTCTAAATCCGTCAGATGACTTTTCCTCTAAACAAGCATTTTTATCAAACTCCTACATTTACATTCAGCAATTTCAGATGTTTCAGACCGGTCCGAGTGTGGTATTTACAGTAGCGGGTTTTGAAGATAAATATTATAGTATGTGGGAAGAGCATTCACTAAAAATAATCATCTAATTTTTGAAATCTGAAGATTTTTGAGTATTTCAGAAACTGCTGATCTACTGGGATTTTCACGCACAACCATCTCTAGGGTTTACAGAGAATGGTCCGAAAAAGAGAATCCAGTGAGCGGCAGTCCTGTGGGCGTAAATGCCTTGTTGATGCCAGAGGTCAGAGTAGAATGGCCAGACTGGTTCAAGCTGATAGAAAGGCACCAGTAACTCAAATAACCACTCGTTACAACCGAGATATGCAGAAGAGCATCTCTGAACACACAACACGTCATACCTTGAGGCGGATGGGCTACAGCAGCAGAAGACCACACCGGGTGCCACTCCTGACAGCTATGAACAGGAAACTGAGGCTACAATTCGCACAGGCTCACCAAAATTGGATAATAGAAGATTGGAAAAACGTTGCCTGGTCTGATGAGTTTCGATTTCTGCTGCGACATTCGGATGGTAGGGTCAGAATTTGGCGTCAACAACATGAAAGCATGGCTCCATCCTGCCTTGTATCAACGGTTCAGGCTGGTGGTGTTATGGTGTGGGGGATATTTTCTTGGCACACTTTGGGCCCATTAGTACCAATTGAGCAGAATTAAAAACTGAATAATTTATTATTTATATATTTTTTATAACTATAGTTTGATAGGAATTACATAATAAAGCAGCTTCTGATAAAGTGGTTGAACCTGGGGAGGTGGTGCGTGTCTTCAGACTTCAGATCTGCCTACCTTTCATCACTAATAGAAGAAAACCAGCATAACCTTAGGTTTTTATTTGATACAGTGGCTAAATTAACCAAAAATAAATCGTCAGCGACTTCTGATTCTGTATACCAGCATAGCAGTGATGATTTTATGAACTATTTCACAAATAAAATCCAAGATATTAGAGAAAAAATTATAACTATGCAACCAGAAGTGAATCCCGCTAAACAAACGACTAACTACAGCGCCTCTAAGGAGAAATTACGTTTATTTTCTACTATAGATCATGATGAACTCTCTAAAATCATTAGATCATCTAAATCAACTTCATGCATGTTAGACCCTATACCTATAAGTCTACTGAAAGAGATGCTCCCAGAAATTATAGATCCTCTACTTAGCATTATTAACTCATCTCTGACATTAGGACATATGCCTAAAGCATATAAGGTGGCTGTTATAAGGCCCCTTGTCAAAAAAAACCATCTGGTGTTATGATCGTGAGGGGAGAACCCAATTGCAGGCGGCGAAACGGGGATGAAGGGGTTAACAGAAGGGACTTTAATATATATATATATAAACAGAAAAACAAAAACCCACGAGGGGGTAACAAAGGAGTACACAATAGCAAAACACGACAAATTGAAAACCAAAGACTCAAGAACTCAACTATAAACACTAAGACTAACCTGAACACTCAAAGACTAGATTTTAAAGTTTCTAACACAACAAGGCTTAGGACAGGGTAACAAGTACAACGAACCAGCACAAGACAATGAACACGAGGATGTTTTAAAGGGAGACAGACAAAGGATAATTAACAAGGGTCAGGTGCGGGTACTGAAACACTCAGGGAAGGTTAACGAGGAAACGAGATGGCGGGAAACACTGACGAGACACGAGAAAGCACATGGCTTTCTCACACAAAACCTAAGGCTATGCCATGACTCCGCTGCAAGACCAAAAATAAACATGACATGATAGCGGAATCATGACATAAGCCCCCCCTTAAATGAACACCTCCAGGTGTTCATCAAGGGGTAGACTAACAAGACAAGACGGACTGGGAACACGACAATACAAGGCAAAACAAAGAAAACAATATCACGGGGAAACAAGCAAGCAAAATCACAGGGTTGGGGTGAGACAATAAAAATAATAAACATGGGAGGGGGGGTGGGGGAACAACAAAGTTCACGGGAGAGTGTCCAAGAGGGTAGGGATAGGGTGGGACAGTCCTAGTTCCCGGGGGCGCTCGCGAGCGTGGAATCCCCGGGGACTTGATGGGAGAAGTCCTCGGGGGAACTGTTCTTATTCCCGGCTGGAAGGCCGGCTGAGCCACAGGCTGGAAGGCCGGCTGAGCCACCGGCTGGAAGGCCGGCTGAGCCACCGGCTGGAAGGCCGTCTGGAAGGCCGGCTGAGCCACCGGCTGGAAGGCCGGCTGGATAGGACTGGGTGCAGGACTTGACGCCGGCTGGAAGGCCGGCAGGGCAGGACTGGGTGCAGGACTTGACGCCGGCTGGAAGGCCGGCAGGGCAGGACTGGGTGCAGGACTTGACGCCGGCTGGAAGGCCGGCAGGGCAGGACTGGGTGCAGGACTTGACGCCGGCTGGAAGGCCGGCAGGGCAGGACTGGGTGCAGGACTTGGCACTTGCGTGGACGCCTGGGCAGGACTTGGCACTTGCGTGGACGCCTGGGCAGGACTTGGCACTTGACTGAGTGCAGGTGGGACCACCGGACTTGGGACCACCGGACTTGGGACCACCGGACTTGGGACCACCGGACTTGGGACCACCGGACTTGGGACCACCGGACTTGACGGGACACCAGGAGGCCCGCTGGACAGGGCCCCCCTGCCCGTATGACGCCCCCCCAAAAAATATTTGGGCTGAGTTCCGGCGTTCTCCTCCGGCTGGAACCTCGGGCTGGACACCACACTCCTCCTCGGCTTCTTCTTCTTCGCCCGGCTCACGGTGGGTGTAGCCGGTTGCGTAGAAGCGGCGGGGAGCATGACCAGCTCCGTGCTGGAAGAGTTGAAGGGTGCCGAGGGTGAGGAGAGGCCCACAGCCCCGATTCGCCGGGTACGGCCCTCGGGGATGGCGGCCAGCGGAGAGATCGGTTGGGGTGAGACCCCGGACTCAGAGCGAGCATTGACGTACCGCCACAGGTCGTCGAGTTCCGGAGGTCCCAATGACCTCATCTCCGCCCGCGAAAGTGGGTCCCTCAGACCGGCATTAAAGAGCACCGCCAGCTCCTCTTCTCCCATGTCCACATCAACTGCGACATCCAGGAATCTCCCAAAATAGTCCTGCAGGTTTGAGTTCCCTTGCTGGATGCCGCAGAGTAGACGAGGCTTCCGGGATCGTGCCGAGGTCATAGCTGCCTGCTGGGTTCAGTTCTGGCTGGTTCGTTCTGTTATGATCGTGAGGGGAGAACCCAATTGCAGGCGGCGAAACGGGGATGAAGGGGTTAACAGAAGGGACTTTAATATATATATATATATAAACAGAAAAACAAAAACCCACGAGGGGGTAACAAAGGAGTACACAATAGCAAAACACGACAAATTGAAAACCAAAGACTCAAGAACTCAACTATAAACACTAAGACTAACCTGAACACTCAAAGACTAGATTTTAAAGTTTCTAACACAACAAGGCTTAGGACAGGGTAACAAGTACAACGAACCAGCACAAGACAATGAACACGAGGATGTTTTAAAGGGAGACAGACAAAGGATAATTAACAAGGGTCAGGTGCGGGTACTGAAACACTCAGGGAAGGTTAACGAGGAAACGAGATGGCGGGAAACACTGACGAGACACGAGAAAGCACATGGCTTTCTCACACAAAACCTAAGGCTATGCCATGACTCCGCTGCAAGACCAAAAATAAACATGACATGATAGCGGAATCATGACATCTGGACCCTGGAGAACTACAGACCTATTTCGAATCTACCTTTCTTATCTAAAGTTCTGAAAAAAGTAGTCTCAACTCAAATATGCTCCTTCCTCCAAAGGAATGAGATTAATGAAGATTTCCAGTCTGGATTTAGAGCACATCACAGTACAGAGACTGCTCTGATTAGAGTTACAAATGATCTGCTTATGGCGTCCGACCGAGGTTGTATCTCCTTATTGGTGCTGCTAGGTCTTAGTGCTGCATTCGACACCATTGACCACAGCACGCTCCTACATAGACTCGAAAATGATGTCGGTATTAAGGAAATAGCTTTGAAATGGCTTAGATCTTATTTATGCGACCGTTTTCAATATGTAGCAATAAACAATGAGGCATCACGCAAATCGCAAGTCCAGTACGGTGTACCACAGGGCTCAGTCTTAGGGCCTATGCTCTTCGCATTATACATGCTACCTCTAGGAGATATAATAAAGTGACACAGAGTAAGCTTTCAGTTTTATGCTGATGATACGCAACTTTATATTTCCTCGAAGCCTCATAAAACACAGCAATTCCATCGAATAGTGGAATGCATAGTCGATATAAAAAAGTGGATGAGTAGCAATTTTTTATTACTGAACTCGGACAAAACTGAAGTGTTACTTATCGGACCGAAAACCGCCATACGTAACAACCAAGAATACTGCTTAACTATTGATGGATCTTCCATAAAACCCTCATCTTCAGCTAAGAATATTGGCTTTATATTCGATAGTACTCTGTCATTTGAGAACCAGGTCGCCACAACTGTAAAAATTGCGTTTTTCCATCTAAAAAATATATCTAAACTACATCATATGCTGTCATCATCAGATGCGGAGAAGCTTATACATGCTTTTATGACATCAAGACTAGATTACTGTAATGCACTATTAGGTGGTTGCCCTGCAGGCCTATTACAAAAACTCCAACTGGTCCAAAATGCGGCAGCTCGAGTTCTTACGCGTACAAAAAAGTATGAGCATATTAGCCCGGTTCTGTCAACCTTGCACTGGTTACCTGTAAAGCATCGCATAAACTTTAAAATCTTGCTTATTACCTATAAAGCCTTGCATGGTTTAGCTCCTCACTACTTGAGAGAACTTCTAACGTATTACAGTCCATCACGTGCACTACGCTCTCAGGTGTCAGGTCAGTTGGTAATACCTAGAATTTTAAAATCAAGTGCAGGCGACAGATCCTTTTCCTATCTAGCGCCTAAACTTTGGAACAGTCTTCCCTGCACTGTCCGGGAGGCAGACACACTGGTTTAAATCTAGACTAAAGACGCATCTTTTTAATCTTGCATACACTACACTATCATAATATATATATTTCTATATATATTTCAAAGATCTAGGCTGCACTAGTTAGATCAACCGGAACCAGGGACACTTCCAATAACAACTGATGCATTTGTTGCATCAAAGAGTGCAGAACAGTACTCTACTCTCAGCCAGTCTTGTCTCATTGTTCCAAGGTTACTAGAGCGGGCAGGATGCAGTCCAAGGTTACCGGAGCGAGCAGGATGCAGTCCAAGGTTACCGGAGCGAGCAGGATGCAGTCCAAGGTTACCAGAGCGAGCAGGATGCAGTCCAAGGTTACCGGAGCGGGCAGGGCACAATCCATTCCCAGACCTGACAAATGCTGGACGAAGGACGTGGCGACTCTACAAAACTTCAGTCGCTATTAGATTATTAATGATAATTTTAAATCTAACTTTTTTTATTTTGCCTTGTTGTGCAAGCACTGTCGAGCTTGTGCAGAGGCAGCAGTTTTTGCCAGAGGGGAACTGGAATCCCCTGGTTAGGCCTGTTTTCCCTCTGAGGTTTTTTTTTTCTCCTCCAATGGAGTTTTGGGTTCCTCGCCACCGTTTGCATACTGTTTTGCACTGTTTGCTGGCCGGGGGGGGCTGCTAGAATTTGATAGTCTTATTTAATTAACACTGCATATAGGAATTTATAGTCTGTCTGATATTTGACCTGTGTTTTGACTTCCATAACCTTTTATGTTTTACTTTTAGTCAATGTTTTCTTGTACAGCTGCTTTGTAACAATGAAAAATGTAAAAAGCGCTATATAAATAAAGCTGACTTGACTTGACTTGACTTAAAAAGCAGTCAGATTGCAGGTATGTGTGACGGGATTATGAAAGATTCGAAAACAGTTAAATGTTGCTGGAAAAAAAACCTGTTAACTGACAATGTCATTGATATATAGAATGCTATGTAAAGGATTAGGCTACAAATCAAATATATTTAAAATAATCAAATTTTTACTAGAATATGCAGTTCTTTGTGGTAGGCTGCATGAACAATAATATATACAATATATATTTCAGACCCAGTGGGGTAATAGCTAATAATAGTAACAGAAAATGTGTAAAGTGGCATAAAATAGAATCAATAAAGTGGGCTATGTGCACAAAATGGCAGCCGTGCTACTGAAGCGCCACCGAGTGGCTGTTTCGCCTCCTGGGATCTATAGCCTACTCTTTGTCGACGGTCGATTGCTCTTTCTTGCGTTCCCAGATGTTACACTCAGTTGTAGCCAAATTACATTCTGGAGAATTCACAGAAAAATATTTTCAGATTTTTATAAATAAGGACAATAAAATGTGAGCTGATAAATTCGGTAGCTTTTTTAAATTCAAGTCCTGGTGATATAAATATTATGCCAAGTACTTCCCATATGACGGACAGGTTATGAAACCATGTATCGTTTCGTGTCATGTCATGGCAATGGCGAGCAGCATGAAAATGTCCCCCTGCGCTAACAGACCGGTGTCCATTCACAAACGTCTCAAAAGTAAAAAAAAACGTTTATGAGTTTTTGCTGTCAAAATTACTTTCGGAAGCTCTTCATATTTATCATGTAACATGGTCGCAATCTTGTTATCGTGAAATAAGCCTGCTACTGGGGTTTAAACTAACTGACTTGTTGCTATGACAGCAAGTCCAGCATAAGTTTCATAGGAAGGAAATTATTTAAGAAATCATGAACAATGAAATCCAGCTTATTGAGTAATTACTGAACAAACTCTGAACAAACATAAACATGCAGATCAACACAATACAGGAACCAATCAGACTGGAGATATGACAAGTGTCCAGCTACTTTAAATGTGTTTAAGTTAATAGAATTGTTCACCATCAATGGTTTTTATATTGTATATTTACCAGATTCTTTTTTTATATAAAAAATGTCTAATAACAAGGACCTTACCAACGTAAGATGTGATTGAATTATTTTGATGACCACTTTGGTGAACTAAATACAATGTTCTACCCTTTACCATTTTTTTGTTTCAAAAGACAAAACCGCAAACAAGGACAAGATAATGGAGCACACCACGTCAAGACCAAGAAGAGAAACACAAATGGTCTGTACTGGCAGAAGTGTAAATATAAAATGAATGTCTTTACAACATTACATACTAACTAAAGTTTGAAAATTTGCATCATGGGAATGGCAACTTTAATATGGGCACTTAACCAATAAGGTCCACGCACAGTATATACTATAAAACAATTTTGTATACTGCAGATATTTGCCTCTGTAGATATTCGCATATCATGTATGGCCATAGTGTGCATCTGATGAACAGTGTAGCCAAATATATTAATTATATTATTTATGTTTTTAATAAGCAAAATGTATCACGATATTCATTTATTACCATTAAAAGGGAAAGAAAATGCATTCCACATGACCATAAACAATAAGAACTCGTATCATCTCCACATTTGGTACCCCACATATCCTTCTCAAAATGTTAAAATCTTACTCATCATTCTAGTTCAGTTCGGATCCCTACAGCTGATAGGGTGGTGTATTCTAAAATAAATGCTTGATTTGTCCCTTGATAAACAATTCTGTTCTTTCATGACATATAAAAAGGTTTAGATGTAGAAACCAAGAGATTTGGCTTGTTTAACTTGAAGCTGTTGGCCTTTAACGAACATACAGTATATAAAACAAGAGAAAAACTAAATAGAAAAACTCTCATTCTTTCTGTTTCTTTCACAGGGAACAGTGGAAAATGATTTCTTACATGACACACGACTGGAACAAGACAACAGAAAGGAAATTAATGAAAAAGCAGCGTATCCCTTTGACAGACTTCATCTTGAAGCCAAGAGCCACAGTAAAATCAAAGTGTCAGATGTTATTCAGATAACAGCACATTCATTACAATCTCACGAGTCTTGTGCTGAGGAGGAACTGGTTCAGACTTTCCTACAAAAACTCCTGATCATGAACTACAGAGCAAGAAACATTCAAACCAAAGAGACCAATGAGCAGCATTACACACAACAAAGAGACAATGACTCATCTGAAGATGAGGGGGATATCTTTAACAATAGATGTTGTTCTGGTTTGTCTTTTACTTCTTTCGACACCATTCACCCATTGGATGTTCAGATGGCAGTGTTTCATTGTGCTGATAGTTTCCTAAAGCAGCTGATGGTCACTAAACTCTCACAGTGTCAGTTTGCTCTTCCTCTCCTGGTTCCTCATCCTTTCACACAAGAGATTCAGTTTCCTCTCTGGACTTTCCGACAAATTAACAAGAGCTGGAAGATTAGAAATACTGACAATGACATCTACAGTAGAGACCAACTAGGGTACAAAGCAAAAACTCCAATGGTGTTTTTCTTCAGGTTTGGCTCTTTGTCTTCATCCAAGTCTCAGCTGATGAACAGTCTGATCAATGAGAGACACAACACATTCCTCCACAGGAACTGTCCAGGCAGCAGCAGAACCAGACTACTGGTAGATGGAGTGGTGGAGATCGCCTGGTACTGTCCCTCTGGAAAAAGCACAGATAAATTTACTGACTGTGTTGCATTCTGTAATCTTCATGGGGATGCAGGAGTCAGTGAGAAACAGCTGCAGATTCTGACTGAATTGTCTTCAGTCAATGTTGTTCTTCTACCACAGCTTGACAAGAATGACAAACATGCAACGAAGATTCAAAGCCTGTACAGAGACAAAAAGCCACTCATTTGTCTTCTTACTGAGGAAGAATCTGCTGGAAAGCTAAATAAAAGAATGTACAAAATTGGTCTGAAAGACAGAAATATTTCTGATGTTTCTGAAGAACTCAGAAGAGCTATAAATGAATGTCTCTCATCTTCAGAATCAAAGTCGACCATGTTCAAAGTCGAAGATGTACGCAAATATTCAGATATCAGAGTAGATGAGGAAGATGATGAAGACTGCAGAAGAGGAAGAGAAGCAGCACAGCAGGTGATGAGTTTACTGAAGAATAAACATTTGACAGAAATCAAAGAATCTTTTCTTCCCTGTCAGGGGAAACTGTGGCAACAGTGGTGTCAGAAGAACAAAGAACTTCATCGACCTCAAGGAGACGAGTTAGAACAAATAATAAGTAGTAAACAAACAGAAATGAAGAACATTCGTGAACGGCAACACAAATCCCACACGAGTGAGTTTATACGGACCCTTATAACACAAATGAACTCAGAGGGTTCTGATAGAATGTTTTTCCTCAAATGGCTCAGAATCCTTCTGGATGAATTTACCTCTGCTGATCTTTCTACTTTACATTACAACTATGATCAAAAGTGGTCAAAAGGCTTAAATCTGAGAGAGAAGAATGATACATCTGAACTACTCAAAGATGCACAAACAGAACTTGAGGGAATATCTACAGAACTTCAAGCAGCAACCTTTGGTTTGGAGCACATCATGAGAGAGATTGGTCAGATCTATGAATCATGTTCATGTGTAAATAAGAACAAGCAAGGCCTGCAGCTTCACTTCTCTTCTCTGCCGAGTCTTGCAGCAGACATGATGATCTCTGGATTTCCACTGGAGCTGATGGATGGAGATGCTGCTCATGTTCCTCTGATGTGGGTTTCCGCTGTTCTAGATAGACTCATCCACAAACTGGGAGACCAAAGAGTCTTTGTGCTGTCAGTTTTAGGGATTCAGAGCTCTGGGAAATCAACCATGCTTAATGCCATGTTTGGACTTGAGTTTGCGGTCAGTGCTGGTCGCTGCACCAGAGGAGCTTTCATGCAGCTGCTCAAAGTATCAGAGAAGATGAAACATCAACTGAAGTTTGATTATATTCTGGTTGTTGATACTGAGGGTCTTCGAGCTCTGGAATTGGCTGGACGGTCCACAAGACAGCATGACAATGAACTGGCCACATTTGTTGTCGGTCTTGGTAATCTGACATTGATCAACATCTTCGGAGAAAACTCGTCTGAGATGCAGGACATTCTCCAGATTGTTGTTCAGGCCTTTCTGAGGATGAAGAAGGTCAAATTGAATCCCAGTTGCATGTTTGTACATCAGAATGTCTCAGACGTCACAGCTGGAGAGAAAAACATGGAAGGAAGGAGACGTCTGCAGGAGACACTGGATGAGATGACAAAACTTGCTGCAAAAGAAGAGGTCTGTGTTGAAGAACGTTTTAGTGATGTCATTGCATTCGATGTACGTGATGATGTTAAATATTTTGCTCAGCTGTGGGAGGGCAGCCCACCAATGGCACCACCAAACCCAAATTACTGTGAGAATGTTCAAGATCTAAAGAAAACCATTATTTCACAAACCTCAAAATCAGGTGGAATGATGCTGACACACCTAAAAGATCGTATTAAAGATCTTTGGGAGGCTTTACTGAATGAACAGTTTGTGTTCAGCTTCAGAAACTCTCTGGAAATCTCAGCATACAGAAAACTAGAGACAGAATACAGCAAGTGGACCTGGAGTCTTCGTAGTGCCCTTTTTGAAATTGAGAATAATCTACAAAACAAAATAGAAAGTGAAGCAATTAATGGGGTTGAAGAAAGAGATCTTCAGAGAGAACTGAAGGGGAAAAGTGAAGAAGTGAAAAAATCAATGGCAGAATTCTTTGAGAAAGACCCAGATAAAGATATCTTAATTCAGTGGAAAGAGTCTTTTGAAATTAAAATCAAAGAGCTTCAGGAGAGCATTATAACAAAAACAAAGAAGAAGCTGAATGAGATTCTTCAGCAGAAATACCTGAAGACACAACATGAAAACACACTCTTTGAAAAGAGCAAAAAACTTGCTTTAAAACACAAAGACAAAAAAAGTGATGAAGAAACTCTGAAGAGAGAGTTTGATTTATTTTGGGAAGAATGTGTGAAGACGATTTCCACAAATACTTGTCCAATCAAAGACATTGACATTCTAAGAGATGTGAAAGATCTTCTCAGCGACATCTATAAAAGTGTCCCTGTACAAACCTGGAAAGACATCAAGGATATATTCACTGTGCAAAGTTATGTAGATTATGTACAGTTAAAGAAATCCAGTGGAATAATGAACAAAACCGTCAATGCACTATTTGGCAATAGTCTGTCTAAAGAGGATGAAGCTCAAATAAAAACATTAATCTCAGATGTTGTTCACCAAACAGACAAGATGATTGAGACGTTCAACATTTCAAGACTGGGCTACAACATCAGCTGCATTCAACAAATCACAGACTACATCAAAGCAACAATAATTGAACATCAGGAGAAACCAGTGAAATATTTGTTAAAGGGAGAATTTTATGTAGATTTAGTTTTTTCTATATTGAAGAGAGTGAACAAGACATTCACCGACCAACACAGAATGTTCATGGAAGCCAATGACCCTGTTATCTATTTAAAGAATAAGAGGGAAGAATATTACAGTATTTTCCAGAAATATTGTCAAAGAGCAACATCAGCTAACATTTTTGGTGAAATCATCTGTCAGAAACTGAAAGGACCAATTGAACAGAGTGCATACAGAAACACAGCCAGAAATGTAGCAGATGAAATGAGATCAAACTGTCCATCACTGAATGGAAACAGATCAAATCTGGAGAAACACATCCTGAAGAAACTGGCAAACGAAGAAGACTTTAATAAATACATGGACTATGTTCGTAATCCCAGAGAACACTTCAAGGATTTCATCAGAAATCAAGTCAGTCAGTACATTCGAGATCAGTTCAGTATCAGTGTTCAGCCCAAGATGAAACAGAACATTGAAGTTCTGCAGCAGAAGATCATAACAGCAGCACATGATTCTACTGAACGTGTTCAAGTGAACAAAGGAGGTGTGGATTTGTGGTTGAAGCTTTTCACGCAGAAGCTTTCTGATGTTCTTATATTCTCTGTGAAGTTCTTCAGTGGAGTGAAACATGATGATGTTGATGATTTCAAACTCTTAGAAGAAGTGATAAGAAAGAAACTTCCTTCAAAAATATCTGACATCAGCGGAAAATTCAGCCCAGATCCATTTATGAATTTCAGTAACAGAGTACATAAGATTCTGATTGATCACTTCTGTCAGTGCTGTTGGGTTCAGTGTCCATTCTGTTCAGCCATCTGCACCAACACAGTAGAAAACCATCCTGGAGATCACAGTGTTCCTTTTCATAGAGTTAATGTATCCAATGGACTGTATTATGGACAAGACCTCACAGCTTGCACAACTTAAGTGGCAAGTAACAAATATTTCTTTTCATCAGGTCAGTGGTTTCTATATAAAGAATACAGAAGAGCAGGAGGAGTTTTTGCGAGGTGGAGCATCACCCATGATCTCTCTGAGCTGCCCTACTGGAAGTGGTTTGTGTGCAGATTTCAGACAGATCTGGAGAGGTGCTACAATGCAAAATTCCAGGGGAGAGGAATGATCCCATATCAATGGAGACAATACACAAAGTGGGATGCTATTTCTAGTTTAGATAAATACTAGACTAATGAAGCAAGCAAATCAATTTTTACTTTCTTTTATGTCTCTCAATTCAATGACTAAACTAAGCAAACTAAGCAAATAAATAACAGATTTGTTTTATATATTTGTTTTGGATAATTTTGCTGTTTTAACTTGTTTAACTCTGGGCCATTTTTTCTGGATTGCCGCCTGAATTTGGCATTCCCAATTGCAAATGCATACCATATCCGCATACAGTACAGTGGTGTAAATACAAAATTTTTGTTATGTGATAAACATTATTTTATGTGTTTTCAGTCCTATGAGAAGATATTCTCATATACATAAATAAAGGCACTTTTAGATTTTTTCCCCCAAAGTCAGTTTTTGAAAGTGTATTACTCTGAGCCTGAGGGGCCTAGGAACCTGGAGACAATTGTTCTTGATTCCAACAGGTCTCAACAAATAGTCATGTGGTATTCAATTATTCTTCTAAAGCAACTCAAGTGTCCTTTTTTCGTAATTTTCACCTGTAATTGGCATGCCCAATTTTAAACAGACCCCATAACCACATACAGTGGAATAAATTGAAAATTTTTGTCATTGTAAACCTCTCAAAATTGCATGTAACAATCGAAACATGGTGTTGAGCTTGCTCGTGGTGAACACAAACATGCTACTTGTGGTTTGGTCCACCCACCCTGTTGCACAAATCTGAGCTTCTGTTGAATATGTATCTCATATGTGGATAGACAGAGGTTGAGATATTTTACAGAACTATCCAAGCTTTTATGTCACATTGCTGATGCAACAAGTTAATGGGAGACATTAGAGGCGGATATTTAACTTTTAAAACCACGGAAAGAGGTAGGAACACGGATAGATTACTGACCTGGCCAATGGGGCCAGTGCCCAGGGGCCATTGGCTACCATGAGCCCGAGGGGGATCTGGGCTTCAAGGTTTCGCCATCCAGTTTGGTAAAGAAAACCCAACAACAATGAAAACAAATGTTTATTTATGTTTAATATATGGGTCTGTCACGAGTAGAGAAACGCACAACTCTTGTTTTTACCGCCCGGAGGGGAATTTATTAACATGTGTGGCCAACGGCCGGTGATAAAACAATAGAGCGCTAGGTGTAGTTCCGGTGCTTCCGGGTTCGCGGTGCGGGGTGGTGAGCCGTGCTCCACTTCTAGCCCCATCTCCTCGAAGTCCCGTGCGTCCGTGTACACCTTGTGTCCGTGCAAAACCTCGTGTCCGTGCAATCCCTCGTGTCCGTGCAATCCCTCGTGTCCGTGCAATCCCTCGTGTCCGTGCAATCCCTCGTGTCCGTGCAATCCCTCGTGGGGTAGTGCTGCTGGCTTCGGGGGTACGTGGCCGCTGTTGGTCGTTAGTAGTCCGAACCTGGTCAAAGTCACAGGAGAAAGAATCATTAGACACAGTATTGCCATGGAGTTGTAGCTCCTCGTGCTGTCTGTGAAACCGGCTTTTATGCCGGTTTAGATAATTCCCTGACGACCGACAGCTGTGCCTCGTTACCTCCCATGGTTTCCATGGCGACGCTGATTGCGCTAGGGGTGACTCGTCACAGGGTCCCATGGCCTATACAAGGCCTCTGTGGAAACCCTGTAAAAAAATAAATGATCAACAAATCATGACAACACGTGTTTTTATGTTACTTTAACTAATTACATAAAATGTATAAATTCAACTACAACACAGTTAAATCCATTTTCTGAATCTTTTGCTTGATTATTTTATGTTTACATACATGTGTCACATGGGCATTTGTGGTGAGAAATCATTTTGATTTATGTAATGCATTAAATATGTGTATATTTGACAGTTAATTAAAGATGTGTTTCATACTCCTAATTTGATCCATTGTTGATTTTTCACTGTCTTCACTATTCATCATCATCTTAACTTTCACTTTCTATAACTGTGAATGCGCAGCCAAGGGAAAGAATAGGGTGGCCCTTGGATGTTCAGGTGGATGCTGCCGTGAGTTATTTCATTTAATCATCCGTTATCCGTATTTCATCAGTTCTTCTGCATATCTCTGGCAGCATTTGTCCAACAACACGACAAGTTTCCTATCGACCCAAAAACAAACTTCCGGGTTACAGATATTTATAATATATGTGACTGTCGTGATTTGTGAGGGGAGAACCCAAGTGCAGGCAGACACGGATGAAGGGGTTTTAACAGATACTTCAATTATAAATAACAAGAACAAACCAAAACACCCTCGATGGGGAAAACGCTGACAAAACTAAAATCCAAAACTGAAAACAAAGACTTCCCACAAGGGGGGCAAAAAGAAACAACTAAGAACTAAACAAACAGGGTACAAGACCATAAACTTTACCAGGGAATTTGACAGGAAACATGAACAGGGACCAGGTACAGCATACAGGTACAACGAACAAGCACAAGACAATAGACAAGAGGGCATTTTATAGGGAGACTAACAAAGGAGATAACAATGGGCAGGTGTGGGTACTGAAACACTCAGGGAAGGTTAACGAGACAAAAGGGCGGGAAACACTGACGAGACACGAGAAAGCACATGGCAAGTCAGAATCAAAACAAAGCCATGCCTTTCTCACACAAAACCTAAGGCTATGCCATGACTCCGCTACAAGACCAAGAATAAACATGACATGATGGCGGAATCATGACATGTGACGTCGATTCTCTGTTCAGGCTCCTCCCCTGCCCTGGGGCGGGCGTTCATTCCTCTGGAACCAATCACCTTGGGACACGTTAATCTGACTCCATTTTCCCGCCAACTGTTGGTTCTCTGCAACACATAATTTGAAAACAGCCTGGCCTTGCAGCAGAATGTGATTAACGACAGGAACATTCTTTCGCACACACACACTCGTTATCTTAAACTCAGCTCCTGCATTCCTCACAGCTCTTGTTTAACAGTCCTGCAAACTAGTTTTCAAGATTAAAAAACCAGCACAGCATAAACATACTCATATCATTATATTTGACAGTAAAACAACAGTAAATATGAATTTGAAATGCATAGAACATCGTAAACCCATCACTGTGCTTGTTAAAATTGAGGGACAGGTACTACAATGGTTCAGATCTTACTTATCAGACAGATATCAATTTGTCCATTTAAATAGGGAATCATCAAATCTAACGCAAGTAAAATATGGATTACCTCAGGGATCGGTTCTGGGACCCGTGCTGTTCTCCATATACATGCTGCCCCTTGGCAACATTATTAAAAAACATGGCATTAGGTTCCACTGCTATGCAGATGATACCCAGCTATATATCTCAATAAAACCAGATTATTCCTCCACGCTATCCAAATTGGCAGAGTGCATCTAAGATATAAAACATTGGATGACTTGTAATTTCCTTTTAAATTCGAATAAAACAGAAATATTACTTATCAGACCAAAGACACGTAAACCGAATATTTCGGATTATAACCTGCAAATTGAAGGATGTACTGTTACTCCAATAGATACTGTTAACGATCTAGGTATTATATTAGACAGTTACCTGTCATTTCAAAATCACATCTCAAATGTCACAAAAACAGCCTTTTTCTACCTTAGAAATGTTGGCAAATTACGAAAGATTCTATTCGAGTTGCTGACGCGGAGAAGTTAATTCATGCATTTATGACCTCAAGACTTGCAAAATAAACCAACGGGAGACTGCTGACATTAGATATTATTTACTAGAATAAGACTGTGTTTGACCTTTTTTGAGTTTTTCTTGTTTTCCGCTGTAAAGCTGCTTTGTGAATAGCGCTATATAAATAAAATTGAATTGAATTATTGGTGCGCCTAGACCGTGGTGCTGCATTCGACACCATTGACCACTATCGGCATTAAGGGAATAGGTTTGAAATGGTTTAGATTTTATTTATCTGACCGTTTAAAATATGTAGTATTTTAAACAATGAGGAGTCACTCAAATCGCAAGTCCAGTAAGATGTACCACAGGGCACAGTCTTAGAGCCTTTGCTCTTCGCATTAGCACATGCTACCTCTAGGAGATATGATAAACAGCTTTCAATGTTATGCTGATGATACGCAACTATATTTCCTCGAAGCCTCATGAAACACAGCAATTCCATCGAATAGTGGAATGCATAGTCGATATAAGAAACTGGATGAGTAAAACATTTGTATTACTGAACTCGTACTAACAGGAAAAATTACTTATTGGACCGAAAACCTCCATACGTAACAACCAAGAATACTGCTTAGCTATTGGCAGATGTTCCATAAAACCCTCCTAATCAGCAAAGAATCTTGGTGTTTTATTGGATGGTACCCTAGCATTTAAGAGCCATGTCGCCAACACCTGTAAAATTGTGTTTTTCCATCTTAAAAAAAAAGATCAAACCTACGACATATGCCGTCACTATCAGATGCAGAGAAGCTAATTCATGCATTCATGGCATCAAGACTAGATTACTGTAATGCACTATGAGGTGGTTGCCCTGCAGGCTTATTACAAAAACTCCAACTGGTCCAAAATGCGGCAGCTCGAGTTCTTACACGTACAAAAAAGTATGAGCATATTAGCCCGGTTCTGTCAACCTTGCACTCGTTACCTATAAAGCATCACATTAACTTTAAAATCTTACTTGCTGCCTATAAAGCCCTACATGGTTTAGCTCCTCACTACTTGAATGAACTTCTTTTGTATTACAGTCCTTCACGTGCACTACGCTCTCAGGCGTCCGGTCAGTTGGTAATACCTAGAATTTCAAAATCAAGTGCAGGCGGCAGATCCTTTTCCTATCTAGCGCCTAAACTTTGGAACAGTCTTCACTGCACTGTCCAGGAGGCAAATACACTGTCAGTTAAAATCTAGACTAAAGATGCATCTTTTTAATCTTGCATACACTACACTATCATAATGTGGTGATGTGGTGCGCGAGCGCGCGTCTGAACACGCGGCGCCTATTGACAATAACCGACTACGCCACCTTGGTATTTTCACCCAAAGATTTCAACTAAGCTAAAGCTAAGCTACCTGCAAGGACTAACAAAGGTTCAAATCACTTAGGGCCGGGACAGAGATAAAAAAGTACAAAAATGTTTATTAATGCTATAAAAATCTCACGAACATCTTTATCCCATTCGTCACAATAAAAACTAATTAATGGCAAGGGGTTGGGACTTACCCGCCAGGGCAGAATAAAATCACTTCTAAATAAAAGAACACCACATTCACTTTCATGCACACGTATTTCACACAAAGCTGATATCAATGATGAACACTACACGCGGTGAAGAAATCACTACCACCAAGATTCAATGCCTCTTGGTGCCCAGGCCCTACCAAAAAAAGGAAAACAAATTTCAAATGGAAAAGAAAATTGCACGTTATTTATTTATACACAAATCAAAACTCAAAAACAACAACCAAAATGTTAAATCAACCAAGAACCCAAAAAGCACAGAGCTGTTAGAGAACAGCACCCCGATCTCTATGAAGAGTCACACAAAAGTACTTTGGAAAGAAATAAAGCCGGAAACAACCGGATAACATGGCAATCTGGAAATAAAGCAGGAACCAGTCCAATAACAACCACTTTTACCACCCGGAAGGGAAATTTCGTCTATAAACAATTAAGTTTATAAACAACTGTACGTGCGATCAGTCCCATAAAACTAACAATAAACTTTACCGCCCATTATGTCCATATCCATTCACGGAGAGTCAGAACGTACAAGAGCGACCCCAGCATACAATCAGCACAGTATGAATCCTACCATGGTGGGTACTGACATCCGACTAAGACGGTGCCACTGCACAGTGGTATTGCCACTGCAGGGACTCACATAAAGTGATGCACAACCGGTGCCAATATCACTTGCCCTTTTATACTATAGGCAAGTGCACTGATTTGCCAAGCCCAACATTACAATGGGGAAAGGCCACGCCCATACACCACAATCATATAAATATTTTCAAAGGTTTAGGCAGCACTAGTTAGATCAACCGGAACCAGGAACACTTCCAATAACAACTAATGTATTTTTTTGCATCAAAGAGTGCAGAACAGTACTCTACTCTCAGCCAGTCTTGTGTAATTGTTACAAGGTTACCAGAGTGGGCAGGATGCAGTCCATGCCCAGACCTGACAAATGCTGGATGATGGAGCTGGATAAAGAAGGACGCGGCAACTTTAAACGACTGCACTACTGTAACGGTCACCAGCTGGAGTGCCCTTGAAAACCACCAGAGGGCACTCCACATCAAACTTATCATGCACTCACAAACTACATTTCCCATAACTCACTAACCGGACTCATCAGCACTGATTTCACACACACCTGCATATCATTCACATTCACTCTATATATACCATGTGCACTTATTCACTCACTGCAATGTCTTGTTAAGTTAATACTGCATCTCTGAGCGTTTCCCTGGTTCCTTGTCTTTTGGTTTTTTGGATTTATTGCCTGGTTCCCTGTTCACTCTTTTGCCTCTGGTCCCTGCCTGTTTTGTTTGTTTCTTTGTGTTGTTGGTTTCCTTGTTTGAACTGCCTACCTGTGTATGACCCCTGCCTGTTATTTGGATTACGCCTCTGGATTACCCACCAATAAAGCTGCAAGTGGATCTCACCTCTAAGTCTCAGAGCAGTTTCATGACAGAAGACTTCGCCACCCAAGATCCAGCAGCAACACACACCATGGACCCTGTCATCCGTCTCTTCTGCCTCAGCCAAGGTAACCGCCCGATAGAGGAATATGTTACGGAGTTTTGTGAGCTCTGCCATGGGGTGGACGAGACGGACGAGGTAATGAAGGACATGTTCCGCTATGGGCTTGAGGACATGTTAGAGTACCTCATGCCTGACAACACTCCTCAATGGACTTTAGCTCAGTATATTGACCTCGCCCTTCTGCTAAGCGGCTCGTCCTTTACTGTGGGCTTTGTGGATGAGGGGTTCCACAATCCCACAGCACTCCCCAGCCCTGCGCCACTGCACGAGATGGCCGCCAGCCCAGAGCCACTGCACGAGATGGCCGCCAGCCCAGAGCCACTGCACGAGATGGCCGCCAGCCCAGAGCCACTGCATGAAAGGGCAGCAAGAGTCGATCTTCCAGAGTCAAGTCAAGCCCGAGTCGATCTTCCAGAGTCAAGTCAAGCCCGAGTCGATCTTCCAGAGTCAAGTCAAGCCCGAGTCGATCTTCCAGAGTCAAGTCAAGCCCGAGTCGATCTTCCAGAGTCAAGTCAAGCACGAGTCGATCTTCCAGAGTCAAGTCAAGCCCGAGTCGATCTTCCAGAGTCAAGTCAAGCCCGAGTCGATCTTCCAGAGTCAAGTCAAGCCCGAGTCGATCTTCCAGAGTCAAGTCAAGCCCGAGTCGATCTTCCAGAGTCAAGTCAAGCCCGAGTCGATCTTCCAGAGTCAAGTCAAGCCCGAGTCGATCTTCCAGAGTCAAGTCAAGCCCGAGTCGATCTTCCAGAGTCAAGTCAAGCCCGAGTCGATCTTCCAGAGTCAAGTCAAGCCCGAGTCGATCTTCCAGAGTCAAGTCAAGCCCGAGTCGATCTTCCAGAGTCAAGTCAAGCCCGAGTCGATCTTCCAGAGTCAAGTCAAGCCCCGTCTGCCCAGCCGGAGCCAGAGACTGTTCACGTCACGTCTGCCATATCTGAGCCTCATCCCAAGATGGCCTCCTCCACGCCTGTGTCTTCGGACAAGACGGCCTCCTCCACGCCTGTGTCTTCGGACAAGAAGGCCTCCTCCACGCCTGTGTCTTCGGACAAGACGGCCTCCTCCACGCCTGTGTCTTGGGACAAGACGGGCGAATCCACGCCGGTGTCTTGGGACAAGACGGCCGAATCCACGCCTGTGTCTGGGGACAAGATGGCCGAATCCACGCCTGTGCCGGTTCCTGAACCGTCGGACCCGCGTTATACCCCTGAACCGACAAGTCGGCCTGGTCTCCTTGAAGGGACGTCTCAGCCCCGGCCTCCTGCACAGCCTGCTCCGCCCTGGCCTCCTGCACAGCCTGCTCCGGCCTGGCCGCCTGCACAGCCTGCTCCGGCCTGGCCGCCTGCACAGCCTGCTCCGCCCTGGCCGCCTGCACAGCCTGCTCCGCCCTGGCCGCCTGCTCAGCCTGCTCCGCCCTGGCCGCCTACTCAGCCTGCTCCGCCCTGGCCGCCTGCTCAGCCTGCTCCGCCCTGGTCGCCTGCTCAGCCTCAGTCTCCGGGTTCTCTTCCGCTCCACGGTCCTGGCCCTCCATCCCGCCCCCGGGTCCGCCTCCGCTCCTCCTCCCTCCTGGACAGTGTTAGGAGCGTCTGGAATCCGCTCCTTAAAGGGGGGGCTATGTAACGCTCACCAGCTGGAGTGCCCTTGAAAACCACCAGAGGGCACTCCACATCAAACTTATCATGCACTCACAAACTACATTTCCCATAACTCACTAACCGGACTCATCAGCACTGGTTTCACACACACCTGCATATCATTCACATTCACTCTATATATACCATGTGCACTTATTCACTCACTGCAAAGTCTTGTTAAGTTAATACTGCATCTCTGAGCGTTTCCCTGGTTCCTTGTCTTTTGGTTTTTTGGATTTATTGCCTGGTTCCCTGTTCACTCTTTTGCCTCTGGTCCCTGCCTGTTTTGTTTGTTTCTTTGTGTTGTTGGTTTCCTTGTTTGAACTGCCTACCTGTGTATGACCCCTGCCTGTTATTTGGATTACGCCTCTGGATTACCCACCAATAAAGCTGCAAGTGGATCTCACCTCTAAGTCTCAGAGCAGTTTCATGACAACTACATAAACTGCTATTGGATTATCAATCTGGTAATCTTAAATCTACATATTTTTTATTATGCAAGCACTGTTGAGCTTGTGCAGAGGCTGCTGCTTTTGCCAGAGGGGAATTGGAATCCCTGGTTAGGCCTGGTTTCCCTCTTTTTTTCTCCTCCAATGGAGTTTTGGATTCCTCGCCACCATTTGCATACAGTTTTTCCTGGCTGGGGGGGCTGCTAGAATTTAAAAAAATTATTTAATTAACACTGCATGAAGGAATTTATAGTATTTATATTTCCACCTTCTCTACCCAACTTTATATGTTTTGCTTATAGTCAATATGTTTCATGTAGCCTTCAGCTGCTTTGTAACAATGAAAATTGTAAAAAGCACTATATAAATAAAGTTGACTTAACCTAGAGTGTTATTCAAACAACCTGTGACTGTGATTCTAAAACATGTTATGTTTAAAAGGTTTCTTTTTTCATTAATAACAGACAATAAAATAAACTACATTTAGCAGCAACATGTATGGTAGCATTAAAGCATTACAGTAAATATTTGTAAACAAAACCTATAAGTGACATTCTTGTAGTACTTGGATGAAAATGGTGACGGATATTTGTAAAGTATCCTTGACAAATAAATATGATACTCTGTAAGATAAGGTCTGCTGACAGTTTTTTTCAACATTTTGGACCATTTTATTTTTTAACCAGTGGTCAATTTGGCATAGTTGTGGTCATCATGCAGGCAGCACTGCATTTCGTGTAAACCATTTTAACCCTGGCAACACTGCATACTTGAAAAAATCTGTTGCCTTTGAAATGTGTATTAGACAAAACAAAATTGGAATCTGGGGTTATTCTTTCAATGTCTAATTCTGAAGGTGTCCACACAGAAAAGTCACAGAGTAGTAATTTTGAAACGTGAATCTGGCACTGTGCTTGATTACTAGTAGTAGATGTGTTGTCTATGTGTCACGTCTGAGGACGAGGATCTGACCGAGCAAACGTCCTTTTTTATTGACAGTTCTACAGGGTCTTGTCTTTTCCCAAGTAGGGAGATTTGATCTCCAAGCAGATAGAGCCACAACAGTCACAATGCACCTTCCCATCTGGTGATGCACCAATATGAGGGTGCTCTGAAGAAATGCAGAGTCCAGTAGGGGTTACATTAAAATGACTTTGTTTTGATGACATGGTCTTGATGTATGCCTCCTTTGCCTTGTTCTCCTGTTGCATGCCTCAACTGGAAATATGTAAACACCAAGTTAAGTTATTAATTCATACACATTTTAACATATTTACAATTACTTTTCAACAGCTTTTATGAGAGGTTTTATTGTTCCCGAGCTCCATCCTGCGTCCTGGTCAAAATACAACAGCTTTGAAGCTTCATACTTCCCCTTAATCATAAAATGAATGCATAATACCTTGTTGCCGCAGTTGTAAAGTTTGCTGTCTGGGGGTAGCATATGGATTTCACAAGTGATCTAGAGGGTTGATCCTCGTCACTCTTTATGCACCAAACTTTGAAGTAGTTCCCTTTCTGTCGGTCTCTCTACGTTGTGTCGACAGAATGGGGTTTGACTTGAGAACCTATCATCTCTGACTGACTTGAAAAGGCCAATGAAAAATTGTTTGTCTCTGCCCCGGACATCCGGGTATAAAGGGAGCCTGCGTGCTGCATTCATTCACCTTTTGTTCTTCGGAGCCTTCACATCCTGATGCTGATTCGCATTTTCATTTTCATTTCTATTACTGGTCTTACGACGTGGTGCAGCGGACTGTCCCTTCTCCAGTGACTTCCCCTGGGCGTCTCGGCAATAATCCAGAGTTCTCTCTTCTATAAGAGCAATTTCCATTCAGCGTGGCATGTCCCGCTGTGCACATGGGTGCACCACACTCATCAAGGAGGGGGACGGACACGACGTCTGCCTCAGGAGTCTGGGTCTCCGGCACGCTGAGGCAGCATTTGTGGATATGTCATGCCCGCACAGCGGCCGAATGATGATCCAGACATTGCGGTCACGGGGTGGCTGTTTTCTTTTGAGAAGCAGCCACCACCTTGCTTGCTTCCCGTCCTGCGGCAGCAATCCATCAGCCACCGGATCGTGGACCGTTCACGCCCCGCTTCGCTCGTCTGGCCATTCTGTAAAAGGCGGTACGCTGCCTCGGCTCTTCACGCTATGGTCATCCCCAAGGCGTTGAAAGAGTTGCACGAGGGGAAGACCGACCCGGGGCTTATGCAGGAACTCCGCACCACCACTGACCTCGCTCTCCGGTCGACTAAGGTGACGGCGCGGAGTGTCCACACTAGTGGTCCAGGAAAGAGACCTTTGGCTTAACCTTGTGCAGATGCGGGATGCTGAGAAGGTTCGCAAAGCGGGCTGTTTGGTGATACAGTCGAGGACTTCTCCCAGCAGTTCTCGATGGTAAAGAAGCAGACGGAGGCGATCAAGCACATCCTGCCCCACCGTGACCCGGCTGCCTTTTCGGCCGGTGAGGTCCCACGCGGCGTCTGCTTCCCAACAGCCCCGCCCCTCTTCGACACAGACTCCGGCTCCAGCACCCCCTACCCAGGCTGCCTCCCAGAGGAAGACGTCAAAGAGGAGAGTTCCCTATACCTGCCCTATTCCCGGCGCACCCTGCTCTTCAATTACCTTTTTACGGACAGGGGTCCCTCTTGGGCAGGTGGTGACGACGGATGCCTCCCTGCAAGGTTGGGGTGCTGTGTGCAACGGGCACGCAGTGTCAGGTCTGTCGACGGGCCCCCGCCTGCATTGGCATATCAATTGCATAGAGTTGTTGGCGGTGCTACTTGCACTTAGGAGGTTACAACCCTTCGTGCAGGGCAAACACAAGCTGGTCCGGTCAGACAGCACGACTGCCATGGCAGTTATCACAACTCGCCCGATGCCTCTTCCTGTGGTGTCAGCAGGTGACGAAGTCTCTGTTACTCACACACATCCCGGCGAGCTCTCTCGTCAGTCGCTGCCCCGCGGAGAGTGGAGGCTCGACCCCCGCGCAGTTCAGCTCACTTGGGTGCAGTTCGGGCAGGCACAGGTGGACCTGTTCGCCTCCCTGGACACCACCCATTGCCCGCTTTGGTACTTCCTGACCGCGGCCCCCCTCAGCACGGATGCCTTGCCGCACAGCTGGCTGTGGGACAAATGGACGTCCGCCTTCCCCCCAGTGAGCCTCATTACACAGGTCTTCTGCAAGGTCAGGGAAGAGGAGCATCAAGTGTTACTAGTTGCGCCTTACTGGCCCAACCGGACTTGGTTCTCAGAGCTAATGCTTCTGACGACAACTCTCCCCTGGCCGATTCCCCTGACTAAGGACCTTCTTTCGCAGGGGAAGGGCACGTTGTGGCATCCGAGACCAGAACTCTGGAACCTCCATGTCTGGCTCCTGGACGGGACGAGGAGATCCTGAGTGGTCTACCCCCAGCGGTGGTGGAGACCATTATTCAGGCTAGGGCCCCGGCCACGAGGCGGCTTTACACTCTCTTTTACAATCTCTCCCCTTCCACGCTGAAAGTGTATCTAGCCGCCATTGCCGCTCATCACGAACCAGTCAGTGGAAAGTCTCTGGGACAACACAACCTGGTCATTAGGTTCCTGAGGGGCGATAGAAGGTTGAATCCACCTTGCCCGCGCTCTATACCCTCTTGGGACCTCAATGTGGTCCTGGTGGGCCTTCAGAGGCCCCCCTTCGAGCCCCTCGGAGATGGTGCTCTTTCTCATCTCTCGATGAAGACGGCTCTCCTAGTGGCGCTCGCTTACATCAAGAGGGTAGGGGACCTACAAGTGTTCTCCGTGGCAACGGATTTCCTAGAGTTCGGGCCCGGTCAATCTCACGCTATACTGAGACCCCGGCCCGGCTATGTGCCCAAATTTCCCACCACTCCTTTTCGGGACCAGGTGGTGAACCTGCAGGGGCTCCCCACTGGGGAGGAAGACCCAGTCCCCTCCGTGTTGTGTCCAGTACAAGCGTTGCGCCTCTACTTGGACCGCACGCAGAGCTTCAGGAGCACTGAGCAGCTCTTTGTCTGTTTTGGAGGTCAGCACAAGGGGAGGGCTGTCTCCAAACAGAGGTTGGCGCACTGGAACGTGGACGCTGTCGCCACGGCTTACAGATCCCAAGATCTCCCGTGCCCGCTCGCAGTGAGTGTGCACTCCACCAGGGGTGTGGCCTCCTCATTGGCACTGGCTCAGGGTGCCTCTCTTCCCGCTTGGGCGAAGAGTAGGCATTCCATCCATCACTAAGCACTCCTTGGTGGCGGGCTGGTCGGAGCAGCCCTGCCTCCTTCAGCCAATTACTTGAGCATCCAGCGGGTGGCTCTAACTAGGCCTCCATAATGCCACAATGCTGGCCGCCCGCTGCAGCAGTCGAGACACGATTCTCAGGCTCCGCAGCACAAAAGGTGAATGAATGCAGCACGCCGGCTCCCTTTTATACCCAGATGTCCGGGGCGGAGACCGGAATGCAAATTTCATTCGCCAATTTTTCATTGGCCTTTTCAAGTCAGTCAAAGATGATAGGTTCTCAAGTCAAACCCCATTCTGTCGACACAACGTCTCATTCCCTCCATCAGGGAACGGAGGTTACATACGTAACCGAGACGTAATTCTGCCACATCTATAGGTATACCACATATTTGATGATGCCTGTCCCCTTGTCTTTTGTTCAATTGCCTTAAACTGAGCATCTATGACTGACATATCCCTAAACACCTCATAACATTTGACAAGAATCTCACTGTTGGTCAAAACAACATTCTAAGCTTCATAAAGGTTTCCATAGGGTGTAGGATAACAATCTTTAAGACCCATAGGGACAAAGTATTCTGATTGTTTTGTAGCTACAGAGAGCACAGCAGCTCTTGCTTCCTTGAGTTTATCCAAGAAGTCTTCAATTAATTCTGCTGTGGGTTTTGGTGTATTTGCAGCATCACAGATCCCTAACTTTGACACCGCTTTGCTGACCACATTCATGTCCACTGGACTCACTACCTTCATTCTCTGTGTTATGGGGCTGGTCATGAGGTATCAGCTGTGGCCTGGTGGTTAGAGCGTTGGGCTTGTGATCAGAAGGTTGCCGGTTCAAATCTCAGTGCCAACAGGTCATGACTGAAGTGCTCTGAGCAAGGAACCTTACCCCTGATTGCTCTGCAGTAATGTGCCACTGTAAAAAAAAACTACTTGTATTTCGTTTTGGATAAAAGCGTCTGCCAAATGAATAAATGTAAATTAAAAAATTTAAATGTATGTCATGTCATCAAGCATCCTCACTCCCGACATAACTGCAAACATCAGCGCTGCTAAATGTGAACCAGCGGTGTGCGATGGACTCAAAAAATGAGGAGGCAGATTTCTACCCATGTAATTTTTGTTAATCTCTGCACTTTTAACAACTTTCATCAGAAAACCAGTGTCATTTCAACAATAGATTTTTTTTTTTATTAAAAGTTCATTACAGTATGTTCCTCTGAATTTTCCCTGCTTTACCAAAAGGTACATCAACAGCCCCTTCATCTTCCTCTGGAACTCTTGAGATTTCCTATATAAGCATCACATCATTACCATCAATTTAATTATAAGCAGTCCCAGAAATACTCAAATCATTTAAGAGATCAAATCAAATATTATCAAAAAGAGAGACGTGACTTACTTTAGCTCTGCTGCTATCCTGAGCAAGCCTGATCACACTCAACAGTTTTTGAACAAATCTGAAAAGAGATTTGTCTCTCTCCACTGGCTACAGGTTGAAGCCTGGATCAGATTCAAGAATCTGATGTTTGCCTTCACGACTATCACTGGATCTGCACCGGCATACTTTCACCCCTACTACACTCCCAAACCACATCAAGAACCCTGCGTTCAGCAAACGAGCGGCGTCTTGTATTGCCCTCTCATAAGGGAATAAATAGCTTTCCCGCTCATTCTCCTTCACAACTCCTTTCTGGTGGAACATTCTTCCTAACTCATACCGGTCAACCGCATCTCTCACAACCTTCAAAAAACTACTTAAAGCCAATCTCTTGATACTTGACAGACAAATGTAAAAAAACTTACAAACCCACTCTTCTCTCAACAGGTAGTGGTCTAGCTTTTGTGGAAACTAGTAGCTTTGTATTAGCGCCTATCGTACTATTGCTTTTGTATGACATATCGCTTATCGCTCCCTGAATTCTTTGTAAGTCGCTTTGGAAAAAAGGGTCTGTTAAATGACTAAATGTAAATGTAGATGCAGGCTTGAGTACAAGACAAAACAGGTGGAACTTTAGGAGTGGGAAAATGAACATTGTAATATTTGTGAAAAACATTTATAGTATTTCGATACAGTGAATAAGTTCATTCTGGGTACGATTTGCCGTTCCAGAATACACGGTGCTTGTCTGCAAATGCGTCGCGAGCAACTAATCATGTTTAGCCTGACAATCAAGAAGTTCTGTGTAGTTACCCATGTTGTCCGAGCTAGCGTTGTCATAGCGACCGGGTAATGCTAGTTCTTGTCAGGCAAGAAGGGTTGTGGTGTCAATTAAGCGCTAGATTTTTTCAGATTTTAGATTTTCAACTTGAAGTCTAGCTTCTTTACGAACTCTTCCCAAAAGATTGAGTTTAATTCGGGCACTTACATGGTCCTTTGATTTGCAATGTCGTTGAACTGCCTGTTCCAAGTTTTTAATGTTATCAAATCCATATTTTGTCCATGTGCCATTTCAGGTAAATTACTTGAGAAAAGAAGGCAAGGCCAACAGAACAAACAGGTTTTCTTCTTACTCCCGGTAAGCCATTCCACTCTTGAGTTACAATTGCCAAAAAAAACCTCTGGGTTATTTATTAATATTGACAATCTTAGGCATGATTTGATTGCTTTTTCTTCTCAAAGACAGGAAGGTGTCGAATGGAAAACCATGTAATATTCTGTCAACAATCTATATCTCCGCCATCGCCGATAAGAATCATACAGGTTCAAAGGTACACCGATAAATATAAAAAATTTAATAATCAAAGTTTAAAAGTTCAATAAATTTAGGGCCAGCAGTTTAAAATTGATGATGAAGATGAGCAGGAAGGCAGCATGGCGTGAGATATGACCTCACTGATGTGTTAATCCAACCATAGCCCCGTGGAGGCATTGACTCCTCTCACATGACTTTTCTCCATTTTTTTCAATTACCCCCACTCAAACTCACCGCATGCTTTGGGGGTATATTGAAAGCTTAGAGACTGAGCTTAGAGGAGGCAAGTAAAACACTGCCTCCCTCTGGAATTCTGTCAAGCGTTGTGCAAATAGTTGTGCATGTTGATTGATCTCATATTTAGCAAGATATGTTTTATTCCCCTGTCTTATTTTATTTCTTAACTGTTGATAATATTCTCATTCGATTTCTTTCAAGGGGGAGATGAGGCACTGCCTCTCTTGCCTCCTCGAAGGAGGAAACGCCGCTGATGTGAACATGTCTCTCAGCGGCCTGCCATACAGGTACAATGGCCTATCAAACCCGTCCCTGTCTTTTCTGCAGCTATTCAAGGATTTAGCAGCGGCTCGTTCATTTTTTACATTGACAAAATAACATTTGTATGTTGGAGCAGTCTTAACAAACAAACTACGCTATCTTACGGTTTACCAGTAAAACTAATGTAATAAAATAAAAAATATTTGTACATACCTGTCCACTTACAACCAGAATGTTTCTTCCTGTTCTCGTTACTTTAATCCCTCCTACAAATCCTGCTTTGAAGAAGGACCAGGCTAACTTGTGCAGTCAAACTGCTGTACAAAGTATAGTCGTGTAGAGCATATCACACTCCGATTTGTGCGATATTGCATTATTAAAATTCTAAATTTTTTCATGTGCCCTTATACTGGTTAAAGGGGAGGTCTGATTGAATTTCACTTCTTTAAACTCAATTAGGGAGTAATATAGCTGTTTGGTAATAAACAACATCTGCCAAGTCGCAGCGCTCAAAGTTCACAGAAAAGGGATATATATTTTTTAAAGAGAACCCATTTTTTTGGGGTACTACAATAAACTTTTTCTTGTTTTAGTGACATTATAAATTCCATAATATACATTGACCCTGCCCCTGGAAAAAAATATAGGACATCTCAACACACACTCTAAGCGGTAGACCAATAAAAAAAGACTGGCTCGGTTTGACCAACCAGAGCGTTTCGAAAGGAGGGACTTCATTGAACCAGGAACTCAACAGCATGTTTTCTAACAATTGAGATGAACACAGGTGAAATATGTAATACATAATGCATTTTTGAAAATCAAAAATGAACACCTATAGTTTAGCACATCAGAAACATAATAACCACTTTTATAAAATTATATGACCTCTTTAATCAAAATATGAAAGGGAAGTTCTGCAACCGATGGGCAATCCATCTCTGATGATGTCAGTTAGACGGCTTTCCATTAATCCATTAACTCCTCAAACTGTCAGTCTGCTGCAAGTTCCAGTTCAAATTGAAATGCCTGTTTTTATACATTCAATCAAGTGGAAAACATCTCACGCCTATTATATTTCAATTCGATTTTACATTTCACACGAAAATACGTCAGAACACATGAAGACGCTTCAGTGAGATATATTGTATGTTCCTATAACCATTAATTATTCTTGGGTCATCATAATTTGTTAAAATGATAAAAAATGCAGCAGGCTGGCAACTGGGGAGTCAGTTACAGTTCTGATTCTCTATTCTTCCTTTTGCCAGAATGGCATTTTTCTTTTCATAAATATTCACATTAAATATTGATACACATTGTAAGTGTTCATGCAACTGATCAGTTTTTGTAGAGTTTTGGTTAAATAATGATGTGATAATTTTAGTTTTTTAAAAACAGCTCATGTTTTGGAAAGTTCATATCCCAGATCTGAAAGGAATCTCTCAAACACGTGTGCTGGATGCCAACATTTTTAATTGTATTGCCCAAGACAAAATATGAAAAAATATGTATAGAGTTTATACTCATTATATATAAATGTTTACAACATTGTCCAATCAAGTAAAATAATTCCAAATAAAATATCTCAATAAATGACCAGTTATTTACCAGAAAATAAATGTTCTTATAATGTTTCAATTTACAGTCCTAATAATAATGTATTACTGTGTCATTTAACATTGAAGTATGCAAACAACCAGTGCATAATATGACTTTTACATTAGGATAAGGAACTGAGTAAATCATGTTGTGTGTCTGTATATTTGATTTATTGGTAAATATTCATTAAAAGTCTTTATCCAAACTTGCAATAGCTTGCTGTTTTGTGATTCGTTGCCATTCATTTGGAATGGAATTAGCACTGAATGTCCTATAGTAGAAGTTTTCCAGATTTCTCTGGAATCTGCACACAAACCACTTCCAGTAGGCCAGCTCAGAGAGATCAGGAGTAATGCTCCAGTTAGAGTATCCAGGACCTGCTGTTCTGTATTCTCTCCAGAGGACTGTCCAGTCTGAAGAGTTTGGAAAAAAATAGTTGTTGCTTGCTACTGCTGTTGTGCATATTTCAACACACAAGTTTGTTGTGTTCCTGTATGTAATCCCATTAATACCGTGCACTCTATGAAAAGGAACACTGTGATCTCCAGGATGGTTTTCTACTGTGTTGGTGCAGATGGCTGCACAGAACAGACACTGAACCCAACAGCACTGACAGAAGTGATCAATTAAAATCTCATCTGGTCTGAACTTATTGTCCAGCTTTACTGGAAACGTTTTTGTGTTGAATTTACTTTTAAGGTCAGATATTTTTGAAGGAAGTTCTTTTCTTATCACTTCTTCTAAGAGTTTGAAATCATCAACATCATCATGTTTCACTCCACTGAAGAACTTCACAGAGAATATAAGAACATCAGAAAGCTTCTGCGTGAAAAGCTTCAACCACAAATCCACACCTCCTTTGTTCACTTGAACACGTTCAGTAGAATCATGTGCTGCTGTTATGATCTTCTGCTGCAGAACTTCAATGTTCTGTTTCATCTTGGGCTGAACACTGATACTGAACTGATCTCGAATGTACTGACTGACTTGATTTCTGATGAAATCCTTGAAGTGTTCTCTGGGATTACGAACATAGTCCATGTATTTATTAAAGTCTTCTTCGTTTGCCAGTTTCTTCAGGATGTGTTTCTCCAGATTTGATCTGTTTCCATTCAGTGATGGACAGTTTGATCTCATTTCATCTGCTACATTTCTGGCTGTGTTTCTGTATGCACTCTGTTCAATTGGTCCTTTCAGTTTCTGACAGATGATTTCACCAAAAATGTTAGCTGATGTTGCTCTTTGACAATATTTCTGGAAAATACTGTAATATTCTTCCCTCTTATTCTTTAAATAGATAACAGGGTCATTGGCTTCCATGAACATTCTGTGTTGGTCGGTGAATGTCTTGTTCACTCTCTTCAATATAGAAAAAACTAAATCTACATAAAATTCTCCCTTTAACAAATATTTCACTGGTTTCTCCTGATGTTCAATTATTGTTGCTTTGATGTAGTCTGTGATTTGTTGAATGCAGCTGATGTTGTAGCCCAGTCTTGAAATGTTGAACGTCTCAATCATCTTGTCTGTTTGGTGAACAACATCTGAGATTAATGTTATTATTTGAGCTTCATCCTCTTTAGACAGACTATTGCCAAATAGTGCATTGACGGTTTTGTTCATTATTCCACTGGATTTCTTTAACTGTACATAAACAACATAACTTTGCACAGTGAATATATCCTTGATGTCTTTCCAGGTTTGTACAGGGACACTTTTATAGATGTCGCTGAGAAGATCTTTCACATCTCTTAGAATGTCAATGTCTTTGATTGGACAAGTATTTGTGGAAATCGTCTTCACACATTCTTCCCAAAATAAATCAAACTCTCTCTTCAGAGTTTCTTCATCACTTTTTTTATCTTTGTGTTTTAAAGCAAGTTTTTTACTTTTTTCGAAGAGTGTGTTTTCATGTTGTGTTTTCAGAGAGTCAATCTGTTTCTTCAGGTCTTTCTGCTGAAGAATCTCATTCAGCTTCTTCTTTGTTTTTGTTATAATGCTCTCCTGAAGCTCTTTGATTTTAATTTCAAAAGACTCTTTCCACTGAATTAAGATATCTTTATCTGGGTCTTTCTCAAAGAATTCTGCCATTGATTTTTTCACTTCTTCACTTTTCCCCTTCAGTTCTCTCTGAAGATCTCTTTCTTCAACCCCATTAATTGCTTCACTTTCTATTTTGTTTTGTAGTTTATTCTCAATTTCCAAAAGGGCACTACGAAGACTCCAGGTCCACTTGCTGTATTCTGTCTCTAGTTTTCTGTATGCTGAGATTTCCAGAGAGTTTCTGAAGCTGAACACAAATTGTTCATTCAATAAAGCCTCCCAAAGATCTTTAATACGATCTTTTAGGTGTGTCAGCATCATTCCACCTGATTTTGAGGTTTGTGAAATAATGGTTTTCTTTAGATCTTGAACATTCTCACAGTAATTTGGGTTTGGTGGTGCCATTGGTGGGCTGCCCTCCCACAGCTGAGCAAAATATTTAACATCATCACGTACATCGAATGCAATGACATCACTAAAACGTTCTTCAACACAGACCTCTTCTTTTGCAGCAAGTTTTGTCATCTCATCCAGTGTCTCCTGCAGACGTCTCCTTCCTTCCATGTTTTTCTCTCCAGCTGTGACGTCTGAGACATTCTGATGTACAAACATGCAACTGGGATTCAATTTGACCTTCTTCATCCTCAGAAAGGCCTGAACAACAATCTGGAGAATTTCCTGCATCTCAGAGGGGTTTTCTCCGAAGATGTTGATCAATGTCAGATTACCAAGACCAACAACAAATGTGGCCAGTTCATTGTCATGATGTCTTGTGGACCTTCCAGCCAATTCCAGAGCTCGAAGACCCTCAGTATCAACAACCAGAATATAATCAAACTTCAGTTGATGTTTCATCTTCTCTGATACTTTGAGCAGCTGCATGAAAGCTCCTCTGGTGCAGCGACCAGCACTGACTGCAAACTCAAGTCCAAACATGGCATTAAGCATGGTTGATTTCCCAGAGCTCTGAATCCCTAAAACTGACAGCACAAAGACTCTTTGGTCTCCCAGTTTGTGGATGAGTCTATTTAGAACAGCGGAAACCCACATCAGAGGAACATGAGCAGCATCCCCATCCATCAGCTCCAGTGGAAATCCAGAGATCATCATGTCTGCTGCAAGACTCGGCAGAGAAGAGAAGTGAAGCTGCAGGCCTTGCTTGTTCTTATTTACACATGAACATGATTCATAGATCTGACCAATCTCTCTCATGATGTGCTCCAAACCAAAGGTTGCTGCTTGAAGTTCTGAAGATATTCCCTCAAGTTCTGTTTGTGCATCTTTGAGTTGTTCAGAGGTGTCATTCTTCTCTCTCAGATTTAAGACTTTTGACCACTTTTGATCATACTTGTAATGTAAAGTAGAAAGATCAGCAGAGGTAAATTCATCCAGAAGGATTCTGAGCCATTTGAGGAAAAACATTCTATCAGAACCATTTGAGTTCATTTGTGTTATAAGGGTCCGTATAAACTCACTCGTGTGGGATTTGTGTTGCCGTTCACGAATGTTCTTCATTTCTGTTTGTTTACTACTTATTATTTGTTCTAACTCGTCTCCTTGAGGTCGATGAAGTTCTTTGTTCTTCTGACACCACTGTTGCCACAGTTTCCCCTGACAGGGAAGAAAAGATTCTTTGATTTCTGTCAAATGTTTATTCTTCAGTAAACTCATCATCTGCTGTGCTGCTTCTCTTCCTCTTCTGCAGTCTTCATCATCTTCCTCATCTACTCTGATATCTGAATATTTGCGTACATCTTCGACTTTGAACATGGAAGCCGATTCTGAAGATGAGAGACATTCATTTATAGCTCTTCTGAGTTCTTCAGAAACATCAGAAATATTTCTGTCTTTCAGACCAATTTTGTACATTCTTTTATTTAGCTTTCCAGCAGATTCTTCCTCAGTAAGAAGACAAATGAGTGGCTTTTTGTCTCTGTACAGGCTTTGAATCTTCGTTGCATGTTTGTCATTCTTGTCAAGCTGTGGTAGAAGAACAACATTGACTGAAGACAATTCAGTCAAAATCTGCAGCTGTTTCTCACTGACTCCTGCATCCCCATGAAGATTACAGAATGCAACACAGTCAGTAAATTTATCTGTGCTTTTTCCAGAGGGACAGTACCAGGCGATCTCCACCACTCCATCCATCAGTAGTCTGGTTCTGCTGCTGCCTGGACAGTTCCTGTGGAAGAATGTGTTGTGTCTCTCATTGATCAGACTGTTCATCAGCTGAGACTTGGATGAAGACACAGAGCCAAACCTGAAGAAAAACACCATTGGAGTTTTTGCTTTGTACCCTAGTTGGTCTCTACTGTAGATGTCATTGTCAGTATTTGTAATCTTCCAGCTCTTGTTGATTTGTCGGAAAGTCCAGAGAGGAAACAGAATCTCTTGTGTGAAAGGATGAGGAACCAGGAGAGGAAGAGCAAACTGACACTGTGAGAGTTTAGTGACCATCAGCTGCTTTAGGAAACTATCAGCACAATGAAACACTGCCATCTGAACATCCATTGGGTGAATGGTGTCGAAAGAAGTAAAAGACAAACCAGACCAACATCTATTGTTAAAGATATCCCCCTCATCTTCAGATGAGTCATTGTCTCTTTGTTGTGTGTAATGCTGCTCATTGGTCTCTTTGGTTTGAATGTTTCTTGCTCTGTAGTTCATGATCAGGAGTTTTTGTAGGAAAGTCTGAACCAGTTCCTCCTCAGCACAAGACTCGTGAGACTGTAATGAATGTGCTGTTATCTGAAGAACATCTGCAGCTCTCATTTTGTGATTCCTGCCTTTAAGTTGAAGTTTTTGAAATAGCTGATTTATTTTTTCAGTCTGTTCCTGATGTTGATCTGATCTTATTCTTGTTCCTCTAAACTCCATATTTTCTCCCTGTTAAATAGACAAAGCAATTTTGAGAAGATGCCTCATAGTTTTTAAATTGACAAAACAAATAAGCTAAAATCATGCAAAGAAACAAAACTTGAAAAAATTGTTTAAGTAAGCTTTATGTTGATGTATGATATCAGGGACGTGCACAGGAATTTTGAGGGGCAGTTGCTCTGACCTGAAAAAAAGGGCAACCCCCCACCCCCCAAAAAACCTCACAGGCTAAAGGACTGAGAATAACAGGGTCTTTATTAAAATATATATATAAAGAAGTAAAACACTGAAATACAGCACTCAATCACCTTAACTAGTACTAATAATAGCACAGAAAAACATAACTCCCTGAAATATCTCTCCTGAATCCGCCTCTTTTCAGTGGGCATCTTGGCTTCAAACATTATCCAAAATAGTGATAGGATTTAGGCATTTAACCATTTAGAATAAAATAATTAATGTGATGCAATGCTTCCATCATTCATTCTTCTTGCTAAAACGAAATGTGAGAAACTAACTATCAGCAGACATGTAGCTTAGTTTTACCTAATGCCTACCTACCAAAAAATAGTGGCAGGCTGCTTGTCTGCAAGCTATCTGTCTTATTATTTAGGCTAAACGTGGCAAACTCAGCCTGGATTTATGAAGATTTGAATTAATTTCACAAAACTTGATGATGATGATCGTTCGTTTGTTATACATCACAAACTCACCTTTTCTGACAACGTAATAGTGGCCATAACACCAAAAAGGAGGACACTTTGCAGCATTAAGTGAGGCAAGAATAACTGCATAGGACTCTGGTGTACTCGCAACTACAATACAATTTTGTGCATCATATCGCCTACTCTGTTTTTTCAAAAATTGTCTGGCAATGAATATTTGACCTAAGCTTAAGGGAAGATGTACCTGCAGCTCGTCGGTTACTTTTGTTTTTCTGTGCTGGCATGTCGCATGTCCCTTGACTGCAAACTTCCACTTCACAGCGACATCCATGAAAAGTGTCTCTACAGCCTTTTTATATAAAGTTGTGCTCTTTT
Source organism: Barbatula barbatula (assembly GCF_947034865.1). Lineage (NCBI taxonomy): Eukaryota > Metazoa > Chordata > Actinopteri > Cypriniformes > Nemacheilidae > Barbatula > Barbatula barbatula. The sequence continues at coordinate 22,767,506 of NC_136769.1, read as the reverse complement.
GTCCATTCCAGATTAAATGAGGTTTCAGCAAGTTACCGTTATGATGTGACGAAGCCAGCACGTGGACTCCACTTCCACGTCGTGGAGGCTTGTTTACGTTTTTAACCAATGATATATCAGATATTTATTTGACACCTCTTTCAGCCAATCATTTGTTTGACTGGAGATCTTACTTTTCTTCCATCAGGGAACATATGTTACACTCGAAACTCGGAATAATAATAATAGCAAACTTTATTTTGGACTGAAAAGTTTGAAAACCCTTGATGTAGGGCCCAATATAATACAAGATCTGTGGTGTATTTTGAGCTGAAACTTCAGATACACATTCTGTGGACCCCTAAGATGTATATTACATGTTGAAAAATGGCTACATGTTGTTTTGTCAATGGCAATTTCAAAATATCTCATGTGTTCTGTAGCAGAAAGTCATACAGGTTTTAAATGACTTCAGGGTAAAAAAATGGTTGAAGAATTTCTATTCTTGGGTGAACTATATATTTCAGTCCTTTCCCTCGTGTGTTACAAAGCCCTGCACCCCAAAACCAGACAGATCAACTTTATCACTCTCATAAACGCGTATGCTGCATTAGTCCAAATAATTAAAACCTCTTCGTCTAAGTAAAATATAAACATATATATTTTACATTTACATGCTCACTTTTTTAAATTGTCACTGTATGTTTCACTATACAGATAACACATTTAAATTTGTATTATTGTTTCTGTGTATTTCTTTTCTGTAAATAAAGATTAACATCTTTGATTTGAAATGTATAATCTGTATTGATTGACAGCCCTAAAATATATCAATAAATAGACAAACCTGGAAGTGAGTCTGGATTCCAAACAGCAAATCAAAGTTTTCTGTTCGTGTGTTTTTGAATCATCAGTCAACAAAAGTGAAGTTTCATCTCTCTAACTATGACGACTTTGGTCGGGTGCACTCTGTGGTGATTCTTAAATACTTGTCAGACTACTCAAGTCAACCAATCACAATAATTTTTCCTGTTATTCACGTGACAGTTAGGTAAGAATTGGAATCTTTTTTCTGCTTATTATTTACAGTATATATTTGACAGAAGTGACATGTTAATGTTAAAGTCATCAGTCAAGAGTATTGTTAAAGGCTCAAATTAGTTTTTAACAGATCATGCGTTTCCTGTTGCAATGCAAACAAAAACAGCGAACATTTGCTTGATTCATTGATTATTTTATTTGCATTTATATTATTTCCATTACAAATCCAATATAACACAAAACAACACTCTTAAATGGATGTGTTTATTTTAATGCATTGTTTGTGTTTCCTATTTAACACATTATGTGTTGTTTTTAACGTTGTAATGTGATGTTTTGTGTTGATTTTATTGTGTTAAAAGTAACACAAAACGTATCCTTAACTGAACACATGTCTGTGATATTTTTGGGACAACATATTTTGTGTTACTTTTACCCATATTTTATGAATAATACAATTATTTTTATTTAGTTTTGTTTAATCTTATGCCCACATTTATTAACAAGTTATGCTGGACTATTCTCTTCCAAACTTGAAAATGCACTGACATGAACATCAAAATGTCGTTTAACTGCTCTGTAACTAAGCGTCCCCTACATGCCTGCTTGTCAGTGTACCGCATAACTTTGTTAAATTTTAAGAACCAAAGTCCCAGTTATCTATGTCCAGAATGTGGGTGGTGGTTTCACATTTGCTAAAACACATTTCGCAAAACCAAACCAACTACTTTTACAAAGCCTCAATCTCCTTAAAACCATTTTGTCTGTACTCATAATAAAACAATGCTGTCATACCAACTGATAAAACAAACATGAACAAAAGCGATCTGCCCGGCGGCATTAAACTGAATACATATGTTTCTGAACACCATAGTTGTTTTCCTTTCATTAACCTTCAAATTGCGCGAATTGAAATTGCGAATTAAAAAAAATTCCAGATATCTGGCAGTGGAAAAATGGCCGCCGGCACGCATTCATGCAGTCAGGCAGGTCCTGCGCGGCTGCATCAAACATTTCGAAAACCACCAATAAGATCTCCGTCTCATTCAAAAGTTGTACTATATTTAACCGCTGTAACAAGCGTGTATTTATTGTCATGTGTATTTAGTCTTTGTAGTATTAAAAACGGAAATTACGATCAAGTCTACTACTCAGCTAAATATAGTCAACACCTACTCTTCTCAAGATTCTTGGACAACGGCCGCGCAAGGCCCCCCTCAACAAAACACCAGAAGACCAACACACCCAACCCGTCTATGGGATTTGTATACCTCACAGCTATTTTGCTACTGGCCGGGGATGTTGAAACAAATCCTGGTCCACCGACTACGGTTGGAAACAGCTCGGTTATTACTCAATCAACTCAACCCAGGCAGCCTCCCCAGCAACTCTGGCCACCATCGGCGCAGCCTATTGGATTAACGTCACAGCTAACTTGGATATTACTGCCGCAGCTAGTCTGGATAAAACCGCCGCAGCTTTCCGGCCTACCAGCGCCGCAGCTCTCGGACCCGACATCGCTACCAACCTGTAGACCACCGCTGCAGCTCATCTGGCTACCACCACAGCCAACCTGGATACCATCGCATTCGCCACTAACCTGGATACCATCGCCACTACTCTCCTGGCTACCGGCACAGCTCACCCGGCCATCACGACAGCTATTTCATTTTCCACCGCAGCTAATATGGATAACACCGTCGCAGCTAACCTGGTCACTATCGCCGCAGCTCTCCGTCCTACCATCACCATCAACTTGTAGATTACCGCTGCAGCCTGTCTGGCTAACGGTACCAACACAGCTAACCTGGATACCATCGTCACTAACCTGGACACCATCACCGCAACTCATCTGGATACCAACGCTCACCCGGTTGCTGGCGCGGAGCGATTGGTCTTCGCCGCGGCGCGCCGGGTCCGCAGTTCCTGCTCATGCCGAGCGGAGGCGCCAGGGTAGCGTCGTAACGCTCGCACGGCCGGATCTGGGCCTGGCTCGCGTGAACCGGATACGCCGGGACGACGATGCGGCAGCGGCGTCGCCTGTGTGTCTGCGCCTTCGGCGTGGTGCCCAGCGGTCGGACATATACACCGATCTAAAAATCACGGACACCAACGTAGAACTGGCGAGACCAGCCCAAGGTACCAGCAAAGCAGTACAAACTTGTGACGGTGAACAACAAACAATACCAACTTCATTAGATATAAACTGCAGCAATGATCACAACCAAGTTTTGACTTCCTCAGTCAAACACAAAAACTCAGGTTTTATGAAACATAGAGCATTAAGAATGTTCCAGACTCTAAATCAAGCAAAGATGATTTGGGATCCATGCTGTAAACCCAAAGGGCTACTTGGTGGTCACCTAAATATTAGAAGCATGATTCCCAAACGTGAACAGCTAGAGCATCTATTAATACAATCAAATATTTCCTTTTTAGGATTAACAGAAACGTGGTTAACTTCTTCATCACCCGAGGCAGCAATAACAATACCTGGGTACAATGTTTTTAGAAAGGATAGGGGTCAGGGGAAGGGAGGGGGGGTTATATTATATGTTAAAGACACCCTTAAATGTAATGAAATTGTATGGTCTGCCGACATTAACCTTGAGTGGGTAGGAGTAGAGATTATACTTTCTAAAGAAATGACTTTCACAGTCATATGCATGTACCGTAAACCATCAGCAAAAATTGATTTTTATAGTGATCTTAAAACCCTTATCAATCTTGCTAATCAGAAAAAAGAGTTAATTTTAATAGGTGATTTTAATATTAACTGGGACAATAAGAAAGAAAGGAAAAACCTTAAGCACATAACAGACTATTTCACTTTGGAACAATTAATCAAAACGCCAACCCGAATAACTAATCGTTCTAAAACAACAATAGACCTAATTTTTACAAACAAACCCGAAAGAATAATTAAAACCTACAATCTTTTAACTGGTTTGTCTGATCATAATGGAATCTTCTTCTCTCGAAAATTAACTAAAACACGACCCTGCCACTTCATCGTCTCAAATAAATCCTTGCTTCATAATATAATCCCTAAAAGTCAACATCAAAACCTGGAAGTAGCCCTGAATGGGCAGGATTGGTCTTCTTTAATAGCAAGCGAAGATATTAGAGACAGTAGTCTTATGTTCCATGGCAATGTTAAAACGGTTATGGCATCATTCACAAAAAAGGTAAGGCATAGAAGAACAAATATCAATGCCCTACCATGGCTCCATAATGATTGTAAGTTGCAGATGAAGAGAAGAGATCAATTATTAAAAAGAGCGATTAAAACCGGCCTTACCTCAGACAGACAACTATTCACTTCAGCGAGAAATAACGTTATACAAATATTGCGGAAAGCTAAATCTAACTTCTTTATGAATATTATCGATAGTGCAAAAGGGAATGGGAAAAAAATATGGCAAAGCATTAACAAACTAACTGGCAAACAGATTAAATCAGATAAATTAAGTGAACTTAAAATCAACAACGTAGTGATACAAGATCCACTCACTCTTGCGTCTGAGTTAAACTCATTCTTTAAAGACTCGGTTCAAGAAATATCTAAATTATTTATCACACCTGAATGTGTCTCTTCTTTGGTAAACCGTTCTCAGCCTATATTTATGATAGAAGAAATTACGGAACCAGAGGCGGCATCTATCATTGATGAGTTAAATAATTCCAAAGCCAAGGACCAGTTTGGATTAGACACAAATTTTCTTAAACTGCATAAAGAATCTTTAGTACGCCCTATCACACATATGATTAATTTATCAATCAAACAATCTGCTGTTCCTCCAGACTGGAAGATGGCCACAATAACACCAATTTTTAAATCAGGGAGTAGATTAGATATAAACAATTATAGACCAATTAGCATTTTGCCAGTTATATCAAAAGTTATTGAAAAATGGATAGCAAAACAATTAATAAAACATCTAAACATATGCGGCTCCCCTCTGCATCCAATGCAATTTGGTTTCCGTGCTCATCATTCAACCGAAACAGCTGTTAATGTCTTTATGGAAAAGGTCAAACTTTCATTAGACACTCATGCTGTTGTCGGTGCTGTTTTTTTAGATATGAAAAGGGCATTTGATTCCGTCAATCATCAGATGCTCCTATCTAGATTAACACATTTCAACTTTTCCGATCAAGCCATCAGCTGGATGAACTCGTACTTAGCCACCAGACTCCACTGTGTCTCCATTGACAAAATTAAATCTCCTTATTTAGAATGTCCAGTAGGAGTACCACAAGGCTCCATACTTGCCCCGATTCTTTTTTCTCTGTACATTAACGACCTGCCTACTGTATGCCAAAATACCAATATTTTAATGTATGCAGATGACGCAGTAATTTTTACACATGCAAAAACTACTCAAGAAGCCTCTCAGTCACTTACATCGGCATTGAGCCGTGTACAGGAATGGCTCACTGAATCATGTCTACTACTGAACCCTAAAAAAACCGTCTGTATGATGTTCTCGAAGCGGCACATTGAAGTGACTCGCTCAAATATATTTTTAAACCGAGAAGAACTACAGTTAGTATACGAATTCAAATACCTTGGCATTATACTAGATCCAACACTGTCTTTTAAAAATCATATAAAAAATCTATCAAAAACTGTTAAATTTAATCTTGCTAATTTTAAATTCATTAGACCATCTCTGTCATATAAAGCAGCCAAAATGTTTCTTCACTCTATGATCCTCTCTCATCTGGAATATGGTTTCACAAACTGGTCACTCACAAGCGCCACAATACTCAAAAAAACGGAGTCTCTTTTCAAACAAGCGCTAAAAATTTTTGACCGGAAACCACCCTCTTATCACCATTGTCATATATTACAAAAATATAACCTATTAAGCTTTGCAAATTTCTTAAAATTTAAATATGCCGGTGCTGTATACAAGTCATTGCATGGTCTTGCCCCACCCCCACTAAGTGCCTACATTAAAGCGAAAACAACAGACGGAGGCAGAAGTGTAACTAGGGCTTGTACGAGAGGGGACTGTGCGGCGCCTCGCAGACATACAGCATATGGCCAATGTGTACTATCGATTAAGGGGACAGAGATCTGGAACCAACTACCGGTTGCTGTGAGAGAAAGCCCGACCTTCCCCAGTTTTAAGAACCAACTTAAACATTGGCTTATAACAAACCAAACATGTGCTCATTAATAATACTTGGTGTAATTTAGATAAATGGATACGATGCACTGTACTACTGAGGGTAATTTTATGTATTGTACAACAAACTAAATTCAGCATTTTTCAGCCACTAATTTGCACTTCTAGAAATGGATAACACACTCACTGCACTTTAAGTAGCACTCTACTATGTATGTGTATATGTGTGTATCAGTCATGTATGAGTATGCCATATTGGATGTCCTGTTTACTAATTGTGTCATTTCCTATACGTTGCTGTTAAGTGTGTGTGTTTAAATTTAGTCAATTCATGTTTAAATTATATGTTATAGCTGTGTTTCCTAGATATTGTTTGATGACTTCGCATAGGGACTACAAATGTAAAATAGCCTGGGGGCTAATTTTGGCATATGTACATTGCTGTAAAGCTATGTTCATTCATATGCATTGTCCCTTTTAAATAAATAAATAAATAAATAAATATCGCAAAAATGTTTTACATGCAATTCTTTAAAGGAACATTTCGCAAAACTGCAATGGAAACACGTTTGGCCAAAATTAAAATGATACTTCAGTTGCAAAGTACTGTTTAATGTAAAGTTTTTTAAACAGTTTTGCACTGTTTGCCTGGCCGGGGGGCTGCTAGAATTTTAAAGATTTATTGAATTAACACTGCATATCTGAATTTTTTTTGTATTTGACCGGAGTTTCGCTCTCCTTATCTTGGGTGTGTGGTTCTAGGTGATGTCCCCTGTGTGGTTGTGTGTCTGTCTGTCTGTGTGTTTGTGTGTGTTGTGTGTGGGTGTTTCTGAATCTGTGTGCTTCTGTCTGTCTTCTGTGTTTTCACCTTTTTTGTTTTCACTTCCATAACCTTATATGTTTTGCTTATAGTAAAACATTTCCTTGTACAGCTGCTTTGTAACAATGAAAATTGTAAAAGCGCTATATAAATAAAGTCTGTGATGTGGATGTGGATGTGTTAGGTTGAGTTGTTATGTGACCTTCCCATCCATTCTTGACAGTGTCTGCCCTCTTACCTCTAGGTTCGCATGTGCTTGACCCTCTTGTCCCTGGCTTTCTGGGGCTCTTCGCGGCCATCAGACCAAGCTAAGGGCGGCGGAGGGGAAGTGGTGCTAGTGAGATTCTGCTGATCTCTTCAAGTATCAATGTAACGGGAGGAGAACACTGATTGTTTGATAACTTGTGTGGGTGTGTTAATGTCTATCAGGTGTGCATGTGTACCTACAAGTCTTTGTTGCAGGTGTGCCCAATGTTGCTGACGAGCCAGTGGTACAACGCGATTGGTAGCTCCATTGGATAAAAGAACCAGCATGCAGTCCTTTCGGGGGTTCATCGACTGTGAGAGATACCGTAACGAGATAAGCTTGACCGCCTTCGTGCCGATTTATTGGGTGTACGACAACGATAACGATCGCGATTGACTTCGGGCAGTGAGGGGTCCACGAGAACAATAAAGGCGTGCTACTCATTCACATTGAGGGAAGTGGGACTAGACTTTTACGAAAGCACTGACGTGTATTTATTTAGGACTGATTGCGCTTCCTTCGTCTCACAGCTCGGCTCTAAACTTCCGGTTTTCCCTGCTGGCCACGGTGTCCTGGAAATCGTCGGAGCCGGGACTCCGGTTCCCGCCTCCTTCCTGCCTTGGAACTTCATTACATTGGTGCCGAAACCCGGCAGGAAGGAAGGGAATGCTGTCGAAGAGCCCTCGCTGCCGAGGGGCATCGCGGTGCCGAAGAGTTCGAGTTGTAGCAAGAGGAATCAGCTGGGAGATTTGAGCTGTGAAACTTCTAGCGGCCGCTTCAATAGCAAAATTAGCGGAATATAATATTATAATATAATATGACAAGAAATAATATGGATTGTGCACTAATGTAACGAGCCTGGTTTGAAAATGTTAGAAGTAGAGAGTACAGGTATTTGCGTAAAAATGTAAGAAGTGGAAGTAATAAATAGTGGAGTAAAGTAATGATACCAGAAAAATCGACTTAAGTACAGAAAGAAAGTATGTGTACTTCTTTACTTCCCATTTCCGCCGGTGAAGAGCGGACCGCGGAGGGGGGTGTAACAAGCTCTCTGCTGCAGCCAGCCACGCCGCCCGCATCAGCGACTTCCCCAATTTCTTCTTCTTCTTCTTTTGTTTACTGGCCGTTCACTCCTTAGGAGTATTACCGCCACCTACTGTATATTTAGCCACATGGGTGATGAATCTGTGCAATAAGTGAAATAAAATATTTGGTGTAATGCCCCACCCATCTCAAAGGATCAGAGCCCCGGTTTCAGCTGGCGCTGAGTGTTCAGCTCCTCCAACATCTGCACTAAGCTCTTCTCTCTTCAAGTTGGGCATAAGCATCCTGCTCTTTATCCTCCTTTTCTAAATACTATGGTGCAGCCCTGTAGTCTCTACAAATGTTATCACATCCCTACACCGCTGATTTTCCCTCAAACCCTTTCCCAATATGTCAACAATGTTTACCGGCCCACTTCCTATACTGCTATTATGTAAATCACGATGCTCTCCCCCAATTTCACCCTTTCACAGGATTTTTAAACTAATGGACTGCACTCCATATAAACCTTTGCACCGGTTCAAACCATGATTGCACCCGCACCTGATCTTCATTCCCTGGACACTGTATATCCCTTGTGTTTTGTTGTATTCTTTGTCAGGTCTAGTTGTATAGTTGTTACAGTCTCTGTCACTAGTTCAGACCGTATACTTACCCTGTTGGTTTGAAGTCGCTAGTGGATGTTACCTGTTTGTTTAAAGTCACCTGTGGATGTTACCTGTTGGATTATAAAATGTCGTCTGTTCATAAACAATGGTTTGAGGAAATTTGTTTCCCCTAATGTAAAACCATCACTGACTTTCTGGATATACTGTAGGCCATTAGACATTTGATTCAGAAAACTTGAGTTCAGTGTTTCAGAATTCAGAAAAAAAACAGTATTTCACATTAAGCACAAAAATGCATGCAGTTCACTGACAAGCAGGCATGTAGGAGACACATTACAGACCAGTTAAACTAGTTATACAACATTTAGGTGTTCATGTCAGTGCATTTTCTCTAGTTTGGAGGATGATAGCCTAGCATAACATTTGAATAAAAATGACGTAAGATTAAACAAAATGAAATGTAAATAAAAGATGAGACCTGAAGGTAAATTTATTATTATTATTGTTTTATAGTATTTAAAAATATTTTATGGCAAAGTTGTTTTTTTATGAATGACTCAATCATTGGTGCACTTTGGCTTTTAGGCAGACCTACCTGTATAGTTGTTACGGTCTCAGTCACTAGTTCAGACCGTATACTTACCCGTAGATGTTACCTGTTGTTATTATACCTACCTGTGGATGTTACCTGTTGGTTTGAAGTCGCCTGATAAATTGTTTGGACCCAGAACCAGTGGTATGTGATGTCAGACTTAACAAGCGGATATTCTATTTTGCATTATTGTTAATGCTATTATGCGTACTAACAGCTAAACATACACTCTAAAAATTAGTTATTTCAATCTCTTGGTGGATTCAACTATGGACACAATTATCGATTGGGTTGATTACGTTCTTTTATAAAAATGTATACATTGGTGAATACTTCATTCAACCTATTTTATGTGAAGTACCTCTTCAGGTGCTATTGTTGTATGTTTCAGCCCATCTCTGTAATGTGATCGAGCTCTTTCATGGCTGGGCGCATATGTAAAAAACTTCTCAAAACTCCTCTTAAGTGTAGTCTTAAATTTTCACAAGTGTCAAGAAATTCTTAGTAAGTACTAGGACTTGCTTAAGAGTACGAGACTTTTATAAAGAAGCTAAACGCAACTTTCAGTAAAGTTTAAGACTGCTTAAAGTGTTGTAAGTTAAGGGCTACAATGATTTAAACACAAATGGCCGCCCTTGATCTCTGAATCAGCCAATAGGGAGCCTGCAAGGGTCATACCAGAATGGCACCATTTATGCATGACTGAATTACATTATTGTTGTATTCTTTTTTTATTAATTGATATAAACAGCTGCAATTCTTAACTTATTTGGGTCAAATAAACCAAACCTTAGTTATTGGGCAAGTACATAAAAATCAGTGTTCAAAACATTCTGCATTCTTTCCCCTGATTTACAATGATAAGCTTATAGTAGTGATTGATATATTGAGCTGTGGGATTTTGTGGGAAATTTTAAATCTGTTGACTTCAACCCATTTGAAGATAAATACACAAAGTAACCTGCAATTTCATTTTTCAAACAAAGATGGCAACAGAAATGCAAAAGTTAAAAATTGCAGTTACATTTTTTTATTTTGCATTATGCACAAAGATATTAGAAATATGTATCCATTTTTGGCTTGGTTTCATAACCTTTTAATGGAGTTTTAACAGTTACATTTAAAGAATTAAGCTTCTGAATCACAGCTGTATATAAAGAAAAGACCAAAGCTGCAAATCCTTAAAACATTTATTTAACTTTTTTTAAATAGATATTCATATATTATTTCATCAACTCCCTGTCATCATATCATTCCAACACATTGTTTATTTGTTGTAAAGTCTATGGTATATGCCTCTGTACTGCCATCTTGCTGCTCCTAACTAGGTTAGGAGACCTCTTCAGATCTCTTAAATAATTTAGTAGCTGAGACCTAGTCTACACACTTAGGGACAGTGGCATAAAGTGTGGCAAAATGGCTATATATCGGCACCTACAAAGTTTCAATAAAGCAGCCCTCGTGCTACATTTTGTGTAAATGTATGACATTTGGTAGGCTCATAAAGCATTCCAAAAGCTACAAAAAGTCTCTGACAACGGTGCTATTTTAAACTGTATCGAAAATGTTTGTAGTTGACAATTTTTTAAGAACTTGTTGTGAGGTTAGGGATGTTCAAACTTCACACCAGAATCCCCAATGTGCACCAAGATGTGAGGGCCTGATACATGCTGCTTGCAGCTTTAATTTAAGGGGCTTCTGACGCTTCAATGAGTCTAAATATGCATTATCATAGCTAAGTTTCATGCCTGTTAGGGCTGTGTAGTAGCTCTCTGCCTGTGTAACTATTAGAACTTTCCCTGCTTTAAATGTGAATGCTAGCAACAATAATGTCATGGGTTTGAGTCCAGGGATTGCACATACTGACAAATGTATAATATAATAAAATGGATGTCACTAAGACTGAAACATATAGGTCTCCTATGTAAACTCCTACGTAACACACACTCACACGACAACAGGGCTGTTTTTTCTAACATGCTTACATTGTACAAATTGTATTATACAAAGCTTTATTGCAGACACAGGTCCATAGAACACATTATACAGTACAAAAGGAGATACATAAATAAATATACATAAAAAAAATCCATATTAGCCTAAAGAATATATAGGCTATTGCACCAATGTCGTCTTAACCTAGAAATGTATCTATAACAACTTTGCTGAGGGCTGACTATGGCTTCAATTATATGGTTCACTGACTTGTCCAGGTGACACATAAAACCAAACATCAGTTGTCTTTAGAGTGCCTCACAGGTTGGCACTCTAGTAGACACAAACAATTGACTGGCTCTATGCCACCTAGGGACACGAAGCAGCAGCCTCATTGCATCATTGTATGCTACCTTGAGCCTCTGCATACTCTTTTTCATATAGTTAGACCACAATTGAGCAGTATAAAGCGGTGTGATGTACCCAACAAACAGGTGACGTCTGCTAGACATGCAGATCATGTCTATATTAAGTCGGTCTGTCCAGGACTATTTCTGTACGTCTACACGACGTGCAAATCTGGTCAGTATCTGGACACCGGACAACGACCCGTCTTGGAGTTAGATATTAAGTTCAATATTTACGTAAAGCTAGTCTGTGGACGTGCAAAACTGACACAGAAAATTATGTGACAGAACATCCAATGGCAAATATAACATTAGAAAAACTCACTATTTGTAAATAATAATTAAGTATGTGTTAGATTAATGCTTAGGTTGAAAGAAAGTGTATATATAAGTGTACTTTTTAAAATATATAAATGTACTTTGACAAATGCCCGCGAAACCAGGCAGCTCGTGCATGGACATCCCCAGTACTGCAAGTGTTGTTGTGGTAAAGTTCTTTTAAACTTGACCATTAACCATTTTATTTAGATTTTTTTAAACTCAAGTCCACTAAAATGACATCTAAACATGTACCAAGAGTGTAAATGATAAAGTGAATTGATTTCAGGATATAGGGTCATTGTTCGTTTTTCTCTCTTAGTCTTTGATCGTCACCGATGACACGCACCGAAACTTAACTAGTAAACGGCTATACAATTGATGAACTGTCTTTTCCGGTAAATGCCAAGTTTAGTTAGATTTCTATCAAACTGATTGTCCGTCTAACATTACCGTTTGTCGTTAAAGTCGTTGTTACAGTGTGTTACACCTTTTGTTTAATGATTTTTTTTTATGATTTACGGTTTAATGGCGCCATATTCGAAAGTCAGAGGGTGCTGTCGCGCAAGCACTCCAAATAAGCGCCACGGGCACATAGAAGAAAGATGATTTACACACGTGTCTGAACCCGCTGACTCCTTCACTATTCCCTATACAGCGATTGACATTTGAGTCCACTATGTATGAAATATGTCCAAATATGTATTTGAAATACAAAATATTTTGTATTTTAAAGCCTTTGGAAAAAATCAAATGTAATCTGTATTTAAATACATTTTAGATGGGTATTTTTGTATTTTCAAAATACTGAAAATACTTTGAGCCAGTCAACCTTTTTATCAGGGTGTTTTCGTGCATCAACTAGCCTAGTTCAGGCCAGACACGCCCTTCCCTCAACCACAACATTCATGCATGTCATCTTCAGCTGTAGCTACAACCCAGCATTGGATCTGCGACTTTTCTGGAATAAGGGAAGGATTTCAAGGTCAATTTTATTTGTGTTAAAAATATTAACGTTACAGCATGTTAGGTATGAGTGATGATGTCATGACAACATCAACATGCCGTAGATTCGTAGCGATTATATAAATTGTGAATTGATTTAACTTTTTCTAAATAGTTTATAGAGCTATTGGGGTAAGTAAATATACACTCACTGGCCACTTTATTAGGTACACCTTACTAGTACCGGGTTGGACCCCTTTTGCCTTCAGAACTGCCTTAATCCTTCGTGGCATAGATTCAACAAGGTACTGGAAACATTCCTGTTTCTTTGGTCCATATTGACATGATAGCATCATGTAGTTGCTGCAGATTTGTCGGCTGCACCACAGCCCAAAGTTGCTCTATTGGATTGAGATCTGGTGACTGTGGAGGCCATAAGAGCACGGTGAACTAATTGTCATGTTCAAGAAACCAGTCTGAGATGATTAACGCTTTATAACATGAAGCGTTATCCTGCTGGAAGTAGCCATCAGAAGATGCGTACACTGTGGTCATAAAGGGATGGACATGGTCAGCAACAATACTCAGGTAGGCTGTGGTGTTGACACAATGCTCAATTGGTACTAATGGGCCCAAAGTGTGCCAAGAAAATATCCCCCGTTGACACAAGGCAGGATGGATCCATGTTGTTGACGCCAAATTCTGACCCTGCCCTGAATGTCGCAGCAGAAATCGAGACTCATCAGCCCAGGCAACGTTTTTCCAATCTTTTAGTGTCCAATTTTGGTGAGTCTGTGCGAATTGTAGCTTCCTGTTCTTAGCTGTCTGGAGTGGCATCCGGTGTGGTCTTCTGCTGCTGTAGCCCATCCGTCTCAAGGTGCGACATGTTGTGCGTTCAGAGATGCTCTTCTGCATATCTCGGTTTTAACGAGTTGTTATTTCATTTAATGTTGCCTTTCTTCAGCTCAAACCAGTCTGGCCATTCTACTCTGACCTCTGGCATCAACAAGGCATTTGTGCCCACAGGACTGCCGCTCACTGGATATTTTCTCATTTTCGGACCATTCTCTGTAAACCCTAGAGAGGGTTGTGCTTGAAAATCCCATTAGATCAACAGTTTCTGAAATACTCAGACCAGCCCGTCTGGCACCAACAACCATGCCATCTTCAAAGTCATTTAAATCACCTTTCTTCCCCATTCTGACGCTCGGTTTGAACTACAGCAGATCGTCTTGACCATGTCTACATGCCCAAAAGCATTGAGTTGCTGCCATGTGATTGATTAGAAATTTGTGTTAACGACCAGTTGGACAGGTGTACCTAATAAAGTGGCCAGTGAGTGTATATGTGCATCTTTTAGTGGGCAGGAATAATTGGAACATTAGAGTGGAAAAAGAAACAAGTGTGAATGAGTAATTGTGATTTGTGTTATAACTGCCGCGAAAGTTCAAATTCTCACTTTGCACGTTGGCAGGCAGTTTTTTTTGTGCACGCTCTCCGAGACGTAGTGTCACACATAGTGACGTAGTGTCACAGGGGCAAGCGTTGGAATAAGCGCACAGTTGCAGCTTTCTTTCTCTTGTAGCTTTGTGCAGTTGAAGCCTTGTTTATACTTTCGCAATTTGCATGGATACGCCATGAACCTGTTTACTGCGCGCACTCATTAAACCGACGAGGCTTTTATGCTTGACATTTTCTCCGTTGTATAAATCTGTACACCACCTGGAGAAGTACACCATCAGTTATTTAAAATATAATTGACTGTTTTATTAAGTTTTTGTTACGGAGTTCGAAGTAATGATGGTGATAAAACATAATAAATTAGTTTTTTTGTAGTTGTGTAGGAAGGGGTAAATAAAATGAAAACGAAAGTTTCTAAGCAGTTAAACACATCATGCTTTTTGGCATTCAGAATAGGCCCAGATAGATTTCAGCCTAATAGGGGTACCTGCACTGAATCACCAATTTCACATGTATTTTGTGTATTTTCAAAATACTGTATTTGTATTTAAATTAATTTTTCCACACGGTATTTTGTATTTTTATTTTAAATACATTTACATGCATTTATGCCTAACTCTGTCCGCATTGACCACATTTGAACTAAATTTGAACTTTGTATACCCTATCAACGTCAATATTGGACGTCCAGAAGACATCTGATAACGACGTCAGAAAAACTTTCATTCTGGCTCCTCAAGGGACTTATTTTCAACATCCGACAAAGACTTTGAAATGACGTTGTTTCGACGTACTTTTGCTCAGTGGGTAGATTCTAAACAGAGAGCGCTTCACAGAGTCAGAGCACATAGAAAACCTCCTTATAAACATATTAGCTTGAGAATACAATTTACAGCTCTGCCGGTACAGGTCTTTGTCATCCGTCCAGTCATTGGATATGACATGACCTAAATATATAATTTCCTCACACACAGAAAGAGCACTTTCTGACAAATAAAAGGTCTGAAAAGTTGATTTCCTGTCCTCATTGCTTCTAACATCATTATGTGACTTTTTCTTAGCGTTATACTTTATGTCATAATCAAGGTCATACTGGGAGCAAACTTTCAACATCTGCTGCAGCCCAGCACTATATGGGCAGAGCAGGAACAGGTCGTCTGCATACATAAGATGACTAACAATAGTGTTGCCCACAAGACAGACAGTTTTTAACCTATTTAGCTTGTTTGACAATTCATCCACATAAACATTAAATAAAAAAGGGACATAATTCCTCCTTGTCGCACTCCATTACTAGCATGGAATGGAGCAGATACAACATTGTCCCATTTAACCTGAAACGTTTGATTGGCATACCAAAACACAAAAATTCTCACCAAAAATGTAGGGACACCTCTATCTAGCAATCGTTCATGATTAATTCTGTCAAATGCGTGCATCAATAAAACATAAGAATATTGTATACCTGAACACAATCTCTTTGAGAGCATAGATCCACAGGTCAGTTCCATGCTTTCTTTTATACCCAAACTGGCTGTCAGTAGTAAGGACATACATCTCTAGCTTTGTTAACAGTATTCTCTCCAGTACTTTAGACAAGATACTGGCTAATGCAATAGGTCGATAATTATCAATAGTGTTAAGCTTACCAGCCTTGCCTTTAAGCACAGGCAGTAATATTACGGACATGATATCATTTGGCAGGACACCATGAACCAGACAACCAATAAAGCACATGGAAAGCAGCGGGCAAAGCTCGTGGCTGGCATATTTTAGATGTTCTGCAGTAATGCAGTCCATACCGCAGGCTTTGTTGTTCTCCAACATATTAATGGCACCATGAATATCTGCTGCCCTAACAATCCTATCTGCTGAAAAATCAATATGTTCTTGAATGAATCTAACTGGGTTACTTTTAAACACAATTAAAAAGGTCACAGTAGTGCTCACGCCAAAGCTCAGCTGTTTTTTCAGGGCTATTAATACCTTCCATATCAGCCGGTAAGGATGTTTTATTGTTATTCATAACTTTGACCTCTTGCCAAAAGTCAGTAAGGTTATTGTTCTGTAGCTTTCTGGCTAGCGAGTCTGCTCTCATTGCATTTTCATTTTTCTTAATAAAGCGGAGTGCCTACTTAACTCTAGCGTTTGTACGTTTTTTCATGCCTAGACTTACCTGCCTCTGGCCAGAGTCTAAAGGCCTCTCTTGCCTTCAGCCACAAACTCATTCCACCCAGGTCTGATGTTAAGTACCTTACATTTACTTTTACAAAAGGGATCACTGGAAGCATTAAGACATTTCACAATACCATCATACATGGCACAGAGTTTTTCAACGTGTTGCCCATCCTTACAATTCATATCTGGGCATATTAAGGCCTTATGAGGCAGAGCAATTTTATTTTAAAAACTCTCTGCTCGCAATAAGTATTCAGCCACCACCTCTTTACTCAGTTTTGACCAGTCCAGTTTACTTGAAGAAGCAGCATTATTATTTCTGGACAGTAGAGGGACACTCTCGACATCTAACAGAGCAGCAATAGCTATGTGATCAGAGGTGGCAAGTTCATAGCAAATCTCCACATTAAGCAGTGAGGCATGAGCATCAGGTCTAACCAAGATGTTGTGTTCCACGCTTCGCAAACATAGATAACACTTCTGTCAGGCAACAGAGCTATACTCGATAGAATTAATTTAGACTCATTACAAAACTGCTGCAGGTGTGTTGCAAATAAAGATTTGCTATCTGACATGACCCATAACATAGACACAAGATGAGCTATTATCTTCTATGAATGACTGAATAAAACCTAACCTGTTCAAAAATGCAACCTCATGCTCATATGATTCATACAGTGTATAAACATTTAAAACAGTAACTTTCTTTTCATTAAAATTACACTCTAACCCTATGGCCCAGTCAACATTTAGCCGCAGCACATTCACCATTGAGTCATATTTGATGTTCCACAGTATAGCTACACCACCAGCTATCCTGCCTCGAACCAGCCTTGTACTCAGGTCAGTAGTGGATTCTCCAGCCCCATGGAAATTCCTCTTTATTGTGTTCAACTTGTCCAGATCTTGTTTTGCCAGCCAGGTTTCTTGCAGGCATAGAATGTCACACTCGTCCAGCACATTGTGTCCACAACATGACATTTTGATCTCTCAGTAGCAGTATGTCCTACTCGCAACCTGCGGGCATTGTATGAGACAACACACATTTAATATGTTTTGTCTCTCCCAGCAGAGCAGCTGGCCTTCATCTCATCCTTGCCCACAACTGCAACAGGTACCCCAGCATCATTATCATGCAACAGCCCCTCAACACGATGGGGGCATCCTCTGGACCAGACGAACCACTGTCTGCTCCTCTAGGTCGACGAGGCTCATAGTAGCATTGGACAAAGGTCCCAGCGGGCCAAAGCTGCGGATCGTATAACTCCGCCACATCATTACATTCAGCGGAGATACAGAAGTTAAATCTACTCTGTGTCGCCTCGATTTTTGTACACGTCACTTCCCGGCCCAACTTCGTTTTTAAGTACTCCCTAAGAGTATCGGCATCTACACTGAGATCAAACTTTGTAGCAAATATCTTTACTATCTTTTTTTTGACAGCTAATATATTACTATATACTATATAGATATACCTGTATATACATATATTACACAGCACCTGCACTTTACATGGACACTTCCCAACTCCCCTACACTATTTATATTTATATATTGTTTTTATATAGTTTAACTTCCTTCCTTTCTTATCTCCTCTCTACTCATTTGGACAGTCGAAAAAGCCTTTCACTGCATGTCGTACTATGTATGGTTTTGTATGTGACAAATAAACTTTGAACTTGAACTTAAACTTGAGGTCTTTAAAAATGTAGTTCCCAATAGAAAGGTTGGTCAAGTACAATAATCTAAAAGGACATTAAGTTATCTCTAACGGTTCTGGAGTTAAGACTTTCAAGGAGGAAGACGATCAGGCTCAAGACTTTCAAGGAGGAAGACGATCAGGCTGATCTTCATCCGGGAGTGGGCGTTTCTGTCTGAGCTGGGTATCAGTGGCAGTCTGCTCAGGCTGTGATAAGAGCCGTGTCCTGCCATTGCTTGGTCACCCCCCTTTCGTTTTGGTCACGCTGTCAGAGTTGACCAATGTTAAGGCAGTGTCTGGCAAGTCCAGCTTTCAGATGGAGTGTGGCCCTGGATGCAGCTAGCTTGGGATGATATGTCACGTGGTTCTGTGAGTGGGGCCACATAGTTGACATTAGCTCTGCATCATCGTCGAAGAACAGCTCTAGCACTTGCAGTTGATGGCAGGTGCAAGGCATTGCCCATCTCCTTGGAGTGGTAATCCGCTGCCATGCTCTTTATAAAGACATTGTTCTAAATCTTTGGTAAATGTACTCAAAGAATCCACGCTGCAAAAGATGTTAAAAAGGGGATGTGGCTTCCAGAGTGGGCCATGCTCCACATATTCCATTGAATGTGTATGGTTGAAAGCTTGGTCCCACTGTGTGTTGAGCTTAACAGTTACCCCTTTTGGTGCATGCAGGTGCTACAGTGTCATTTATTTGCCCGGGGTACGATGGGCTGGTCTAGCGTAGTAAAAACTATTCGCGAGAACCAGTAAGTAGTAGGTTCAGCATTGGTAATTCCATTTTCAAGTTCAAAGCATGGGTGTCCTGGCCCGTTGCCGTGGTTGACATGCATGAGTCCAATCGGCTGGTTCGACCTTGAGACGGAGTTCTTGCGACCAGTTGAGATGTTGGCTGGCTGGAAAGTGGAAGTTCCCGAACTTGAATTCCATTAATGCTTAAAGTCTCTTAGAGGCTCAAAACAATTCGGCAGGTATTTGCTGGTGAAGAGAGGGCATGGGTCCATCTGTGATATGTACATGGGATGTACATGCTCATGGAACCGCTGGTCAGGTGTGTGGGAACTTCTTGTTTCTGCCGTGTGTATGTGTCTCGGCCTGTTCTGGGTAGTCAGCCATCTGCTGAGATGCAGTTTGGGTGCCAGGCTCATCTGGTGTCAGGATAACCAGAGATCTGGACCTTTTTCTCGGTAGGAGGGCATTCTGAAGGGTTTGTTCGTTTCTCATATCACTCGTGGACATAAAGACTTTTGATATTTGTTTTACATCCTCCTGGTGAGGATTTTTGGCATCAGCTCCTTTGATGTCCTCAGGTTCTCTGCTGGTTCAGATGTAGTTGCACTGTCTCAGGGCATCCTGTCTGGTGCTTGGCTGTTCCCGGCAGGTGGTAAAATCTGCTAAGTCTCTGCTGAAGATCTGCTGTGGTGCGCCTTTCAGAGTCACTTCTTTGTGATGTGCAGCGATAGGCAGGAGTTAAACAGTCTTTATGGAGGCAGCGCTATGAACTCTGAAGGCCTTATAGGCTGAGCAGATATCAGCTGATCGTAGTGGAAGAAGGCTGTAGCGCTTGACTCACAGTGTGTTGCAGATTTCTGAGGGAGGAAAGTTAAGCTTTCCCTTCGGCCTGTTCTATTGTCTGACGTAGGCTCGGATGCTGGCTGTAGCAGGGGTGTTGTAGCTTCTGTAATCCACTTTGACAGTTTCTGACTGCTGGCACAGGATGCTGTGGTCCTGTGTGGATGGCAGAACGTCTGCTTCGCAAGGGGCAGCACCCTGGGGAGGAGACAGTTCTGCAGGATTTAATCTGCCTGAGTCGAGAGTGCAGAAGGCGCTATGTTACACCAGGTGAGAAGGATGCTCTCTTGAGACAAAAACGGGCCCAGTATGTGATGGGGCAGGAGCCGTCCGGGGCATCTCGACAGCGGTGTTGACTGGAGTTGCGCCTAATTTCCTGGCCCCCCTGGGTTGTCCCCAGTCAATGCCCTCCTCAACGCTCCTAACACAGGGGGCCGCCTAAAGAGGGGGCACCCGGACCGCAGTAGGAACGGAGGGGTGGGTCTGCTGGGAAGCACACATTTCTTCACCGTCAAAAAAAAAATCAAACAGTCCACCCTGCGCGACGGGGTGCATATAGAAAGCGTACTTTCTTAGTGTCACGCGTCTGAGCAAGGCTGAGCCATAGGTGTCTCTCTTGGACCACCAGAGTGGACACCACCCTGGGTTGGGTGGTGTCCACTCGGGTGGTCCAAGAGCCGCACGCAGCTGAATCGTGTCTTTCCTCGAGCAGAGGCCGCTTAAACCTCAGCAGTACAAGCATTTCGGCACGAATGTCAAAAAACTTACACGCTTTGGAAGGGTTGGTCCCTCTAGGGGCGGCTGTTTACTGGGCCTGTTTTGCAGCAGGTTGGCCAGTAACTTACTGTAGATTTAATTACTACTTTCCTATAAGGACTGTTTTCAAATAATTTATTCAAAATTAAAACTCTTTTGACTTTGAGATTTCAAATGAGCAAGAAGAGACATTGCATTAGCATACAACATTCAAAAAATAGAAATGAATGGGGGCCACTGCTGTTCCTGTACCAACTTTCCTCAAAATATTTTATTTTGTGTTCTGCAAAAGAAAGAAAGTTAGAAAGATTTGAACTGACAGGGGTGAGTAAGTGATGACATTTCATTTTTGGATGAACTATTGCTTTAAATCTAAAAACTCCATTGTGTGCGCATGTATGTGGCGCCACCGTGTGGAGTCACCGTTCAAAAGCACTAAGGCTATGTTCGCATTTTACGTCCTGAACGCTTTTTAAACGCCAGCGTCTTTTTCTGCAGTCCAGAGCATCTTTTGAAGTTTAAAAAAGTGAAAGTTTACTGGTAAAAACGGTCTACAAAACACATTTTTCACAGCTAATCATTGGCAGAGACCTGTCTCTGTTTCCATAACAACATGCGAGGAAGGCGAAAAAACACAATGTATCCGAAACACCGGTTAGAGCATAGTTTTGTGTAAATGTGCGTTTCATTTGTAACTTTCAATAACCTTTGATTGCATTTCTAGTGAGAAACTAGTATTTTCGTTTTTAAATATGTGATTATTGCGAAGACGCTCTCTGTTTAGAATTCAAATAGAATGGAATGTTCCCTGCTGTGACCAAAGGAAAATGTTTTGATTAATATTCTTGTTACTTATTAATATTAAAAGAATATTAATTCTTAAGAAACAAATTTCTTTTTAGTGGGACTTGGAGTCTTTGGTAGATACTGGAAACACTTAGAATCGTGAATGACACATGAATGGAATATGAAAAGAAGACATAAGTTATTTATATTTGTAAATTATTCGAAATGTAAAAAATACTATTAGCTGAATCAAGCATGAATGCAAAAGTTCTAAGCACTCAAACTAAAACTGACATATCAGAAAGGCAATGTCTGCTTCTAAATGCAGTTTGAAACTTTAATCAAGCGCTTCAGTAAACCCAAACTTTAAAACACGCCTTTCTCTGCATTTCCGCAGCACGCGCGTAACAATGGCGGCGAAGCGAGCAAGTTTCTCGACAGCCACCCCCTGATAGCACACGTACATCTGGCAGACATTGCATTTTCATCTGCAAGACACCTGCAGATGCTGTTTGCTCATCTGCACTACATCTCTGCGTCCATTTGGAAGCGACATTTACTTTTACTGACTATTTTGACCTAGATGATCGAAGATCATCATTTCACACAAGGTCGTGCGTGTTTAAGAACTCACTCTTTTTCGTCTACAACTATAGTGTGACTGTAATTGCGTTGGTAAAATAGTACAATTAAACTGACTAACTAAAAAACTTAAACGTACGCCTGCCTGGACTAAAATGTGTGACAGCTAGTCACGCTAGGACCCCATCGCAAGATGTCTAAGGATGTTTACAGGTAAGCTAATTAATTTCTGCATACATTTGTTTATGTATTGAAAATATAGGCTATCTTTATACATGGCGTGTGGCTTAACGTTAGTAGGCCTACTATTGTTTTATTGGCAGTTCTTGTTTAAGATGATCTATCAAAATGTTATAATATTCTTGTGTGCAAACATTCATTTATTTAGTTGTTTTGTTGTTGCAGGTTCAATGTGTTTGGAAAAGTATGTGTTAAGATTGTTTAATAGATGACTGTAGGTGTTTTTGTTTGGGGGCACACAGTTTTTAATGCAGTCTTAACCTGTACTGTATATGTTCATTGTTAACAGATACGGTATGTGTCTGTGAGTGAGGAAAACATTTTAACAGAATTAGCCAAACTCCGGTCTAATGGACAGTCTTTCAGTGATACTCCTTACCAAGACACAGGTGTCTGGGGACAGCTATGTTGTTCTCAAGATATTCCTAACAATTTCAAGAACAGAAAGAGACTTCACAAGATCTCTTCAATAAAAGTAAAGGTAAATTAATCTCTCTCCCTTTCCTTTTTTTTTACTTAGGTTTTCAACACACAATCGGGATACATCTATCTGGATGCATTACCTCACATATTTAAAATTTGTTGTAATTTAAATTTTAAGTATGGACATAACCGAGTTGTAGAATACCGATATTCCTTAAAAAGGCTTGAGAGTAATTAATGTAATGTGCAATATAAAGTATTATACATTTTATTTTTTTACCTAATAAGGCTGAACATTCCAGTTCAGTGGAATCTGTTTCTTCTGAACCTCTATATTGTGTCTGCAAGCTACCAAACACCTTAGACAAACCATATGCTCAGTGCAGCAGCGGCTCGCCCATAGAGGGCGCTGGGGCGCCGACCTCCCTGCCAGTTTTTTATTTGTATTTTTTTAATAATCTCTCATTTTGAAAAATAATCTGTGTTAATTACATGATATTAATGGTTTTACTTTAGAATGTGTTCAGAACTCTCCAGAATGATATTTGCATGTTAGTGTAGTAGTAGTAACCAATAGGCTGTCTTCCCTGGGCTCCAGTTCGCTCAGCCCTACAGTGCTGGAATTTAAGCCAATGGTTCCCCGGTTGCTACGCAAAAAAGTTTATATTTCGCCAATCATCGTCGTCTAATTTTAAGGTTTAGGGGCTCTGAAAATATCGCCCGTAGTACCAAGATTAGAGCAGTGCACCACGGGACATTTACCTAAGAGCGGAGTGCGAGTACAGTATGGCGGCGCCGGCGACGTTGAATAGCATTAATGTAGTCGTGGGAGTTAATCTTGCCCCAAATTCAGTTAAATCTCTACACCTGTATCCATTCGAAAGAACATTAGCGGAAAAACTAATTGTAAAAGAACTCGGATCAGACAACCCAGAAGTGAATATAACCCAACAGGCGCGAGAAAAGGAGAAAACCTACAAGAGAACCTTTTCCCGAGGTTGGTTCGATCGAAAGGTTTGGCTTACTAGCTGTGGTTACGCCAATGCAATCTTTTGCTTCCCTTGCTTACTGTTTAAAACAAGTGCTTGTGATAACTCCTGGACACAGACCTGAAACATGTCAGAACGCATTAAGAAACATGAAGGGGCAAGAGTGCATATGGACAAATCTGTGAAGCTAGCCATGCTAGGCCGAATTAGCATAGCCACACAGCTAGATGAGGGACAACGCATTGCCATAAGAAGGCACAACGAGGAGGTGGACAGGAATCTGCATATTTTGTCAAAGATCATGGATGCCGTGAAATTTTGTGGTGCCTTTGAACTTACTTTGCGTGGTCAAGATGAGAGTGGCGCATCAGAAACCCCTGGCATTTTCCTGGGTCTAATTGATCTTATGGCCTCAATCGACCGTGAGTTGGAGGTGCACCTGGAGAACGCCACTGTTTTTAAAGGCACTTCACTCACCCCTTGTAGGATACAAGAGCATTGAAGACATAAAAGTGATTTCACCATGGCTGTATCCTGACTGCTCCACAAAAAAGACAAGTTTACCATTACGGGGGACAAAACTTAACTTAAGGAATCCTGATTCACCACAGTCTGGTGACATTGAAAAGGAAGGGGGAGAGGAGGATGAACAAAATCATACATCTTGTACAGAAGGAGATTTACAGGCTCAGCAGTTTTGGAACTTTTGGAAATTTGCTAACTCCTTTTTAATATTAATAAGTCACTTTCTCCATTTAGGTCAGACACTGTACCAGTTTTGAGCTACACTGAAGTCTTCTCTGTACCCAAACATTTACATAATGGATCTTGTAACCTGCAGTTTAGAAGATTAAATTAGAATATTACCGTTTAGTTGAAAAATTATGAACAGCAAAAAATACGAAGACCGCATCAACACGAAGCATTTTCCATTTCTCCAACTTTTACCTCGGGATGCTCATCCTGAGATGACTAGTGATCACGCCAGCGTCCCACAAAGACTTCAGGTGATCTAACACATGGGGACAGATAATGTCAACCCATGCAACAAAGAAAATTTAAAAGGCATATTACAAAATAAACTTTATTTATCAATGTAATTTATGTCCTGTATTATTTATAAAGCACTTGTTAATAATTCTTATTTATAAGAAACACTTTACAATGAGGTGCAATTTGTTAACAATGCATTAACAGACAAACTAACAATGAAGAATACATCTACAACTTTTATTAACACAAGTGGTTCTCTTGCTACTGGTTTAGTTGAAGACTCCAATTCTCCATTTCTACCGTGAACACTAAATAGTATAAACAACAAGATACTGAAATATAACATTAGCTTGACACAAAGCAAAAGCAAAGCGCGTTTTACTGACACAAAATACAAACAAATAAAACACTATACCTCGTTGGCTGCATGCTGCGAGAAAGGGAAATAGTCTTTGAATCTTCCTTACGAATGTTCACGTCCTTTGTGAGGAAGATTTAAGCCTTTTGCTGAGCATAATGTCCGTGCTTACCACTGGCTTGTGTCACAACAGCACGAAGTATAAGAGAGGTAGAGATCAGCACACCTCTCCTCCCGTATCAGCTGTAACCACTAATTGAATTAACCATGTCCATTCCTCCAAATTAAGGGACGTGTCCATCAATCATACCTCCGGTGACCTATTCATCACACTTGCATGAACTATAAAACTATGAATCTGACGCGAAGTTCGTATTTGCGGCTTAAACCAATCCTTCAAAATATAGGTACTGCAACTTATAATTAAATAAATATATAAATAACAGACAGCTTAAATTCTAAATTATTGTAGTGATTAGTGATTAAAGAAAAATAAACAAATTATATACACATTATATCAACAATATAATGGCAGCATTTACAATATGAATTCATGTAAATTTCAGCATTTACTAATAAATTATTATGATAAAAAATTGTTTGTTAACATTAATAATGCACCACAAGCTAATACGAATAAGGGTTCTGGCATGAGTAACAGAAACATTATAATTAATAAAACAATGATGCAAATTTTTTGTTAATGTTAGCTAATTAATTTAGGTGATGTTAACTAACAGCACCATATTGTAAAGTATTCTTTTTTTTAATAATATTATGTTAAAAATTAAATTATTAAAATTAACTTTCCTGTAGCTCAGCGGTATAAATGCACTATAGGTCACTTTAAAATAGATAAAAGTGTCTGCCAAATGCATAAATGTATATGTAAATATTAGCCAAAGCCCAATAATTATATTCACATTATTGACATGTTGTAGAATTTAAAAAGCATGTTTTTATGTACAGTAGGATAATATAAAATAAAAAATAATGATAACATCATCCAGGGGCGATTTTAGGGTCAGAGCTTTAGGGGTGCTCCCAATGAGCCCCACTGCAAAGCCCCCCCCCCCCTCTTTTCACACAAAAACAAAAAATGTGTCAATTGAAAAATAACTTAATCATTTTAACATTGATTCAACTAACTCCAAAATCCAGATTTTTTTAACACCTTTTTTTGCAGAACAGAACTCCTTGCATGGCAATCCCTTTAAAGTAAGAACGATAGAACAGAGCTGTTTTAACTAACTAAACCTAAAATACTGAATGAGTGGTCGCTAACACATACAAACAAGGTTTGAGACCTTTTCAGGACACCAGCTTAATTGTGAGAGTTCACACAGACAGCCCCCTGTAACAAACACAAAACCTTCTTCACACAGCTTTTCCTGACCCTTAACTCCATATTCCTCCTTCTGTATCAACAGTCATCAGATTGGTTAGATGTATTGTCATTGAACAATGTAACAGGTACTTGGACAACAAAATGTAATTCACCTTCTGTAAATTATTCACAAATGGCCATCTATATCTGGTCGCACGCCAGTCTGAACTCTCATAAACCAATATAAGTCATCAATAAATAAAGAAATTAAGAAAAGAAGGTAAAGTCCAAAATATCCAGATAATTTACAGAGGTCTTGAAAATACTAAGAAAGTAAAGATATAAAAAAAGAAATAGAGGGAAATCTTTAAAGTACTTCCCCTGAATCCCCATTTGGCTCTACTTTGGGAGAGTTAATGTCGCGGCACTTTGAGGCTGGCAAACCTGTCAATGACCCTTTGGGGTTCAATTGTTTCAAGCATCTCCTTCTCAATAGACATCACAGCTATAGGTGCTGGAGTCTACTTTGGCCTGTGATCCTCCTGAGCCATGTATAGAGCCGACGCAACCGCTACCGTCGGGGAACCGGACTAGAATTTTTTCTTTTTTCCTCTCTCCCATCTTCATTAAGAATCGAAGATATAAAACATTTAACGACTTGTAATTTCCTTCTTTTAAATTCTAATAAAACTAATTCTAATATTAATTATCGGACCAAAGACACATAAACAGAATATTTCGGATTATAACCTGCAAATTGAAGGATGTACTGTTACTCCAACAAATACAGTAAAAGATCTAGGCGTTATACAGTATTAGACAGCAACCTGTCATTTTGAAATCACATCTCAATTGTCACAAAAACAGCTTTCTTCCACCTAATATTCTATGTGTTGCTGAAGCGGAGAAGCTTATTCATGCGTTTATGACCTCAAGACTTGACTACTGTAATGCGCTACTAGTGTTTGTCCTGCATCATCAATAAACAAACTACAGTTAGTTCAGAATGCAGCTGCCAGAGTTCTTACCAGGTCCCACCTACATAACAGAACTTCTATCACACTACAAGCCATCAAGCTCTATAAGTTCTCAAAACTCAGGACTTTAGATGACACCTAGAATAACTAAATCCACCAAAGGGGGTCGAGCTTTCTCATACGTAGCACCTAAACTCTGGAATAGCCTTCCTGATACTATTCCAGGGTCAAACACACTCACACAATTTTAATCTAGATTAAAAACGCATCTTTTCAGGCAAGCATTCACTTAATGCAAAATATGCTAAATAAACCACCTGGAGAATGCATTTATTATATATTATTTACTAGAATATTCTTGCTTGTTCTATAAACACCAGGTTCTGTGTTTTACCTTTTTTTGGGTTTTCAGTTTTTCAGATTTTCCCCTGTAAAGCTGCTTTGGAACAATGCACATTGTGAATAGCGCTATCTAAATTGAAATGAAATGAAAAAATAAATGCAAATTAAATGTGCTGTCTGTCATGATTCTGCTGCATCATGTCATGTTTCTCTTAGTGTAGTGGCAGGATCATGACAGAACCTCATGTTTAATGTGGAGAGAGGCAATTATTATGGTCTTACAGACACTCTCTCTGGTCTCGTCTTTGTTCCCATCCTCTCGTTACCCTCGTTATTGATTAATACCCTACACCTGTTTCCCTCTTGATTTGCTTCCTTACTTAATGCCCTTGTGTCTTCTGTCTTGTGCTGGTTCATTGTGATTTGGTTGGTGAGTTCATGTCTTGTCCGTTTAGTTATTTGTAGTTCATGTCAAAAGTTTATTTAAGTCTTGTTTAAGTGTAGTTAGTTTTAGTCCTGTCCTGTTATTGTATCCCTGTTTTGTTCTGTTACCCCCACGTGGGTCTATGTTTTATTATTTATTTTTAAAATATGTTAACCCCTTACCCGCTGTCTGCACCTTGGTCCTCTCTCCGTGTCTCACCACGAGAATCATGACAGAATGAACCAGCCATAATCGGACCCAGCAGACAGAGGGATCAATGCGGCAGCGGTCGAAGCCGCTGGGTTCTCTTCCAGGGTTAGAGGCTGCCGGACTCCCTTCCAGGGTCGAGAACGCCGGACTCCCTACCAGGGTTGAGACTGCCAGATTCCCGCTTGAGACCGCCGGACTGCCTTCCAGGCTTGAGACCACCAGTCTTCCCTCCAGGGTCGAAGCCGCCGGAATCCTGTTGCCGCCAAAGATCCCCAGCCAGGCGTTCCAGGTCTGTGCAGCTGGGCATTCCCGGTCGGTGCAGGTGCATGCGTCCATTCCAGCCCGGTGCACGCGGCCATTCCCGCCCCGGCTATCCCAGTCCGTGTGTCTGCCGGCTATCCCAGTCCGTGTGTCTGCCGGCTATCCCAGTCCGTGTGTCTGCCGGCTATCCCAGTCCGTGTGTCTGCCGGCTATCCCAGTCCGGGTCTGCCGGCTGTTCAGCTGGCAATCCAGTCCGTGTAATGCCGGTTATCGTGTCTTCCTGTCTTTGGACTTTTGTTTGGACTTCCCCCTTGTTTGGACTTGTGTGCCCCTTCCCTTGGACTCTTGTGCGTCCCTGTTTTGTTTTATTTTATTATAATGTTGCTCTGTTTTGTTAGTGTCAAAGTCTGTCTTGTCTTGTTTGTGCCTTGAGGAGCATCAGGTTGCTGCTCCTTGAGGAGAGGCTTCTGTCATGATTCTGCTGCATCATGTCAGGTTTCTCTTAGTGTAGTGGCAGGATCATGACAGAACCTCATGTTTAATGTGGAGAGGCAATTATTATGGTCTTACAGACACTCTCTCTGGTCTCGTCTTTGTTCCCATCCTCTCGTTACCCTCGTTATTGATTAATACCCTACACCTGTTTCCCTCTTGATTTGCTCCCTTACTTAATGCCCTTGTGTCTTCTGTCTTGTGCTGGTTCATTGTGATTTGGTTGGTGAGTTCATGTCTTGTCAGTTTAGTTATTTGTAGTTCATGTCAAAAGTTTATTTAAGTGTAGTTAGTTTTAGTAATTTTATTGTATCCCTGTTTTGTTCTGTTACCCCCACGTGGGTCTATGTTTTATTATTTATTATTAAAATATGTTAAAAACCCCTTACCCGCTGTCTGCACCTGTCCTCTCTCCGTGTCTCACCACGAGAATCATGACACTGTCATTTAATTAATGCTTAAATTGTTTTCTAAGTTATATTTAATTAAATAAGTTCAAGTTACATAAAAACACTTGTTGCCATGATTTGTTGATCATTTAAATTTTTACAGGATATTCATAGAGGTCTTGTCTAGGCTATGGGAGCCATATATTAGATAAACATTTGTTTTCATTGTTGTTGGGTTTTCTTTAACAAATGGCGCAACCTTGAAGCCCAGAGCCCCCTTCGGGCTCGTGGTTGTCAAGGGTCCCCGGTCAGTAATCCATTCCTGGAAAGAATGGAAAAATTGTGGGAGGGGGCCCTTGTCGCTGTGTGGCCCTGGGGCCCTTTAAAGTCATAATCTATCCCTGCCCCTCATAAGAATATCAAAATATGTTAAAGTGTCTTTCATATTCATCTATCAGTAAGATTAACAATCTTAAAGTGTTTCTGTAATTTTTCATGTACAGTATATGATTTAATGTGACTCATCGACTTTGGGTGCGGCCATCACTTTCATAAATTCTAAAATGACATCATTAAAACTCACTTTAAATCCAGTAGTCATGCAGTCTTATGAATCACATTATATCTTGTTTATTAGTACTTCAGCCCGGAATATTTTGAAACGAATACCACGCAAACCCCACAACGGTGTACACACTGGTTATGTGTTGTTCACCTTGGCGTATGCAGGAGATTCCCAGAATCTAAAGACAAGGAGCAGATCAATGACAAGATCTGGTCTAAAGACGGCTTGTCTAAAGGTGACATCTTTATCAGGCCGACTGTATTTCTAAATGATATCAACCGAACGCACGTGTGAGTCATTTATGCGACAGGAAGTGCGATCAGGAAGTTTGGCGGAAGCTGTAGAATACAGCTCATAATTTTATAAATGATGTTCAGTTTATTGCAAATAACGATCCATTTGCTTCACGAAACGTCAATATGTTTACATTGATATACAGTATGTCAATATTTCACTAGAAGTTAAATTGATTGACTGCTGAAAACATCGTTAACTTACAAGACGTATATGGGTATGTTATCACTTCAGACATGACCTCTAAATATTATAATGATCATTTTCAGATAATGCCTCGCCTTAGTTTTAAAGCATCAATTTGTTTGCACACCAGTCTGTTTCTCCCACACACAAAGAGCCTATGCACGCCCTGATAAAAATTATTTTGACAGCTTTTTGCCATGCGTCTTTTTTGTCTCTATACAATGCTTGCCTAGATCAAGCGATTTAGACAAATGGCCTAGGATGTAGATTTTTTTGAAATTCTAATTGCCGAAAAATAGGACCTGAGTTAAAGACTCTTCGTCCTTTTAGTCAATATTTTGTCAATGTTGTTTATTTTTTGTCAATACTTTTTCATTCCAGTTACATATCTGAATACATTTAAATATTGATCTTCGCCTAAAATGTTTCGAACATTAGCTACACTAACTATTCTCCATCTGTTTTTCTGTTTCTGTCTTGTCTTGGCTCTGGATTGTTATCACAAGCTCACTAGAAATGACAGCAGCTATAGTTTGGATCCAAAACTTCACATGACCTCTGTGAGATGATGTCAGCTGGGGATCTTCTAGGATTGCATTAAAGTGCACATTAATTTTGCTACTTGTAAATACTCTAATTTAGACATTGTTACAGAAGGGATGATGTACATCCAACCGGTTGTTATCACAGAATATGCCCGACAGTGTGATGGGGTTTATTTTGAAATATCAACAGTACATGATCCCACTTATTACACAACAACCTACATGAGTAAATTATTTCATTACATATTAAATATTGATTTGAAATCAGAATCAAGAATCAGCACAATCATTATTCCAGAGCATCATGTACTAGTTTCTAATAACACCTCTTATAGGTAGTTTTGTCTAGGCTAAAAGGGCTAAAGGCTAAAACACATTACAAGACTTTTGCTCAGATTTGCCCTGATTTTCTGGACTTGTTGCTTTGACAGTCTGCGGATTTTATCAGTTTCTATCTGAAACTTTCAATACGTCTGCAAGTGTATGATGTCTAGTTTAAAAAAGATCTATTCAGATTATAAAAGTCTTGTAGTGTGTTCCAGCCATAATATGCAGCTGCAGAAAAAAATGAACAGATCACTGCAGTTTTGCCTTTTATCTGCATTTATTTTGTGAATTTTCCAGTTTGTGTTCAGTTTCCATAAAAAGATCATTAATTGAAACTGTTCCTAAAATACATGTATAAACACTAGTATTTAAGATTGTGAATCTCTGGGCACACATAGATCCTTTCAACTCCATTCAAAAAGTTTTCGAATAGAATTTCTACAACCTTAGAATGATTAAACTGGGTTTATTTAACAGTGAAATTCTGTTAGATTTGATTCTTTTGTAAAACTGTATAGGAGAGACATAGCACCACGGCAAGGTCATGGTTTTAACCCCAGGGGATTGCACATACTCTGATGCAAATGTATGATGCAATGTAAGTCACATTGGATAAAAGCGTCTGCCAAATGCGTAAATGTACATAAAACAGAAAATTTGGAATGCTCCCTTTTTTTGTCTGTAGAAACATGAATTTTTGAATAATTGATTCATTATTTACTGAATAGACCTAATGTTATAACTTTTTGTGTACAGTTATAAATGCACAATTATATTTCGTTTAATTAACTGTACAAATGTATTTCTTTATTGTCTTTTACTGAATATGCAACAATTGCTACGCTCATTCATAAAGGCACAGGTGGGATGAAATGTTTGGTGGTGAGGCCTGGCGTAAATATTAGCAGCGCCCACCCGAGTGATCTGCCTTTTTTACATTAAAGGGATAGTTCATCCAGAAATGAAAAACCTGTCATCGGCCTCTTTTTTCAAACCTGTAAAAATGTATTTGTTCCAATGAATACAGAGAAAGCAATTTTCAGTTCTGGAACATCATCCACAACCCTAGTAGAAAAAATATTGTATTTCTTTGTTCTGTTGAACACATAATGAGATATTTAGAAGAATGCCAAGTCCTGCTGGGAAATGAAATCTGCCTCTCCGTAAAGCTGCTCTAAAACTTCCTGGTATATGGCTGCGTTGACTGTGGACCGCAGAAAACACAGTGGACCAACACCAGCAGATGACATGGCAGCCCAAACCATTACTGACTGTGGAAACTTCACACTGGACCTTGATTTCCAATGCAAAATTTACTTTCATCTGAAAAGAGGATTTTGGTCCACTGTTGAAGTCCACATCTACCAGGACATTTTAGAGCACTTCATGCTTCCTTCTGCTGACAAGCTTTATGGAGATGCTGATTTCATTTTTCAGCAGGACTTGACACTTGCCCACAGTGCCAAAGGTGCCAAAAGCTGGTTCAGTGACCGTGGTGTTACTGCGCTTGATTGGCCAGCAAACTCGCTTGACCTGAACCCCAAAGAGAAGAGAGTAAGATGAGAGACACCTGACCCAACAATGCAGATGACCTGAAGGCCGCTATCAAAGCAACCTGCGCTTTCATTAGACCTTATCAGTGCCACGGACGGTTTGCTCCATGCCACGCCGCATTGATGCAGTAATTCATGCAAAAGGAGCCCAACCGAGTATTGACTGCATAGAAATGAACATACTTTTCAGAAGCCTGACATTTCTGTTTAAAATATAATTTTTTATTGATGTAATATTTAAATTTTCTGGGTTTCCATTATCTGTAAGCGATAATCATCAACATTTCAAGAAATAAAGGCTTGAAATATATGTGTAACGAATATATAATAAATTGGTTTCACTTTCTGAAATGAGTGACAAAAAATATCAATGTTTCTCATGATATTAAATTTTTTAGATGTACCTGTACAATGAGAAAATGTTGGTTCAGAGTCAGACACTTCATTATCCTCCAGAGGAAACAATACAAAATACCATGTTATTAATAAAAAAAAAATTTAATAGCTCACCAACTAATATACTATTTATTCCCTTGATAATTTTTTTTTCATTTTTGTACACAATCCAAAATACCATGTTATTAATAAATAAGCACCATTGCTTAATAGCTCACCATATACTATTTATTCCATTGATAAAAATCATTTTCATTCTGTACACAATGTCTAAATACACATTTGCTTAAATCGTTGGAAAACAAGGTCGAAAAACAGTCCTTACTATTTAAATATTGAATTTGTAAATGCATGGCGAGTAAACAGACTTGCATCGAAAGGGATTTTGGCGGATGATTGTATTAACGACATTGAACAGTAGATGGCGTCGTTTATGCTCTTTCTGCCTGAATCCACCTGTCAGCGCTGAGTGTGTGACGTCGCTCACCTCACCTATCTCACGCACGCACGCACGCACGCACACGAGCTGAGCTCAGTTCACCCTCCGGACGGACGGAGACTCTTCCTGACACCGCCAGTCCTGCCATGCGGATTTAATCGAGGCGATAAGCGCGATCGTCCTGCGCGACTGATCCATCGATCGGAGAATTGAGACGAATCTGATTATCGGCTTTTGAGAGCGCGCTCTCGTCACGAAAGGGTCTGAAGAATGTCGCGCGACCCAGAGGAGGTGAATAAACTCACAGAGAGCACTTACAAGGTGAGAGAACCGACACTTCAAGACATCAAAACTAATGTGGGATACCACCTGTTGAGATATGTGGCGGAATCCCAAACACGGGACCGCTGGTTGACAGACGGGAGGTCGACGTGTTGGTCGACGATCTTCCGACCTGGTCGCGAAACTTTTTCTGACGTAAAACGGTTTTGGGTTCGTTTGATGTTTCAGGTCGTTGGAAAGACATGGAGTTCTCTTACTTCACTTTATAGGGATGTTATTGAGTGCTTCACCGCAGTATTTGATTTATTGACACACCCAGGAGATTCAGATCCTTAAATCCTAGACTTTTATTTTGCCTATTGACAATGTGTTTTTAACATCACACAGTCCTAGTGTAACATCACGGTTTATATCTTTAAACCTTGCCTTGTCTTAAAGGGATACTTCACCTAAATGTGTATAAATGTCATTTTTCTGATGGATACAGAGAAAGATGTTTGTAAGAATGCTTATAACCAGACAGATCTTGACCCCCATTGACTCCCATAGCAGGAATACAATGGTAGTCAATGGTAGTTCACTTTTGTGTTCAACAGAACAAACTGATAAAGTAAGTTTTCCTATTATGGGAGTCAACGGGTGTCAAGATCTGTCTGGTTATGACAGAATACAATTTTTGTGTGAATTAACCCCTTTAATATTTCCACAACCAGGTCTGAAAAACTGGTACATTACTTTTTGCCCCAAGATCCTAAATTCATTACTGTAACACGTCTAAAGGTTATTACACAGTCAGTGTTCAATCAATAATAATAAAAGTAGGCCTACTAATGAGGCAAGTTCCTCGTTTTGGTGATCTCAAATGAAATCCTACACTCCTGGTTGTACTGCTAAAGATGTTTTCAATGGGAGAGGGTGTACGGTATTATGAGAGGGACCTGCTCCCACGCCCTTTCTCCCCGTGAGGACGTCTGTGCTTTCATTCCAGTGTAATGTCGGTCGCTTCCGTCTCAGATGGCTCATTACGTGTTGGGGAGTGGAGAGGATGAGTGGGCTATCTGCATGAGTTGAGGATTAGTAAGCATCAAGCAGACAAAGTAAATATAACCAAGCCCAAGTGTTTTCTAGTGACTCATTCAAATCTCTGCTTCTTACGTCAAAGTTCAAAGTGCTGAGAAAAGAAACCAGAAACTAGTGGAGTGCCAACTATTAAACACACGCATCATATGTTTGGTAGACTTTCTGAGTTTTCTTGTTTAAACTTTCGAGTTTTTATAAATACTGACACAGGAGATACGCTTATGAATTTTGACATGAGATATTATTATTCCACACACTTCTTGACGGTGGAGAAACCTCTGAAATGTGTGACCTGTGTGAAACACTACAGGAGGCATAAGCTTGATGCTGGAGACTGACAGATGTCACGTCTGTGTGTTGGAGTACTGTAGATAAATGAAGGTATCTCCGTTTCACCCTATAGAAGAATGTGTCTGTAATATGAATCTTATGATAAAAGTAATTGTATATTTAACACCCTGATTAATAGCTCAGTAGGAGTGTTGTGTTAAAGGGACACCCCTGTTATCATTTACTCACCCTTAGATTCTTTCAAACCTGTAAAAATGTCTTTGTTCTGCTAAATGCAAAGGAAGGTGTTTGGAAGAATGTCGGTAACAAACAGATCTCATCTCCCACTGACTCCCATTGTGTTTATTTTCCCTACTATGGCAGTGAATCGTGGATGAGATCTGTTTGGTTCCTGACATTCTTCCAAATACCTTCTTTTGTGTTTAGCAGAACGAAGAAACGTATATAACAACCTGAGGCATTAAGATGAAGCCAAAACCTTGACCGCAGATTCCTGACCCAAGCGATACTGTTGAATTTTAAGAACAAACCTGAGATGGCTTGCCAACAGCTTTCTGAGGACAGACTCAACGATGTCTCGTCACGATACGATCTAATATTGATTCTCCGATACAAAACACTCACAGCATCTCCGTAGATGCTCAGACTGCCGTCCGCTTGTAGTATGCGTTGAGTGTTGTCCACTGATAGGTCATTTTTGAGTCTTTGTACTCATCAGATGGATGTATTTGGCCATTGTTGCTTCGAGATTATGTGCACATTTGCAGGAAGAAACTGAAAAGTTTTTTTCAAGGATGGAAGTATGTCTTCTTCACAAACCTCCACTAATACTCACATTTGCTCTCTTTTACAGAATGTTATGGAACAGTTTAACCCGGGGTTGCGTAACCTCGTAAACCTGGGGAAGAGCTATGAGAAAGCTGTTTCAGGTGAGCATCACATTTCCATGTTCTGACGTTTGCGCATACGGATTTAATTCATATTTACATGTTTCAAATTTGCATTTCGTTTTATATTGTTGCATCTCTTTCTCTTTGCATTTGTAAGATGTACGTTGCTTAACAGGGATCATTACGGTTACAATAATAATCATTAATAAAGTACATTTACACACATTTCTTACTTTGACATTCAATTTAGGCATCTTATGGCCTTTGATTTGAAGATTTATGCCGCAATCTAGGTAGTAGTGAATGGCCTATAATAGTGTTTTTTGAATGAATATCTTCACAGAATATTTATAATGTGTAAAACGTTCTATGGAAATGCCCAGATAGTGTTTAGTAATCAGTTTGGTTAATATATTTGCACTCCTGTTTATTGTACATCACATTCTTATTTAGATAAGTCCCATTTACAGAATACTGCACCTTGTTAAATCTCCCATGCTCTTATCCCTGTCTTGCAGCCATGGCCCTGGCTGGGAAGCAGTACTTTGATGCTGTATCTAAGATCGGAGAGAACGCAGCCGTATCTCCAGTGTCCAGAGAACTGGGTGAGTCACAGATAATGTACCCGCTGTCCTTTTCATTGAAAACTGCACGCACAATTTTACATTTACTCTTCCCGCAGCATCGAGATATTAAAGTGAGTACTTTATGCTCTCTGCAATCGCAAAGACACAGAGCTTTGAAGAGTTCACTAAGGACATCAGCATTTTGTTTTACTTATCAGGTGAACACTGCAGTTTAGTTGCCATTAGCACTGTATGCTGATAAACAAATACACGTTTATTCTTTCATTATCATAATTTTCTCTATCGTGTTTAAGATATCCTGAGCTATAATCTCTGATGATATGATAAATGTGTCATATAAACACGGTACTGTTTAAGGTTGTTCACAAAGAGCGGGTTCAAAAACGTGTGACGCATTTATGGGATGTGCTTAAAAGGCATGACTGAAATAAGCAAACAGCAATCTTGAGTCATCTGTTTAAAAAAGAAAAGAGAAATATAAATGCTTCAGCTATTCGACCAGTTGCTTTTGTAAACACCCGCCCCTGGCGTCTGATTGGTTCACTGTTGAGATGGACAAAGATGAGCTGCGCTCATGCGTTATAAGTTAACAAGAAACGAGACACAGGATGTGACGTCCAAAACATCCATTTAGTGCTTATGTACATAGAAAACTATTGAAAAGCAGCACTGTGGACACTGTGCAACAGGTGTTATGGCCCTTGTGCAGTCATAGTTGTCCCAAAAAGGGATCTCAGACAGAAGCAAAAAAAAGTTGATTCATTAATTGAGCAAAACAAATTATATAAAAACAGGAGGTCGTGTCAAATGGTGTACGATCGATCAAACTGAATAAATGAAATTTACATTTTAACATGTTTCAAATTTCAGTCAGTTCAAGGTTTTTATGTGTAGGCCTACTCCTATACGTGTATTATACTTTGTCATTTTTGTCCTGTGGAGCTTTGGATGCTTTCACCGTTTCACATCTATTGGAGAAATGCTGCTTTTCTTCTCTTCTTAAAGCCAGATGATTTATTTGTTCAGAATTGATTTAGAGTAAATCAATGACTTGTTCCTTTCCTCTGAATTGTTTTAGTAAAGCCGTATTTTCCCTGAAAGGGTGTGTGCTTGAAGATTAAGTAGCATTCATACTTCAAAGTGATGGATTTGCTTTTCTTCACGTTTTAGTATTGTAGCGTGGATGACCTTTCCTTGACCTTTTCTTTGGAGGGCTGTAACATTTGGACGACATCGCCTCAGAGGTGAACACAATGCCTTTCCTATCCATAGGCGATAAGAGCAGAAACCTGCCTCTGTTCGGGCAGATAACGTCCGAGCACAACCCTTGCGTTCCACATCACTGGCCGTTCCTCCGCGAGTGGAGCCTCTTGAGTTCTGGGTGCTCAGCCGGGCTGAAACCAGAGCCGATCTCAGGCGGATGAGCCGACATCGGATAGTCTTGAGAGTCACGGACAGATTGACACACCTGAACCCCCCTCCCCCTTTATGAGGTCAGGTATCAGTGTGACGGAGATCCTTTCATTTTTAACCTGACCCACCGGAGACAACGCGTTTAGTTAAGCCCACACCACACGGTTGTCCCCTGTGTTTAAATTCCAGCGAGGGTTTCTTGTCTCACGCTGATGTGACGTCGCACATTTCAAGAATGTTGAATGCATTCTTGATTACAGTCAAATAATTCACTGGAATGTCTTTCAAATAGGTGCGACTGCCACAGAGGCGTTCTGGTACCGTGGAAGAGTAGAGAAATGTGCAACAGGAAAATTCCTCCTCTTAAAGGAACTGTGCACTTATTGAATACACACACATCCTCATCTCACAAAGTCAGATAAGACAAGGTCATTTGGTTGTGATTGTGATTGTTATCCCGTCACCATGCCAATTCAGGTGCGAACAAAAAATGTGGGCAAAGGTGGATTATAGACGTGACTTCGACATTGGTTTCAGTGCAACCGATACCTAACAAGTAATTGCATGGGAATAAATACGTCACCTCAAATCGCCAGCTCCTCATTGAAATGTGACTTCAGTGGCTTTGTTGTTAACATGTGTGTTTAGCCCTCGGGTCGCAGTCAGTCCCAGCCAAATACCATTTAAACACAATAATAGCCAGATGTAAATGCACCTAGGTAGTATTGTAAACCAACACTTGAAAACCATGTGCTGTCAAATTGCAAGATAAATCATCACAGATTTTAGGATAGATAAAGAACGCTATCCTAATTAAGGGATAATGTACAGCCGGCTGGCAGAAATAAGCCCAGACCGTGTGATCAGGACACGACTAGAAGCGGAGGGTATTGTATCACACCGAAGGGGCTTATTTCGCGATAACAGCCAGCTGCTTGTACATTATCCCGCTTATTACACGGCTACTTGCATGAATGAATTAAAAGACATATTTATTTCGATTTTGTTTAGTAATATTAAACTGTACCTGTTAAAATGATTTGCAGGCTCCGGGTTACCGTGTGTTATTAGCTTTGAGAAGTTGTTATCTGGGAATAACAAACATGCAAATGTCGCAACTGGCCAATCAGAATCAAGCATTTTAACAAGCTGTGTAATTACTAGAGATAAAGCATATATGAGTGCCAGATGTGAAGAGCGCTATAGTGGAACATCCGTCCAAATTGAGTTCCCTCTGTGCTCCCCATTTGGCTTTGACGTCGGGACCAGGGCTGCAACTAACGATTATTTGATAATCGATTATTAGTACGATCTTTTTTTCGATTAATCAGCCAAAGGGTTTAATTCGATCTTTTGCTTATAATAACTAAATCAGAAATGGGAAAAGTATACACAACTGAACTCATTTGCCTTTTCCCAAAATGTTATGGATTTCTCCCTGATGAACACACCAAGGCTGAGTTGATTCAGGTGTGTCATATTAGAAGGAGCCGACAACCGTGGGAGGGAGGGGACTGTTGACCGAGGAAATTAATGTTTTTGTTGCATGAAAAGTGAGATATTTGTCATTCAAATGTAGTGAAGTACAGTAAAAAGTATTCGGAAAAAATTATTTAAAGTGTACTTAAGTAAATGAACTTCATTACTTCTCATCCCCAATTTTAGCCTGTTATGTACTTTGCAAAGTTCAAACACCACAAATTGGGTTTAACAGATATAATTTTTTATTTTGTCATTTAAAACACCTCTCCCCTTTAAACTTTCAAACAGCGCAGCTTGAAGAGATGCATGCAAAACATGTCTGACTTAAAACTACGCAACTTATGCTGCACGGAGAGACGCATGCAAGGAGAGACAGGTCTGACTTTATAACTGTGCACCTTATGTGAACGGAGAGACGCAATTGCATGGAGAGACACGTTTGACTTTTAAACTGCGCAACTTGTGCAGCACGAAGAGACGCATGCACGGAGAGACACGTCTGCGCAGCTCATGCTGCACGGAGGGACACGTCTTAAACGATTATTTTAAAAGAGAAGAAGATGCGCTTGATTTATATCTGAGAAGCTCGCAAGTGACATCACAAACTAACTAATCGATAAGAAATTTGTTAACTATTTTCAATATCGATTAGTCGTTGCAGCCCTAGTCTGGACGCGTCATCCAAGCATGTTTGTTGGAATCTGATCCCACCCGTCTCTTGTTTAGTGACTTAAAGAGTCTCTCTGAGCGTGAGAGACAGAGATGTGAATTTGTATACTTGTCATTTTTTTCTGAATTGCCTCTGGCAGCTCCCCGAAAACTTCCTCGAGACGTAGTGTGACAAAACCCAGCGCGCTTCTGTTGCACTCTTTAATTATAGATTACTGCATGAAAAAACTCTTTGCATTATATTTCTCATTTTCGTTATTTTACAGGGTATATCTCCCCTCATTCACCTGTGCCAGTGGTGGTATTGTCTGTTTTGAGTGAGAGTCAGACATTCTTCACTTTGTAAGGAGCGTTCGGTTTATCTTATCTCACCTGTTGCCAGGTATCATGTTGTTCTGTGGGAAGAACACATAAACAAAGCAGGAGTGAACCTCAGCCAGAGAAGATGCAAATCAGCCGCTGTGTTTCTGGTGTGACGTGTCCGCCTGCTCTTCCTGGGGCTTCAGGGCACCAAACTTCAAGTCAGATCAGTTTATCATTGCTGATATCAATAACTGTGGTTGGGGGAAAAAGAAGATTTGTGATTCATATGAAGAAGTTTGATTTTATTACGTTTTTTACTCATTCATTGGCATAATAGAGCTTCCCAGGCGTAACAAAATATGTGCATTTCCAGGTTATTGTTTATTGAACAGTAAACAACCCCCAGAAGAAGAAGAGACTCCCGCTGGCTCACAATCAGACAGTCGAAACAAAATCAATACAATCTGAAATCCTCTATATCCTACTAAAGTATAAACAATGCAAGGTATGATAAGTAAGGGATAATGTACATGCAACCGGTTGTTATCGCAGAATAAGCCCTGACAGTGTGATCAGGTCGGGTGATCTTGTATAACACTGAAGGGGTTTATTTCGCGATTACTACTTGCCATATTTTATATTAATAATATTTTATTAGGTCATTTCAGCGAATGCAGATGAGGAAAAGCCTTTTCATTTTGGTTTTAAGCTGCGTTCAAATGTCACGAACAGGCGATTTGGTTTAAGCATTTGTAAATATAATGTCATATATGTTATTAAAAGACATATTTGATGAATAATTTGTATTAAAACAGATGTTTCCCTTTTCTCTAGTGACAGTATCAGATAAAGTCAACAATCAATAAGGCTTATATAAACAGACTTCAGATAATGGCCAAACTCCACATGCAAGCATGCACTGCTGTTAGTATTAGTCAATAAACAGTGAACAAAAGTTATTATAGTTATAGTAGATGTTCACCGATGTTTGGGACACATATGGGCATGTTTTTATATGCTAGAAATATCTCATCAAAGCATCACAAGCAAAATAAGATTATACTGTCAATAACAACAGACTTCAACCCAGCAAGTTTTTACGAAAAGCTTTTATTTTTGTGTTCATACTCCAGAACCCTCTAGCACCACCCACAGGAAGAAGAAATGCATTATTTTAGACAAAACGAAATCTCTAACCTCCCGTCTAAAGGCTTGCATGATTACATTGAATACACACATTTAAGAGAGCTATAAACACAATATGTTCTTATTTAACACGTGCTGTTGTGTCACCTGCTTCCGTGTCTACCCCCTGTTGCTTGATTTGTGTATCTGTGGCTGTTCAACACACACACACATTCCCTCGCCGGTGCCTCAAATGAAGCTTTTTACCAGGGCGTTCTGGTGACCTTTATTCTCATGTGTTGTTTGAACTGTGCTTACCAAGGCTGTCCACAGAACAGCAGTCAAAACACACACACATTGACAGCCAGATCAGCCTTGGGTTAGAGAGTGGATTGTGGAGGAGGTCAGTTGCTGTCAGTGATCTCTAATACGCATATCCATACGTTCATCCTTCACGGACGTCTTTTGTTTATAAAATGGTTCAGACTTAAATTCCGATGAATCGTAATGGCACTGATTGTATAATAGATATGAAGAGGATGCACAACTACCATTACTATGAACCGATAAAGACTTCAGGTTCCAGGTTCGATGTCACGTTTATTTGTTGGTCGAAGATTATTGTGATTTTAGAAATACTTGTCAGGGCTGTACGTTAACTTTTTGTTTCACATGGGTTAAAAGTATAAAACGGCTGATAGAAATAGAAGAAATATACAGATACAAATATGCAGGTAGGTTTCAGTTGGGTAAATTAGGGGCAAATAATTTGTTGTTTTGTGTTTTCCATTCTTTTACTATACAATAATTATATATTTGTCCACATCCTGTAGTATGCGATTATATTATTTACTATTATATTATTATTATTATAACACGTCACTAGGGCTGGGTATCGATTCTGATGTTCCGATTCACAAGCACTTGATTCGATTCGAGTCAATGAATATAGACTTAATACAGATCCTATAGCTATTTCAAAAAAAGATCACATTACAATGGTGAATTAAAAAATGAAATGGAGAGCCACAGACCTGTATATTAAACTTTAAACACACTTGGGTATATTGGAACAGAACAGGTTATTTTACATTTGAGATTCACTATAACAAACAAAATTCCACAAAATTAGCTGCAATCATATGAACCGCTGCCTTTTATGTGAAGGTGATGTTAAATTCGACAACACACCCGCATCCGCCATGTTACTGAAGCAATGAATCAACGATACGCTCCCCATGGCAGAGGACACCGAGGTTAACCGACAACTCCCCGTCATTGACAGTGACGAAAAAATCTGAAGGCCGTCCGTCATTTTGACGGATTGTAATGAGGGCATTACACCACACACAAATAAGCACGGTGAAAAAACACGCATGCTATACTGGCACTGACAGATCTTTCCCAATTCAATGAGACGTGACTGTGGTCTTGCTATGACAAATAAATGCCCAGAGGCCTTGCAAGCACGGCCCAACATCCATAAAACTGACTTTGGTATACCTTGCTTGTATAAACTATGGTATACTGTGCTTGTTTTTTGTCTGAACTTTACTGCATATTGTCCTGGTACTCTGCTGATTCTG
Organism: Barbatula barbatula; assembly: GCF_947034865.1. NCBI lineage: Eukaryota > Metazoa > Chordata > Actinopteri > Cypriniformes > Nemacheilidae > Barbatula > Barbatula barbatula. Next base: position 22,723,954 of record NC_136769.1, on the reverse strand, counting down.
TGCTACTAAAATCAATGTAGAAATGGTTTCTGTTTCATGCTCATTGTATAGTTGGAATGTTTGCCGTTGTTGTCTTTGATAATGGCGAAGCGTTGGGTGATCTATTGTATCAACTACTGTAAAGCTTTGCTCATGTCGCTGTAATATCTCTGTAGTCATTGTCCACCGCACCCTGCCTGCAGCTTTTGTTCTTAGCAGTGGAAGTTTCTGTGACTGACTGGGTGGGACCTACAGTATCTCTGTGATCAAACACTGTCCTCCCGTCACATCCCATCACAGCTTCAATTACTGCCACAGATGAATGCAAATACAGCTCAACAAAGTTTAGATGGATCTAGTGTGTATTAGGGATGCCGAGCTCAACGCTAAGGGCAAGTGATCAGAAATATGGACAGTCTTCACCATATAAATGAAACCTTACTAAAGTTATGTGGATAGTGGAGGATAAAGAAAAGAGGATGCTTATATCACGCTTCCAAGTCATCATTTGTCATTTAAAATATTGCACTAAATACTGTACCGTGGACTTTATACCGTGATTTTATCATACAGTGAGATTTTAATATTGTTACATCCCTTATCTATATTATACTTAATAGGGGGTTTGTGGAGTAATTATTTGCTGTTGTGAACATCAGCTGATGTTTGATCAAATAAAAAACATTGGCACATTATATATACAGTTGCATGAAAAAGGCAGATACAATTTTTTACAGTGTATTTATTAAATAAGTGAGGCACCGAATCATATAGTAATGTGTCTTTTTAACTTAAATTAATAAAATACTAATCAAAACATAACCAAATCTGTATCCTATTTTTCCTTTTGACTTGATTGTTTAATGGCTCCAATTCCTGTTCATTGAATATGATTTGATGATGCAGGAATAATCTAATATTATACCTTAAAGCGACAACAAAATTGGAGCTTCAAAAAATAGCCCTCCATTCACTCCCATTCTACCGCTTAGAAGTAAAAGGATACGTCGTATAAGACCTCCGACTTCGTTATTCTTGAAGAAGAAAACCTTCTGCATTATTCAGTTAGGATGCCTTGAGGGTGAGTAAAACATGGGAACATTTTGATTAAAGTATAGGGGTAAAGTATCCCTTAAATACATGTGTTATTGAACTTTAATCAATCCTTTAAAACTTAGCGAAATATTTCAAGTTTATTGGCAAAAATTGCTTTTTATTAAAGAGTTACTATTACAATATCCTTAAAATGAAATTTCATGCAGTGTGTAATGTTTCTGTGTGTGAGTGTGAGCAGTCAGCCAAATTGTAAAGCCGACAGTGAAGGAAAAACAAAGTTATTGGCTTGGAAAAAATGGAGTCGACTCTGTCGTTTCAGTTCCGGGTCGGATTTGCGTCACTCGTGTAATACCTACACGCGGTTAGACAGATGAATCTCCGAACGAATCATTTGAAAGTCAGTCAAGAAGTAAGGTAATAATAACTACTTTATTATTATTAGAAAATGACCGTGCATGTACGTAAACTTGTTAGTGCACACTCCATAAACCAAAGTAGGACCTTAAAATTCACAAAATATTTACTCTTTAAGGCGAACTCTGAAAATCCTTATCCTGTAAGATTGGTTTGCAAAAATAGAATAGAATTAGGATGATGCAAGCAGGTTTATTGAACCTTCCACATCCGCGTTCACTATCAAGCAATAACCCGGCCTAAAATAGCTTGTTTATTAGCAGGATGGACGGGTTGTTGGATGGACAGGGCTCCGTGCTTCATCCTTCACATGCCCTAATCTTTCCTTTATGGCATTGCTATAAACACACATAAACAAAGTCCTTTAGACATGCCTGAACTGAAGCTGTTGATAAGAGTGAATCCGTGTCAGAGAGCAGATCAAGCTCAAGTACTGTAGGTTGAGAACTCACATCTGCTGTTCTCAACTAACCTTGTGACCTGGGATCAGACGTTTACTTTTATTTATTAAAATGCTATATTTGCCCTTTGGAAGGGCATTTATCTTCTTAATAAACATGTTTACATTAAAACTCTTGTAAGCGTGTCAGTAATAGCTTTGCATTTTTTACATTTGCTTTTATTCATTATTCATGTATTTATCAAATGATAGCTAGGGGCTCCCTACCTCTTTCTCCATGCCTCAGAACCAGTTGTAAATTCATGTTTCTGTGAGATTTTGTTTATTTAATACACATACAGTATTTTGTTTGAATATGCAACTTCGCAGCTTTTGCGTGCTATTGGCAGGTCATGGTTCAGTGCCTAAAAATAACCTTCTTCTAAAATCGCACACCTAAATAAATACCATTTACAGCTTCGCTACAGCACAAATAGCACTTTTATAACAAATCCACTGCCATTAACACACTTTGACTTTTACCGTCAGAATTGTTGAGCAATTTTGATAATCTATGAGCCTATCTGATATTCATGTGATAAAAGGTTTTGTTAAAGAGATCCTCCTCTCAAAAATGAAATTTCTGTCATCATTTACTCACCCTCAAGTTGTTCCAAATATATATATATATATATATAACAAATTATTCTACTAAACACAAAGAAAGTTATTTGGAAGAATGCTTGTACCCCATCAGTTCTGGGGCACTATTGACGTCCACGGTATGAAAATACTATGGTAGTCAATGGTGCCCCAGAAAGGTTTGGTTACAAACGGTCTTCCAAATATCTTTCAAACAGATCAAAGAAATGAATGCAGATTTGGAAAAACTAGGAAGGAAATATGAAACATCTGGAACAAAAGTAAATCTGAAACAAGGGTGAGATTTTCACGTTTTGGTGAACAATCCCTACATAAATCAAATAAGTTACGTATCATTTCTTTATATGCGCCCACTTACCCTGCTAACCAATTGGACGGGGCGCTCTGATTAAATTAATAGTTAATCCTCATCATTTGCTTAACCTCATGTCTATAATTTCCCACATACCAGATGCATATGACACATGTGCCCTGTATATGTGAAAAAAAATCAATCTGTGATGGCATTACTTTTCATTTGAACCTACTCGTTTAAGTTACAGATTAATAACCAAAGCTTTCAAAAACATAAAATGTTAAGGGAGCGGTACTGTCTGGACCGATTATAGAGATAAAGGATCATGAGAGAGGGAGAGACTGTACTATTGTTTTTATGGAAAATGTTCTTATTTTCTTCCATATCCACACACAGTTTTTCCCCAGGGAGAGCTTAGACCTTTCCGCAGATGTCAGAGTAATTGGTCTCTTGAACAGGAACTCGCTGTCTGTCTCTAGCTATTTACATCCATGCATTTGACAAACGTATTTATCCAAAGCAACTTACGATGCATTCAAGGTATACCGTACATTTCATGACTTGTATGTTTCTTGGGTAATCGAATCCACAACCTCTGCTCTGCTAACAGTGCATTTCATATTCATTTCATAAAGCATGTCTGAGAATCAGTTCTCCGAAAATCAGTTCTCCGAAAATGGGCAGATTCTTTATATAAGGCCCTGCTGTAATCCCTGTTCGATTGTGATGGGTAGGTGCACGCTGGGAGAAATATCACCGAGCGTGTTTTAATTACCGTAGCTCCGCTTAGGGACGATTGTTCTTGGAAAACAAGTCTGTGGGGGTTTAGTAGTCCGGGGAATTCTGCGCACCAATTTAATAAAAACAACAAAAGTGTTAATGCCCTTCGTGTTGATGAGAGAAGTTGATAAGTGTTTCTCTCTCCTCAGGGGTTGTTCTGATGGAGATCTCAGACGTCCACCGAAAAGTCAATCTGGACCTGGAGGAAAATGTGAGTCCCTGTTAAGAACGAACAGTGTGTGTGTGTGTGTGTTTGTTTGTTTACTCTGTAAACATACCCTCCGGCTGCCTAAAAACACAGACTCACTCACACACACACACCCACCCACACAAGTAATCCCCATCCACATAATCTCATAATCGTATATCAAACGCATCTCATGTGGCGTAGACTCGACGGATGTAGATCTCAATCCTGGCAGTTCTGTTAGAGTACACAGAGAAATGAGCTGGACACACCTACTGTGCGATGGACTGTCTCTTTGACGGGCGCAGGTTTGAACATGCCCGCTCCGGCACCTGATGATGACATGGCCGTTCCTAATGCAACACTCGCATACGCATCCAACGCTGCCGAAAGGGCTTGTACATAATGCCACTTATTACACAGCTACTTGCCACATGAGAAAAAAACTGGACATGTGAATTTGAAATATTTTATTAGCTCATTTTTAACCTTCGGTTTTAAGGTGAGAAACGACGTTCCAATGTCACAGACAGGCAATTTGGTCCAATCATTTGTAAATAGAATGTCATATATGCTATCAAAATACATATTTATATTTCATTTGTCAAAAATGATTTGCTGCATCCTGGTGACCGTGTGTTATTAGTTTCGAGTGGTTGTTATCTGGATATAACAAGGATGTGACAATATAATAAACAACACTTAAAACGCTTTCGGTAGCAGAACTTCAGAGTACCATGTTACACAAAAATATTCTTGAAGGTCAATGCAGCCATTTATCAAAAACCTGTAATGTCTGCGAGTCGCATCTGAACCAGCATCTCCAATACTGCAGATTCATCCAGCTGAATGAGTTTTCTCTTTAGGAGTTTCTGAATGAATAAACACATAACTGAAGATGTCAGGACGTGTAGGTAAACACTGCGAGTGTGGGATCTCAGTCTGAAAACAGATGACTGGCCACATAGAAAGGGGTGTGCACTTGTGTTTTCATGTAGGCACTCTGGTTCATTAGGTGGATGGGTTAGCGTGTGGGGGGCATTCCTGTGTTTCTCTCTGACTCATCTCACTCTACTTTCACGACAACAAGCTGTCGACTCATTGAAGGGCTTTAATTTCTGCCTTGCTTTATGTACAGTATGTGTGTTGTTATGTGGGCCAACAGCTTCACTTATTATTTATTTATATGTTGAGGAGTTACAGATTTCATTTTTGCTCTCTTTCTGTCTGTACAGTTTAAACGCTTTCATCGGGAGGTTATCGGGGAGTTGGAGAAGAAAACGGACATGGATGTGAAATACATGACGGTGAGCTTCATCACTGGTGGAGAATACAGTAGGAATGGAACAATATTATCGACATCGTGAGCGATGTCTTCTGGCACGGTTCTACTGTAACTTATTTCTTTAGCACAGTTTTTTAAAGAAACCTTTATTTGGCACCGTATAGACCCCTTTTGCGCCGATGTTACACTTACGTCACAGCATTAGCTGGAGGCAAAACAAAGGGAAAACTGGAGGCGGCCAATACAAACCAGCACAGATTCGGCCACATAAGGAGTTTAAAATATCATCTTGTTGTGTTGTTTAGTGCCACAATCGACAGAATACAGTCCCCAATTTGATATTTTAAGACATACCGGCTGCCATTGCCAAACAGAACACGGACGACTGCTGTAGTTAAACACAATAAAATGAGCAGAGTTTAAAATACTACTGTCGTGTGGATTTTGATTTGGGTCTAAAAATATCTCACGTACGTTATGCCCAAATCAAAGTTTATTTTAACCTAGCATTAACTTTTGAACGCATTAGGTATGCTAGCTAAATTTGTTAGTGATACAACTAGCATTTAACTACATTATCGGCCAGAAACTAGACATAAAGGAAACCGTTTGTCATCTCTGTGCATTAGTATAAAGTGAGGGGGGAACAGTGCAAGTAAATGCATTTCCTAACGTTTGCCACTGTTAGTACACGCAGGCATCTATAGATGTATACACTCTGTTGATTTTTCTACTCATTGTCAAAAGGCAAGCAAACAAAAGCGTGCTACCTAGCATTAGTGATGCGGTCAGGGGGATCTATCTGCCTCCACCTAAGCTCCGCCCACAAAAACGCATCTCAATGTTTGCTAACAGTCTATAGCATGCACAAAAATGATAAACTAAACTTATTGGTTATTATTGATAATACAAATGGGGCTGTTGAATGTCTCATTGTTTTTGGCTGGTGAACATTCTAAGGGTGTGCGATGAAGCGCACACATATAAAGTAGTTCCAGATCTGTCAACCACATTACAGTTTCATATCACTGCGCCAAGTTACTGAATATCATTATTATGCTGTAGCCTACTGTTCACCACAGAATACAGTGAGATCATACAGTGAGATTTTAATATTGTTACATCTCTAGAGGAGAAGCTACTTTAAAAATGAGATCTGTCTTGAAATCATCATGACATTGAACCTTAAAGCTTTCTTGATGCATGCATGTTGTTGTTGTTGTGGGTGATTTATCAATGCATGTTATTTTAAAGACAACAACTTTAGTTTGTTTTGGTAATGTCTGATTGATTATGAGGGATGAGAAGATGTCTCACAACCTGCCCGTGTTGGCATTTGCTTACTGTAATTCCGCTAGGTTTAACCGAGTGACAGATTAAATTGCCAAAATATCATGGACACTTTCACGTCAACATTAAAAGAAGCTAGGAGCGTTTTCTCCTCTCTTTATATAAAAGCTTACTTGTTTGCAATGCTGTATAGTTTACAAGCAAGCTGTTTTTATTCAGGTTTACTGTGTGTTTAAAAATGCTCGTCTGGGAGAATTACTTTTGTGATTCATTGTTTATTTTAAACAGTTTATTGCGCACCTTTCTGTTCAAATGAGTCAAACTTTGCAGGGAACATTTGCTTATTGTTTGGTTATACGGCGATAGTTCGCGATAGAACATAAAACAAACCTATAAAGAGTTGAATCGCGGTGCTTTGCTGTTTGTTTGCAAACATGTTGCAAATGTAGACAATGCATTTTCATCACAGATGAATTAGAGGTGACCCCGAATAGTTGAAGATGCGATGCATCGATAGGAGGAGCATGATTCCACTACCAATCTCACAGAGGAATCTTCCCAGAGGTGTTATGCGACAGGGATCACGCCATTTTTGTTATGGGCAGTGGCGTAGCGGACGGGCACGCACGCACCGCCAAAAATGTTATTTAAGATAAGTGGGACGTTATTTGGATTGGTTACCGAAACCCCCGGCACATATGAGCTCGACGTCTGGCTATGACCCAGCGCAGGATCCCGTCTATCTGCGTCTTCTGTGCTGTGAGACCGGTAAAGAGACGTTCCGCACTATCCGCTGTTGACTCGCAAATTAATGTTTCCAAGCATTTGTCACTTACTGAATGTTTGGGCATATAAATATGAATTTACACTTTGTCTGTAAATGCACGTGTTTAAAAGTTCACAAACAACAAAAACGCAATCCCTGCGCCTCCAATACTATGTATTATATTAACATCTAATGAAGCGAATCACAAGATTAAGAATGTCTGCATTTAGTAAAAATGAGCTAATCAAATATGTTAAATTCACATTTCATGTCCAGTTTTTTTCTCATGTGGCTAGTAACCGTGTAATTCAACTATCAGTCGGCTATAGGCAAGACGTGACAACTTTGATTCGACTATGTAAATCATAAGTCGAGGACACCCTTAAAATGAATGTCAGACAGGCTCATGTCACACTGTATTGTTTCCTGTCTGCACCGGCACAATAAATCAAACTGGCATAGACATGTCCTGAGATGCTGATCTAGTGTTGTCTGTCCACAGGCCACGTTCAAGAGATACCAGACTGAGCACAGAATGAAGCAGGACTCGCTGGAGAGATCCCAGTCAGACCTGAAGAAACTCAGAAGGAAAAGCCAAGGGAAGAACGCCTCCAAGTACGAGAGCAAAGAGAACGAGGTGTGTGTTTGTACATTTTCAATTCATTACATAGGTCACAGGTGAGTAACAGGGCCGCACCCTGCCCCAATAGTAAAATATTTCCCATAATATAATCAGATAGAATGTTGTTTTCACATGCAACACTTTTGTAAGAAGGAACTGTTGCGTAACAGTGAAGTCACACAGGCATACCTGACAAACATACACACGCGCGGCCGCATTATGTGCACCATACGGTTCAGTGTTGTCTTGCTGTATGATGTCATTACATCCACAACAACTGAAATCCAATCTGGCTTTTATAGTCTGAAAGCAACAAGTCACCTTAAATATCAAGAGTCACCAGTTCATCAGGGTAAAGGCTGAAGTATACACGGTTTCATCTTAAAAACATAAACAAACGTAACTGCGCATGCGCACTTTTGTGACCCCAACTGAACTTCCTGTACACATTCACAACCAATAGAGCGCCTGTAGATTATTTCTGATAACAAGCAAAAGAAAGCCAGATGAAGCGTAACATGGCTAAAATTGTCTCTTCAATATTTTGAATTTAGCCTCCGATACCACTAGATGTCAATGTACCGTACAGTTTCTTTAAATGCGACCAAACTGCAGGACCCTTCAACAAACTGTTTATTTAATGAAATTAACATCTAACAAAATTCTTAAAATAATTTATTTAATATAATTCTTTCACAGTTAAGTAAAAATTAACATTTATTTTTACATAAATTTAATTAAATATAAATAGTTATATTATTAGACACTTGCCAAACAGGAACCGGAAGTTAACTGAGGGTCAGGCACCTGCGCGTCCGGTCTATAAGCACAGCGCACCCGCCAGAAAAGTTTCTTGCAGTAATATGTTTAACCACCAGGTGGATCCCGTGAACTGGGAGCATCGATTCAAGGTAGTAATAGAAAACCTGACCCCTGCAGGCCCGGAGAGGTATTTCAATATGTCGCAATGCGCATGCGTCAATACCCATGTACACGGATGTTCGCGTACACATACAAAAATAAGTATGTCCCGAGCTTTACCTGCAGAGATACATTTCTCCTCTCTGCACGTGTCGATGCTGATGGCTAGGTGTGGAGTTTAGTGAAAGAAGGCTCCCGCTCTGATTCGCCGTTGATGGATGGATGTGTCGGCAACAGTGATGTCTGTGATAAGAAACATAGCTCTTTTCTTTCATCCAGACAGCACACCATTGACAGCTTGACATTTAACTGCTCTCGCACTTTTCCTGATCTCACCCCGTTCATCTCCACGAGCCACCGCTGTGGTCGCACGCTTAAAACTGCCTGTAAAGTGGCAGGTTTATTGGGATCATTTAGGTCAAGTTATAGATGATTGACCGTCTTTCAATGCAAAACTGTGAAACAGACAAGGTCCACAGGATAGAGAAACAAGTACTGGACGTACTAGATAGCAACTCAGTAACTAATCTGCAGTGTTCTTGTCTCATGACCCACAAATCGATATATTGAGGTGTCACGATGATGAAGATGTGGTCTCGAAATGCAGCTGCATGTATAGACGACAGCACGTCCGGGGGCGTCTCGCTGAGTTTTTGACCAGACCTGTGGTGCGCGTCTGTCTTTCTGAGGTTGATCCATTTAGGTGAGAATTGTGTGTTTCTCGTGTCTTCTCCCCTGTTGCGTGACATGACCTCTTTTCTTTTGCTTTTCTCCACGGGGGAGAGTGAAGGTGTCCATAGCAACAGGTTTCAGCACTAGCAGGGGTCTGTCATGAGAAACAGGAGAAACGACTCTCACACCACTGTCCATCTCTCACGCTTCCCTCACAGGACACACAGATGTGGACACTGCATACATGGAAAACGGATCAGACAGTGAGGTGATGACAACACACCCCTGTGTAATTAGAATGGATTAAGGTCAATGTTGGAGTTTATTTCAGCATGAGCGTGTGTTTCACGCTGCGTTGGCACACAAAGGATGAAGTGGATTAAACTGATTCCTCTGGTCTTTTTCTGACTCTTGGTGTACCCCCCAGACCAGCCGTCACCCGGCCCTTCCTGCACCGCCAGCCTTTGTTTTCATTTGCCATTTATAGCCGGTACCTGTTCTTAAAAACAACAGAATAACAGGCTGGACCTTCCTCTGAATTAACAATCCAGATGGAGACGGGAAACATGGTGCCAGGTGTGATGTGTAGATTAAAGTCGGCAGCTGTGGGTGAGGACTGTGTTTTCGGTTAAATGGGGATCACGCATAACACTCAGAGACTTAAGGGAGGAGCTAGAGCTATAAGATTTGTTCGGATTGGACAGTTTGAAAGGGACAGTTCACCCAAAAATTCTGTCATCGTTTACACACCCTCAGATTCTTCCAAAAGATTGTCAGTAATCGATCAGATCTCATCCCCCAATGACTCCCATAGTATTTCGTTGAATGAATGAATGAGGCATTTTTCCCCTATTATGGTAGTAAATGGGGGACGGGATCTGCTTGGTTCTTCCAAATATCTTCCTTTGTGTTTAGCAGAACAAAAAAATGTCAATGATTTTTCTTTTTTGGGTGTACTGTCCCTTTGACTTTCCCCTATATTGGCAAACTAGTTGTAAAAGAAAAAAGTGGAAAATGTGAAGTTATCCTAAACTAGTACATTTTCTTTTAAAAACCCTTGCACATAATACAGCCTGAAGAGGGTCACGACTCCTAAAAGACTATTATATAGTACAGTATCAATTGAAGTATTGTGACTTCACCTATGTAAACATTTAAAATATGCATAGTTCTATTTTGACTTCAGGAAATGCGTCGCTCATTTGCCTGTAATTCATATGTACTGGAACTTCCCCTCAAATCGTCTTTAAACTCCTGGGAGAGGCTTCACGCAAGTTGTCCAAACATGCTAAACAAAATGTTTAGTAGGGACTTGAAGTCGACTGAGTCATACTGGTCTCACCAGTCTTTGGGTGGGAGGAGTTAAATCAGAGAGACACACAGACGGATCGAGACGCAGGAAGCCAAAGCGCTTTAAAGTACCGAACCAGCAAATCTCCTTTTCTCATGACAACCAGTGAGAGGAGGAGGAGGGTAAACAGTGATCAGAGAGATCACAGTCAAGACTATAGACGTGATGAAACCGGCTCGCTTACATCACCTGCATTATGCTGCCGGGCGGGTGTGTCGTGTGAACACACCTGCATGAAACAGCTTCCACGGACCACTGATGTGCACCCCAGTCAAAACTTCCCAAACGTATTGAAGGGATTGTCATTCCAAAACATCCTCTTCTGTCTACGTTTACAGCTATAGATTCTCCCTTTAACACAATATGTGACATTTAATGCCGGACTGTCTTTACTTGGCCACTTTGTTCCCTCACAATGCCCAAATCTTTACGGCAGAGAGCAAGATGATGTCAGCATTCTTCACAATCACATGTTCGTCTGTCGGACTAAGATCGTTGTGACTCTCTCTCTCTCTCTCTCTCTCTCTCTGTTGCAGTGCATAGAGACTCTCACTCACCGCCAGATGGACATGCAGAAGTTCATCGCTGACGGCTGTCACGAGGCTCTGTTGGAGGAGAAGAGACGCTTCTGTTTTCTAGTGGACAAACACTGCAACTTCTCGAATCAGATGGGCGGTTTCCACGACAAGGTTTGTTATGTTATTTCCAAAACACAAACATCTCGGTTTACAACGTTAAGATGTGCGAATGCTGGGTTAATTTTTTCTTTACATATGCTCACTTTCTTGTCTTCTCAAAGGCTCGAGAGATTCTAATGAAAAACATTAACAGCTGGCAGGACAAATGCACGGATGCTACAAATGTTCCAGAGAGCATCATCTCCATGATCGAAGGTCTGCGCACTCCAGTGTCCATCACTCCTCAGGCGTCTCCAGCTCTCCCGCGTCACAGCAGGGTGAAGACACTGCCCTCTTATACCACGCTGACCTCATGGTGCTCATCTGTAGTAGTCAGTTCTTACCTGTGTTTTTGTACCTGTACAGATCTACTCTGAAGCAATGGTCCCGCCTCCAGCGCCCCCTCAGACAAGTCCACTGGCCAACATGTTCAATCAAGACACCATACAGCAGAGAGAGTCCGGTGAATGACATTACTTGACACATTGCACAGACGTGTTCGACCTGTCCCTGTGACTCAGTTGAGCATTGCTTGTAAATCATATCCCAAATGTGTAAATGTAGCGTAGACAAAACCGTTGCAATTTAATGTCAACATCAAAGGTCCAGTGTGGATCTATTGACAGAAATGCAATATAATATCATTTATACCATGGTCTGTTTGAATACTGGATTCTCATTGGCTGGGGGTTGTGCATTAAAACCCTTTAACGCACGAGAAGCTCCAGACAGTTTAACTGAGGAAATGAACTCTCATTTTAACCGGTTTGATCTAAAGCTACACTGTAAACATCAATAACATCTTTAGTTTGGCAAATGACCGTGATATAAGCGGGATGATCCACGGCTAGGTGCGGTTCTTGCATCTACATACAACACGGGTTCCCTTACGTGGAGTTCGTCATGTTGTTTCTAAAGGAGCACTAAACAGACAAACTTCTCAACATTTCGGTGCTCCTTTTCTCACATTTTCATAATTTATTCAAATTGAATGAATTTGCTCTACATCCAAAACGACTGACTTTTCACCCGCTGTTACTGTAAGTGATAGTTCGCACGGCTAGCTTATGTCATGGTCATTTGCCAAGTTAAAGCTGTTATTGATGTTTACAATGTAGCTTTAGATCAAACCGGTGAAAATGACAGTTCATTTTGAATGGAATGAAACTGACTGGAGCTTCCCGTGCGCTAAAGGGTTTTAATGCACGCCCTCCAGCCAATCAGAACCCAGTATTCAAACAGACCATGGTATAATATGTTTTGATACTGAACTGACGCTTTAAGTGGTGTGCATAGACTTGACCTGCAGGAAGGCAAATAATATTATCCAGTAGCTATTCAACTTTTTTTAACAAAACGGAAGTTGCTAAATGAGGATCACAGCTACAGGAAGGATGTAAGTTTAGGTGCTTGACGAATCAGACAGCTTTCTTTATAAACCTTATAGACCTTATCTACAGGGTTAGTCTTCGACTACAAATTGACATCACGACTGCACATTGCGCCAATAATAGCCTTGAAATCAAGTTTTTGAGGATTTTATCGGTTGATGAATGTCCGTCTTGTCTTCTCTAGACTACAGCAATGAAGACAATGGACTGTCCAGGTCTGTGTCAATGGCCACTGGCCTCAATCACATAGACAAGAGACCCAAAGTGCGCACTATATTCCCCCACAAATCTGGAAACAACAACACGCTGCTGAGCTTCGAGGAGAGTGACATCATCACACTGCTGATCCCAGAAGAGAGAGACGGCTGGCTGTATGGAGAACTGCAAAAGAACAAACAGTGAGTTCAACTCTTTGAATGTTTGAAGCTGAACCGCTGTCGATGGCGTTTCATTCAGTTTCAAACATGAACACAAGTGCCTTGAATTTGGTTTCACACTGACACGTTTTACAATTGAAATGTGAATTCTTGGCAAGGACATGTGATCTGTGTAATAAATTGAAAAACCTTCAAACACAGATATAGTTTGGCTAGCCGACATGAAAGCATCAGTCAGTCAGTTCAGCTGTACAGAAGTTGGAGAGTCCTCATGTGTACACAGCTGTTGGTGTGGTTTCTCTATCCCAGCTGTGATCATTGCTTTGTCATCAAATCATCATGAAGGCCGGTTAGAGACTCCAGCTTATCTGCGATATAGAACACAAACTCCCCAAGGGCTCGAGGACTTTCAGCAGGTGGAGAAGCTGACATATAGAGTTATGGTGGTGAAAATGCTCCAGCGCTCCTGCCAAAAACGGTTGATGTTGATTTGAACCAATCCTACCAGATGGCAGAAGCAGACAGAGTGCGTTCTGTGGCTGCATCGCTTTGCCACAAGAGTAAAGGGAGAGCTTGAAGTTAGTTGGAACGGACTACTGATGTGATGCATCTAAGTGCGTCAGATATGAAGCACAGATTAAAGTTAAGGTCAACTAAAAATGACAAAACGTCTTCCATTTCAAAGCCGTATGACTGACTTTATTTTGTCCAACACTTTTCTGATATATAGAAAAAATAACTTTTAGGTTTTGGTTTTAAAATTGTAGGTGTCATTTTTTCGATGAACTACCCGTTTGATCTCTAGTTTCACTGTCTCTCTTCACTGTTCTGCCTTAAAAAACAACATCAGCTGTGTCGAAAACCCATAGGGAACGATTTGCGAAATCACCTAGCAACCCATTAATATGTGCCAAATAACGTGTGAGCACTTTTTGCTACACAAGGTATATCAGAGCATTACAGCGACCTGTTCAGACACACTGAGTGCTTCTAGTTAAAGCAAATCTCAGACTCATTGACTGTAATTATGAATAATACATCGCAAGATGAATTAAAGGGATTTTCCACCCAAAAATGAACGTTCTGTCATCATTCGTTCACCTTCGAGTTGTTCCAAACCTGTATCTAATATATTTGAAAGTATGCTCATCACCAGACAGATCTTGACCCTCATTGACTCCCACAGTACGAAAATGACTTTATCATTTGTTTGTTCTGTTGAACACATAAGACGACATTTTGAAGAATGTAGGACAGCAAACAGTTCTGGGGCACTTTTGACTACCGTTGTATTCCTTCTATGGAAGTCATTGGGGGGGCGAAGGAGAGTAAATTAATTTACATTTTTGGGTGAAGTATCACTTTAAAGCGTGAACGGCAGGTTTTAAATCACAGGTGAAACTTTCCAATGTGTACAGATCCTTGTCGCACGATTATCATGACTCCTTCAATGCCGCTTTACGTCAGTTGATGTAAAGTAAATAGTTAAGCACACACAAGCACAGATAGACAAATATTAACATTACTTTGGATCGCTTATTATTATTAAACATGTTCTGGAACAAAGAACAAAGACTTGAGTCGTTTCTTTAACAGAGAGAGATTGAGTGCTTTTTTGGCCACTGCTGTAGTTAACGGATACAGATGTGATAAAATGACATGTTTTCTGTCTTTCCGTATTTCTCTTGGGTTGTAATTGTATTTTCCATTAATATTCACATTCCCCTAGAGAACAAAATGGCACACCAAGGCACCAATGTCCTGAGGAAAATGCCACACCAAAACCAACACTGGCATTGTGTTTTATGTAATGACAGAGCGTGCTGTGTGGATCTGATTTAATGTCAATAACAGTCGGCTTACGCCGCTCCACATACAGGTGACGGAAACGGCAGGTGGAACAGATCTCCTTTGCAACCCGACTCTCCAAAAAGCCGTCCCACAGTTTTAGACTCAGCAGACTTCGAGTAAACATCAGGGCAGACGTTTCTACGAGGCTTTAGACCTGATAAAAGCTCTTCGTGCCTGTAATTGCCTTGTGTGTCTGTGTTTTCTCAGGCGGGGCTGGTTTCCATCATCTTACTGCCGTGCATACACAGAGCCAGCGGTAAATAACAGGTAATGAGACACCGCACACACACTAACACGGCTCTTTGTTGTCCTGATGAGCTGTGATGCCCATCGCTGCGCCTCTCAAGGAAACACAAGCTCACTCAGGCCTTATTTTACCACTGACACAATCCGTAAGCACATCGACCCCCCCCCGAAACAGCTTTTATTGCACTGTGCAAATCAGCAGATGTTGAATTAATGCTGGTTTAATGAATGATGAAGAAATGATTGAAAGATTCCAGGTGTGGTGTTAATAGTCACAGTTGAGTTCCGAGTGCAGACCGGCGTCTGGCACAGAAACGTCATTTATTTAATGTGATTCTCAGCGCTGACTCACTGTTAGCACGCTGAGCACTGGATACAAGATTTAACTAAAGTGACCCAGACAAAATCCCACTCGCTGAACTCTAAATGCACAGTCTCGTGTTATTCAAAGAATAATCTGCTTCAAATAATGTTTGCTTAAGGAACAGTCAAATGCTTTATGATGCCATTAACAGGATCGTACAGTAGGTAGTCAACCAGAATGCTCTCTACCGCCGTGTGTTGTACCGCCGTGGGGAAGGGCGGCACTTAAAAAACATTTACATGTGAAACTAGCGAAATTTCCACCAGAAGGCGCAAAGGGAGAGTTTGCACATTCAGTACTTAACCACATGAAATTCAATGTGATAGTTTAAGTATTACATGACAGGAGGCAACACATTAAAGATTAAAACAAGAGTTATTCAAGTTTATTATATAAAAAAAAAGAGAATATTGGCGGAGAATTTAGCCAAATGCAGGTATATAGTAAATTATCATTAATCTATCAGAACACAGTGTTTTTCTGCCAGTCTAAAGCAACTGCATATGCCTGATATCCATGCACTGTCTTTCCTGTCCTTATACGAGCAAACTGTTTGATTGTTTTAAAAAAAGTCCCATTAATACTTCCCTAATCGAGGGAGAGGTTTTATAATAAATGTATCTTTATTCATGGATTATATCATTTCCACCACGGTGCAAACGCAATGATGTTCACCAAGTAAAACAAAACAGTAAACATTTTGAATGCTCAACAGTCACAGAGGCAGAACATATAATGTAATATTTGTTTTCAAAGTGTACGATTGTGTTTTTATCACCATGAGCGATCATTGGACACTAAAATATGCTACATTCTGTCTTTTTGTGATTATGGCTAATGCTGGGTTCACACCAAACGCGAACAATCGCACGCACTTGATTACTCGTGGGAAAAGTTTGTTATTTTAGCGTGAGTGACGTGACAAGTATTAGAGTTTGCGTCTGTACGCATTTTGTAGACTAAATGTTGACTGCTTTGTTTTTGGAGAATAACTATTAGCTTGCTAATGCTAAATGACAACAAAATGTTTTTTTTAAATTGGTAGGTTATGTCGTATGCTGTCGTATACCTTTTGGTCAAGGTTACATAGATTGACAAGGGATCTTTCGAATCTGACACCAAATATAAAACCCAGAGATGTTCTTATAGCTCATATTTCCTATTACATCTCACAATTATTTTTACAATAAGCATTTATGTGAATGTATCCATTTTGATCATTTGTAAAAAAATATCTGATTTAAAATCTGAAACACATACTAGCTTAATAGCATTATGAATGTAACAGTCTGATAACAAACCTACAGACTATGATTTTCACAGCATCACCCACGTACATCTAATGGCAACATTTGCAATAACACCATTTTGTTTCATAAAACGCATAATTTGTCTAATTGGTAAAGTCTGCTGCCTCCACGTGTGAAGTCAATATTTTTAATCTAGGTTTGTTGTGCCGAATGGATGGTGTTGATGTTTAAGGGGTGATGTGCTTGTGTGTTGTAGTTTCGCCAGCAATCCTCCCACGCGTAGTAAGAGTGTGGTGAACCTCATGCAGCAGAACACAGATGACGACATGATGGTCCTGCCACCAGCCGACTACAGCGACTCTCACTTCAGAAGAAACTCCACCAAGAGTCTCAACCAAACATACACACAGGCATATGAGAAACCGGTCAGTCTCTATCATCAGAACTCTCCTTCTACCACACTTCAACACTCCTGACTCATGGGGTCTTGATCTTACATTCATGTAAACATCAGGTTATGTCAGCAGCCCTACAGGTTAAAATATACTAAAAGTGTTCAAACTCATTTTAAAAGATGCAGGCCCGCTTTCACAGACAGGGATTAGCTTTAGCCAGTTAAGAATTCATTAAATAAAGAAGAATACATTACTGGTGTTCATCTTGAGACAAAACAGACAGGTCACACATTGATTTAAGCCTTGTCTGTGAAACCGGGCCACAGTATTCGATTAAAAAATAATATTAGTAAATGTTGAAATGAACATGAATGAATGCGAGTATTAAAACTAGTTTGGTATCCTCCTGTATAAGTTCATGTGAGGTCCTTGCACAGGTGTGTGCGTGTGTGTCAGCGTGCTGTACAGTGACGTGTATACAGTTGCAGTCCATGTGTGTGAGTGAATCAGGGTCATTTTAAAGAGGATTGTTGGTGGAGCGATGCTAAATCCAGACAGGCATGCAAGTGTCAGCTATCACATCTGTTTATTTCAGTTTTTTGCCTAGAAGTTATGCACATGTACGTTTTTGAGGCATAGTCATTGTTTGTCAAGTAGTAACTTTCTTTGTTAGAAACCAACATAAATCAGTCCAGGACATGTCAGTTTGATGTTTTTTTACTTCAAGCCATGTTAATGTAAGTACAGTATATGAGAAACCTGTAAAACAGGGATGGTGATAAAGAGGCAAAAGCTTACAGCCTGAATATTATAGTTGTTTATAAGTGTTGTTCCAAGAGTGCTTACATTTCTTATAACGTCAGCGTATCGATCAATGCCAATTGTGGTTTAAAAGCAGATTTATGCTGTTTAATGCTGAATATCAGTGTGGGCTTGTGCCTCACAGCTATTCAGATTTCTAGACGGATCTATTGTAGATGGTATGGTGATAGCGACATCACAGCTCAAGCTGTATATTGTAAAGCATCCCAGTCTTGGCGCCCCTTTCCTCTTTATTTACATGCATGCAAAAACACAAACCAAAACCTATCAATGCATGTAAATGACGGGATTTTGTTTATTCCCAGATGGACATGCGTTCAGTTGCACATACAGAGATTTTCAACACCGAGCAGGGCGTCCCGTAAAGCCTCTCAGCAGGCAAAGCAATAACAAAACTATGTAGTGCTGTCACGGCCCACGTCTGCTGTATTGAGGCCATTCTAATGTTTGTGGTAGGGCTAGTCTGATGGGAGACGTATCTCGATCCGAGCCTTCCTTTTACCATAATGAGCTCTAATTCTGTTTGAAGGAACCAACTGGCTATCTAGCAAAAGCACACGTGTTGTTTGCAGGAGCCCTGATTTGTGATATTTGTGGGGTAGCAGAGCTGAATGGCCGGCCTGTGAAAGAGGATACTTCTCTCTAGACACGGTAAAATATTCATGGCACACCAAATACTCGGACGAGCCCCCGCCTCCCGTCACACGTACACATCCGGGCCACGGCTCAACCTTTCCGATGGAATTCCACACGGACTTCAACCTGAAACCAAACCGATCGTAGCACAAGCACGCGCCCATTTGTTTACGCTGTCGTGCACCAGCGACCATCCCTTTTGCACACAGTAGAGGCACTCGAGCCACATTTAGGTGTAAAGCCTGTTGTTTGGCACCTGTCTTTCCCACCGAGAGTTGGCTTATGGCTGTGGCGAGCGAGGGACCCGTGCCATGCAATGACTCCAGCTAAGTTTGAAAAAGCCCTGGAAAGCGGGGGTAAACATGGAGGCTCTTCATAAAACCTGCCTGTCCGTCATTCTGGAAGGGCGAGAGATGCATTTTTCCCCAAACAGTGAAGGTCAGGGGTGGGGGAGGACGGATTTTGAGCGCTCGCCGTTGAAAGCTTTGGGTGAAAAATGCTCCCTGCCAGGTTTTCTGTTTGCACGATAGCAAAAGGAAGGAAAGAGAAAGCGAGACGGGTAACAGATGA
This sequence comes from Barbatula barbatula, assembly GCF_947034865.1. NCBI lineage: Eukaryota > Metazoa > Chordata > Actinopteri > Cypriniformes > Nemacheilidae > Barbatula > Barbatula barbatula. Next base: position 22,704,715 of record NC_136769.1, on the reverse strand, counting down.
GCATTTGCATTCTTTTGAGATTATCATCTGTCAATTTGAATCGCAGTGTGTACTCTAAAAGCAAGAATGATTACTCTGTGAAGATAACTATATACGAAACATCATATATCATATATCAGTTAGTGTTATCATTAGTTACCGTTCTTGGTGTGAACGGACCTCAAGACCAGTTTATAAAACAACTCATATCTGACATGAAATTACTGTTAAGTTATGGTTATATGGACTTGGTGAAAAGTTTTTGGAGTGATGTGCACTGTCAGCTGACCACTACATGAATGAAAAGTAGTATTGAGATTGCAGTACACTACTGCTCTCTAGTGGACAGACAGAGTCAGTACTCATGATCTCAATCTGACGGTACTCAGTGGCATCACTGTTAATATTGAGTTGAGTAACTTACATTTGTCTTATATATATATATATATATATATATATATATATATATATACTTATTATTTCAGTAGTATAATATAATGCCAGTAGGAAAAGGATTGAGTTTACGACCACACATGAGTCACATGTTGATATGGGGTGTAATACTTTTTATGCGATCAGACTTTTTAAAGTGGTTGAAAAAGGTCAATGATTTGCATTAAAAGAGGGATTGTTAGGGTACATAGTCAGCTGTTGAGGCATCGAGTCAGAATATAAACTCTTTTAATGCTCCTTAATCCCAAAGTAAAATGTGTACCTTACCACGTCTGTGGAAATTGTTTTATAAAAACATACAGTACTTACAGTTCACACCATGGCCAACTACAAACTTTAGTTACGTGGTGGTCCTCCCACCATGCAGATGTGATCTGTTTGTATCTGTTTACTTCAAATCTGATCACTCAAGATACGAAAGACCCATTTAGACACACACATCCCATGTTATTTTGCTTGCTATAACCACGTGCTATGTGCTATGTGTTTGCATGTACATATACTGTACGTCTTTATCATGAATCTGAAAAAAACACATTTTGGAGTTAACTTTTTAGACAACTTTGACACATTAACAGATTAACTGCTTCCTGCTGAAGAAATCAGATGATGTGGGCTGTCATACATCTCAGTGTTCAACGTCTTGAAGACGAGTTTACACTAACAAGTATTTCCTGCAGGACTACATTCCACACCTTGACTGTCATCAGACCTGTGTCTTCTACTTCAATTTGACTTCACATCTGACTGATGTTTCATGATTCAATTCGCACTGTTTTTACTCACTGTGTAGTATGAACTGTACAGCGGGCACCCGGCGAACAATGTCTCTTTCCCAATTATAGCTCTTAAAGGGGAAGTTGACCCAAAAATCTACTTTGTGTGATTTGTTGCTCACCCACATGACGTTAAACATGTTTAGAGAACTTCCGCCGTCTTCGGAGCACAAATGAAGATATTTAGGTGACATCCGAGAGATTTACAGGCCTCCTCATAAACATCGTGGTGTCAGTTTTTGTCAAGGTCCAGAAAAGTACTAAAGACAACGTTAAATTGGTCCGTCCGCTCATAGTGGCTCAGATGGATTGTTTTGGAAACAACGAGAATGCTTTATGTGCGAGAGCACTTTGACGAATGCGTATTAGGTGTGTGCGCATGGGGCTTGACCCTATTGGACGCCGGCGCACTGACTCACAACGCGGAAAAGTGCCACCATGATGTCTATGAGGAGGCCTGGAAATCTCGCGGATGTCAACAAAATATCTTCATTTGTGCTCCAAAGACGGCGAAAGTTCTCTTAACATGTTTAACGCCATGTGTGTCAGTAAATATCCACGCAAAGTAGATTTTTGGGTGAACTTCCCCTTTAAATGTTTTACTGTGTATTCACCTGGTGAACTGTGATTCCAGACAGTCTGATGAAAGCAGCAATGTCGTCTGCTCTGTAGATTTGTAACATTTCAGTTTTTTGTTTCTTGTAGGTGTCTCAGTCAAACGGGCTGCCAAAGCATCCTGTTTTAGGGTGAGTATGAATCGATCAGTTGCTGTAATCGGCGAGTTCAAAAATCAAAGTTTGCTGAACCTGCGAGTACATCAATCTGATCAAAAAAGCTAGCCTATCCTGTGTCAGTTTGAATCTCAACTCCTCTATATTATTTGAGATATTTTCATTAAATTTAGTGTTCACACCAATACGCAAATATTCTGGAAATGTTTGGAAAAATTAATTATGGAAAAAAGTGATTTTAACAGTGAATTTAGGTAGAAAACCCCCTGCTGTAGATGATATCGTTTTCAAATGTAGAAGCGGTGCTTGTGCCAAGTCAACCATCACTAACACTGTTGGAACAAAATAAGAATTCAAAGTTGGCACATAACGTGTCCGGTACCGTTTGTGCTACAAATCATGCGGCTTGTTGAGGTGTGTGATTTACATTTCTTATGTCTTTAGGGGAGGAAATCCATTTGCTACAGTGAAACTCCGACCCACAGTGACCAATGACAGATCAGCTCCCATTGTCTGATCATCACCACAGACGGCCTTCATGCATTCACAGTGCACATTTGTCAACTGGACACCCTCATACATGCATCTCTGCAGGGCTGGGACTGGACCACGTCTCCGCTGAGGATGATGTGTTTATAATGCACACATGCACCATATACTGTTGAACCACTTTATTTATGTTTATTGCTTTTAGAGCTTGGCCTTTCTCTCTATATATGTGTGTGTGAGAAGAAGTGTGTACACAGAGAGAGAGAGCGAGAGAGATGAAATCAATTGCGAGGATCGCTAGATGTTTCACTTTCAGTTGTTGGCGGAATCATTGTGTAAATGATAGGAGAGCGAATGTGGTCTTAAATGGATAGTTCATCCAAAAAACATCTCATCATTTACTCACTCTTGTGTTCCAATATCAAATCCCGACAGTTTTTATCTCATACAGTGAAAGTGAATGGTGACTTTGGATGTCCCTGGTCCCCATCCACTTTCATTGTATCGGGGAAAAATCTGAACGCTTTTCCATCAAAGGGTTTGGAATGATGTGAGGACGAATAGAGTTTTGGGTGAGCTATTCTTTTTTTTTTTTTTATCATTGTCAAGAGCTTTGTGTTCTCAACACGTACACGACTAGATGGGAATCTACAGAAAATTCCTGATGATAGTGATGTGAACTGAAATCCCGACATGAGTTCTGATGGAAAATGATGCTTATGGTGGATGCTGTCCGAATTTGAATCCAGTCACTACTCTTTAACCTCTTCGTGAACTTGTGCTTGATCCGATGTATACGTGAGAATGTTGGAAGTATTTAGAAGTGACAAAGCGCTGTGATCTAGATATAATGTAAAGATTGGGAACAGTATGTTTTGCGTTATGCTGTTTACTAGAGTTAGCTGGCTAACTCGGTCAGCTGGCCCTCACCAATACAAGCTTTGCTTCCAAAAAGAGATTTTAGCTGAAATTGTCTTTTAAAAAGTGATCACATTCTTTTAGATAAAAAACATTGCTTTATCAGGTGTGTCTCAAAACTCTCGATTGTTGGTTAATGGACAGCGCTTTATTTATTCTTAATGCTTCGGGGAAACTCTTATTTTGGCTTTGATTGTAGCAACGCACTTTTCTGTTGATATTGACCTAATCTTCTACGTCACTGCTGTATAAAAATAAAAAATATTTTATGTCTAATTGTGTTTTGCTTAGAATCAATGATTTACATCGAGTCATTTAAAGTTGTATTGGAATAATAGCTGCAAGTATCACTGTGTGGTTCAGTGGTATCTACAAGGCTTTTTATCCTCAAGGTCAATATTTAAAAAGTTTTTTCCCTGTACTTATGCTGAAATTATAAAGCACAAACTAGGTTTTTACATAGTTAACGTGTAATGAAAACAAATACACCAAAGGCTGCAGTCTCAAGTGGGCACACGGTGGTGCAATTCCTGTTCTTAATGAACTTTGCATGTTGCACCCTACATTTTATTTGACATTGTTTATTTAACGCTACCAATATTAATATATTATATAGTAATACCTACTAGGGAACCATCAGTTCCCTAAAAATCGTGCTTTTTCAGTTTTTGAGTTTGAGAAGAGCTATGTTTATGCATAGTGTTGTGGTTGTGTGGGTACAATTTCATCCATTTGAATGATGTATACAGCAACACATGCTTTGAAAATACTTCACAAGGTGTACATTTTCAAACTCTCAGTACAAAAATCCAAACTGATCACACTTGTAACGCAGCTAGTCATTCTTTCAAAACCTGATGGAATGCTTTCAGTCAGTTGCACGTGTTTTCAGTCCACATAATCATGCTTTCAAACACAAGATTATTGTAATGGGAACATTTGGTTTAATCACAGAAACACAACAGTATGATCTTCTTTCAGTTTACTACTCTTAACAATCGGTTCATACAACAGCAAACAATGCAAGATACAGGTTTCAAATCGGCCTTAGAAGAGCTGAAATGAATATGCTACAGTACTATAAAAGACAGATTACACAGTTTCACATTAGCCAATACACTTACAATACTTGCATTTACATAATCTATAATTTCCAAAATATCCATCCTATGTGTAATCAAGTGAAGGATCAATGAACACATCCTCTACAATCATTTGGACAAATTATTTTTTATTTTTCAGATAGAGTTGTAACATAGGTATACTTTCTATTATGTAACGAAATGAGAACAAAACATAACATTTAGTGCACAATTTACATGAATTTGGATCAAGCCTGTCTTGAGCATTTGGCCATAGAGTCTCATCCACATCACAATGAATGTTATCATTGTTCAAGCACCTTGGAAAAAACTTTTGGCGTGACGAATCCATGCTTGAAATTGGTCAGCTTGATGTCATCACATGCATCATCCATGGCCTGAAGGAGGGTGGCACGCTCAAGGGGTTGGCGATCATAGACCTTCCACCTCCATGCTGAAAAAATTCCTCAATAGGGTTGAGGAAAGGAGAGTATGGAGGCAGGTAGAGAGTCAGGAATCGAGGATGGGCCTGAAACCATGCTTGAACTACTTCTGCGTGGTGAAAGCTGACATTGTCCCACACAATTACATAGGTGTTCAATTTCATTGAGAAACTCAATAAGATGTGCAGCATTATAGGAGCCAAATAATGGCCTACGTCTGACAGCCGTATGTCATTCCTGGCCCTCACCATTTCCACCACTGCCAACTCTTGCTGGTCGGTCAGCACACGGCCACCACTATGGGGTTTTCTGTCAATTCTAAGCATAGAACAGAGTATACTGTCGATAGATCATTCTGTATAAATACTGTAACATGTTTGATGAATTTACATGCATTACAATTTACTGTGAATGTAATAGTATACATCCTCCACACTTACCATTTTTTTGGCGAAAGGTTCGGATGATAGAATTGACAGTTGATCTTTTTAGATTTGGATCAACTAATGTGGCACTTCTGCCATAGTAAGGCCTCGGTTCACCACATGATCAATGATGGCGGCCCGGACTTCATTAGAGACACCAGTTCTGCCTCCCCCTCTCTCATGACCAACCCTTTGATGGGCCCCATGCCCACCTCTCTGACCTCTCTGACGGATCCCTTGTCCACGAGCTCTTCCTATTCCTTGCTGTCTATCCTGCTCCATGTTGAAAGAAATTGCCAGTGTTTACACCCCCACTTTTATATAAACAGACTTTTTGATGCTTTTTGTACTAACAGTTGTGAGGTGTTACCACATACTTGTGAAAATCGTACCAAAGCGAATAAGAAAAAACTGTAACAGTAAGCTCAGCTTTCCCAAACAAACTTCAATCGCTTACACATTAGACAACATGACCCATTACAAAGAATTTGAAAAGGTTCAGTTGAAGCAAAATGGAAATTCTTTCATCATGTGCGCATCCTCTGCAGAATGTAAAAGATGTGATAAAAACACCACCGACTTCAATCGTATACACAAAACCACTCAAACATTTGTCAAAATATCCTCTTTTGTGTTCCACTGAAGAAAGAGTTGCACAGGTTTGGAACCACGTGAGGGTGAATAAATGATGTTGACTGAACTTTAATTTTGGGGGTGTGCTATCCCTTTGAGCCTACTGGTGCATTCCAGCAACATTCAGTAGAATTGAACACAATTCATATTTGGCAATTGTTTTATTTTTGGAAATGAAAAAAAATTCTGTTTGCCAAAATGGTATTAAAAAACTAAAGCAGTGTAAACTGCTGTGGTATTGGCCCTTAAACATAATTGATGCACATGGAAATTCAACACAATGATTTAGACACAAAGGGCAACACTTGTAGGATTTATTTACAATCTCTTAATGTAAAAAAAGTTAGAAGCGATTATAACAGCATGCCTACATCATGAAGAAAATCACGCTGATCTGAACACGGCCGAGACTGATTGTCGGTCACTGGAAGAAAAACAATTCCATTGTCAAAGAGTAACTCGACGTGTCCTCATGTGACACTCTATATATTTAGGTGCCACCTTGACTTGTTTATTGCAGGTTTCATTTTTAACTTGACGGAGGACCTCGAGTAAAACTACACAACTTTCTTTCAATGGACCTCAACTGGACTGACATTGAAAATCAGTGCAGTACAAGAAAAACATGGCCCCCAAAACAACAGACCGCATGAAGAAAGAAATCCAAGATATACATATACAACAGTGTGTACTGAAAGCACAAAGAAAGAATAAAAGAGAAGTTAAACGTGACGTTTTGATCTTATGAAGACATGTGATGTGATGTGACACATGGCTGGAACAATCAACAGAAATTTCAGGAAGAAAACCGGTGATGTGGAGTTTGAACATATTCTCATGAGCCTGAAACACTCGGTGATGAAACTGAAAATCAAACAAGGAAATAAATCATCCGGCCCCGTTTCATTTATGTGGAAAGCGAGTCTGTGTCCATCCAGGAATTACTCCCAGCGAGTCCAAGCTCATTCGCTTCATGTTTACTCTGCCATCACCAAGGCACTAGTGAGTCGATGACTGGCTTTAATATGATTCAACGTTTTACATAAAGAAAAACAAAATTCAGCAAATAGTGCTTGCAAGGCATATGAAAGTTAAAAATAAGGATGAGCAGCGTGTCACATCTTCTTGACAGGTTGCTTACTCTTGTGATGGTTCGATTATCATTGTACGAAAGTGACATTTGACATTATAGACGTACTGTGATTACATATACAGTTAATGATGCTGATGCTTAAAACTGAACGCTAAAAAAAGACGAGGACTGGGGTTCTTGGTCCCTTTAGCCGAATGTGGCTCCACAGTTTGGACATCTCCTCTGACGCAGGGCCAGACAGAAGAGAATTCCCAGAGGAAAGAAGAATATGGCACACATGATTCCCAGACAGGTGAAATCATCCTCCAGCACGCCGACCCTGCACAGACCACACATCACATCAGTCATTTATCAACACCACACCGATTAACAAATCCTGCTTTGTTGCGTTTTGATTGGGAAGATGTTACGTTCATGGTTGTCTGCAGAACACTTCTAAAACTTGCTCGATGTTAGAGGCCTGACAACTCTATACGTTAAAACAGCGAGATGTATTGCCAGGCACGGTCAGACGTCATTCTCTCGATTACTCAGAAATGACTGTCAGCCTGTGGAGTCCTGTTTATCCAAGCAAAAAGGTAAATATAACTGATCTACTTGATGTACTCGCAGGTTTAGCAAACACTTTGTAAAACCCTAAATTGAGATCCTCCAATAGCACAATGTGTTATTTTTGAGCAGACGTTTGCTGTAACCGGTCATTGCATTGATCTTGTGAATGAGGCTAAGTTCAGGGTGAAATCACTGCTGTCATGAGCCTGACCGTGACTCTTGTGATGTGACCGGACTCTCTCTCTCTCTCGGTCACATGCCCAAGCAGGAACTGATTATACATTAAAACTGTGTCAACATCTTTAAACTGGTCAAAGTCCAGTTTAAGGCCAGAAACATGAACTAACAGCTTCAGTACTTTCAAATACATATTAAAAACAAGATACATATATTCACAAACAGTATATATTTTGGTTTACATATGCCATACAGTATATAAACCAAATTGTCATTATTTTTATTTAAGTCCTCTAGGCATCAATAAAGCCTGTCTTTATTTAGGTGATATGCCTACATCTTACTGAAACTAATGCAAAACAGAGCAAGTGTTATTTATGGTTTGGCAGGAAAGGTCAAAGAAGCTTGTGAAACTTCCAGGAGTGAGTTAGCAACGGTTATGTCTCAGCCAGTGATCTGTCATGTGCTTACAGAAGAACATAGATGATCAAGCGGAAACAGAAACCACTGCGGTCACTGTGAATTCTCTAGAAACCGAATCTGCTCCATTTATGGATTTCCCTTCACACAAAACCGACATGATGTAAAGTTTCACTGTCTAATACTGTTGACGTGTCTCTTATGGAATAAATACACATTTTAAGGGATGCCTTGGTGGCATATTACACGACACTGGGACAAAGTAAAACTGACTTTGTTTTCATGATGACGCATTGTTAGAAAGTGACGCGTGTACTGAAGCTCACCTGCAGGCCGGACATCCACCCACCACCACCACAGAGGGCTGGACGATGGTATAAGTGCTGGTGTAGGCCGTCTGACCTGCTACTGCCGCAGGCTGACCCTGAGCTGCTGGATAACCTGCCGCTGCAGCTGGAAAACCTGCCAGTGACAATAATAAACACGTTTAACATGCCTCTCCTCTCACTTCAGGTGTCAGTCACACACACGCCAATGTTTTTGAATAGTAAATGGATGAAAAACGATGTACGACGTGATGCTGCCATCAAATGTTGAATGTTGAAATGGATTCGATCCATGTTCATCTCAAATAATCGGATTATTCACCGTGAAAATCGATTATAATACGTGATGACTGAAATCCCTTGAGACGTTAAAAGAATCGCAGTTCACTGCAAACATGGTAAATGTTGATATGCTGATATTTCTTTAAAAAAGTAAAAGTTAGGAAATAACCAACAAAGTCTTAAGTTTGTTTATATTAAAGAGACTCTTGTATTATTCTTTTTTTTAAACTGCAAGTTAGTTAGTTAAACCGATTATGCGGCAATAAACTAACCACTATAGATGAATGTTTTCTCCTACATTTACATTTACCATAATAATCATCCGACAAGAAAAACTTTACTATAGTAAACAGTGCAAAACTATACAAAACAGTGTTTCTGAATCTTACTAAAGTATTTCAACTTTAAAGTCAATACTACAAGTACAAAATACTAAAGTATGCTTTGGTGTGATTAGTGATTAGCATAATAGTATACTACAATTTACAACAGATTACTATAGTAAATATTCGCATTATAGTAAAATCATCGTTACGTTACCAAATCTCTTCAGTGCAGTGTAACACTATGTACACACACACACACAAGTTGTGCGTTGGTTTTAAAATACAGTGTGTGCGTGCTCGGCTTCATGCAGCGCTGCGCAGGCCGATCGGCGTATGACATCGAAGTGCCGCGAGAGCGGTTCAAAATAAGCGCTTCCGAATCTCTCTCGCGATACTTTATTGGTCTTGCGCAGCGTATATGTGCGCTTCTCTTGCCTTGATAGGGCGGCGGGGCTGCCGGAGGCTGGAAGCCCGCCGCGGGCGGAGCGGCCGCGGGGATCGCGCCGTACCCGTACGCAACCGGGACCGCGTTATACGCCGGGGGTCTGTCCTGAAGAAGAGGTTTATTATCCATGTCCGCTCTCACGTCACCAAACTGACATCAAATCCTCTTCTGCGTTGTTCGGTAAAGTTCACGCACAAAGGAAAACAAATGCGAGATAGAAAAGTTCTCTCTCTCCATGCGACTTCAGCCGGAGGGTTGTTCAAGCGACCTAAAGATGCGCCATCGCTGTATCCTCCCGATCGCTCGCTGCTCTTATGAGAGAAACGTGATTTATTACGCAAGTTCAACTCCTCGAACTCAAAGCGACGACGATCCTGCTGCCACTGCACTGTCACGAGACTCGGGTCATGTGATCGAGCGGCTGCGGGGGCGGGGTGACGTCTTAAAGAGACAAGCGCTCGTTTTAAAGATCCCTGCGGACAAATATCTCACATATAGACTAAACAGGGGGACACCTGTGAAGAAAGCACACGTTTCGTCTGATAGACATCTGGCAGATGCTGTTTGCTCATCTGCCCTACATCTCTGACACGTCTGCTGTCAGGTGTCCTATAGACCTCTGGAAGATGTCTGTGAGATGAATGATGTACAACAGATGTTTTTACTCAGCAGATGTTTATCAGAGATCTGACAGATGTACCTGTGCTATCTGGGATGTGACGTGGACATAGGCATCCTAAAGTAATTGGAATGATCAGATCACCCAAGATAGCAGTCGTCACAAAGGTCACGGTGTAGATGAAAATAGAGAGATGTCTGCCTTTCCTTTAGTAAGAGATGCATAGACTCACAATGATCACAATGTTCCCTTTAACCTAATCATTCAGCTGATGCTATCATGTTCATTCAATGCTCGCATAGCCTACATTTCATCTTCCAGGTTGAATATGAATAGACAATCCAGCGAATGGCAACATTGTGTCATGTGCTTTGTCAGTCACAGTGATGCCCTGGGGGTTAAACTCACCGTGAAATCAAAACTGAAAGGTGTTTTTTGCTGTGTCGGTCAACACATTTTCCTCTACGACGAGGGAGGGATGTGAAGAACAGCAGACAGGAGATAAAGTGCTAAAACACTGGGTGAAGTGATGACTTTGACTAGAACCAGATTATTATAACTCATTTATGACCACCTATGTAAAAAAAATATTATTAAGAAATTATTTGAGCGACTGGGTTGGATTGAAATCCTCAATGAGCTGTAACGCAGCTGATGATGAGTTATATGTGTTATCAGAGATATACATCATGTAGGCCTCGTTTTCTTGATGCCCCGGATGAATGAAAACATTTACAGAAACAGAGCTATTCAACGCGTAGGACTATAGTGTGATAAAACTGCAAATCCTTGGTAAAATGGATGATGGTTTTATTCAAATAACGCTGTGTTTTAGACATTTGTTTTACCAAAGTTTTATGACAAACGCTTTAGATAATGGCACGCAATGTACCGCATAATTTACCAGATTTGACATCGTAACTAATTGTAACAGTAATGTACCTCTACAGTACATATCTGTAGCTGAAGGGGAACAATATGCTAAGTTTGGGGAATAAAGAAGCCAGGAAATGAAAGTATTTTTTGACATTAGGCTTCATTTTTATTTGATTGATTTTAGGATTGTTGGTCACAAATAATTTATTTTTATTATTAATTATGAGTTATTTTGCTGAATTTTAACGTGTAAAATGTTGATCTCTCGAGACTTATCAAGTATTTCAAGAGTGCTTTGATTTGGATGTTTATATGGCATCAGTTCCCTCATACGTATTTATTCCCCAAACTTTGCATAATATTGTTCCCCTTTAGCTACAGATATTTACTGTAGAGGTGCATTACTGTAACAACTAGTTTAATCCTGTTTAGTTATTAAGCGTTACCAAAGTAAGTGATTATCACAAAACAAAACAAAAAACTAGCTTAAACCGTGTCACTTCCATAAGAGATGCTCAATAAACATTTATATACCTTCCAACTTTTTAATAAACGAGAAGCTATTCATATAACGTCATAGAAAACACAGATAAATGCGTGAATGCAACAATCACCGAAGAAGTGTATCATATCACATATTTTCAAATTCATAACAGGGTTTATAATGAAGCGTTTAATCGTTTAAACAAGCGCGAGACTGATCGTAAACATTGTTGTATAGATACAAAATAAATGTGATCTAATATGGCATTTTAAGACATCGTCAGTCTGAAGTAACAGGTTGTTAATAAAGTTAGTACTCGAGTATCACCTTAGAGTTTTAATAATTGAAACCTCATTGAATAATTGATCGCGTAAAGTGCACGAGAGCGCCGTCCGACGGAAAAACATACGTGCGCTCGCTTTCTGTCCAATCAGACGCCTGCATTGCCACACTTCCGCGAGCATTGACCAATCAGCGCGCAAATACCCTCAACTTCCGGCTCTGGGTCTCTGAGCCCTCGGGCTGTGATAGAATAATGAAGGGAATAAAAACAAACGTCTGGCTCGTGTTTATAATGCGCGGAATATATCAAGACACGAGAACATAAACGGTAGGTTTTTATGACGCATCATTTTCTCACAAAGTGTATTCGCATTTCTATTCGTCTCACGTATTTGTCCAATTAACATGACATTAAAAAATCAAATGTTTACATTTAGTTCACATTGATAAGAGAAGAAGACATCTGCAGTCAGAAGTCTTTTTTCCAGTTGCACGCAGTACCCGTGGGAAAATGACTAGCCTTAGTCATTTAATAGGCATGTTTTAGTAAATGAGAGGTTATTGTTGTGTTACTACATTTATAGATGTATACGCGTATATAGGTTGCATTTTGTACGTGTAAATTGTCGCTAGTGTTATGTAAAGATGTGTAGTTGTGCTGTGTGTAATCTACAGGGATTGAAGATGCTGTGTGCAGTGGATGTGTACGGGCGGGTGTTCAGTCTGTCTGCCGCCAGAGGGCGCTGGACACGCGCATCTGATCTGCTGCTCGAGCTGAAGCGCGTGTCGGCCTCTCAGCGCTGCTGCTGGGGAGTTGGATGTGACCATCAGCTTTATCTTAATGTCCACCCGTCCGATGTGCCTATCCGACACCTGGAAGAGACCTATGAAAACCAGGCATGTTCGAAATATGTGAAAATATATTGCAAAGTATAATAGTCTAACGTGCACTGAAGATGAAAATGAATATTAGTAGTTTTAGGAAAATAATAGAGGTACAAAGACAGACAGGAACATTTGACATACGTTCAAATACCCTGGAGTATATATCAAAATATTGACTAGATCAAGCTGTAGTGAAATTCCCATGTAGACTAACTATAGTGAATATTCAGCACATGCTACAATAATGCAATATTCAATACTTACTTTCAATACACCAAATATAGGACAGTGTTATTGGTAACGCAATAAGGTTTATTTGTGAGCATTCTAACAATGAAAAAGACTCTTTACTGATAGTCTGAGTTCATATTCATTGCAGAATTGACTGATATTATTATAAAGGGTTATCATAGTAATGAACATAAATGCGGTGATAAACACAGGGTCATGTCAGATCATATGTTGAGCTTCTACGACACACCAGTATCCACTGTCCTGTTCAGCATCAATTCATGTTTTACAGAGATGGAACCCAGTTGAAGGTTACACCGACACACTTCTGCCGACGGATCGCTGGCAGTGGACGGATGAGTTGGGCTTGAATCAACAGCCTCTTCACAGCTTTGTGTTGCCCTCTGCTAACTGGGAGTGGGAGGGTGACTGGTACGTGGATGATGAAAGCTGTGGAAGAGAATCCACTGAGACTGGGGTGAGTGACACAATCCACAAACTCAACTCATCCCAAACTTAGAGGGATACTTCAACCAGAAATGAAAAATCTGTCATCATTTACTCGCCTTCGAGTTGTTCCAAATGTGTATAAATGTCTTTGTTCTGATGAACACAGAGAAGATATTTGGAAGAATGAAGATAACCAGACGGATCTCGACCCCCGTTGACTCCCATAGTAGGAAAACATCTATTTGTTCCGTTGAACACAAAATAAGACATTGTGAAGGATGTAGAATAGCCAGCCCTTCTGGAGGACCTTGGACAACTATTGTAATATTCCTAATATGGGAGTCAATGGCGTTCAAGATCTGTCTGGTTACAAGCATTCTTTTAAATATCTTCTCTTTGTTCATCAGAACAAATACATTTATACACATTTGGAACAACTGGAAGGCGAGCAAACGATGACAGGATTTTCATTTTTGAGGGCTGTATCATACTACTCCTGTGCTGTCAGAATAAATTTGAGTTTGCTTGATCTTATGTACTATAGGGATGGCAGTATGCAGTGGACTTTCCTGCCACCTTCACCAAAGAGAAGAAGTGGAACTCATGTGTCCGTCGCAGGCGATGGCTTCGGTATAGGAGATATAAAGCGCTGGGATCATGGGCCAAGGTATAACAGCTTAACACCAGCTAACTTGTTGAATTTCTAAACAATATGGGTAATAGTACTTTGTTAAAGTGATACCTCACCCAAAAATGATTTTACTCGCCTTCGAGTTGTTCCAAATGTGTATGAATGTCATTGTTCTGATGAACACAGAGAAAGATTGTTGGAAGAATGCTTGTAACCAGACAGATCTTGACCCCCATTGACTCCCATATTAGGAATATTACAATAGTTGTCCAAGGTGCTCCAGAAGGGTTGGCTATTCTACATTCTTCACAATGTCTTCTTTTGTGTTCAACGGAACAAATAGATGTTTTCCTACTATGGGAGTCAACGGGGGTCAAGATCTGCATTCTTGTAGGACAGAAAACAGTTCTGAGGCATCCCTTTAATCATATACTATAATGTATTTGACACCTGATGTCATTGTCACATATGTTGGGTCGTTTCGAAGGTGTGTTTTTTGGTGCAGGTGCCTTTGGACAGAGGCAGACCCCCTCCAGAACCCTTCATTGACATCACCTGTGGAGGATGGGACATGAGTGACAGTCCTGAAAAACACATTTGTCTCTGGGCCGTTTCCCAACAAGGGAAGGTGAGAGGAAGCTTTTCATCTGTTGATCCGCTTGTCCGGCCAAAGCCAAACAACAATGTTAATGTAAATTGTATATATTTTAATGAACCGTTTTAAATGAATCATTAAAATACTTAGTGTCCTTCTTTTATGTGTTTTGCTTTTGTTAGTTTAAAAGCTAATGATCACAATCAACTTTAAATTTAAAATTACAGTTGCAGTACAGATTTCTGACCACTAGAGTTCAGTGTTGTTCTCTGAAGCGCTCCAGTCCCGCTGTCTTATATTTAGGTTCGACAGCCACCACCACCTCCTGATGGATCAACCACTAGCTCACAAGAATGTGAGCGCCCATCCGAAAGGTCACTGAATGTATGTTACACAGATTGAAAGTGTTTTCGCAGGTATGGTTCTGCACGGGCATCAGGCACCAGAACCCTGAGGGTTCCAGCTGGGAGTCTGTCCAGGTGCCCAGAGAGGTTGCTCAGGTCAGCGCAGGGCCAAAAGACCTGGTGTGGGTCGTCCTCTGGGATGGACAACTGCTGGTCAGAACGGGCGTCAGCAAAGACTGCCCTAAAGGTCTGACACCCACAGATTTATTCCTGGACTTGAAATTCCTGCTTTGAATTCACACATACAGTACATGTTTGAAATGTCTTGAAGCTCGATGTTATTTGCGGTGAAACCTTCATGTCACGGTCATGTCAATATCATGACAGAGGCATGAACATACAACCTGATTTGGACACCTAAGTCGCAATTGTGAATGCCATTGATTTCACCATGAGTAACTTGAAAACTCTAAAAGTGTCCATTGATTTATATCCTTTCTAAGCACAGTAAACTCTTTTTTTGTTGGTTGAAATGTTGTACTTGAGAGTGCGCTTGTACTGGCTTTACATAGAAATGCCTCTTGGTTTGATGTTTCATTATATAAAGCAGTGGTGACATGTGCACATTCATCTGTGTGGTTTGGGTGTAATAAGGTGTGTCTTATCTTGTATCTTGTCAAGATTTTCTTTAAGCTTTAAAAGGTTTTGATGTTCTCAGGTTCATCGTGGGAGGTGGTAGAGTCCCCGAATCAGAAAATAGTTGTTCATGTCGCAGTGGGCGTCAGTGTGGTTTGGGCTGTTACCAAGGACAACAAAGTAAGATGATACATGACAGTTCTGTTTAGTAAGACTTTGCAGCAAGGTTGTTTTTAATGCATTAACTAACATGATCTAACATTAAAACAGTTTTTGAGCTTTTATTAATCTTTGTAGATTTTGTTAATGTCAATAAAATGATTCTTGTAAATTCATGATGCATTAATAAATGTTAACAGATACAAGTTTGATTTAAAAATGTATTAGTAAATGTTGAAATTTACACGAACTATATACTAAGTAGTGCTGTTCACGACTCGTTGGAATGCTTACTTCTGATTGGCCGGTCGCACATTTGCAAGTTCGTTATTCCCAGATAACAACCTCCCAAAACTAATAACA
Source organism: Barbatula barbatula (assembly GCF_947034865.1). Lineage (NCBI taxonomy): Eukaryota > Metazoa > Chordata > Actinopteri > Cypriniformes > Nemacheilidae > Barbatula > Barbatula barbatula. The sequence continues at coordinate 22,688,610 of NC_136769.1, read as the reverse complement.
CACGGTAACCCAGATGCAGCAAATAATTTTGACAGGTTTTGTTTGACAAATTAAATATAAATATGTCTTTTAATAACATATATGACATTATCTTTGCAAATGATTAAACCAAATTGCCTGTTCGTGAGACTTTAACGCCATTTTCCTCACGGAAGCTCTGCATTCGGCAAAAACTAGCTAATAAAACATTCACATTTCTTGTCCAGTTTTTTCTCATGTGGCAACTATGCGTGTAATAAGCAGGATAATGTACAAGCAGCCCCAAAATAAGCCCCTTCAGTGTGATACAAGACCCTCCGCTTCTCGTCGTGTGCCGATCACACTGACTGGGCTTATTTCTGCGATAACAACCAGCTGCCTGTACCTTATCCCTTACATAACTCATGTTAACAAATACAACCTTATTGTGTTATAAGTGTTACCAAAATGTTTTATTAAAATGGTGGTTCTGCATACTAAATTGAGCTTACTACTAGTTACAGTAACCACTACATGAGTATTCCATTCTGAAAATATCAATTTCATGTGTGTATTTGTGTGTGATAGGTGTGGTTCAGGAGGGGAGTGAATTCCCACAATCCCACTGGTTCAGGCTGGATCAGTATTGGTGGAGAGATGGTGATGCTAAGTGTGGGGCCGAATGACCAAGTGAGATTAAATACTTCCCTATGGCATATACTCTATAAATGTACCGTATTGTCCATTCAATTCAAGCAATACAACAATCGGCTTGGTTTTAGGAATCATTGATTCATTCCCAAATGGAAGTTAAACACAAAAGTTTATTTCAAATCCATCAGCCTAAATATTAGCAATAGGGTAGTGCTGCTTGCCTTATAAATCACCACTAACCAGTGATGAACAAATGTTTGTCTTCTATTCGGTCTCGCTAACAAAGTATTTCATCTGGAATAATAATTTTCTCCTGCATGGACATTTCCAGTGGCCATGGTACATGCCCTTGGGGAACACCCATCCACAATAAGGTGGGGACAGACAGTTCTGATTACAATTGCGTTCTTATATGCAATTTTGGGGATTAACCATCATTAGATCCTCAAACCCACAGACCAATACATGTATATTAATCCAGCACCACAGGCTGTGTATCCACTGTCCATGTTTATATGCACAAACACCCGCCATCCAATTGGCATCTCCAGCTCACACTGGCCCCTCCCCTCACACCATGAGGACCGGCATGTACTGTAAGGTCTGTAGGAGTCGGATTGCAGTGGGTGTTGATTTTTAGAGTCACTGAGTCTCTGTGTGGAGTTTGCAAGCGGTGCAAACTTCTCTCTCTCTCTCTCTCTCTCTGCAATTTGACCCCCTGGCTCTTCCTGTTGCCCACCTCCTGCCCAACCATATATATACACCTTCAATTCTCACTGTCCCGCGCACAGCCATTTGGGAGCACATCTAATTTGAGTTTGGCTGCATTCCATCATTCCATACTTAACATTTTAGTTCTGACCGCCTGGGCTGTGTGTTGAACTCAGCTGTCCTGCTAATATTTGATCTTCTCTAATTTGGGCTAATCAGAAAGAATATTCTCTACACGACAACTATACCACCAGTCATTCACCACATTTTATATTTATTGTCAATCCCTCAACTTTAGGATAACATACATTCATCTCAAGAATAATGCCGTTACTAAGGAAATTCCAAATCATATTTATATTTGTCTCTTTGTTTTCTAGTTTTCTAATAAAAGAAACTAATGTTTGCACAGTGATAGTTTTGTCTGCAAACAAAGTTTCTACATTGAAGCAGATGCCTTCAGATAAATAAATATTTACCCTGAACATCTGACAGGTGGTGTTACATGATCATTCACAGATGACAACGTTCATTTCCAAAAGTGTTACAGGCCATTGACATCATCTACTTAAAACATATTTCCCAAGTTACCCAAAAATAAAAATTCATATATATATATATATGTTTAGAATATTTATTGAATGACTCTTTCTTCTTTGAAACAGTAAAGCTGTTTTGAGTACTGTCTCATGATTTTGGTTTTATTATCTTCAGAACATCTTCGGAGACATGAGAGTAACATTTTGAAGATTTTCATTGATCATTCTTTTGATCATGTTTATGCAATTAGTATTCAGAAGAATTATGTTATTGGTTTAAAGAGTGTCTATTTCTAGCATTCTGACCAATGATATGTGTGTTTTGAGCAAGAATACTTGGAATAAATCCACATTTTACAACGTTTAAAACAAATCCTCCCAAACACTTCCGTGTAATAATGAAGTTGACGTACATGAGTACTTTACAGCCCTGGACAGCTGAAGGAGGCTATTTAAAAGCCTAAATCTAAATACTCATGTGACGCTAGTCTGACCTACAGTAAATGTCTGTTGTTGTTTATGCTCATAAATCAGTTCACATTAATAAATCTAAAACCAATGACCCAACTATTCTCCAACACTTTATTTTAAATTATATTTAACATTTTGTCAGTAGAAGTCTTTATGAAAAAAGAAATCTATATTAGATATGTTAAGGTTTGTTGTAACACAGGTATGGGGGGTTGGCAGCGATGACCGGATGGTGTATTTTCGCCATGGTGTGACGGCCACTGAGGTGACGGGCAGGTCATGGGTCGCTGTGTCTGCTCAGCTCGACTGCGGAGGAATCACACGCCAATCCAGGTGTGAAGTTTTCTCAAGTGTCTTGCGATATCATATGGGATTTTCATTTCCAACCAATAGATGGCGTCTTAATTCTGAAAGCCTCTATTTCACATTATGTTCAGTGCCTGCACGCTCAATGATGCTAGTGAGGTCACGACTCCTTCCCAGGGTTCAGTTCTGGACACGTACGTTCCAAATCCACAAGTCCCCAAGATCACAAGTGACAGCTTCATCTCTGCCCTGGTGTCTGAGCGCTCTGACTCTACTGTACCTGAGGGAAACCAGGAGACGAGTCAAGAGCCCGATTCCTCTATCATGACCCCGACACTTCCGTGCAGCCAGTCGGATGGCGCTGATACACCGTGGAGTAATGTTGACTTGGAGGAGATGAAGGGATCTGTACCCAGCACTGCCAGGAGCTCTGTGGCCACGTACCCCTTTGAGCTAGCGCAGAAGACGGTGGAGCAGGAGGACGTGCCGCCCTGGGCCTGGGTCACCGGAGGAGGATGTGACATTGACTCCAGCTCACCAATCAGCTGGCTGAACACCACAGGTGTTAATATTCTATAGCATCACAGATGTCACAGTAAAACACATCACATTTAGTCATTTAGCAGATGCTTTTATCCAAAGACTTACAGGGAGCTCAGGGAGCAATAAAGCGATATGTCATACAGGAGCAATAATCTACTCTGCATGCGTACAGGCTGGCAAGCGCCTCACAAGAGCCCCGCTCCAGAGAATAGTCAATCAATATTGATCACAATATAGTCAAGATTTTGACACATTTCCGAGTGAAATTAAAATTTTTACCATAAAAAGAGTCTTTCATCTTTGATTTTATTGGATGTATAAAAACAGCCTTTGCATTTTTGAATGGAACTGGCTGCAGACTGACAGTTGAAGGGGAGGAGTTGATGGATGCTCCACCCAAGCCGTCTAACAATCGTCATTTAAGATGGCAGTCACTACAGGACAGAAGTGCATTTTCAGATCTAAAGATTATGAGAAAGAGAATAACTCGCTTTGATAAACTATTACAATTAATCACTGCAATATTTCATGAAAAAATAGGAATTATAATTTTTCATTTCACTGGGACTTTAACATTAACATCTTTGGTTAGACCAGGCGCGTGTGCGTTTTAACTTTTTAGCGGAAAGCAATAAGCAAAAGAAGTGATATAAAACAGGACATTTAGAAATGCAATATGTTAAGATGGTTTACTTGCACATTTTGCGTAAAATGTAGGATTACTAAATGTAAAAATAGCCTATGGGATTGTAATATTCAGTCATTATAATTGTATTTATAAAAAAGTATTTTTATTAAATAAATAACTTTCAAACAATGTGACAAAGTAACACATGAGCGTGATCGCTTAAGTTCAAGTTTCAGATGTTTGTTTCCTCATCATTTGTATTTGTGCGTATGTTTCAGATGCAGGGCTCATTTCTCCATCCATCACACCTGCTCTCGGTGTTACACACACACCCACAGAAAAATCCCCACACGACAGACACTCGTCAGGAGACACGGTACTGTTTAACACATCTAATGCATTTACCACGCTACAGGTAAACAAAAAATAAAGACATTTATAAATGTTTAATACTCCCTTCTTCACAAGTTGTTTGAATGAGACTGTTTGCTGAGTGAAGATATGAAGACAAAATGAGATTAGTCCGCTCAACAATCATGCTTTTTGTAACGTTATCATGTTTTTATGGTGTTATTTAGCTGTATTCAATAAAAATGATTGATATTAATTGGAATGCACAATTAAAAACATTTTGAACATTTTTAAACACAGACTTTGGAAATAAACTCTTCAAATGTAGAAAAGCACTTTCTGTTACGCATAAACTCTGACACCACACTGAAAACCTGATATTTGGTTTCATGTAACCCTGAAAGCTAATGTAAAAGACTTTGTGATTCCCGAAATCACATTGCTCATGTTTCTCAAGGAAAATGGGGGATTTCCCGTCAAATTACGTTATTCTCAACATCGGTCCACACCAGCTCCATAACAACATTCAAACAAATTCCTTTAGCAAGTTCCAAAACCGTCACATTTATATTATTATATATTAAGACAGTTTGATGGAATTTACTATCAAATAAGGTCTCAGACCTTTTCTTCAATATTTGCTAGATGTTTGTTGCTTGACTCAGAAGGCGCATGTGTGTGTCAGTGTGTGCGTGTGATCCGAGGCTGTATGTGTTGGTGGAGAGACTGGTCTCCTCATCAGTGGGAGGATGTGAGTTTGATGCTGGAGCGGGTGAGAGGTGCTGGAGATCAGGCCGAGCACATCCTCTACTTCTACTACACCCACAACCACCAGAAGAAGGTAAACATGTGCTATCACACGTTAGCTTCTGGTGTATAAGCAGACCAACGCTTTGTGCGTTCCTTAAATGGGACGTTTAAAGAAAGACTGGTTTCTACGTCACACCACAAAGCCACTCGGACCATTAACTCACACCAACACGAGCGGAAACAGGCTTTTTTCTGTATCGTGTGTTTCAGTATGTGCACGCGTTGATAAAGGAGGTGACAGCGCTGGTGCCTGTGTTCAGAGACTCTCTCTACGCGATGGCTGTGTACACGGCCGAACGCACCCGACAGAGACGTCCCATTTTACTGGCAACTCACTCTCAACAAGACTTCAATACTTGGGTAAAATACATTACACAGTCTTTCAATAATCATTGGTTTTAAAGACGGAACGTGTCCGTGATGAATGTCAAGATCCACGCACTCGGCTGCTACATGTTGTTTTGTTTGTAATGTGTGCAGCTTTCTCTGTTGAATGAGTCGTGCTGTGAATCCAGAGGTCTGGGACATCATCTGTCTCAACAGGCCCTGTGGGCTGTGACCTCTAAAGGTGACATCATGGTCCATGAGCCGTCACCCAGCCTGGAGGCTTCAGCTCAGTATTTACCCTGCGATCAGATGTAGGAACATCATCATCTCACTTTTCTTGGTGGTCATATCTTGTTGGGCTCTGTTTCAAACCTAATCGAGCTGTTTTAATGTAGTCTTCACAGACATTTTGTTGAAATTCAACACACACTGGACTGGACGCATGAATAAATGAAACTTTGGAATGCTCTCTTATTTTATCGGCGGCTGTGTATTTAGCCGCTATTGCATTTGATTAGATCCACGTGCTGCGTCGCATTCTGGGATTCGAGGACACGTGCAATCGAATTTTCTCGATTTTTCTACAAAGCATAATAAAGCCATTATTCTTTCACACTGCACCGATGTTGCAATTAAAATGCACTGTAGTCAGACATCTTTCTAGTTGTTGGATCAGAGCCGATCTCTGATCTGATCTTTTGGTTCTTTTACCCATGTGTTGGCTCGCGTGTCCATGGAACCGCTGATGATTTGGTTTTCTTCAGAGCTGTGTGCACTGGGTCAGTTATTGTGATGTTGTCTCATGACTGTGTGTTTGTTATGCGTCGTGTGATGGCTGTCAGGTTCTGGCGTCAGGTTCCGGGTCACCTGCTCTGTGTGGAGTCTAACAGTCTGGGTGTGGTGTGGGGTATCGGTCACGATCACACTGCCTGGGTCTACACAGAGGGCTTCAGGGGAGACTCGCCTCAGCCTCAGGGTAAACTTGATGTTTGTGCATTACTCCGACCCATGCATTACTCTCACCTGCGTCTATTCCTGCTGTACGATCACTCGTCACGAAACAATCATTTCTCTCATTTCAGGAAATATTAACCAGACAATAACTGACGTAAGGGGCGTGTACGTCTATGAGAACCAGAGGTGGAACCCGATGACGGGATATACAGATAAGTGAGTGTCCATTAACTCACGTGTGACCTTCAGACAATGTTTTACAAACGTCCCCTCTTTCTCTCTCTCTCAGGGGTCTTCCAACAGATCGCTACATGTGGAGCGATGCGTCAGGTCTAAGAGAGTGTACCAAAGAGAACGCCAACCCTCCCTCGCCGCAGTGGATATGGGTACGCTGTTTGTTTTTGTATTTTTTTTTGTGCCGTCTCTAAATGACGGCAGAACGTGTTTTTCGCAGGTATCTGATTGGGCCGTAGACTACGGTGTCCCCGGAGGGTCAGATAAAGAAGGATGGCAGTATGCTGCAGATTTCCCTGTGTATGTTTTGTCAGTATGATCATATAAACCGATGTACTTCTGATCCAAACTGAGAGCTAGATTTCTTTCTCTTGATCGTACAGGACCTTCCACGGTTATAAGACGATGAAGGACTTTGTGCGACGCAGGCGGTGGGTGAGGTCAGTTCTGAGTTAATGCCCGACATTACAGGGAAAACAAACCAACGAGGGCCAAGAACTAAATATGAAGAGTTTACCCATTTAGCTGTATTTTTTGTAGTTATTATGACTCAAATAAAAACAAACCAACTCCAGTTTGATTGGAATGCACAATAAAAATACTCTCTTTGAAATGAAACTCTTCAAATAAAAAAATAGCAACATCCGATATATGTGAACTTTGATAATAACAAGAATGATATCGTCGTGATCACTTTGACAGTGCTTTTATGCTACAGCATCTCTACAGGAAATGATGTAGAACACATGTGGTGTCTTACAGGAAGTGTCAGATCGCTCTCACTGGACCTTGGCACAAAGTTCCTCCCATCCCTCTGAGTGACATCACCATCCTGCCGTGTCTGACTCAGTGCAGCTTGGAGCAGGTTCCTCTGTGGGCCATCAGTGAGAAGGGAGATGTGTTGTGTCGTCTGGGGGTCACAGCTGATAACCCTGCCGTGAGCATCGAGCTCACACATTCTGTGTTTTAGGAGTGCATTGTAAAATTGTTTATAAGTGACAAACTGTTTGAGGACCATCAGTTTTTCAAGAATGAGTTTTCATGGCCGTACGGCACCGTCCTCTAACCAGAAGTCTCTGTGAAACCACAGGGTAACTCCTGGCTTCATGTAGGGACAGATCAGCCGTGTAAGTCCATCTCCATAGGTGGAGGTCATCAGGTGTGGGCCATTGCCAGGGATGGTGCCGTCTTCTACAGGGGCTCTGTGTCTGCCCACAACCCAGCTGGTGAGAGCACAGAATCCTGCTCACACCTAGAGGCCTGTTCACAGCTAGAATGATAACTGTATTAGCTTTCACACCACAGGATGACCTTGTATGTTACTGCTAAGCTCACGCCATTTGAGTTTGAGTGCATTTTGATTGGCTGTCAATGTTTCGTTGTTGAAAAAATGAAAAGCTCTCTCTGAAAGTGATCTTTGTTTTGTTCCGCCTCTCTACCCTGGCTCTGCCATGGCTTCCGTCCCCCGTTCGAACCCTTTTCAAATGAGACATTTCTTGACTCTTAATGCCATACATTAGATGTCACATTACCCATCATTCTTTTCATAGGTGAATGCTGGTACCACATTCCCTCTCCACCGAGACAAACCCTCAAACAGGTGTGTGTGGGCCGGACCTCTGTTTATGCTGTGGATGAAAACAGTGAGTCCGGTTTTTACTCGAATTACATTTTAAAAGAAGAAATGTGACCGTAGTGTTTGTATTTATTCTGCACTGTATTGTTTCTATGAAACGCCCTACTACATTTAAAAAGCAGTGCTATGTTTGCATACTGCACGGAACATTGTATCCCACAATGCAATGCGTTCAACTTGACCTCCATTTCCAGTGACAAAAGAACGAGGCAATATCACCTGTGATTTTGATCACGTGTTTCACTGCCAAGACATCTCGACAGGAGCTGTGGTTGTGTTTGTGCAGGTAATCTGTGGTACAGACAGGGTTTGACACCCAGCTATCCTCAGGGCTCCGCATGGGAACTCATCTCCAGCAATGTGTGTAAGGTGTCCGTTGGACCACTGGACCAGGTCTGAAAGCTTTTACACTAATATGGCAATAAATGTGATTCGACATTAAATCAATAATCTTTGCTTTCTAGGGGTGGCATAGAGCAGATATTCAAATGCTTGTCATTAGCACCTCAAATATGTTTTTTCTTCTTCTGTATATTCAGCGGTTTGTATTGTAAACAGACCCTTTAGACTGTAAAGTGCATGTAAAAATAAACAGCTTAATAGAGCTCCGGAGGTCTGAACAATCTGAACTCACTGAGGAGAGAATGAGGCATTGCCATTGGTATTGACAAAGGCTGTTTACTTTACAAATCGTACTAGACACATGACATCATCACTCGCCTTGTCCAGCTGTGCAATGGCAGTAGGCTCCTAACACAACCCCATCGTGTCTGACCATCTGACCACCACCCATGGCTTCAATGGAAGGTTGTTTTGTTTTTTGGGAATGTTTAACCTAAGCTATGCTGGGCACCTACAAACAAAGACAGCTAGGGTGGATTACGTTAGCTTACAACACAGTTGACTTACCCTTCCAATGAGGACAAAGCAGGTTAAAGCCGGCAGACTCCAAAGCTACATATCCATTACAAAATCACGTCAGTTTTTACCACTCGGGCTTTTAAAGAGTAAGACGATGAAAAGTTGATGAGGTAGTTGTAGATATTAGGATCTGGTGAGGAGATTTATCTATTTATTTATTGATAGGCATTAGAACAGATCCCTATAATGCCCCCGGGGTGCTTTTGTTTAATCGATTAAGTTTTGCTATGAACAGATCTCTGTCTTTTGCATTAAAGTGCGCAGTGAATTCTGTTCCCTTGAAACTCGTGATGGTGCCGTTCATTTCATATTCGCTCCCGACTGTCACCGCCTGTCAGTATGGCGGTGTAAAATGAATAGGTCACGTGACTGCCGGAGCTCTATTCTGTGCCACCATAAAGATTTGCTAAATGAGTTGCTGGACATTGGGTTTTATTTGTCCAGGTGTGGATAATCGCTGACAAAATGGCAGGTTTTCCATCAGAGAGTTCAGGAACTGTGTGCCACAGGCTGGGAGTGAAACCCATGCACCCAAAAGGCCTGAGCTGGGACTTTGGCATAGGAGTAAGTCCTATCATTTCACCATAGAGATAAAGTCGATTCACATAGAAACTATTTGTGAAGACAAAAATAACTGGTGAATCTACTATGAAGGTAGATTCATGGCAAAACTTGAGAGCGTGTAGATGTTAATTTGTGAACTTGTAAAGTAAATATTTGTACCTGTACACTAAAATGTACACTCTGAGCCTCAATGTGAAATCTCGTACAAATGCATTGCACATATTTACACGTTTTCATAGATTCAGATTTGAATTGCTACCACAAATACGCATCTACAACCTCTCAAAACTGCAGTTTCAAATCTTCCCGCCTTGACTTTTGCTGCTACTGTTGATAAACCCTCAAAACTAAGTCAGAGGCGAGAGAAGGAGCGGGATGTGATGACGTCACGCGGCTGAGCCACACCGCCCCCAAATGGCAGAAAAATCACAATGAAAGGATAATAGTTAATTTTTTTTTAAATAATACTGTTTTCAACTTAAGTGAAACCATCACACTTATTACATAACGTATACTATCTTGTATAGATAACATTCCTTAATGTATTTTAATGACATCATTCGATACACTATCGATATTCCGTTGTGTACTATAGTTTGACTACAATGCCACCATGAACAGTATTGGGGTTGTGGGTTTACCTGGAAGTTCTCATGGAAGGTTTGGATTTTTTTACAGGTGAGCTTAAAAATATTTGATCAATATTTAGTGTACAATTATTTACTCATGTGGTAAAGACTAGCCGCAGGATAATGCATCCAGTTGGTTGTTATTCCAGAATAAAAATTAATAAAACACTAACTTTCTCTCCACAGGTATTGGTCTGGTAACTTGGTATTAGCACCTATTGTATTATTGCTCTATGAACTCTCTGGCGGTCACTTTGGATAAACGCGTCTGCTAAATGACTAAATGTAAATGTTCTTTTATTTAATATTGATCATTATCATCAGCAAACTTGCTTCAGCTAAATTCGATTGTTAATTTGCTAATTTATACATCACCCTCATCAGATTCAAGATCTTTATTGTCATATATACCTGAAGTTATATTTTCCCGCCTTAACAAACTAAGAACAAAGATACACTACAGTAAATGTTAATAGAAAAGTTCATATTTAATTTTAAAAAACTGACACTAAGTAGTATTTTAGTAATGGAAAATGTATTTATTGGTTTATAGATTCACCTTAAATTAAATACTGTATTAGTCTTTTTGTGATTTTCCTGCCATTAGGGGCGGTGTGGCTCAGCCGTATGACGTCATCAAATGCCGCTCCTTCAAATGTGAATCTAGGAAACGTGTAAATATGTGCAATGCATTTGTATCTGCCAATGTCGGTTTACACGCTTGTGGCTATTTTTCTGCTATTTCAAATTCAGCAGACAGATTTGTGAGTTTTGTCCACGAGTGCAAATCTCAACATTCAACTTTTTATTTGACAAGTTTTCACATGGGGCTGCGAGTGTAAATTTAGTGTACAGGTAAAAATACTTTACATCTACACGCTCTCAAGTTTTGCTACTGATTTACCTTCATAATCTACTATCTGCCCGTATGCATATCTCTGAATTGATATATATTAAAAATAAATACACAGTAGGCCTACTGCAGGATGATCACGGTTTTCAGAACCAATAATGATGTAGTTTTGACATCTACCAGCAGGGTTGAGCCAGTGAAACATGGACTAAAACTTGTTTGGCAACTCTTTTTGACTTAACTACCGTCACGTGTTATTAAACAGGGTGGATGGGAGCATCTGTCCGTGAGGGGAAACTCCACAGAAGCCCAGCGCGTGCTTCCCTGCCGGACACAGAGCCAGGTGAACGGCAACGCCATGAGCCGCTAGACTTCATCATCATCATCATCATCATCACGCATAGACCCCGTGTCCTTTAACCACGTGATCTGTTTCTTTTCTCGGTCCACTTGCCTGCACAACAAACCTTGTTTTCATGACGTTTATGAATTAAGTAGCCTTGTTCAGTTCTGGTTCCGTCATTTTGTGCTATGAGCAGGTTACATTTTTCCAGCACTTAAACAACATATTTCTGTTACTGTCATCTGTGTTTGTGATTTTGGTTTGACATTCTTATATCAGTCAACGTGAAACAATATTTGCAATTAACCTTCATACTGTGATGTCACTGTGGTAACGCTGCATTTACCTACAACCGCTGAAATGGTGTCAAGAGATGCAGAGCCACTTATTACAATGGCAATAAGACTATGAATGAAAATATTATGAATGGGTCAGGGGCTCAAGTTGAATCAAACTTAACAAACAGGATTTTGTTCTTGTTTTTCAATAAAGCTCTGTTGATGAACACCTGCTAGTTTCTGACTTAAACAAAGCGTCCGAAAAAAATCTGTAAAGCAGGGCACAGTATACCGTATTCATTTTACAGTTGTTTTACATCTTGCACTGCATGAAATAGCATTTTAGCATTAACGGAAATGTCCGTAAAATAATGGAAAATGTCATTTTTAACAGTGTAGAAATGAATGAATACAAGGAAACATAGAAGTTGATTTTCATTTAATTCCATAATAAACAGGGTAATTCATTATAAACCATTCCTTCAATGGCACAAAGCATGATCATCATCAATATGAAGTAAAAATATCACCATTTTTAAAATGTACAAATTATAAGGACATGATGACCTGCATTTCCCCATTTATTTCAATCATCTCACACCCATGATATGTCTCGTTTTAGCTTTAAATTACAAAATGAACCCTCGCACCTGTACGTCTTACGTCGTTCTTAATTTACAGACGATAATTAAACATTTATATACATCGGTACAATTCAACATTGAGTTACACTTTAAAGATGTGCAAGATTAAGCAAAATATACTGTCAAATAAAACCAACAAATTTACTTCCATAAAATGTCAGACTGAAGTGAAATTGCGTGCTGGTAATACATATCGTCAACTCCTCTAAAACATACAGCTTAATGTATCCCATCATTCCAGAAATAAACACCAGTCTCGCACGTTACACAATACAATCTGCTGTTGCACCAAAATCAGTGTTCTTCATAATCCAATCCAGAAAACATCCAGTGGTATCAAAAGTTATTCTTGCAGAATCTGCTGTTTTCTCGTGATTTGATCGTGTCTATGTACATTGGTTTTTATCTTTTCATCTTTGCTATTATCAAACCAAAAAAGCATCCGAGCAGATTGGCAAATACGAATCACATGACATAGAAAATATTACCTTTGAGGTTGACTGAAAAAAGATTTCCCATCTCATTTTGAAATCGGGAATTTAAAGAGTTTTCTTTTTCTTTTAGTGGTTTTTCGAAGTAACGCTACAAGCAGCCGTCCCCTTTGGATCCTTTACATTTCTGCTAGCTTTTCTTATTATGAAAGATTTGGGTCGTATTTAAATATACGACTAAATAAAAATATATTTCACATAAACATGATTTCTGTATTTCAGTCCCATAATGTACAAACACTTTTCTGTATCATTATTTGTTTTTATATTACAGTAATGATAAAGTCATGAAAATTAAATCACATAGCAAAAATTCTAATTCGTTGTTTTCATGCGAAGTTCAATTTCTTTTACTACACTGAAATTCGTGAGATTTACCCTTGTACTAAATCTTTCAGACACACACCTGAAGTTCAGAGAGGATTCGGAGGAGAGGTCTGAATCTTTGCTAATGGGAGGATTGGGTGTCCTAATGTGATCTTGATCAGCGGCTCTTACAGGCACTGTGATGATGATCCATTCACCACACAAGCAGACCATGCATCACATGAACGCTCCGATGTGCTGTTCTTCACATAAAACGAATCTTTATAAATAAACTGCCATGAGGAAAAAAGCTGCTCGCTTTAAGACTTCTTAGCGTGTAATCTCCCAAATCCTCAGCTGCCCACATGCTGACTTCTACATTTTATAGAAAACATTGAAACATTGAAACTATGCATGTTGTTGTTTGGGTAAATGTGATGCAAACACTGTACAAACATATCCATGGAGAGCCATACTGACATGACTGTTGCTTCTATTTGATCTCTTAACCATCACGTGATCATATAAATAAGCGTCACACCAGATCTCACTTAAAAAATTTAAAATCCAGTGTGTTAAAGTAAAAGGAAAGTATCTTGGGCTCTGTTGCATTTAAGAGAGGGTCCTCCGGTTGAACCCTGAACTTCAGCTCCATTGCTTACAACTAAAATGAACAGCGAGGAGATCAGCGCACAATTACAAACAACAAAAGTGAGGCAGGACCCTTAGGTAGCGTGTTAAGCAATGTTCCTCCCAACAGCTCAGATGAAAACCATTGCAAATTACTTCGCTGGAACTCATCTGCTGATTAAAGGAAGCGGCCGTGGACACCGGACAGCTCAGTCTGTGCCATCCCTTCGTTTTCTCAAATAAATACTCCTCAAAAGCCTTCAAACCACTTGTCTTTTTCTTCAACATGTAAATGTATCTAATCTTTTTCTCCATCTTCACCGCTTCCTAGAAAAGATAAGAGCAGACATGCAGTTCTAGAGGTCTGGTTTTATTTCGTGTGAAGCGTTTGCTTATGTCTTGCTATGTTTGACTCACCTCCTTGTTCAATGTCTGAGTCTGTGAGGTGGGTAAGGGAGAAGCTAGCCATGCTGGCTGGGGAGATGGAGAAGCGGGAGTAGTTGGACGGGCTGTTCCAGCTCTGTTCCAGGGTCCGGTTCACAGGTGGTGGAGAAAAATACTTAGAAGCAGCAGAGGACGCGCTTGTCTGACTGACGGAATGATCACTGGTTGACTTTGAGAGGAAATTGGGCTCTGGAGATGGGAAGTCATCATCCCACTCAAATGCACCACCTGTCACACAGGTTTAAAGTCAGTTTAGTTTAAACACAGTTATTTGGGGGCGATTTTGAAGACGTGTTATAGAGAGGACAGGTGTTAGAAGTTTAATAGTACCTTAAACCAAATTCCATTAACACAATAATCATGGGTTTTAGACTAAACAGCATCCCAAATTTGGTACAACCCATTGGACTAAAATGAACAAAATGAAATACCTTGACTGATTGCATAATACAATTTCAGAACGTCTCACCTTCTTCATCTGTAGAGCTCTCAGAGTTTGTAAATCTATTAAGGTAGCTGGAAGAAGCCATTGGACTGCTGAAATCAGATACTTGGCAACTGGGCTCAAGGGCATGTTCGCCAAGTTCCTTCGTTGGGGTTTCCTGTTTGAATAAATGCAAGGATTCTTAAAAAACAGACTCTCCCAATACACATCGAGGTGTTTAAAAAAATATGAAATTCTTAGTTTAGAAAATATCAGAGGAAAATTTCAGACCTGGTCGAAGAGGTAGACCGTAACATCATCGAAGAAAGAAACTTCACGTCTGTCACCGCCCTCTTCTGTTGATGCTTTATTATTCTGGGAAGATTTGGGCTTCAGCAAGCTTTTGAGGTTGAGGGAACTATTGTCGTCCGAAATAATAACAGGTACTGGGTGCACGACATCGTCCTCGCTACACTCCGAGCTGGAACTGTTCAACCGGTAGGCACGCACGTCGTCATCAGATTCATCACTGTTCTCATCTTCTTCATCTGCGTCCATCCCATCCTCTGGCCCATATTCCAGCGAGGATCCATCGAGTTTGCCTAGATACCTCCCCTCCATATCCGGCTCCTTCTTCTTCGTTCCCTCTCCAGCATAGGTTCTTGTTAGTTTTGCATGGACCCGGAGATCTGTGGAGGGCTGCGTTGAGGTAGAGGACGTCGCTGCATGTTCTGGGTCTTGAAGGAAACGAGTTTGGTCTGACAGAAGATCAGGGAACTCAGAGCCACACACTTGTTTATCCTGGCTCGAGTCCTCCTCGGTGCTGAGAACCAACTCGGGAAGAGGAGTCCTGTGTGCATCACCGTTTGCTGATTCTGGAGTAGGGCCTGCAGATTCAACTGAAGTCTCGGACACAGAATGCTCCTCGATAACAAGAGCTTCATCTGCTGGAGCACTTCCATTGACGTCATCGCTTTTCCTATCGAGTTCTTCGTTGTCTGAAAAGTAAGCAGAGTCCCTGTAGTTTCCACTCAAGGGCACGTCACCAGGCTGTTGCTGGTCATCACCATTAACCTGAACATCAGGTACACTATCCACCTCAGACACGACAATTTCTGGAGGTACCAGTGCTGTAGGTTCCACAGCAACCCCTATTGAACTCTCTTCAGACAAATCCCTCACACCAGTCTGAGAGTTCCACTCGGGTGATTCCAAATTTTCCGTTTCATACCCACTGTCGGCGGCTTTGTACGGGGGTTGAAGCTTATTAACAGGAGTTGCCAAGGATTGCTCAACGTCTCTATGAATGTCCAAACAATCCAACGAATCAGGTGTTTCGGCCGAGTTTTCAATGGTTGGAAGAGTGGATAAGGTGCTATCCTCCAGCAGGCTGTCCTGACTTAATTGGTCGAGAGACAATTCGGACACAAACACTGAGGACATGTCCTGAGTTTCACGGTTGGTCAGTAAAGTTTCATCTTGATAGATGGATTCTGATGGTGGAATATCCTTGCTCATCGTCCTGTCCAGTTCCATTATGATATCACTCATTGAGTCATTACTTTGACCAGTGAGGCTACTTTCCGTAGCAGCAAAGCTAAGCTGAGTCAACTCGCTGATTCCGAAATCCTGTCCATTCTCCTTAGAGGTTTCAAAAAATTCTTCAAGGCTGGGAGGTTTGGCATCTATGCACAAAGTAACTGTAGTGGCACTTTCAAGGGATTGATGACTGTCGGATGGACTGTCAACTATGACCTCGACACTCTCAGAGGTAGACTCGGAAGAAGTAAAAGTCCCAGCATTTGGAGTAAGCAAAGAGCCATTTGTATGTGGCAGCTGGTTGCTACAGGTTTCTCCTGTTGTGAATATGTCTAAAGGCACCGTTGATTCGTTTTCTTTCAAAGGCGACAGAAAATCCTCTAGAATTGGGTTGACTAAGTCCAAGAATTCATCTTTAAGCTGCATACAATTCTCCGCAGATTTCAAAGACTCACCTGTAAGGTTTACGCTATCTGAGACATGGGTCTCTATCATGGGCCCGGGCAGAGACGAAGCGGATTTGTCCTTTAACAAACTGTTATCTTTGAGGAACAAAAAGTTTTCTGTTAGTTTGTCAGTGTCAAGAAGCTTCATCACATCTGCACTCTCTTGATCAGACACCTCGAGATGAATGGCCTCTGGTCCAAACCCTAAAAAAGAATTGTGAAATGTATCGCTCGCCTCTGTACCGTTTGTTTCACCCTCAGGATCCGTCTTCATCTCCATAAAACCTCCCCTGAATGAATGAGAATCTTCCAATTTCGAATCACCCTCACCGAAAATGTTTGTATGGTAAGGGCTTTCATGTTCGCTTGAGGACCAAATGTGGCTATCCTGAAGGTAAGAGTCTTTTGAGTCAATGCTTTGATGGAAGAAATCTGCATCTGTGCTGGACTCATCCAGCCTGAAATCCCGTAAGACCATGTACTGTTGCTGCTCTAATGGGTTTGTACCCTCAGCACCTTGACTTTCATCCATCCCAACGTCGCTCTCGTCCACTTCCTCTAACTTTATAAAGTACTCATTTCCAGAGGACGCTTTATGTGGATCAAACACTGGCAACGTCCCTGGGACTTTAGCTTCAGTGTCAGGGAAGTGAGCCTGAATATCCTGCTGTGGCACTGGAAAGAACATGCTGTGATAATTCATAGTGGAGTCCATGGAGGACCGACTGTGACTTTCGTAATGGTCGAGCTTGGCCGCCTCCCACACGTATTCGAAACTCAGCCCTCGGCTTGTTTCGGTGACCGTGAGCACCTCATCTGGTTCTCGGCCGTCATCAAACTGCTCCAGGATGGGGAAGGAGGAGTGACTGATGGTGGCTTGTCGAGTGGTGGGATTGGGTTTGAGAGAGCTCCAGCGCTGCTCGAAGTCATCCTCCACGTCTTTTTGGCCCTGCATACGGAGGTAAGTGAGCAGACGGTGGACCTCTTCAGCAGTGGCTCTCTTATCTAGAGGCAGCCAGCAAAACCGCAGGACCTCATACCTGTAGATCAGAGTGCACAGTTAAACTGTTTGACAAGCAAAACAGATCTTGTATTAAAACATGGATGTCCCCTATGAAGGACTAACCATCTTTCTGAGTAGGGTAAATCCAGCTGTGGCTTGAGAAGTCTGACTTGTTGATCTTTGAGCACATGGTGGAGCACTTCTCTATCTGACAGGTGAGGATAAGGCTGCTTCCCACTCTCAAACAGCTCCCATAATGTTACTCCCAATGCCCTGAAAACACAAATCTAAAGGTTACGGATATGTAGATGTGCACACTTCCTAATCTTCGAGTTTGACTGATTATTTGACCCATTTTAAAAGCTCTTCAGATACCTACCAAACATTGCTGGGTTTAGTCTGTTCTGATGTAATCAGGCCTCCATGAAGCTCACCAATCAGCTCAGGGGCAAGCCATCGCAGAGCCACGCATTGGTCATCTTCTGTGGTGATGTAATCCTCCTGCGGAAAACAAAATCCATCCAAGGGTTTGTTAAATCTATCTTTAATGCAATGTGATTCAGTTTAAAAAAAATGATTTCCCAGACCAGGGGCTATAAATATTCTCTATGTGAAACAATTGCCATGTCCTGAACAGCTGAATCTTACTTATTTACCTCATTAATGCTACACATCAATACTTAAACTAAATGATGCTTTTGTCTAGTAGTATGTTGTAGAATGTACCTTAAAACTTGAAGGGCCGATCCCATAGTCTCCCACTTTGACAGTCATGTCTGTCGTGAGATAGCAGTTTCTCAAAGCCAAATCACTGAAAGAAAAATGGAACCAAAATATGAAAATATGGATGGGTTGCACCAACACGGATTAAGAGAGAAGAGCATGGTACGGGAATCACAAATTTAATATAATGGAGCAACAGGATTAAAGTTAATCTAGGTTTATTGTAAAATTAAATGATAGTTTAAATATAAACCTGATTACTTTTAAACAAGGTTTACTGTTTGGTGAAACAGAATTATTCAAATAAACATTGATTTGATCGAATTTAAGCTTAATCCTTATTGGTTGAAACCACCCATAATGTATTTAAATGTGAAGTATCAACTACACCTCTGAAACTTTCATGTTTTAATGATATTGTTCCTCTCCAGTGTTTCACAATCATTACGTGAACTTTGGTGGCCCGGACTTTTTTTTCTGGAAACCGCGCATAGCAACAATTCCACCAACTTTTAGGATGAACCTTCGGTTTCGTTCAGTGAAAAAAACGTCACCAGTACTGTCTCGCAAAGTGTGAGAAACGCTTTGTTGAGTAAGCGACAGATAGAAGCAGCACGTTAGATTCTGACTAAACCAGTGACCGCTGACTAATATGTAGTGTTAGTAGCGCTTTAGAGCGCTCTTATGTATTTAGAAATACATAAGAAGCTTAATTTACACACAGCTCATCTGAAGAGAGAGAGAGTGAGTGAGTGAGTGAGTGAGTGAGTGAGTGAGGGATTCATAAACGTCTGTCTGCTCCCGTTGTCTTTGAACTGCCCGTCACGCGCCCGAGTTACATCCACTGTAAATAAATGATCATTCATACAACTATAAGCCTATTAAATTGCACATAGGCTCTATGAGATATTTTCTGTTTTTATCTATCATGTACTAAAGATTTAAAATTGTATTTGAAAGAGAATTTCTTTTCCTGTCGTGGTCACGAACCACCGCGGGTCTCTTGAAGTACCACTAGTGGTACTTTTACCGCAGTTTAAGAACCACTCTTATAGTTCAAACATAAATGCTTGATGCGACCGATTATCTACAGACTCATAATAAAGATGTCATCACTTACATTAGCATCCAAGCAGCATAAATGCCCGCTGACACATTATTTATTGGTGATTGAGCGAGTGTGTTTTGTGTTGCGGTTACTGTGTGAACAGATGAGCAGATGTGTGCGTGTGGCTTCAGCTCACCCCAACAACAAAATCTTTGATGCCAAACGTTTCCCAGACACACTCCCACAGCATCAGGATATTGTTCCCAGAGAGGAACTAAATGCCCACTGGGGCAGGATGTGAGACGACAGGACATCTGGTGTGTCATTCAGACCGAGCTCTGGTTTCAGCTTTGCCACTCTTTTCAGAGCTTGTCTCTCTTACACCCTCTCCCGGGACATCGCTGACACCAGAGCTGTTTGCACACAAGAGGTCTACGGTCATGCTCAATAAAACCACCTCAAGATAAATGGACAGACATCTGAGACCCTGCGCCCAGCCCCTGGCAAAAGGGGGCAAATACAGTACTGTTGGTGGGTCACGGAGGAGGGGAGCTCAAGTTTTGGCCATAAATGGAAAATCTGCAAGCGAGGAGGAGAAACATGGGGACGCTGCATGTGGGAATACTCTAAGAGGAACAACCCAAGCTCTGCAAAGATAAACCACCTGGAGAAAATGTATAAGCCTGTTGACTTTTATTACAACTTAATAATATAAAGATTGACATTCTGTGGTATTTTCCATATCATTGAGCATATTTTGTTTTTAAATCAACAGACACTTGATCTATTGAAGGCACTTCTTGGTGACACCCAAGAAAATTAGGGATATATGGGTGAGGGGCAAGAGAATTTAATAAAGATGTTAAAAAAATTCTGCTACATGTTTGTAGATTATTTATACTATGTTTACGTTATTGTCACTTTCTGTCAGACCTAAAATGAACCAAATAAAAGCAAAAAACTGTCTGCACTACTAAAAGGGCATATTTCCTTTCCTCAATGACACTCATGTAAACAGATTGTTATTGTGGGAGTGGCAAACAAGGTTTCGCAATAAATCAACTTTAAAGGCAATAATCCAAGAGCCAAACGATTTTCACGACGGCACGGAATCTCCATGCATTCTTTGGAGTTGTAGCTCGGATGAACCCCCCCCCCCCCCCCCCCTCCGCGCGAGGATCGTCTTACGCTCAAACCGCAGAATCATCATATCCCAGCGGCGGAGGACAGCCAACCCCTCATAATCCAGGGTTGCTGTGCAATCGGACACCTTTCGGCATATTCGGAGTGCGCGGGAGGGTAAGGGCGAGCTCGGCATGGCAAGACACTCGACATAAACCAGCCTAGCTCCATAAGACTGGAAGGGTGAGAAGGAAAGTGCAACGTTGCCGTTCTCACACTCGTGGCCTTTTTTGGAAAAAAGAAAGAGGCAAGCGAGCCAGTGGCAGAGAGGAAAGCTGAACAAAGGTGCTCACACGTGCAGGCTGCAGTGGGCACAGGCGGGCGGCACTTCGGCTTTAACCGTGTTTATTTGCATGAAGTGTCAAAGCCACACGGTGAACAGAATGGAAAATGAAAAGTTTGGAGGGCTCACCTGTGCAGGAAGTTGTGTTTGTGCATGTGGGTGACCCCAGCGGCGATCTCGCAGGCCATTTTCTGCAGCTGCAGGAGTTCTCCGTTCCTGTACAGCCAATCATGTTGAGACACGCAACTCTTCAGATCACCCTGCACAACAGCAAAACACAGACGTGTATTCAAGCCACAGTGAATCACAGAATAAAGACTACACAATTTGGCGAAACATGTTTATCATTGAAAACACACTGCGTTTAGATTAAAACAACGATGGAGTTTTTGAGGCTGTATGCACACAGAGGTGGCCACAGGGGGGCGGTACTCTCTCTGTATACAGAACCTTTACTGTCACCCAGGGACTCGACCAAATAAGGGAAAGGCTGTTTAATAGAGACTACTATATGCTGCGTCACATCAATTTAAAAATAAAAAAGCAGAGGTCAGACACGCAGACCAGGGCTGGCTGTGTTGGGTTTCTAGACCCACAGACTGCAGCAAAGTTGCCCTGTTTGAGACCAGCTTGAACAGGAGGGCTGGGTAAATTCAACCGCTCGAAACAGAAAACCGTACAGCTCTGCCTAAAGAAAATAATGGGAAAAGGCATTCGGAGACATAATGTGGTGTATTTTCCATTATGTTAGCGGTGCATTAAACAAATTTACATTCATGCATTTGGAAGACGTATTTGTCCAAAGCGACTATATTATACTATACATTTGTTTCCGAGTATCCTTGGGATCGAACACATGACCTTGGCGTTGCTAACTTCATGTTCTAACAACTAAGCTACAGGAAAGCTTTAAAACATTTTAATAACAAAATGGAAAGAAAAATGTATGCATAAAATGTTCAAAATCAGTAGGTTGATTGTTCGACCTTTTCAAGGGTTTCAAGAGCACTCGCTCAACGGCTGAGGTTTATTACACAAGTCTCAGAGGGAGCGTTCACGCCGGGTCTCAGAGGATCTGGATATCTGTGACTCCTAGCGACACACGGCAAAGCATTCCCTCTGGACAAACCACTAGAGTTAACCACTGCCAGACACATTATTCACTTCTAGTAAAATGACATGTAAGGGGAAATGATTCTGCGTTTCATAAACACGTTAGAACTGACACGATTAACTATCCTCCATTATTACAGACCCTTGCAATGTCTCCTATACAAATGTGTACTAAACGAAAGTGTGCCTGATGCTGCAACCTATCAGAGCTTCAGTACTTAAAAATAAAGACACAATTAGTCAATTGAATCATCATTTCATTAAACAATAATCTCCCGGTGTGGATAAACTGCCACGTTTGAATAATCTTCTTGCTTTATAAAAGCTATTGGTAGCATATGAAGAAAGTCTCATGAAACACACACAGGTCATATTTTACCCACCAAATCAAAAGAAAAACTCTATTTTGTCTAAATAAAATGAAAAGAATAACCGTAAACATTTTCGTAGTCACATTATTTCAACGAAGCTTAATCACATACACATACAATACACATTAATAGTCACTTTCATCACAAAGGTTTTTGCTTAAACATTTGACATATACGTTTGTGTAGTTCGTCTTTCCAGCATTTAAATGTAACTTTATATTACAGATATGTTTTGCCTTCACACACACACACACACACACTGGTGGTCTCTCCCTGAAGACAGCCCTTACAGAAGAGACTGTCATTCACTCCAGGAGCAACTGGCATTCTGTAAACCAGCTCCAGTTGCTCCCCGCAGCTATATTTCTGTCTAATATGCACTGTGTCAGGGTTACCACTGGTTACCCGTCATACACAAGCAGCCTACTACACTCAAGCATGACACGCGATGCCTTTTTATATAAAATAAATGATACAAAAACCAAAATCTAGATGGCCATGCCATTTCTTCCTGCACAGAAGCTTTTATTAGTGCTGACCACTAGACTACTGCATACTAGCGTATGTCTTGTTATTGTCATTATTTCTTATTTTGTGTCAGCAAAATTCTGAAAAATTCTGATTAACATCCAGCACATTATCACTCCCGACTAGTCACATATTGACACTCGGTCAGCATTACTTTTTAACGGACATGAAAAAACTTTGCATGTAATATAACAGTTTATTTATCGTAATATAAAAGACAAGATACAAACAGTCACAATGTTGTTCAAAAATACAGATTTTCAAATGATACCAACGCGAAACGATCGATTTGTTGGAGGAACAGATGCACCATAAATCTCAGATCCGGCGAACAAAAGAAGTTCAAATATTGCTGCGAGAAGAAGAAATACGCCACGTCAATGCCATTGGCTGTACCGTGTCTCATCACTTCGTTGTCTTTGAACGTGAAGCAGCTCCCGCAGTCAACTGCATCTAGCTAATGTACCGGTGCATTCACTGTCCCGGCTTCTACATAGTTATCGTACTGCTTCGTTGCAAAATTGGTTGCGACAAAGTTATTTGTAATACTTTTACACTGCTTTTGGTCAGTTTGTGCAATAAATACCTGAGACTGTACTTTTATTCGCGTGTTGTGTTTTATATGGCTGAGAAATGGTTTGGTGTCTCGTTCTGGAGCATTTAGCGACAACAACGCAGTTCCCCACTCGTTGAAAAACGACAGCAAAGGGATACCCTGTGCGATCAAAAGTGACGCTGAGGGGGCGCTGACCGAGCGTCAATATGCGAGTCGTGTTGTAGCGTCAGATGTGGACGGTGTACTTTGTATTAAGGTCTGTTATATACTTTGTATTTTGTCCCCTAAACATACTTTTTTCTAGAGTGCCCTATGCATAGTACACAGAAAGAGCACTTGTCTTGCAGTATCACAGACTAAGGAAAGGCCCAGACTGCATTATGCAACAGCGGGCTACGGTGAGCTCACGCTCTCTGGAGACGGGCGGTATGGCTCGAAGCCATCCACCTGCTCGGGCCCAGAGGACTCCACAGACCACAGGCATTGTTATTAACAACTGGTCAGGTGTGCAGTGTGTTCGTACTCACTAGCGCTGTGGGATTAACATACAACAAACTCATTACTGAGCACGAGCAGGGTCTACATCAGCACAAACTCCAACCTCTGTTTACTATCATGCTTCATCATCCTTTTCTTTTATGTATATTTACAGTTTGGAAAGAAATAACACACCGGCCGTTTTTGTTTCACTTTGCACTTTGAGACTTGTTACAACACACATGTACACAAACATATGAATTATAGAGATGTCAAGAAATATTATTAGAATGACTTATAGCTCTCGATATGTGAATTTAAAGGGAAATCAAAAGAAAGCTTCAAACGTGTTCATCCTGAAAATGTTATATTTGACCCAGCAATAGTTTAAACAAAATCATCATTTTGGGTTGAAACAAACCATCACAGGTTAAATCTCAACCCAACGGCTGGCTTCGCCCTTTTTGACCCAAGGCTGGGTTGAAAATAACCCAGCATTTTTAGAGTGCCCTCTTCCTCGCAGTAACGTTTGCAGCATGCTGATAAAATGCACCAACGCAGCGAGATGTGAGAGTGACGGTGTTAGTAAAAGAATCCTGTTGCTTTATTGGGATATGAGGGAACTGGAGAGCAACCTACTGCAGACTGTTATGCCGCTCGTATCCTTGTCAGGCACAAGCAGCGCTCCAGAAATAGATCAAGAAAAACAGAAAGAAAATCAAAGGGCAGACAGCGACTCGATCCCTTATGACGAACGCCTGACTAATTGAAGCTCTGGGAACAAATGCAGCAGTGAGGTGTGGTGGGCTATCTGTGCTTTCATCAGACTTGTATCATACCGATTTGACATGCCGGACATGGCCGTGAAACAAAAACAACAAGATCCCAGGATCCGATTCAGCCGCTTAGAAGGGTGGCATTTGATGCCTTGCGAGTGTTCGTTGCAGGCGAGTGTTTAATGATAGGAAAATCTTTCAATACTATTCATTTGAGTACTTCTCTCTAAATATGCATATACATGTTAGTGATTCGATACTTTTCAAATGAAAATGTATTTTCATTTGATGGCAACACACACTAAGCTTTCAGGGAAAGACAAGGTTTTTAGCATCCACTCTGAGGGTCTATTTTCTTGTTTGTGATTAAAAGACTGCGATTTTTTTTGTGCTTTTAGAAGCCTAATGGCACAAATTGAACTTACCAGTTCACAGTTCTCAAACACGAGTAGGAAAGGGATGGCCTCTACACACTGACCAAGACACTGCAATATATTAGGATGCTGAAGAACCCTGTGAACACACAAACGATGTCAATGACCACATAATAAAGTCCACAAACTAAGCACCCGTCCAAATACCGACACTTTCAACTTGACCTTTTGTCCAATTGCACAATGTATTTCCTGTATGTTTCAATGGGTGTTGCATGGGCATTTACATTTAGCAGATGCTTTTATCCAAAGCAACTTACATTGCATTATCCTATACATTTGTTTCTAAGTATGTGCAATCCCCTGGGATTGAACCCACAACCTTGGCGTTGTTAGCACCACATTCCTACCACTGAGCTACAGGAAAGCATGCTTTCAAGTTGCCAAGATCAGAGGTGACGGTATTTGGACAGGCCCTAAATCTCTAAAATGTTACTCCAAGAACAAGTATAAGCTTATAAGTCTTAAATCTACCATGATAAAACCTTAAAACCAATCACGTTATTTAAGTATTTACCTGAATGGGTCTCCCTGCTGAAGGAACTCATTCTGCTCTTTGGAGCTGGCGCTGGCCTTCAGCTCTTTGACAATCACTCGGGCGAATCCAGGTTCAGCATAGATCTCGCTGAGCAGAACCTGTCAGACAGACAAACAGATCGGGTAAACAAAGAACACAACACTTGACCAATGCTGAAAAGCGATTCAGATGGATACAAAGTCCTGAAAAACAAGGCCTAAACACAACGCGACAGGTGGCTCCGATGAGGATGTTCCCATGGCTCAGCCGGGCAGGAAAAAGAACCAGGAAACAAGTTTTCCCTTAAGTCCTAATCTTCGTAAACACATCCACACACCGGCAGCATAAGGGCAGCTGGAGTGCCACATTACGCTCCCTTGTACACGTCAAAACCCGACCCCTGAGGACCACGGCCGTCGGCAAGGACACGAGAGCAAGTACCAACAAGAACAATAGCTACGATTTTCAGATGAATCCTCGGGAGTAACTGTATATTTGTCCCTAACAAACACTTCACAGAGAGGTCAGAGCTCTGCTTTCACATGATGCAATTGAGCGACTGCCATATTAGTCTATCAGTACGCTTTCACACTTTTGGTGTGAAACAGAAACACAGGCTTACCTTTCCGAACCAGCCGCTCCCGATCTCCTGAATGTAGCTGAGAGAGTGTCGCGCCACGGGTGGACCCGATGAGACGTCTGCAAGAGCAAACATCAGACTGGATTAATGCATACAAAAGCCAAGGCAAATAAACACCAAATACAAAATGAAACACACTGTAAAGCTTTAGTTAGTATGAATATAGTGCTTGCTATAAAAATGCAGAGGAACAACAATGCCCATAGAAAATGTATGACTCCTTAAAAGGTTATGTAAGTCAAACCTTTGTTTCAGTACAATACTTCACTACCTTTAGAAATATCCCTGCATTTTCAAAGCACTCAAAACTAATTTGTCCAGTGGCTATTCAACGCTGTGTGCTTATGGCCAGTCAATTCGAGCTGGTTTAATACGACGCAGTGTTTACTGCCTGTAAAACGTGCCAGACCACACAGTCATTGGTCGCTTCAAACAGCATAATACAGTCTTTTACTTTAAAACATTGACTTTTCTACACGACTTTTCCATTTAAGACAAATTCTGACGTCTGAAACCATATCAATTCTTTATGTGAGAAGCCACTGATCTATAATAAAGAACTGGATTGCTAATGACATCATAACAGGGACGTCCATCATGTTGCCATATAGAGTACCTCAGAGATGATACATTTTTGTATGCAAACCCCAGAAGCGAGTTAGCATTTTAGCACCAAGTCTAAGTTATTTTTTATGGGTTTTTGGTAAATTGACTAAGCTCTGTGGTTAAGAAAATCTATGACATAAAACACACCAGTTATAATCGCATTTTATTGGATGCTAAAAGCAACTACATCCTTTGGTGGGTACGTTAGACGAAATTTGGCATATAAATCGCACAAATAATGCAACGTGGGCAAAAATGTCTTAAATCACTGTTGGGGATTCATTCACGGAGGAATTACTTACCAGGGAACACATTTTAAATAAAGTCTGAAAAAGTTGTCGGCTGCTTGGTGGTGGTGAAGTTGATATCAAGCGACCTTGGTGTGGTCTGTTTATAGCCTCTGGTTTACTTTTTACTTCTGCTGATTGTATTTCAGCTTTAAAATTTGGTGTGTTAATGTTTAAAGATGATCTTGATAGAAAAAATGTTTAAAAAACAACATAAACCTTAGTTAATCACAGATCTTATTGTTGTGATCTTCCAAAGGTCTATGGGAAAGATGCACAGGCTTTCGGTGGAGGGAACCAATCCGACGCTTACTTCCGGTGTCATGAAAAATTGGGCCCCCGTGTAAATTGTGACGGATTAGGACCAAATCTAGTAGGTAGTTGTAATGCCTGATAAGTTGTTATCTCGATATGTTGTTGTATGGCTAACCGAAGCTGCGTTAGCTTCTAGCGAGCTTAATACACCGGGTAATATAAAATAATTAAAATGACATGTTTACAAATAACATATGCGCATATAAGCTTCACGTTATATAAAAGGCTCGAGAAGAGACTTGCTTTGTCATGACACCGGGTTAGACTACAAAAATACAGCATCTCTGAGGTACTCTATTGGTAGTAAGATGACGGCAATTCACCTGCTCATGTTGTGAGAAAATAAATGGATATTTAGGTTCATTTAAAGTTGAATTTAACACAACACAAGATATAGAGTAAAACCTTTGGATCATTAATAATTATATCTACTTGTGTTATCGTTATTATGCACCATTATGTGTTTTTATTGCATTTCATGACACGTATTTATCATGTTTCCCAGGTGCTTGTGACCCAGTCAGTTTTTGGCGTAGTTAGAGCAACAAGAGACGAGCAGATTTATATTTATACGGTGAGCGACAGGAAGCAGCTGTGATGTTTCTGACCTGCAACACGGGGCAGCTGGAGGTGAGGGGGTCCAGGGAGGGGAACAGGTGGAACAGCCAGAGTGTAAACCTCCGCAGGTGACTGCATAGAGGGCGTGTCCTCTGCTGGGGGCGTGAAATCAACCTCATCCTCAAAGTGGTCTTCAAACTCCTATACAACATAAACAATTGAGATTTCGGATACTACTTGCAATGAAGAAACGCTCTTAAATTATAAACCGTATAGACTTCACCTTAAAGTTGATCTCTTGCTCTTTGCAGCAGGAAACACAGTTGAGCAGCAACAGACAGAGGGCCAGCAGCACAGCCAGAGACAAGAGCAGCGGGACACTCAGAGAGAGATCCACGTCTCCAGCAGACGTTCCTGGACACACAAACACTTGATTATAACCTAATGTGTTATATACCGGTTGGATGACGATATATTAGTAATCCCTTGTGTAGCAGCAGTGTTCTCACACATCAACTTAATCATGTGTGTGTTTAGGACACTGAGCTGCTTAGTCTTACAGACAAAACAAAACAAAAGCCTTGTTCAAGGCCGTGTGCACTATGTCCAAGCATTTTTTTCCTAGAGCAAGTTGTTTTTCATTCTAAAACCACCAGCAGCGTAACCTCAGATGAGACACTGACCGTTTTTCCACGCTGAATGAAAAAAAAGAGTTTTTGCAGCGCTCATTAATGTCATAAGCATCATACCACAAGGGTGGAGCAATACCAAGCCAGTCAACCATCACATCATGCTTGCACAACAATGAAGTAACAATGCTATCTCAGAGCATATGTGTATCCTGTAGTCTCCGAAAAACCTTTTGCAATGATACAGTGTATAGTATTCTTGACTGTGTATTCTACATTAATAACTTTATTACATCCTTTTACTCTTTTGTTCTGTTCATGTAAAGCTACTCTCGAGCGACATTTCTCTATAAATAAACCTGAATTAAAACAAAAATCTTTTGTACGAAAAAGTTTTTTAGCACACACTAACAAGGATTTCAAAGTGATGCTTTTTCCCAATGTTAATCGATTTTCTAAAAACTTTAATATTTGATTGTTAACTCCTCCTGGTGTTTATGTCCCTGTTATGTTATTGTTACTGTCAATAAAAAAGTTAAAAAAAACATAATACTTGTTTTCCTTTAAAGGAAAACAGGATTCTCATCTCTCAGCAGCCTTCAGCCAAAGCGCTTGTTGAACATTCGGCTTTGGACGGTTCAGACAACAGTTTAGGTCTCAGTGTTGAAAGACGGGGATGTGTATCAGCACCTGTTCTGTCACCACACTACCATTAACACTGCTCTCCATTCCACTCATCAAAACAAAGCTCTCCGGGGTTCACAACAGCAGCCGGTATAATTGGCGGAGGGGAACAAAAACTGGAGGCGGAAGGGGTCGGTAACACAGATCTGAGAACAGATGAGATGTGATATACGTGCTGGGTGTGTGCGAGTGTTTGGGGTGTTGCGAACACAGTAGTTTGTCTTGCACAATTAGCTGTCATGGATGCATGTTATAATCTCCAGCCATAGTAAATGTTACAGCACCAACCTAACACTAGCAATGATAGGACAAGTGCTGGCATCGATTCTGATGTTCCGATTGGATTCTGATTGCGCTTATCGAAAGAGAAAACAGTTACATACCTCTAAGACATTTAAGATACGAGTCATCAAACTAAATACCACTGCCTTTTGTGAAGGTGATGTTAAATTCGACTACTTGCAAAGTATTTGTCAGTAATACAGCTATTTTGGGGATAAATGTCAATTGCATTGCAGATTGGTTTAAGGTGTGCCCCTACATTTTCTGCTTGCGCTCATAAAATTTCATTTAGGGGCTACAGTGCTGGTACAGTGCTACAATAAGGTTTGTTTATGTTGTAAAGATTAAACTGTCTATAGATGGTTTTTCATTCCGTTAACCCCACGTCTAACACAAGAAAAATGTATTTGTCAATAATGGTGGCATCTAAAGTAGGGATGCACCTATACCACTTTTTAAGGAGTACGAGTACCGATATTTTTTTCCTGGTAATTGCCGATACCGATACCAATGCCTGTTGTACAGTTTATTTTAGTTTGTGGCAATTTTCTAAGAACAACACAATGAGACTAATGAACATATCAGCATCTTTATTTTTAACAAACCTACTCATATTAAATATTGACAGATTTTTCGTCATTCGCGTAATTGCCGTCATTCGTGCAATTCGCACCGCAAGTAGGTCTATCGCGTCTTTGCATTGACTTAACATGTAAATCACTCTATCTTAACGCTTCATTCGTGCTTTGTGTGTACACACTATTGTGTCTGCTGCGGCTGGTGTCACTGTGTCAGTTACGTCACCTGAGGT
This sequence comes from Barbatula barbatula, assembly GCF_947034865.1. NCBI lineage: Eukaryota > Metazoa > Chordata > Actinopteri > Cypriniformes > Nemacheilidae > Barbatula > Barbatula barbatula. The sequence continues at coordinate 22,658,153 of NC_136769.1, read as the reverse complement.
ATCGGTCTTTGTTATCGGGAATTTTTACGAGTACATGAGCTTGGCATCGGGCCCGATACCGATACTGGTATCGGTGCATCCCCAATCTAAAGTATTATTAAATATAACAAGAATAATCCACCTTCGTGTCAATCCGCAATCCTACCACTCCGATATAAAATGTAAATGTAAATAAAAACAAGGGAGCGTGTGTACAAGGTCTGCTTTTTAAATACGGAGGTAACAAAAACAGCAAGACAACTAACCGTGCTTTCACACCAGACTCGAATGAAGCGTTAAGCGAGTGATTTACATGTTAAGTCAATGCAAAGACGTGATAGACATTCTGTGGTGTGAATTACACAGCGCGAATCGAGCGTTTCGGGCGTTTGACGGACGAGTTGAAAGATTTGAACTGATCTGTTGGACCCAGACACGGCGCCGAAAGAGTCTACGCCATTTTTCATCCTACATAGCACATAAAGCACAAAATCCATGTCAGCCATTTCGCAACGAGACTTGAGCTGCCTGGCAGAAGCCCCTCCCATGCCACGAATTCGCATCTGTTGTGAAGTGAATTTCATGCACGAATGAAGCGAGTAAACTCAGTTGGAGCTCGAGAGAGGTCTTACAGAAAGGAAAGTTCACTTGTATGAATACACGAATTCCAAACAGCGTTTTTGTTCCTTTGGAGGGAACTTCTCGAACAGGACACAACCCATAAAGATAACGGTACATTGTATTCCATTGCTGTTTTGGGCAAGTGTATTTATATACAGTTTTCATCTGTTTGTGAGGTGCTGGAAAACAACTGTGAAAGAAGTCTTTGGTTCCACAGATTTGACACGGGGCTAACGTTAGCCACTCTTACAAGCCCTTCGCTAAAGTGACAGTGTTGCCAGATCTTCATAGAAAAAACAGACAAGCCCAAAATAAACTAGAAATAATTTATATTTTATAAGACCCCAAAATCTCTTATATCCGCAATAGTCGAGCTTTGTAACAACGAACATAAAAGTGCTTTAAAATACACTGCAACATTGCAAAAGGGCCAACAAAACACAGCACGTCTGTCAGAGGTACTTTAGTTTAATTGATGGACAAAAAGCCATATTTTACCAGGATCACCACGGGAACTGACTGTTTGTATCACTCCACCAACTAAACTAACTTGGACTATACTGTCCTTGCAACTGCGTTACTCTGAAGTTAGACAGCTATCCTTTCCAGAATGTTTTTATGTAAAACTGGCATACAATAAACAAGATATGAAATTACAAACTACGCATTCATTTGTTTGGTATACATACAGATGCGTGCACTGCCATCTGCACATTGATGTACATGTGAAGCGATAGGACTTTCTTTCATTATCATATAATATCCATCACAGTTTAACTTCCAAGAATCAATATTATGTTTACACATAATATGAATGCTTACAGATAATAAGTAATAAACTTACAGGCATATCTTTCTCCGAGGAAAAGATTGTTTGCGTGGCAAACTGAAACTAATGCTGTGCGATGTACAAACTTATCGGCCAACAAAAAGCTGCTATCGCGACAGGCCAACATCCAGGGTCTTCAACGCTCCAATTATTTATGCAGAAATAAAGCTAAAGACTGATGGAAGTTTTATAATGGCTTCATTAATGAAACCAGACAAAAAAGTTAAACTGTATAAGCGGGCCTAAGATTACTGCCATTGTCAACTATATGAGCGAGCATTACATTACGTATTACTTGACTTGGAGTAAATCAATAACATCAGGTCATGTGAGATGAAAATTAAACAAGTAAGAACCAACACACCAACGAATCACCTGAGACCAAGTGAGAACAAAAGAGGGCTTCAGCTCAGTAACTAAAAACATTACTTTTAGGCTAGAAGCCAAGAGCGTTTGATAGCAATTTTACTGAAATGCAATTGGAACTAATCCATTGTGTTGTATGTATATAAATATATGGTATAATAGTTATATTATTAATTACAGTAAATGTTAGAGTTTCTGTTCCTTGTCTCCTTTAAACAAAACCAGAAAAGGCTTCCTTCACCTCAAACTATTCAGTAGCCAAAATTGTAGTGCATCCCTAATACCGTAATAAGTCTTCAACTTCTGAATTATCAGTTTCAATCATTACTTTTGTCATTTTGCATTATTTTGAAGTGTATATTTTCTATAAATACACAAATAACTGTACAAGGGATTGTTAAATTAGTGTAGATTAAATGCATGAGGGATCTGTTGATCATCACTGATGGTCACTGTTGATGCATCAGACAGCACACCTCCCCGTTTGTTCTTCTTATCTGACTCAAACCTTTATATCAAGACTTGGCAAGCGGCAGAAATGATTCCAACTCCTTCTCGGGCCAATAAACACCAAGCTGCCAGCTCTTATTTCGGTTCTCTTGCATAATGAAGTGAACTTCACTCACACACAGATGATGGGGATGACCCAATTGGAGAGAGTGTTGTATTCTCAATTGGCACTTTTCCACTGCATGGTACCACCAGGTTTAGTACGACTCGACACAACTCATTTCACTTCGGGTCGCTTTGCTTTTCCACAGCATGTTTAGAAGGGGATTATAAATGTTACATCATGGTTGCGCCACCACTACTGCTGTAGCATCATTGAACGCGACAAACATATGCACAACACAGGAATAATGGAGCATATCGATGGCGGATGGCTGCAAAACAAAATACTGCTAAAATACCAGAGAGTTTGGGAAATCTAACAACAAAGAGCAGACAACGATCATTTGGTTTGCACGAGGGTAAGCTAATGTAGCATTTAGCATTGTGTTAAGGGTCTCAATCTCTTTTTTACTGTCACAAAGCATATATAGAAATGCCAATATTACATATTAAAATGCATATTCATGAGTTGCAAATCCAAAGCGCCGGTAATGATTCTCTTCGCCCAATCAGTGATTGTGTATAAACGCATCACATTTTGGTATCGGTACAGTGCACTTGGACCCTCAAACGAGGTGGTACTAAAAATATATTATCAGGTATCAGGTAGTACTGTACCCAGTGCCGTACTGTGCAGTACTATGCAGTGGAAAAGTGCCAAATGTGGCGTGTGTGTTCAAAGTTGACAAAACAAACAGAAGGAAAATTGACTAAAAATAGAAATATACCTGCCATCAAAGATGATAGAAAAGCGATATGTGGGTACATATTTAACAAAGTGAAAATGAACAAGATAAGAAAAACTAGGCCGTCTGTAAATATATCCTCTTTAAAGAACCAAAGCACAAATTCACCACTTACAAGTGTGTGACTTTAAATCTCCTGCTGTAACCAATGTCCCTGCAATTCGGAATAATCTGTTTTGTTGCAAGAACTATAATCGCTTTGTGCAGTTAAAGGTTACACTAATTCAGACTATTTGTTGTACATCCGTTAGTTACCATATAGGAGGGCTGTGCTGTAGTATACATATACTGCTCAGAAATACACCAGATTGACATCTGAAAGACATGACTCCACTTCCAAATCACCTTCAATTTCAAACATTTCTATGGCAGGATTTGGGCTTGTTTCCTCTAAAGCAGTGGTTCTCAAACATTTCAGATCAAGTTCCACCTTTAATAAAATATGTTGTTCCAAGTAACACTGATTAGTAATAGTAGAGCTGTGAATCTTTATCTTTACACCTCGTCCTCCAATTCTAATGTATTATTAATAATACACTATTACCAGCTGTTTTCAAACTATGTTTTTTTCATGTTTTTCAAGTTAGTTAGCAGTAATAGTGAACAACAAACACTTTTCCACACGCACTTCATTGATTTAACCTCGTGTAGATAGAAGTAGCACTTTAAATCAATAACAACAGCTTTAAACAGCGGCTCAAGTGCAGAAATACATAAAAAACTTAATTTGCACGCAGCTAGTCAGAAGAGACGCAAGCATCTCTCTGCTCCCGCTCTGTGTTTGCATTCCAGTTATATCCACCAATGATAAATAAACAATAACTCATACAACTATTTTAAAATTGCACATAGGCTCATCAATCATGTAGTAAACATTTAAAATTGTATTTAAAATACGAAATGTAAATTAGTATATAGGGTTTCCGTCGTGTCGTGAGCCACCGGTGTCTCTTCAAGTACCACTAGTGGTACGCTACCACAGTTTGAGAACCACTGCTATAAAGTGACTGTTCGTCAGGTTAAAGGCAGAGTAGATCACTAGAAAAATGCTAACGTTTGCTGCTAGCAGTGCAATCATATGATCCCTCCCACTAGCGAATCGCCAGCCAAAGCCACGCCTACTCCCAAACATTAGCACGTGCACAGACCAGAAGCGGTAGGATCGGTTCCAGTGAAGCCACATTCACCGGTGAGAAAACATTACAGTACAAAGTGAATTACATTACTACAATAACGATTGCCCAAGGACAGTAATTGGCCCAACGTGTTTGGACCCTATATCAGTTGTTAAGAGCTTGACAAAAAACTTTTCTGGACAGGATTGCCTACCCTGCCTTTAAGCACTAGTGCTAGATTGCCAGTATGACAGCAGCAGCCCAACTGAAAATAAACAATGATGATGATTATATCGACGTTTTGTGTGTATGCCCTCTTTATATACCACCTTTCAAACTAAAGGCCGTTTGAAAAGAAGGCTTGGTCACCTTGATTTCTGAGTCTGTTATTGAGGATTAATATCAAAGGAGTAAGTTAAAAACGTAGTCAAGTCAGCTATAATTCAACATTTAGGTCATCGCCGTGGAACAACGCAGCCACAAACACAGAAAATATCCAGAAATAAAAAAATGATGTACTCGCACTTTACACAACTGACCACTGAAAATGTGCTAGCAATAACAGAATGCAAGCATCAGTCTGCTGATAGATATTAAACAAATTAAAAATCATATTAACTATTGTAATCCTTAATAACAACATCAACAATATAACACTTATTAATAATAATTCAAAAATAATGCAATAAATGAAATCGGACCTGAGATGTAATGATGCGTCACATCTATTTATAAAGAATCATATTTACACCCCTATATGACTGTCCACATCAAGGCAAATCACAGCCCCCGTCTGTATTGATAGCTGCAGGTCAAGCCAAAACACATTGTTATTCTTGCTAACGGTTACTGTGAATTCTTTAGACAAGATCAGGAAACCAAAGCCAAGACGTGACTCCCTCCCTTTGGCATAAAGCTAACTATTAGTCAGGACTGCTTCCCTGAAAGCTGCCCTAAATGATCAAGACCCTCAGTAAAGCTCATCACATGACGATTATCCCTTTATCATCCACTATGAGTATAAAGAGCCTGTCACCCGGAATAGCACCCGGAAGAAAGACCTTTTTACAGAGTAAATCATTTACCACTGATGATAAGAAATGAAATGCTTGGGTTTATGATTTGCATTCCTGTAACTTTTCGCATCTCGCATGGTGAAACCAATGATTCAAGAGTCACTCATAAACACAATGGGGTGACGCATTTCACGCCATTTCTTCCCATCCAGAGCTGTAATATAAGAAGTCATTTGATGACAGTTTCACAGATGTGGACACAAGGTGGTTGCTTACATTATTAGCAAATAAAAGCACCATGATTGATTTTCTATATTCATGTATTTACAACTGTACTTGTGAATGTTTTTTGTAAATACATGTCAAGGTAGGCAGGCAGTGCACCTGTCAACACAAACACAGGTCTAGGTAGGCAGCTCACTAGCTCACTAGCGAGACGACATGAGTGAAAGCAGCAGACACACGTTGTCATCTTACCTGAGTGTTCATATGAGACTGGAGCTGTTTGTGCGAGTGTGGCAAATCCCAGTAAACACACACACACCCCTCCACGGAGAGCCGCCATCCTCAACACTGCGGCTAATCCGCTACCCTCAGCCACCTACGAAGAGCTTTTACACCTTGATAAATACCGCAAACGACGCATGAACTCGTTCGTCTATATCTTTACACATCTATATTTCTACATGGGTTTTGTCAAAGACGCATTTTGCCTCGTGGCTCTCGTATGTTGTGTCATCAGCTTTAGCTAACACGGCAGTCCTGTGGTGTTCGTGAAACTAAGCTAATGCTAACCGCTTCCGGGCGTCTTATTTGCGGCGATTTGTCATCGTTTAAACTCTCTCGTGTGTTCGCAACCTCTCTACGACGATTAAATGTAACGATGTTTCGTTCACCGGCATTGTAAAGCTCGTAGGTTGATAGAGAAATCAAAAGCGCAGTAAATACGGTGCTCCGGCATCACCTTTCCGTACGAGCGCCATATTTCCTGACGTCAAACTTCGCGTCGCGTCATGCGGGCGAAGCTGACGGAAGCCGACACATCGCCTGCTCGAGTTATCATTTTAGTTTATTTCGGTATGAGAGAAAATCTGCTTTAAACTGTTATAATGTGCAGTCATACAGAGATGAACAGTCTCGTTAACATTTACAGGCTTGTTTTTTCTCAACTCGATATTAATAATTATCTTTATAATATTGATCATTCTTATTAAATTTCCCAAATAATGTTCATGGTAGATTTGTCATTTAGGCTATTTTGGGGTGGCAGTTCTTTTGTGTTTAGTCCAATCCATTAAAATTATTTCTGAAAACAATTTTGAAATATGTATTTATTTAGAATAATTATATAATTTATAATATTTTTTAAATAAATAAAAAATGTTAGCTTTCTAATGAAAGAAGTCAATTTGTTGGCTAAAAAGCTATTTTTATCTGCAGAAATAATCTCAAACATTTAAGCATACAATTTGTGAATAAAATATTTGTAGATGATAAAAAGCATGCCTCCCAAGGTGTTTATAGGCCCGGTTTCACACACAAGGTTAAGGCTAGTCCCAGACTAAAATGAACATCTTATCTGAATATAACTTGCCCAGAAACATCTTAAAGTATATCAACGGCATTATTTTATCTCATGCTGCACACCAGTAATGTTTTCTTCCAAGGCATATTTATAAAAGCTACATAAACATCTTAATTCAACTAAGGCATAGTCCTGGCTGCTTAAACTAAGACGTGTCTGTGAAGCTGGGCCATAATAATCATCACTATGCAATTGATCGTATGTGTCCATTCTCCAGACACATCCATTCCTCTTTGTGTGTACTGTATCGGTTTTATGGCTGCTATACCACAAGCACATTTTATAAATTGTATTATTTCGTATGTTACAGTTTGTTTAATAATGGCATTCACTCATGCATGAACTCCCGGCAAATCTGACCTTTTGGACAAATGATTTTAAAAGAGATTTGTTCATTTGAATGGTTCAGCAGTAACTTCACTGAGCATTTCTCCAACTACTTTCAACTTGTGTTAATGTGATTTTTATGTATGAAGTTAGTATCTTTCACACAGGTGCCCTTGCAAAGTGCAGTGCATCACAAAAACAATGGACAAATGCCATTCTTCAAGTTCACTTGATTACACATTTGTTCTTCACATATGTGGATGAAGTAATTAAATATTTATGTCTGCTTATTTTTGTGCCATTTATATATAAGTATTTAACATTTAGACCCATTATAAGGAAAATCCTTTGAAAGCCTAGTTTTGTGGAAATGTTCTGAGAAAATATATGAATGGCTATCATTATAGCCAAATTTATCTTAAAGGCAAGATCACTTTCAGTTTGTATAAAACAAAGTTTTATTTGATGTGCTATTATCTCTCCTCCACAATGCACAACAAATGCAGTCTGTCTGCATCTTGCCAGCATCACTCTATGTCCCAGTAGTAGGCTACCTGAGAGCCAATGACCTTAGAGCTCACATGAGTCCTTCAAGGGTATATGCAAAAAACTCGTCCGTTCAGACCAATAGCTATCAGAAATGATCCCCTCGGATTAGCTAATGAGGAGGGAGGTGTTTTGTCGTAAGGGAGACCTCCGTGGGTTTAAGGGCACGAACCTTGTGATACCTGCGCACTTTCGATCACAGAAATAAAGGAGAGGGTCTCTGAGTTTACCTTGTTCCAGAGGATACAGAAGAGGAGATTGCATTCACACATCACTTCCACAACCGGTCGGGAGAAGGTCAGTACCGTTTTCTAACATGTGAACCCGCTTGCTGGTGTTGTCAGATAGACTAGTGGATTTCATGTGTGCGGATATGATGTTTCTCATTGCTTAATGTTCTCTGTGAGGTTCTCGATTGAGGAGGTTTCTATTCTAATCATTTCTTCGTGTAATATTTAACCGGTTTGACTTACAAGGTTCGTCTAAAAACGGGATTTCATTCATTTTTGTAGACTTTTGCTGATGTTATTAAAAAGTGCCTAAGAACAGTAGGCAGATCTTAAACATGTGGTCCTGATGTGGTGAGTTTTTATTTGACTTTTAGTGTGAAGATTTTCGTTTGGAGTAGAAAGATGGCACTTTCAGGAATGCTGAAGCAAGAGAATATCTCCGCAGCTATCCAGGCTTGTCAATGTGAGTTAAAGCTGCCACACACACAGCACTTTCAAGATACAAAATGTATATCCATCTACAAACTCATACGTGCTTACACATGCAATACAGTTGTGCTATGGCAGTAACAGCAGAGACACATTTGTAGCCTCAGAAGTTACAGCTGCACACACATGGAGATCCCACAGGCCCGTTCATTGGGGATGGGTGGATCCAGGTCTCCAGGCAGCCAGGGGGCTGGGGAACAGTTGCCACCAGGATACCAATGTGTTTGCGCCGAGCATCCAAGACCACACACACTCATGCAAATTTCCCATTGCAATCGTGCTTAATTGTCTTTTCCAAAACATGATGTCCAATGCTGCATGAACACACAAGCACACCGTCTAGACAAATGCAAATATCTGTGTTTTTATTCAAACACTTCATCACCTGTAAAATGTCCAAAATGAACATTTGCTTCATTTCTACATAAGGACAGAAAGACCTCACTTTTAAATATTTCACTTATATTTGGGATTGCAACTATTAAAACGAGACAAGATGGGAATATTTTTCTAGTTCATTACTCTGATAGTTTGTTTTTGTCGAAGTCTCTCTCTTTCTCTCAATCTCTGTATTTTGTTGCCTTCAGCTCCTGGAAGTTTCAACTACAAGTCATTCTTTGATCAAGTTGGACTGAAGGGTAAAGGCGGTTCAGATGGGGAGAAGGTTTTCAAGGCTCTGGACCAAGACAAGAGTGGATATATTGAAAAAGAGGAGCTGAAGTAAACTTTTACAACTTGTACATTGCAGTTTGGTGCTTTTCATTTTGGTGTTGTGTTTAAGCGTAATACTGCATCTCTATTAGAGGAGACTGAAAGCACAAAGCGAACCTCCATGTGATTATTTGTATTTGTCTGTGTCTCCAGACGCTTCCTCCAGAACTTCAGCTCTGGGGCCCGAGAGCTCAACGAGGTGGAGACCAACTCTCTCCTGGCAGCTGGAGACTGTGATGGAGATGGCAAAATTGGGATGGAAGGTAAGCCGAGTCAGCACAAGGCCTTTCACAATAGATCTGGCTCCTGTTGATCCTTTGGGATTAATCAGCACAGTACACATGAGATTCAAATCGATTCAAGACACTTAAACGCACGATTGCCTTGAAAGACTGGGAATTCTCCGATGGGAATCTCTTCCTCCCAAGTCAAATAAACACATGTGTCATTATGGCTCTTTGATATTTATGACTCCCAGATCTGCTCTGGCAGTATGAATGAAGTCTACATTTTCTCTCTCTTTCACAGAATTCTGCGCCTTGCTGAAATGAAAACGGGGCCTGAGCTTCCAGCCGGATTCATTTCACGCTTCTCTCCTATTTATTTCGCATATATCATCGTTGTGTTGCTTTTCGATGTGCGGTCTGCATAGAAAGTCATTGCTGCGACTGTTCAAATCTTGTTTGGGATTAAAAATAAATCAATCTAAATTTGCTTCTGTAACTGATGATTAGAAACGGCTCAATAAACCTTTACCAACTATTGCTTTGTGTGGTCTTTTGTATATAAAAACAACATTACACAAAAACACAAAGGGGCAAAGAAAGTTTTAATTCCTTATAATAGGAATAAGAATCAATTAAAAATGAATTTAAAGTGATTTACTCACCCTCAAACATGCTTGACTTCTTTCTTCCATTGAACACAAAAGAAGATATTTTGGAGAATGTTGGTAACTGGACCCCGTTCCCTTGCAATGGTTTTGTGTCCATACAATAGAAGTGAACGGGTGCGGGTGCTGTTCGGTTACCAACTTTCTTCAAGATATCTTCTTTTGTGGTCTGTGAAAGAAATAAAGTCACACAGGTTTGAAATGACAAGAGGGCGAGTTATTGGTGACAGAATTTTCATTTTCAAACTATCACTTATAATAAGTCTAACAATGTAAAGAGTGTTATAAAGGTTTCACTAACATCATGATATCATCAACATAACATAATCCAACGTACTATACATATGGTAAAGTTGAAATGTGTTCACAATAAATCACAAATCTTTTCATGTGGGAATTATTCTTATCTCTCCACGACATGATTTATGGCTTTGAGGCACACGTTGCACCACGGCTCTCAGTGCAATGTTTCTAACCAGGAAAAGGAACACGATCCACGCGATCAGACGTACATCAGCAATACATCTGTAATACTGCACAACCGTGGTTATCCCGAATTGAGGTTTTAAAGTAAGAGGAAACGGACGCGAACACGTGGATATCTTACAAAATGTCGAGTGGTGTGAAAAGGTGTGAATGGACGCCGGGTTCATCCGAGCTGGCTCAGGGAGGGGGGCCTTATGAGATGTCTATAGGGTCCCACACATGGTTCTGAACATGTTTGTGCCACTAAAAATAGCCCAACTTGACTACTGGACACATTTTTTCAAGCTAACCTAGTCCTACATGCGGTATCCGTTACTGAGCATCAAATTCCTGTAAATGGTGAGGCTGAGGGTATATAAGCAGGGTCCCACACAAGCGTTGGTCACACCTCGACTAACTCCTTCGATTTTCACTCGCCTTTGACAAGCACAAGGTGAGTCTGGATCAAGTCATGCTTATTCTTTATGATGGGTCTTCTCAGAGAAACAGCATCACAGCACTCTTTGGAATATGTTATATTTGTGATGGAGAGGCATGGATGCTTTGGGTCGGCACTAAAGACCGGAGACTTTGGAAACTACTTGTTGATGCCCGAGCACGGAGGATAACTAGCTGTTTGAGTAAAACATAAGGGCTGATTTGAGTTTTACTGTAAGAATGCATCAGCGGGATCTCTCACCTGTCTGATGAGACTCAATCACGGTAGATGTATCCGATGTATCAGAGCTACGGTTTAGAGGGCTATAGACAGCACCGTCCATGATGTGTGAAACAAATTGTATTTGTTTATTAAGAGGAAATGTAGATTTTGATGTGTGCTTCTCTATGTGTATGTCATTGTATGAATCGAGATAATTGAAGTTTGAAGGGTCATCTTGATATTTTCCAGCTTCCTCAGAACCAGTTAAGATGGCCGTTGCTGCTTCGCTCGCTGCCGCTGATGTGGACGCAGCTCTTGCTGCCTGCCAGGGTAAGAGACCAAGTGATCATTAAATACAACCTTATAAGAACTTTCATTAAAACTTTATTAGCAAACAAAGAATTGTTTTAAATACTCAGAACAGATCAGTAGTCAGTATATTGCAATATTTATATTTATCAAATAAAACAAAGTAACGTTTTAATATATGCAAAACGAAAGATATATAAGATTTTAAATGTTTTAAAGTTAACACAAGACCAAACGTGAATACAGAGAATAGTAAAATAATAGAGATTTTTTTAAGTGAGATGCTTAGAAACTCTATTTAAAATAGCTTTTAGGAAATCATTGAATTTTATAGATAAAATGCACAAAACTGACTTCACAATAATGAAAGTATCACAATATCTTAAACAAAATAAAAAAAACTTTACATAGAATTGACAGGTTTTATTGAGTTTTCTGCATTTACACAAACTTAAATCGACTAGGTATGTCACTGGAAAATGTAACAAAAAACTAAGAAACAAACACGAAAGCTAAGCCTCAATGTGGCAGTTCAACCGATAGGATCGAGCAGAAGTCAATTTTGTAAAAGTAATCTCTATAATACATAGTAATCTGTTGTACCACAATATTATGCCACAACATATCTTTACCAATCATTTAAAAAAATTAAAACTGAAGAATGTACATTGCAAAGTTGTAAATGTATGTAATGTAATGTGTCATCTGTAAATAACATCTATTGTGTCACATAACTCTCCCCACGCAGCTGCTGACTCCTTCAACTACAAGGCCTTCTTTGCCAAGGTCGGCCTTTCCGCCAAGTCCGCTGATGATGTCAAGAAGGCTTTCGCCATCATTGACCAGGACAACAGCGGCTTCATTGAGGAGGAGGAGCTGAAGTGAGACCCAAGTCAATCGTGTGCTTTTCAGAAATCATGTTGGTTAAACAAGGCTAATCTAAGTCACATGGCTCTGCTCTTCCTATAGGCTGTTCCTGCAGAACTTCAAGGCCAATGCCAGGGTTCTGACAGACAAAGAGACCAAGGCCTTCCTCTCTGCTGGTGACAGTGATGGTGATGGCAAAATTGGAGCTGAAGGTACGAGAAATCAGATCACGATGCACCTTTAGGTTTTCTTACTTACATGAGGTCCAGCAAGTGACTGAGATGTTGTCTTGGCTTAACTATGGACAAATCTGCCAGTATTAAAATAACAGTTCACCTAAATATCACCATTTATCCAGCCTCATGTCATTCAAATCAGAACGTGACTCTTTCTTCAGTGGAACACAAAAGAAGATATTTTGTTTTTTTGTTCATACAATGGAAGCCAATGTTGTTTGGATACCGACATTTTCCGAAATATCTTGTGTTCTGCCGAAGAAAGAAAGTCATGCAGGTTTAAAACAACATGAGAGTGAATGAAAGATTATTTTCAGCCCAGCATTGGCTCAAAGGGTAAAACCTAATCGGGTTGTTTCAATCCAAAATACTGGGTGATTTTGACCCATTGTTGGGTCAAAAGTAAATATATTTGCTTGCATTTGTCCGTTTTTGACCTAATGCGATAGGTTGAAAATAAGTTAACAAGCATGTGTGATAAAAAGTGAAATGCAAAAATGTCAGAAAGGTGATTGTAAAGAGAACCTGGCCTCACCTAACATTTCGGAACAATGCTGCGATGTCCTTACGAAACAATCTTTCAGTTTACTGTACACCTCGCTCGTGTTGTTTTTTACCTTTATCAAAATATGATGACATTGACATTTTTTGTTTTACATTTGTCATTTAACCCTGCTGAACAACTACTGCTGGACCTTAAAAAGCATTCATTAATGTTCGTCTCATCTTTATCTCACCTCACAGAGTTTGCTGCTCTTGTAAAGGCTTAAATGTTCATCTGACCAAGACCCTTCCATATGCAAGGAACCAGAACTCACGACAGCTCACACCTTTCTCAGCTTGACTTTTTTATACATATGTCTTATTTATGAATGACGTTTAGGCGGTTTACTCGATTTCGAGTAGGCTGTCTAGATAGGCTGTTGCTTGTGTTAGTTGGATGTTTTTCAAGCCCATTGACTTGTGCAAATGTACAATCTTGAATGCACCTATGGGGAAGAGTGAAAACAAGGAATAAATCTAGTTTTGGTGTAATATTTTGTTGTAGTGAACTTCTTTATCTTTCTGGCTTAAATGTTGGAGTCAACGGAGGGTTCTCCGGGGAAACTGTTATGATAATGCATGGATAGTCAGGGATGCCCTGCAGGAAGTGGCCACTCTTGGCACATGGCGGAGCGAGGGAAGGCCCGGAGATTTGCTGAGATACATTGGAAGGGATTTGCAGGGAATAGTTTTGGCATGCCCAATTAGAGTCCACGGCAGCTTCCTCAGAATAGTTCCCGAGCAGAGGAACAAAGCCCAGGCCAAGTTTAGCCCTCCAACACCTGTTAAACGTTTGCCACCGGGTGGGATTTTATTAAAGGAACTGGCAAGCTCCACTAACTATAATTATAAAACCGCTTAAATATACTTATGCTGATAGTCTGCTGCATCTCTCCTGTTTCTTAAAAAAAAGGTTAAATCCAGAGAACATTCTCGAATGCTGGAGTAGAAGAGTATTTGTTTAACCCTTTGCTTCCACCTGCTGTTTGAAACCAGCATCTCTCAGGTCAACGGCAGATTCTGTTTATTGTAATTTTTGAAAATCATTGTATCATGCAGCCCTAAAAACCAAGAGGACATTCAATCCAAAAGTGAAGAAATATAAGCTGGGACTAATTCTGATAACATTTTTAATAGCAACATCTAGATTTATAAACTTTAGCTTTCCAAAGGAGCTTACTCAAAATATCATGTGCAATCTTTTCAGCAACAAAACAGTTGCCCTCAATATTTCTAAACATGTCCAAAAGATTTAAAAACAGACAGAAGATATCAACAACAAAAGTCCCTACCGAGAACAATACAAAGCTTTTCTTTAGAGCAGACTGGAAAAAGATGTTTCTTCGTGAAGTCCTTTCAACCGAGTGACCATACCCATGCAGCGGGTATTATTAGCATTCAAGTATATGATGGACTTTTTTCAAACGCACCTTTTAGGCATCATCACTTTTGAAGATAAATATAGTACAGGGTGTCTGCTGGGCGCATGTCAACTGGCCCCTTGTCTGGCGGGTGTCCGTTACATTATGATTCATATTTAGAGTCACTGAAAGTATATAAGGAAGAGATCGGGGGCCCGGAGACCACTGCAGTTCACAGCTCGAGTCTTCTGAAACTACCTTCAGCACCAAAAGACAACAGAGGTGAGTGTACACTGGGATACAGTCTATCCACGGACACAAAGGACCACAGACACGTCCTGCATTTCATACTGGAGGGATGAGAACTATAGCAGAATTGGAACCTGTTAATCACTTTTGCATGTGCATCTGCTCCGGACTGTCTTTTGCCGGTGACGTATTTGTAAGAGGACCTCATGGTCACACGCTGGACCCTTTGGGATTTAACATCCTCATAACTCACATCCACATTCTGTCCTATTTGCAGGGTTGATATGGGTCATCCTATTGCATGACAATAAAGCGCTCAGATGATGGCTGAATCAAATGCATGCTTATGCATAGCCAAGCAAATATGTAAATTAGGCAAACATCAACACGAGACAAGTTGGATAAATGTATTGGAGAAAAGTAATGATGGAGTAAATCATGATAGCTACACAAGTTTTGATGTGTGGCGTCACGTGTGGTTTTCTGTTTTAATGCGATGTTTTATCGTTTAGCTAAAGATGGCATTCGCCGCAGTCCTGAACGCCGCTGACATCACTGCAGCACTGGAGGCATGCAAGGGTGAGTCATTTAACACCTGCACTTAGATGTTTAACAATCCGTCTTCCTTTTAAGTGGGGTGTCTATTTACCTCTTTTCTATATTTCACGCACAGCCGCTGACTCCTTCAACCACAAGGCCTTCTTCGCCAAGGTCGGCCTGAAAAGCAAGTCCTCTGATGAGGTCAAGAAGGCTTTCGAAATCATTGATCAGGACAAGAGTGGTTTCATTGAGGAGGAGGAGCTAAAGTAACAATTCACATTATTCATAAATAATAATAATAGCTTTTTTAATTATAGTCTTTATAGTTATTTATAGGAAACGTTGTATGATGCCAAATAAAAAACTATTATATCATGCAATGCAATTCCAGCAGTTGTGCGTCGCGATGCTCAGCGTTTGTTTAGCTAACAATTAGCTAACGTTAGATGTAAGTTACATTATCTCGTATAACATGGCTTATTTGCCACATGAGGCAGTTATTGGAAAGGAAATATGTGTAACAAATTCAGACCTGGCACGAGAAAAGAAACAGCAGAGTGATACATTGATATAGTACCAGAAAATATACTTAATAGCGTTATCAGTCTGAGCGGTTAGCATGGCGGAACTGACCAATGAGAATCAAGTATTCAAGAACGCTGTGTTTTTGTTTTGTTTTTGCTTATTTTTTTGTTTGATTTTTGTTTTTGTTTTAGTTTTTTTTTTGTTATTGTTTTTGTTTTGTTTGATATATAAAATATACTTAATGTAAAAATGTTACAGCAGCACTGTACCAATTCTCAGTTTAGCTTAGTTTTTATAGTTTTGATTTTAGTTTTTAGGGTTTTATTTAAAAAAAATAGTTTTTATGTTAATTTTAGTTAAAGTTTTAGCAATTTTGGTGTATTCTTTTGTCATTTTATAATTTATTTGTTTTAATTTTGTCGGTTGCAATATAACATGAATTAATTTTTTTAGGCCACATTAACATTTTTCATTAATAATATTTTTAGGTCAATATTTTACGTTTCAAAGTTTTCAACATTTTTATTTAGTAAACTAAAATAACCTTGTTGAGAACTGTAACTTGTAGTGGAAGGATGGCACTTAATAAGATTAAGTACACAAATATGACACATTTAACGAAGCTAGCAAAACTGTTTTAGACAGTGCATGGAATGATTCAAAAGTTATTCGGCAGTCTGGATATGAATAAACTGTGTGTTTGACAGACTGTTCCTGCAGAACTTCAAAGCTGGTGCCAGGGCACTGACTGACGCTGAGACCAAGATCTTCCTCAAGGCTGGAGATTCTGATGGTGATGGCAAGATCGGAATTGATGGTCAGTATTTCAACTATTGTCTCGAAGCTTTCCACATACTATAAAATAACCAAAAGAAAGTTAAGCCAAGATTTTTAGGTTCAGAAGTTTAATGTCGTCTTGTTTTTCCCTCCTTACAGAGTTTGCTGTCATGGTTAAGTCATAAATGGCTTCTGACCAACAACACCTCTTGCTCTGAAGGAACAACTTTGCTTACTATAAATAATTTTTATATTCATGATGCTTATGAGAAGTCTCCTCCCATGCAGCACACCGTCAGAAACGATGACTGTGAATGTAGTGGTTGTGTCTCCTGTCTTAAATATGAATTTTGCTTACAGTAAAATCTGATGCACTTTTACAGGAAAGAACGATCAGAAAATAATAAATATTCTTTTGCAATATCGACTTCTTTTCCTTGCTTCTTAAACCTCCACATGAAACAGATATATATTGTGGGTTCTCACATAAAATTCAGCAGATACATACTACCAACAGATACATCACATTCAACGTTTTTGTTGGTTTAGTGTTCAATGTGTTTTTGTTTAGTTCATTAAGAATTGATTCATAAAGTTTCCAAATTAAATTCATTAAATAATGTCTTTGTTCTAAAACACTAATACATGGATGAATATACAGAACGTATAGATAGATTCTACATATGAAGAGTTTGGTACCAAAATGGGACATTTTAAACATTTTCGGTTGAGAGAGAGAGAGAGAGAGAGAGAGAGAGAGAGAGAGAGAGAGAGAGAGAGAGGAGAGAGAGAGAGAGAGAGAGAGAGAGAGAGAGAGAGAGAGAGAGAGAGAGAGAGAGATGACAGATAGATAGATAGATAGATAGATAGATAGATAGATAGATAGATAGATAGATAGATAGATAGATAGATAGATAGATAGATAGATAGATAGATAGATAGATAGATAGATAGATAGATAGATAGATAGATAGATAGATAGATAGATAGATAGATAGATAGATAGATAGATAGATAGATAGATAGATAGATAGATAGATAGATAGATAGATAGATAGATAGATAGATAGATAGATAGATAGATAGATAAGACAGCGACTGTCTCTTGTCCACTAGATGGCGTTATTCTACAATATGAGAGATGGTAGTGCACTGCAAGCGTTCTTATCACAAACCTTTTTAAACATGCAGATGGTCTTTGAAATAAATGAACACACTAAACATGAACAATTAAACAACTGATTACCTCTTAAAAGTTACATTATATGATATTTTCCATACATTCAATTTTTTTGTGCTTTGTCAATTTAAACCGTCTCTTATCTCACCATACTTAGGCAATTGACCACGACTACCCTAAAGGTGCCCATCTGACCAGAAACAGAACGACACCTTAGAGATCAGTGTAGTGTGACTGTGTGCTTGCAAACAATATAAGCAAACGTGAATGAATAAATGATTGCTCAGTAACCGTATAGGATTTGATGTATCATTATAGCCAATGACATCAGTGCTGATGGGTAAGTAGCACCTCTGTATCCGGTGTCCTCAAACCCCTGGTTCTTGGGTTTCTGTGCGCATCACGTTGGGTTATCCCACACATGGAGTGTCCCAGAGCATGTCACAGCGGATGTTAAGATCCTAATCAACTTACATGACCCACATGGTGATTCCATGATGTTAAATGTCTATGTAAAATGTTGACAGTCACTAGCAGATGTGGAGACCTTGCTGCATAAAACTTATATATTATTGCAGTTTTGGAAGAAATCATACAAACGCACTTGGAGTGTCCTAATATACTTGTACCGGCAATAACCGTGATATATGTTCCTGATTATTGTGTATAATTTTATACATAATCCAGCTCCAGTTATTAATTTTATTTATTGCATTTATTTATACCCTGGTCTGTTTGAATACTGGATTCTGATTGGCTGGAGGGTGTGCATTAAAACCCTCTAACGCACGGGTAGCTTCAATCCATTGGATTAAATTTGAAATGAATTTACAAATGAACTGTCATTTTCACCGGTTTGATCTAGAATTACACTGTTAACATCAATAACAGCTTTAGCTTGGCAATGACCGTGATAATCCACAGCTAGCCGTACGTTAAAGGATTTCAATGCACTTCGCGGAGACAACCTCTTGGCCTTTTTAACGCACGGCTAGCTGTGGATTATCCCTTACTAATTTTATTTAAATGTATTGTTGTTACACCCGGACATAGGCTTTATGTATGCACAACTCAAAAGGAAAGGTTTACTTTTTAAATTCTGTTCAATTGCACCTTAAAGTTTTTTTACTCAAAGTGCACAGACATGGTGTGCATCAGCGAAATAAATGCAAATTTTGAAGATTGTAAAAATATGCAGTCTCGCCTATTCTTCCTTCTTCAGTTTATTCGTGCCTTTAAAAAGATGAAAACACAGAAATATCAATATAAATGATGCGCAGTCCTTTTGAGTTGCAGCTATATCTGTTACTCCACAGTGGATCACTTGAAAAAAAGACGTTGGTAACAAAGTGAAGCATCAGTTTTTATCCTGCATTTGACACCATAAAGAAAAGACCTATTAGACCCATAATACATGCATCTAGCAAATGCGCTTTAAACATTGATCACAGGTGCTAAATCGCCGCTATTGGTCACTGATCAAAAGTTGACCTTGCATCCATGAAACAGCACCGTTGGAAGAAAAAACGATATCCCGGTGTTCGGCCTATGGAGGGTGAAATGAGAAAGGATGAGCTATCCTGACATTCTCAACGTCCGCTTTGTGTGTGCCGGGTGTCCATGACCATACCTATGAATTTGTTTTGGATCTGGTGAGCAGTGGATTATGGTGCCCATCTGTTCAAAGACCGAAGAGAGACGATATAAAAAAGAGATTAGAGGATTTGTAAAGTCTCTGTAAATGTCAAAAGGCAGACAGCAAAGTTAACATAAAGGTGGGTCTCCAAATATGCATTACCTTTTAGTAATTACGTAATATTGTAATGAGACATTTAGAGTGACCTCATGTAAAGCAGGTGGAAAAAAGGAGTGGAGAGGCTTTTCTGAAAAGAGGGATGGGATGTGAATGAGCGTGTGGGTTGCTTTGTGATGTCTGTATTATGAACTGTAGGATGGGAGGGCCGTGATGCGGCAGGACAGGAGGTAGACAGCCAAGCATTTATTACTTAATTTGCCTTTTACAAGGGCGTCACAGATGTCTGAGGCATCACACCCCCCCCCCCCCCCCACACACACAAGTCAAACAGATATAAATAGTACAGGTTAATTAGTTAGATAAGTAATTTGAGCTCGGCCTGGCAGCTGGAATTTGATCCACAGTCGCGTAACTCAAGAATTGCCCATTGTCACTGCATTCACATCTATATAAATCGCACCTGGACGGACTCACACTCACCACTCAGCCTTACTTCTGTTGATTCACCTGCCAGAAGAACATCACCGAGGTAAGTGCACGCACTCTAAGAGCAGATCAGATGTGGACGTGGATGTTTTCCCTCTCTCTATCTTTGGTCTTTGATGCTTTATTGGTGAATACTTTGTTGAAACGGCGTGTTTAACATTGCATGCATCTTTATTAAAAACGCAATGCACATTTTTGTACGAAATAACACTTAAACAGCATGTACTGGCACATTTCTTTTTAAATACAAGTTGCATTTGCACTACATCTACAGCGTGCACTTCAAGAATGATACATTTGTGTCGTCCTGTAACTTTAGTTTGGTAGTGATCATAGCGAAGTTCACAATCTCCGGATTATCTTTTGTTTAGTCCAACTTTATTTATTTGAATGTAGCACGATCTGATTTGTGTACGCAAATGAATGTTGCATTAGTGGATAATGGAAGAGATATCATACAGCTGCTGGCTAAAATGAGTTAATTATTTAAAACCGTGTCTCCTCAGCATCATGTCTCTCACATCTATCCTTTCCGCTGATGCCATCGACAGCGCGCTCAAGGACTGCCAAGGTAAGTGACACTGCCTCTGCTGTATCAGCGCCATTCTGCCTCATCAGCAGCGAATGTCTAAATGCATTTCAGAAATAATTCCCCGGTTACGGTGTTGGTGATAGTGTGGCTCAGCCATCTGTGCAGAGGTGTTTTCAACACACAAGGCTGACGTTGAACCTTTCATTGTCTTTTTGCCCAAACAGCGCCAGACTCCTTCAGTCCCAAGAAGTTCTTCCAGCTGTGTGGCATGACAAAGAAAAGCCCTCAGGAGGTGAAGAACATCTTTAACATCCTGGACAACGACGCCAGCGGATTCATTGAGGAGGAGGAACTCAAGTAAGAGTTGTTTTCTCATTCAGCGGGAAGTCAACAGAATCAATAGCAGAACAATGCACTTCCTTTTCTGTCACATGAGTTGTTGTTATTATGTATGTATTATGAAGTATGAATTATAAAGCATTTAGAAATGGTGACGGTCCTGTGTGCAAATGCAAAAGATGTGAACAACCAGGTATCACGTTTTTTTTTCCGCAGGTTTTTCTTGCAGAGGTTCTCTGCTGGTGCTCGCGTGCTGACCGATAAAGAGACTAAGGCTTTCCTGGCAGTGGCCGATGATGATAGTGATGGCAAGATTGGTGTAGAGGGTAAGGATCGCAGGCGGATTCTGCTTGAAACTCTTTTATTGTAGTTTATAGAGTTGTATAGTGTTGTTGTAGCAAATATATATAGAAGGAAAAACATCCAACAAGTGTCTGGTCAACGTTCAAAAGCATGCAAGCATGTGTGCGGAGCTGTGGTCTTAGTGAGGATGAAGCTGAAATATAAAATAAGTGGTTTGTTTCATGGCGTTAAAAAAGTCGGTCAGTCGTGTACATTGTTTGATGGAATATTATTTCTAGTAGTTTTTCATTCATACATATGCATTTTTCTTCTGATCTCTTGCAGAATTCCAGGCAATGGTTCTGCCTTGAGCGACCAGGCCATTTGCATTTCTCCCCTCTCTTGTACTTGACATCAGTTCAGTGGCCCCGCTTCATACAACACCGGTTTATTTGTTCTCGGGGATCCCCTGCTCAATAAAAATCAACACTCATATATACACACTCTAAAGTTTTCCTGTCATTTTTAAATATATGTATAGAGGGGCGCAAAATGAGATTGACCAAATGTAAAACTTACAGATATTTATTGAAGTGAATAAAAATGGCTGAAATATTGAAACCGTTGTCTGTGGTTCATGATTACTGGAATGCAATGAAATATGGAAACAGTGAGATTTATTGTCTGCAAATAATCAGAACATCTTGAAAACTGGGTTAAAAAACCGGGGGTCATAGCACCTGCCAAAATGAATATAAATCAATATTGACAAGAAACAATATTGATCTTTATCTTGGTCTTCAGTATGCATGCAATGTAAACTATCCATGTAATTGTTCAGGTCCATTAACCACTATTACATTAGCTAAATGTGCACTTGGTGATGTCACATGAATAGACAATGCAGAAGGACATTGTGTGTCTGAACAAATATTAACACGAGAAATCTGATCACTGTCAATCATCATAGCTTTCAGATTTCCACCCCTGGCTTAAGGTTACTCTCGAGTAAAGTGTTGTCCTCTAACCATGTTGTTATATGAAAAGTTGCTATTCTTCTGGCACCACATGTACTGTAATAAACGCAACGTATAAACACATTTTCAACTCAAATGCATGTTTGCCAAACAACCACATCATCGTCGACTTTAATACCTGAGAATTACAAAACAGTGCCTAGAATTAGACAAAACAAGTTGGCCACTAGACACCCCACCCTGATATTACACGAGGACGACAATCAGGGCAAACTCAAACACCAGAAGAAGTCGAGAGAAAATAATGGTTGGTAAAAAGAATTGTGTGTAAAAATATGGTGAATAAAAGAAGTGCATGTAAATGTGTGAAGAATCTCGGCGTGAGGACACTTATGAGTTATGATGACAGGATGCTGAAGGGATATGATTTGCATTGGAAATGTAAGCAACATGCACCTCATACCACCAAAATGTGGGATCTCTGCGAGGATTTCTTCAGAATTTACATCAACGTTCAGCTGGTCTGGTGTGGTTAAACCGACACTGCAGAACTTCCCATGCATTTTATACACTGTATATATAATCGTAATAGTCTCTTTTAAGTTTAAAACTTACTACACAACAATGTAAAAATAATGTAAAAATGTCACATTAACATTATATAGTAAGATCTACAATACCCCCCAAAACACAGTACAGTTTTTACTACAGTTTACCCATTTACTATAGTAAATACTTTAAAGTACTAAAATGTATTTGTGAACTTAAACATTAAGTTACACGGCTGCCTGAAAATGTTTTTTTTAGCCGAGTTTTTTAGACATTTTAACACAGCCGAGTAACTTCATTTTTAAGTTGAAACAACAAATAATTTTTTCACTGTAAGGTATACTATGATAATTGTATGATACTTTAATACTGTATCTTTACTGTAATATACCACATTATAATAACATATTTTTTCATATGTTCATGTTTTTTGTAATACATATTTATAATAAAAATGCATTTCAAAGGTAAAATGTATTCAAAAGGTATAAATCACCCTATAACTTATATATACATATGCTGTATGTCTACTGTAAGAAATCAATAACTAATCATTTTAAAAAGGATTGTTTTAGGTGAAAAGGTCCCTTATTACAGAAAAAGAAGACCTGATATCCATGATATATTTGAGTACATTTCGATCATTTAGTTTTTTGCTATCCCCAAATCAAAAGGCATTTTTTTATTTGTATAATTTGTACTTTATTGTAGTATCATGATTACAGTTCATAAAAGGATCAATTCCGGACAATAAAGACGCGAATAGCAATCTAAAGACAGTGTAAAACTGAATGGGCTTTTGGGATATATCGAGTTGGGAAAGCCAATGACATCACTGAATGGGGACACAATACAGAGGATCCATGACCCCTAAGGGGTCAGAAACAGTCAGTTGTAAACAGGAAAGAAATCGGAGATGTCAGATCTAAGCTGACTCTTTGGACGGTAGAATGAGATCATGTGACAAGGGCAGGAGAGCAGCACACCTGACTGTGAAGGTGCAATATTATCAACTCCCCAGACCGTCCGAATGAAATATACAGCATACATGAGACTGCAAGAACAAACAAGTTTGGTGCACTCTGATATGATTATTATTATTAATAATTTACATAATAGATATTAATAATTCAACAGTGGACTTAAGAAAACAATTGATGGATTTCTGAAAAGGCGCTGACACATCGACAGAATGGTTACTCACTGACAGTATGGTGCATTTAGTTCAAAGATCCCATCATTTATTCATCCTCATTTCATTCAGACCTGACTTTTTCTTCCGTGGAACACAAAAGAAGATATTTTGAGAAATGTCTCAGCGTTTTCGTGTCCACACAATGGAAGTCAATGGGATGCAGTGTTGCTGGGTTCTTTGAAATATCTTCTTTTGTGTTCTGCAGAAGAATGAAGGGTTGGAAATGATGTGGAATGAGGGTGAATAAAGGGTGAATATGCCTTTATGATCAAATAACGTGCAGCGTAATACATAAGTAGCACCTGTGTCACCACGGGTCAGTTGGACTATACACGTTGAATGTGTTATCCCATGTAATTGACATTTTGATCAATTGATGTTGCCCGAACACTTGACATGTCAGTCAAGCATGGACACAAGAAGAAACCTTGAGATCGGATCCGAGTCGACGTACGCTGGGTGGGATCATGAGCATGTAACTCTACCAGGTCTCCCAAACATGATTTAATGAGCATCTCTAATCAAAGCATCAAAAGAATGACCTGAATAAACAATGTCTGCCAAATTTCTTTTGTCCTCCCGCGGCGATTACCGGGTCTGGTGGGATGATGGAGCTGGTGATACCCCGTCGATACACGCACCGGGTCCAGCGTCTTGTGCCGGCTGTCTCTCTGCCTGTCAATAATTGATGCACCTCGCTTCATTGTCACCAAAAACTCATAGCGAGGAAGAAGTGTCAGGGTCGTCTTACTTATTAACGGTCTCTGAATCTTTAATGTGCACCTCATCCTCCATGATAACACACCGCTACAGGCTGGTTCACAGCTTCAGGGTGTGGGTTTCAGCAGGATGGTGTATGAAGAGAGATGATGATGATTACAGGTTTGGAGAAAGGGGATTACCTGCTGCACAATAATATGAGGTCAACTGAGTTTTGAAAAATCCTGAAAGTTTTAATGGTCGTGCATGGAAGATGAGGTTGGCTGAATGGCCCAGGTTTATGTATAATGCAGGACGGGCCTCTGTCAAGCGAGTCAGCTGCTATTGTTTAATCTCTGCGTAGGGTTTCATACTGGCACTCGTGCTTTATGGGAAATCTCAGCCAAGGTTGAGAATGACATCAGCTCTGATATAGTTTACGTTTTTTTGCCAATTACAGTAGAGCTTGATCCTTGTGTCAAAGAACGGCAGACACCATCTACTCCAGAGCTAGTAAGCAAATACCCTAGAAAGCATTTGGACACTGAATCTACATTCAGAAACGATTGACTCTTACTATATTACACGAACAAAAATACTTCAAATACTTTCAAATCCATTTAACAAAAAGAGGTTTGTTGTTTTTTTAGTAAGAAGAGTAAATGTATTGTTTTGTTGTTTACTGAGTAAGATGACTGTACTCAAGATTATTTTGTTCAGTGTTTGTATAAACAATTATGCATTGGAAAGTTCCCAGCATGCACTGCAGCATATAATAATAAGTATTAATAAAAAGAGGGTTTGTTGGCATTACATATGCTGCTGTTGTGTCAGTACTATGGCTCTTTGTGGTATTTAATAGGGATATAACAATCTCACTATACGATAATACCTCTGTATAATGTACAGTATGTGTTGCAATTTTTAAAATGACAAATGATGACTTGGAAGCTTGCCATAAGCATCCTCTTTTCTTTATCCTCCATTCGTACTGTTGCTTATGGTAAGAGTTCTAGTATGAGCCGGGACAAATGACCTTACAATCCCTTTTAGAAAATCAAATAATTGCACCAGATGGACCTTGACAAAGGTAACAACTATTCTTTTTTTCTAACATTCTCTATGTCAGGCCCGGAAGACCTATCGTTTCATAAAGTCATGTGACCACGATAATATTGAGACAATTCTGCTATTGCGATAACACGATATCGAATCTGTTTGATGATTTGTGTGTTCAGTCAGTGTTGAGATCAAACGGCATGATACAGTGTCTCCTATAGTGAAAAGCCCTCAACCGTTTACTTTACCAAAGTTTTGGTCGTAAAAACAGAAAAATTAATTCAAAGCTTAAGTTTTATGTGCTTACTTAAGTTAACTTAAAAGACATGTGACATAACTTAACACAGTAAACTACTTACCTATTTACTACAGTAAATAGTTAAAGGGATAGTTCACCAAAAAATGTAAATTATGTCATCATTCATTCAGCTTAAGTTTGTTCCAAACCTATATATATATATATTGATTTTGTTCTGTTGAACACAAAGGAAGATATTTGGAAAAATGTCAGAAACCAAATAGATCTCTTCCCCCATT
This sequence comes from Barbatula barbatula, assembly GCF_947034865.1. Taxonomy (NCBI): domain Eukaryota; kingdom Metazoa; phylum Chordata; class Actinopteri; order Cypriniformes; family Nemacheilidae; genus Barbatula; species Barbatula barbatula. The sequence continues at coordinate 22,631,965 of NC_136769.1, read as the reverse complement.
TACTGCCACCGTAGGGAAAATTGTACTGTAAATATAAATCCTAATTTCATTCCTGTTCTTTGTCTGGCCTTTCGAGCGAGTTCACGTTCATGTCACTTCCTCTGTACCTCATTCATTTTCTTGAGGCATTCAAATATTGGGCAATGCTTCATTTGACAATAAAAGATCATTCAAATGTTCGGGAAGGCGTCATTTGAAAATGCAAGGCATTCAAACTCACGCAGAGTGACGTCGGCTCGCCCAGAGACTTTGCAAACCCTGAATGCTCTACCCAAGCAACCATGACTAAAGTGGCCATTCAGTACCGGTCAATATTAAACAGTATATGAACAGCCGGACACGCGTTAACCTGATACGCGCGATCGCTCGCTACCCGTGAGGCTGCTCATCCGAGGTTCCCGGCGAGCGAGCAAAGTTCAGGCCCTGTCAAATCCAGACACGACACGCAAGCCTGCGGTTCTCCCGGCCCTGCCGATCATCATTTCCCATCTGTGCTCGTGTTTCTGCATCATTAGAAGAGCCGCTGTTGGGTTTCAGCGTGGCTCGGGTTCACCGTCGGACTTGATCTTCGCGTTACCCAACAGGCTTCTGCGCGACGCGCTCGTCACATCTTCACCAAAGGGTGAATTATTAAAGCGTAACAAGCTGTCGGGACACCAAACTCAATTGTGCGTTGTAATTAAATGTATCTCTGTCGTTCCCTCTCCCTCCTTTCTGCTGACAGAGAGACTGTGCTGTTTGTGAACAGACTTCAAATGGACCGGCCTTATCTGCTTACACGACATGTTGTAGCTGTAAGCAATGGTTTTGTGATTCGGCCGTGTAATTATTCGTGTATTGGTGGTGTTTGCTAAGGCAGGAGTCACGACTATTGCTAATACTTATTTTTGATCCCCAACCCTTCAGCAAGAAACGTCCACGCCGTGCTATTACCTATCTTAGCAATCACACTTGTAATTTTCTGAATAAAAGAAAAAAGACTTAGTGGAACTGATGTTTTGAGAAGTGTCTCAGTGGTTTTGTGTCCATGCAACGGAAGTGGATGAGGTCCAGTGTAGTTTGGTTATCTCTTCAGAATATCTTCTTTTGTGTTCTGCAGAAGAAAGAAAGTCATACAGGTTTGGAGTCGTAAAAGATGACATACTTTTTTTTATTTCTGAGCGAACGATCCCTTTAAATCTGCTTTGAATGTCTAACCATCTGAGCACTTAAGGTTTGCTATGTTGTGACCCCTTTGAGGTTAACCTCAGCAACTCAAAAACAAAAACACAGATCCTCATATAACGCACAAACAAACACATACTGTACACACACGCTGCGGCAGATCACTGGGCTCAGCAGTAAATGAGCAAACGCAAGGCTTGTGTGGCAGAACAGATCACAGGTGTGCTGACAGAACACAGACACTGTCCCTGAGCAGACGAATGCTGAAACCACACGCACACACGCACACACACACACACACACGCACACGCACACACACACACTTGAACACCACGTTCTGTATTAAGACTCTGAGACTCAATCATTTACATGAATGAACACATCGCAGACACACCCAGGCAAACTCAAGTGCTTGTCGGTTCTAATGTAGAATTCAAAAATGAACTTGTTATAAAGTTAATAGAGATCATACTGATGCAAGAAAGTCGTGAATGTTATTATTGAGGATTGTACTAATGTCACCCGTTTATGGTTATTGATCTAATTCAAAGAAAACACAAAACTAGAATCATTTCCCCACACTGTTTTTATGTATACAAGCGAATCTGCTCAATATACAATTTGCATTTAAAATGTTTGAATCTATCAACTGAATGTAATGTGAGCTGAACTTGCCTTCTGCACTGATAGCATCATGCTGCCCTCTGACGGACGCGACGTTAATACGCACGTGAGGAAAACGGTGCAGAATAGGATCTAATGCACATATAAAAATGAACTTTGTATTTCACACGTGCTTTACGTTATTTTACTCTTTTAATCGTCACGATCAGTCGATCGTCGACTCTACGCCACGCGAGAGCAATAATGTTAGTACAAGAGTGTCGAGTACAAAATGTTTTACTATTCACAATTTGCTAAAAACTCTCCAACGAAACAATTTATATGAAAAGATTACTGAGAATATTAAAAACACGTCTTAGGGGCTTTCACTTTCACCGGAAGTAATAAATGTTATCCAACAAAAGCCCCACATTTCATTTAACAAATTAACACATATATGTAGTTCGTTTTTATGGAATAGAAAAAGCACGAGAAAGTATAAATATTGTGCTTTATATTTTATTTTATGAGAGAGAAATTGTTTTTGCAATTGACGTTTTTTTAAATAGTGCGTCATTTGATTTAAACGTTTTAATTATTTGTGAAAAAATAACTTTTTATGTGTATGCATTTTAAGCATCCCTTTTAATCAAGTTGCTGCTTTCATTGTTTCAATATCATCGTGTTCTTTAACAAATCGCGTTCTTTAAAACAAAAGTCACAGGAAGTGACGCAACACGGCCTCTTCCTGCTCAGCTCCGGTTAGCTGCTTGACGGGCTGTCGAGAAATCGACGAACGCGTCCGGATTGCGTGCTTTTATTTTGGCACCGGAGTGTATTTGTCGTCCGTCGTCATGCCCATGTATCAGGTAAAACCCGCGAGTCCCGGAGAAATAAAGATTGATTTACCGACGTGCATGTACAAGTTACCGAATATCCACGCGCAGGGAACGAGCTGCGGCGAGCACGCGTTCCAGGTAATCACGTCACTGATCTGATCTAAAGAGTAAAATAACATATTCAAACGCCACATATAACTAAACACACCAAAGATACACACTCAGTAGTGCACACAGCTAGTGTCAAGCTGTCTGATGCAATACAGCCATGCATGTGTGAAATGATTGACAGCTGCATCTCTGCACTTGGCATTGCTTTGAGCTATGGAGTGAGAGGTTGGCCCATATGAGCCATGTTCGGGTTTCCGGTATAGAGCACGCAGTCCTTCACTGCAGTTGATCTCCAGGTGTGATCTTATTAAGTCATAACTCATACTGCAGTTTGTCAGGCATGCAAGAAAGCGCATGGCTCATTCTAGAATGGATGATGGTCTTCTTGTGCACTTTACTGTAGTCTGTTTACGCTTCCCTGTGTTTAACTGCATATTCACGAGTGATGCCATGCAGATACATACAAGCTTTTAATTGGGTTTCACCAGAACGGGGAAGTGGATCCTGCTGTGAAGGCGCTGGAGGCTCGACAGGATGATATCTTGAAAAGACTTTATGAACTGAAGGCGACGGTTGACGGGCTCACAAAGACCGTGACCACACCTGATGCAGACCTGGACGCCACAACACTCTCACAGGCCGTTTCGGCCACAGTGTTTAAAGGCACAGCAGACCTGGACTCCTTACTGGGCAAGGTGAGCTGAGAATCACACAGTTTATAGTATATTTACGTGACTCTCATGATCACTTACGAAAAAAAAACATACGTTCACTTATACAATAAGCAGAACGTTTTAGTGTAATCCTTAAATCTTATGGTTCTTTGAACTGGATGGGTAAACTGAAAACAATTGTTCATCCTCTACCTTTCACCCCTGGAGCGCACTGTTCGTGTTAATCTGGTTGATCAAGTTTGACTTAAGTTGTGGTTCTTTTTTATTTCATGTTTTGTTCTGCAGGATCTGGGTGCGCTGAGGGACATCGTAATAAACGCGAACCCCTCCGATCCTCCCCTGTCTCTGCTGGTTCTTCACGGTCTGCTGTGCCAGCGGTATCGGGTGCTGTCCGCCGTGCACGTGCACTCCTCCGTGACCTCCGTGCCCCCTCCGCTGCTGTCCTGCTTGGGCCCACTGCACGCAGACAGCTTCACTCGCCATCGGTTTGAGCTCGGCTTCACTCTCATATGGAAAGACGGTGAGAACGGGCCGCTTTTAATAAAGAGCGTTCATTACAGCAAACACACAAATGCTAAATCACTGTGCCCATGTGTCTCTGTTCAGTGTCAAAACTGCAGATGAAGTTTAACACACAGAACATGTGCCCCATCGAGGGAGAGGCCAACGTCGCACGCTTTTTCTACCGGCTCTTGGGTGCCGAACCCCGCGACCCCGTCCTCGCCACGCAGATGGACAGCTGGATCGACACGGCGGTTTTCCAGCTGGCCGAAGGGAGCAGTAAAGAACGGGCGGCCGTGCTGCGGTCGCTAAACGGGGCTCTAGGCCATTCACCCTGGCTTCTGGGTCAGGAGTTCTCGCTCGCCGACATCGTGACTGCCTGCTGCGTCCTGCAAGCTAACAACAGCACCAGCACACCTGCAAACGTACAGCGCTGGCTTAAGTCCTGCCAGAACCTGGGCCACTTCAACTGCGTAACTGAGTTACTACAGTGACCGGAATTGTGAGATCAGTACGGGTCGTGCTCCAGTTAAAGAGGGCCGATAGAGACACAGATATATCATAAAAGGGAAATATGGTGGTAGACAAAGTGTAAATGGACACCTGAGATCGGTTCTGTAATTCAATTAGAGCGTGGTCATAATTGGTGTTCCAGTGAGAATGATAATGCCGTTGATGATGGTTTAACTGGAGTCGATTTGAAACTGATCCCAGGTCAGGGTCATAACTGCAAACACTCAGAGAGAGAGAGAGAGGGGCGCATTCGGAACAGATTTTAGATAAATGATACTGTAAACAAACCTCCCTCCCGCCTTGTGCCTAATACAATGCTGTACTAGAAAATGTGTGTTGTTCTTATATATATTACGTTCGGTTGAAGCGTTTGAAATGTGAACCAAAGGACCTACTGGTATGTATGAGGGGTGATACTTTGTAGTGTCTTTTTCTTAAAATCTATTAAATGTTTTCACTCGGGATTAAATGTGTGTGTTATTTTTTTTAAATACAATAAGATTTAATGTAGTGTGAAGCAATTGAAAAACATTTAATGAGAAACTAGGATTTCCCGTTTAGGTTTGTAAATTTTGGATGCAGACTTGTATCATAACAAAGGTGTCTTGTCGTTGCCTAATGGTTTTGATACAAGCCACAAATGTAGATAAAGTTACCTGCCATAGATATTTGCTGTCTCTCCTTCAACGTATATGAAATGTAAAAAAAATTCCATCAGGCGAAAGCATGCACAGTATCCAATAGGCAACATCAAGTTTGAAATCAAAAACTGTAATATTGTGGCAGTTCATATTTTCAGGAGCACCAGAAAATTACACTTAACGTAATTTTTTTGCTGTAAATGTATGTAATTTGACATTTCAAAAGGATGTAAAAACTCGAAATAAATAAAACCGTAAAATCCTGTAAAAATACAGTGTTTACAGTCGTGACCGCACACCTATCCTATTTTACATTTACAGGAACAAGAATTTATTACTCCAGAAGTGACACCGTAGGCTGTAATAGTTCATATGTCCTGCAGATGGAAGCATCTTCCTCCTTAAAAAAACTCCAGATGGCAGAAATCATTGTAATTTCACAGCTCTCAGATCTGTTGTGGACTCACAGAGGGAATTCACATTTTTGTATAACATGACATTTGGCAGATTCTTTTATCCAAAACAACATACAATGCATTCAAGGTGTGACATTTTTTCAGTATGTGTTGTGCACTGGTAATGCAAGAATCTATCGGTTGAGCTATAGAGAAACAATATAGTGTAACTACAGGAACCATTTTGGAGGGGTTGGGTGTCTATGATGGTTACATTTCTGCCAAATACATCCTACGATCCTTTAAGTACTCCAGTTGTGTACACAAAGATTCTGTATAAACGAAAGTGAACTGAAACTAAAACTCCTACACTTCAAAGTAAAGGTGCTTCACAATGGCGTACAAGAACCTTTTTTTCTAAATGGTTCCATAAAGAACCATTAACATTCAAAGATATTCTCTGTTTCACAAAAGGTTCTTCATATTATAAAAAGATGTAAGAGATGGTTCTTTGACCGAATGCTTCTTTGTGGAACCAAAGATGGCCCTTATTTTTAAAGTGGGGAGTAAATATTTTTACACATGGCTACAAGCATTTAAGAGAAGAAATTGGCGTTTGTGTTGAGTGCTATTGCATATACCAACCCTGTGTCAATAATGCTGATTATACGTTAATTAACTTTCTTCCACGAATGTTAATGATTTCATCATTCAGCATTTCTTGAGAGAGTATTGAGTGAATACACACACAGAGTAGTGATTTTCTTTATTATTGCAACTGGAATAAACACCTTTGAGCTCCTTGACAGCTGTGCCCAAGACACTTTTCATTACATGATACATGAACAAAAACACTTAATGTCTTCATTTTTCTGCCTTTTACTATTTTCACTTGTTCTAGTCGTTTTTAATACAATTTGCAAACTTTCTATAAGAGGTTAAATATAAGAAAAATAAGAAGGTAATTCACCAATAGTAAATAACCTGTGTGCAGTTTTCTTTTATGATGTTGAGATGACCAAGCTAAAAGGATATTACACACAGTGCATATCACACATGACATTTATTTAAAACATTTTTTAAGCAAACAGAGGTTATGAGGTTATACATCCAAACACCCTTGTAATTGTTTGAACAGTTATTGCAGAAATGAAATAAATGACACCCAGCATCAATTGTTTGCAGACGTCTCTTTGTTTCAAGTGGTTCCATATAATTTGTATATCGAATATGTTAAATATCAATTTTACTGATGCCTAGAAACATGTAGTTCTGATTCTGAGATCTTTCTTTATGCATACCGTGCATCAATGTTTCATCAAATGCAAGGCGCTTTCGCTACAAAGGGCACTATAAAGTGTTGACCTTTGTTGTGTTTGTCCAGGCTGTCAGACAATGAGCTCTCTCCTCTCAGATCAACACACTCAACCTGCAGTTTTAATTGGTGTTAACATCATGCTTTCAGACTTTTCTCACATTCGCCTCTCTTCCGCAACCACGCTCACATTCATGGCAACATAATCTCAAGTGCTTTCATTCGCACGGCATACATCAGTATACAGCTGTGAAGAAGACACATGGGATATGTCTCTTAATATGTCTTACGAAAGATGAAATGAGGACAATGAAACAGAATATCAGAGCTTGTGTTACAGACATCTATTTTTAGATTTAATTTAATAGTGGTGCTCACTAATGTAAACATTAAAGATCTCTGGAATCATGTGGCCGGTTTAGGAGAGGTGTGGGATTACCTTACATGTGCTTAAAATCACTTAGCAAACGTCTTAGCATCTGCACAGCAAATCTTTTCACAAAACCCTTGCCATCATACACCCCATTATGATGGTGTGATTTATACGATTTATACTTTCCAAGGTCATTTCTTCGAACCACCCGACTACCTGCCCGCTAGATCCTATCCCCACTCATCTCCCCAGGCCATCTCTCCATCGGTTGTTCCCGCTCTGACCCATATTATCAACTCGTCTCTCACCACTGGTACATTTCCCACAGTCTTCAAAGTGGCCCGAATTACCCCACTATAAGAAACTCACTCTTAATACTGCACTGTTAGATAACTACTGACATCTCTCCTCCCCTTCATTGCTAAAACTCTTGAACGTGTTGTGTGTAACCACCTCTCATCCTTTTTCACCCAGAACAACCTCCTGGACAGCAACCAGTCTGGTTTCAAGAGTGGTCATTTCACAAAAACAGAACTGCTTGTAATCCCGGCCCGACTTCCATCTTGCACAACCAAACTTCTACCGATGATCCAGAATGCAGCAGAAAGAGTGGTGTTCAATGAACCGTGACACACGTCACTCCGCTCTACATTACAGTTTTTCTCAATTGTTTACACACATTTTCTGAAAGCACGCCTCATACTCTCAGAACTCTACACACAAATCAAAAAACACAAACACAATGGGCAAAACCCCTCAATTCTCCTGCAAAATGAAACTTCACATTCAAAACAATGTTCTTTCTTCTCAAAATGGTATTTTGTTTTCAAATGACAAACACAAACCATCATATGAATAAACGTTTATAAGAACCAGTTGAGCACTGATGTGCTCTTTATAAAACACTATAATGAATGGAAAACACTTCTCCATTCATCATAATGACTTTGGTCTTTATATGGTTCAGTCTTACACTTACTACAGACAGTACATATATAAGTGTGTAGTAAAATATTTTTAGTATATATATATATATATATAAAATAGTTTTTATAGTCAGAACACACAAATACACGATAACAAATATATTTTATTTTTCCAACAAAGAGAATGTACAGTGTACATCCCAACCAATGCAAAGTTGCACATACAGTGGTGTACATACAAAACAACAGAAGAATTTATTGTATACAGTTACAGTAAAAAACTATGATGTATCTTCTCTTCGGTTTGCGTCTGACCACAGCACCTCATCCACATCACAAGCAATGTTTTTCAGTACAGCCATGAAAAGCATCAACTGCTATATCTCCACATGTGTCTTCCATAGCTTAGAGAAGGGGTATAGGCGTTTGTGACAGGTGTTTACACATGTGATGAGTCAGTGTGGATATTTAAATGGCAGTGTGTTCCTTGTGAAAGAGATTTTTCTGCCCGAAAATTGTGCCAAATGCAGAGAATTGTGTGTAGTGTTTTGAAAAAAGTGTCTTTTAGATCTGCAATGTGAGTTTAAAGCAGGAATTGTGCTTGTAGTTTAGCAGAATTGGTTCAGGGGCTTGGTGAATGAGTTACATGTTGTGGTCATTGTGTCTCAAGTACCAATATTTGTGTTTAAACAATCGAGAAAAACTGTAAGTTACATTGGCTCCATATAGTGGCACGCAATATATTCAAGACTCTGCTCTACAAGACCATCACTGGTTCGGCACCCCCTTATCTTCACTCGCTAATACAGACATATGTACCCGCCAGATCCCCACACTCTGCAAACCAGTAACATCTTTTAGAGCCATCCTAAAAAGGGAAAAAATCTCTCTCACGTACCTTCTCTGGATCTGTTCCACATTTGTGGAATAATCTGTCCGCTGCTACAAGTTCATCAGATTCAGTGGCCATCTTTAAGAATCTTCTGAAAACACATCTCTACCGTCAACACCTGACCGATCAGTTCTGACTTCTATCTCTTTTCTACTCTTTCAAGCAAAAAAAACATAGCTCTGTAAACTGCGGTAAGGCTATATGAGACCAGTTTTTGATTGCACTTATGCTTTTTGTTGTCCTCACGTTGTTCCAATTGCTTCCATTGTTTACCTCATCTGTTAGTCACTTTGGATAAAAGTGTCTGCTAAATGACTAAATTAAAATGTTACTACCATTACCTATTAATAAGGTTTTGCATTTTTCTAATGTTCAAAATTTAATTTCTTTATGGTTGGTGAAAGCTAAATTTTTTGCTTAAAAACATGATGGCTAAATGTACATTACCATTCAAAAACTCAAAAAAATGTTGGGTTACTCATTAAAGGAACACCTGTTTTTTGTCTTTTTCCTTTCTAGAAGGTAGAGTCACAGGTGTCTGTGAATAGATCCTTTTCATTTACTTGCTATTGATGAGGTTCTGTGTTCATGTCCACCAGAGTAATCAGTGGAACTGCAGTCTGAGTGTTCCGAGCTGATTTCAGCCACACAGTCTCCATCGATCTACTGAGCTGATCACACGCTCATCTGGGGGTCTGGATGATGTTCTTACAGCCCCTCCTCCAACTTATTACACTATAAATATCAAAGATAAACTGCAGTGTCATATAAAAACACCACACCGGCCCCTTTACGACTTTATTACGATCCCTGAGAAACATTAATATCGCTAATGGATTTAGCGGCTTCCTTGTTCAATAGTGCATTTTTTGTGCGAGAAGCGTCAACCTAACGGCTTGCTGTCGTAATCTCTGTGTCTCCCTGGAGAGACTGACTAATAGTTTTGCTCTGAGGGTCTGGCTGGACTGGATTGAAGGAGAACAGATTTATGCAGGTACTTGACATAAAGTCAGTAAACAGTCGCTTTTTAATGCCTTCCAATGATAAACTATTTGATTTGTCGTTCAGAGAATTTGGAATTATAGTTTAGACGTTTTCATTTGAACAACATATACAAACTTAACTGCGCATGCGCACTTTTGTGACTCCAACTGAACTTCCGGTACACATTTACAAACAATAGAGCGCCTGTAGATTATTTCGAATTACACTCAAAAGAATAAGAGAAGAACTGTTACTTAGCTAAACTTGTTTCTCCATTATTTTGAATTTAGACTCCGATACCAAGCTCAACTACTTGATTTCTATGTACAGTACGGCTTGTTTAAATTCAACCAAATACAGGACCCATTCAACAAATAGTTTATTTAATTATAACACAGTAAAATATTAATCCAAATGATATAACATAAATTAAATAAAATATAAATAGTTATATTTTTAGACACTAGCCAAACACAAATCGGAAGTTAACTGGGGGTCAGGCACATCGTAGGGCTATAGGCTCTATGCATGCTTGACTACCGCATTTCACATTCAGAACGCTCTGCAGTTTCCGGTCTGGGAGATCTAAAGCAGAGAGAAAAGGACAGTTTAATTGAGCAGATGCTGTACATTGCGGCACACAGTAGTGGTACTGTATATTAAAGTACTGTTCTACCGTATTTGAAATGACACTTTCATAAATTACCATTTCATATTACCATTCAAATACGGTAGAACAGCACTTCTTTCGGACGGGTCGCCGCAAAGTGTGTTTGACAGGTGCTTTTCTCACATGAAACAGTTCATGTGCACGCAAAACATTTAAACACCACACATCTGAATATTTCTAAAGTTATTAATGCACAACTTTAATTTTGTTAGCTGATCAGTGCAAATTTCTGGTTAAGAAATAATACATTTGCCAGATTGTGTGCCATTCCGCGATATACAGCAAAATCTGTTTTATGACTGGATTCCGTGATTCAATCAAAGCTCATATGTTATATTTTTGTAGGCTAAAAGCTTTTTTCTTACAGTTGAACATGCTGATGTTGTATTTTAATCTGCATAACAACAACATTGGTGCATTGTAAAACGCCCAAGCAGTGGCCTCTATATGAAGCGAGGTGAACAAACACAAATCATTATTTGATATAACTAATAATATAAATATTCTTTGTGCCTAATGGAGAACCACATGAATCAAAGTCAAAGTTTAGAGGAGAGATGGTGCACATATAGTCATACAAAAACACCAGAAACACTTGTGACAATAATGCTACAAATATGATTAAATTCAGAGGTTTTCAAACTGGGGGTTACCAAGATTCGGGGGGTTTTATGAAAAATGTATTATACATTATATGCGATCAAAAGTGGATCATTTTCAAAATATTACAAACCTGTCCCTACACTTTACAGGCATCTAAAAAGCTTCCAAATGAAAAAAAATCCACCAGGTCAACAAAGAAGATGCTCTGTTCATGCACACACATGGGGCACGTTCAAGCTCAAACCAGTGCGCAACCTTTCTGAAAACGGCGTGAACCGTGGTTTGAGAAACGTTTTCTCTTGTTTGGTGGGCGTGTCAAGAATGCCAGCCCAATCAGCAGCAACATGTATATAACCCACACGGTATTAAAGAGACAGCTCGCACAATGTGTTTACAAATGTGTATACGCAACAATTGAAGATATTAGAAGACATGTATATTGCAGTATTCATACCGATTTCATTAAAAAAGAACACAAAGAATGGCCTTCTCAACTGCCATGGGTCAACTCTTGCGTTATCACAACAGGGTGTTCAACCGTACCTCCGTTTCCATTTAAAAAACGTTTTGCTACGGGCTGAAAAGAGCCATGGTGACTGTCCCTTTCCTTAATATAAGATAGAAATGTTATTTAAAATGTCTTCAATAGTATCTTTTGTTTTATTTTATCATGGTACATTGACACCCCACAGTGTATTCTGAAGATAAATATTATAAACACATAAACAGACATGGACATGTTTCTGTATAAAGATGTGAACACACATTAGACTCAAGTATGGTAATGAATGTACAGAGGATGCATTGGCTGAATAATGAAGATGCATTTATCAGTGAGATAACAGCTTGTTGAGATATGTGGCCGAAAATATGAAATAAGTGATTTCTATCTTTTTAAGTGGTCGAGTAGGCTAATGTTAAAATATCCTTTATTAGTATGCAGCATGCACTTTCACTCATAGTGCTTCCAAAGGCCGTGTGCCAGCTACTCCAGGTGATGAAATCGTTTCTGGGAAAACGTTAAGCCAAACATTTATATTAGGCTATGTATGGCATTAATAGCTAAATATTTGGCAAGCCAATGCAGTATTTACCATCATGCAGTGATGGATTTATGACACGTGTTAGATCCTTATGACAGATTAAGACAGGTTTATGCTATAAATCTACTGTTTCATGGGTTTCATGGACGCCTGGCAGAACGTTACGCCCACTTAATCATCTGAACAGAAATATTTAGTGAAACCATGCACTGGTTCTTTAAAATTCATATATGGAGTAACCTAACCTGCGTTTGCCTTTCAGTGTGTTTCCTTCTTTGAGGCTCAATAAAAACACCCCATGTTCCCCACCATGAGAGACAGGAGCGCATCAGTTTATTCTTAAGACCACGTGAGTTTCTCATTGGTTAGTGTGACTGAAGGTGGGGTCTTAACATCGCAATCCTAAATCAAAGCCATCTGAGTTTGGAAAAGAGGGGTTTGGTTATGGCAAAAGGACACGGTGTTGGCCACAACTCCGCAGAAAGCAAACGTGATGGGTGACCTCAGAGGGTCTCTCTATATAAACAGCAACATGTGGACGAGATGCGCTCAAGTTTCCTGACACGCGGGATGCGATGATCAGATTCACATCTGAACAAAGGAGCGCAAATGGTACCCAAAACATGACGCGCTCCTGCGCTTGAGCCGCGCGTGGACTATTATCGCTGTTTTGACTAATATGAGTGGCCATGGCTTGGCTTGACCGTGGATTTCAGATGCTGCTGGCCACCGTCGGGGCTTTTGTGGCGTTCAGTTTGATGAGCATCGCCATCGGGACCGACTATTGGCTTTATTCTCGGGCTTATATCTGTAACGTCACCAACATCACGGCGGACGAGATGCAACCCAAGAAAGTCCGCGGAGATCTCACGCACTCCGGGCTTTGGAGGATCTGCTGTATTGAAGGTAACGGGCGTTTTGTATGCTTTCTTAAGAAAGAGAGAGAGAGAAGAAAGTTCATTGTTCTTGGCGATGGAGACCGTGAGGCTAAGTTGGAAAGCTTTTGGTCCTCACGCCAAGTGAAGTCATAATGCAGATTCTCAAAGGATTTTTTACTGGGATTCAGTTAAAGTGTGTAACTAGTGCGCAAAGGGAGTTTGACTTGCCTGGAGACATCGAGTTAACCAACATCACTTTTCCTTTAACCCTTCAATAACCCTTCCTCTTTTCCAAAGATCATCCATGAGATCAATCTCCTGTTTACTAAACGTGTATCCCCAGTCATCTCACTTGGGTATTTTTAGAGTTTTAGAAGGGATCTTAACAACGTCTCGAACTGTTCCCGGATTTGTCAATACAGAATAAAATCAAAGTAAATTTCAAATGTGAAAACAAATGATGTTTACATTAACATTTAATAAAATCAAAGCTCTGACTCCTCACAACCTCAGCCAATGTCTCAGTTTTATTTCCCCAAAGGAATGTTAGGAGAGATGAAGTTGATGACTTAATGAAACCCAACCCCAGAATGCCTGTAAGTGTCATGTGCTAGGAAACAGCAGCATTTGAGCAAAAAAAATAATGTTCTACCATCCAGAGCAACTCGTTGAAAGGCTTTCACTTGGGTTCAGCGGCTCTAACTTGACATTCACTCGGAAACGACTGACAATGTTTTCCATTTCTCTCTTTCGACGAGTTTCTCGAATGGACAGAATGGTGTAATCAGACCGGCGAGTCTCCTTTTAAATCTCTTCTTTCAATGATGTCTTTCTTGAATTTGATGCTGTTGCTTGGAAACAATATGTCTGAAATCTCTATGGTAACGTGGCCAATCGTTAAAAATAGATGAATCTGTTGCTTCTTGTCATTGTCCATAGAACGAAATAAGACGTACATAAAAAGGAAAAAGGCCTTGACATATGTTTTTAATACAAATATCATTTTAGGAGGCACACGTTTAACACTGATGTAAGCGATGTCGGGGAGCTTTGATTCAGAGGGCGAGACTGATGACATCATACACGAACAAGGATATCACTGGTCATAACATCTGGTCATTTATAAACATACCTTCTAAAAGTGTCTTGTGTCATTTTCACGATCTGCAACGTATTGCTGCCAACTGTTTTTTTCAGGATCATAAACATTAGTTGTTGCTAGAAATGTGAAATATGAAAATTCTGCCATTGATTACTAGTTTACCATCTGTATGACCTCCATTTTCAGCCAACACACGAGCCACATGACAGTGCAAAATGGAGCTCATACAGATGTTAAAGTACTTGAGGCTGAGTAATAAATGGTAGAATTGAGATTTTTCTTCGTAGCAACCCTTTAAGTGTTGAAAACTGTCTACTCACCATGATTCACAACAGTATAAGCATATAATAATAAGCTTTCTGGTATGATTTCATTGCAAATGTCAGACACCCTGATACAGATAAGAATAAGTACAGAAAAGTAACAAATCTATGTTTTTAACAGAGATGGTGATATAGAGGCTAGAGTTACAGATTCCAGCTTAAAGGGATACTCCACCCAAAAATGTAAAAACTCTCAAGTCATTCTAAACCCCTACAATACTTTGTTCGATGAACACAAAGAAAGATGAAATTTTTGACATCATTGACCGCCATAGTAGGAAAAGTTTAAATGGTAGTCAAAGGTGCCCTAGAACTGTTTGCTTCCCTAAATTCTTCTAAATATAAAAAACGATGTCAGTTGCTCACATTCTTCTAAATATCTTTCTTTGTGTTCATCAGAACAGATACATTTATACAGGTTTTGACAACTTTAGAGTGAGTAAATGATGATTTTCATTTTTAGGTGAAGTATCCCTTTAAAACTGACATGAGATGGAAGCATAGGCTGCATAAGTCTGTCCTCATCGCTTAGTTGAAAGGCATGTCAAGTCACCCAAAATCAAATCAATAAATAAAATGACATACAAACCAAACTTTGTATTTTCACAATATCAATAAAGTCAGACAGAGCTTTACACTACCCAGTAACTCAGTAAGTTGTGTGTTAAATAGTTACATATAAAAAAGCAAACAAATATTTTACCGTGCTCAATTGGTAGAACATTGTGCACAAGTTCCCAGAGAACACATGTATTGATAGTATCCGAGTCTGCCAAATGTATGTATGTTTGATCAATTCTATGAAATCCATCAGTTTTGAAGTATGTAGTAATTAATAGCCTCCTGGTTATCATTGTGTTTGTTTGTGGAGGATTTGAAGTGTCTTCACTGTTTTCAGATCTGTAATTAAATGCAGCGGAGCCGAGTTTGTAATTATATCCATCGCCTTCAGCAGTCATCACCACGTGCCTTTCTCTCCGCTCACCTCATCGGATGCAAAACTCTTTTGGTTTCAATAAGCATATGTCTTTCGATAAAAGAAGTATGAACCATTACTTCTGATGAGCTAAGACTAAATAAGACCTAAACATGACATTTCCTAAATCACAACTAAAAAGCTCTCCCTATTTTTACTTTATCAAAGGACCTGGCCCTCCCGACTGAGGCTGGTTTCTCCCGAGGTTTGCTTCTGCATCTATTAGATATTAGTTGCAAGAATAAAGTTTCTCGTCATGGATGGGTCCTGAAGAGCCACGCGGGCTCTTGTCCGGGCTGTATTGTTGTATCACTTGATTCAAATGTCATTATTACAATTGGATTATTTTGCAGTTTGCTTTGATATGGTGTCTGACAGGCTGTGAGCATTAAGCATAAGCATTCCTATGGACTTCAATGTTATTTCCATGTGTTTCTATGCCAGCCTGGCTGCATTTATTACTGATCCAAGTCAAACAATCCAACCGCAAGGTCTATATGATATTAGGCTGTAGTCTTTAAGATATTATAATATGTTGAAATGGTTTCACACAGGACAAATATTTTATTTTTATAAATCAATTTGACATTTTGCTGCTCAGCAACTCATAAATATTTTACATTCAAAGTTCAATACTGAACCCGAGAGAGGGGCACCACATTTGATGATACATGGTCTAAACACCATTAATAAATAAGGAGCGAGGGTTTTCTTCACTGTGTGCTTCACCGGTTAAATCGCCATATTGACAGATTTGTGATTACAAACTGCCCTAACACCAAAAACAGTGATTGGTTGAATATATCAACGAGACGAACGATTGGCTCCCCACCCCGATTCACAATTATAACAAAACAAACTCTTGAGGCGGCGCGAAGAGTGGATTGTGACAGCTGTTTCCTCAGCGCCCGGCGGGGATGTGAGTTCGGAGGGGGCTTTCGGCACGGGGAGAGAAGAGCATGGCTGTCTGTGCTATTAAACCACAATGAAGATGTCAAAGACATCCTTGGAGACATTATGGAAATAAGATTGTTGGATCAGACCTGGGGTTGCCATGGAGAAGACATGCTCGTTGTTTCCTCCTGGGAGGCCGGAGGGAGCGGACCCTCGCTTTCTCCTCTCTCCCTCTTGCATGCGTCTCCGTGTCAGTCAAGCAAGGTCTTTTATTTTGTCGTTATGAGGCCGGGTACACATCAGTCGCCTGGCCGCTTACCTCCATCCACATCATCAACAGACTGAGAGCATCTTCTATGACACATGTTTTTGTTTAATATTGTGAGGTTGGCGTATGAACAGAGCGAATTTGAAAGAATGCAGCTATATGCCGGATCCTATGGATGATGTTCGTTGTTGTTTCTTATAGATCACGACACAATGGGACTAATCTTGACTATCTTTTATTTTTCAGGTCTCAACAGAGGAAGTTGTTACAGAATCAATCATTTCCCTGATGATAATGATTATGACACAGACAGCTCTGAATATCTCTTACGTGAGTGAACTTACATTGTCTTCAGGAAAAAGTCTGCCTTAAGGCCTGTTCACAGTAAGATTGATAACTAAAGATAGCGATTAATACATTTTGTTTATTAAAAAGCTTGTGTGCTGCAGTTTCACCTTTGAAACGGTTGCTAGCCCTTTAAAGTGGAATGTTGTCAATCGTGGATTGGCTGGAAAAAATCACTCTGAAAGTGATCCCAAAAATCTACGTCAGTTCGTGGTTTGATTTGACTAAGACCGCCCAAATGTTTACGCAAGTAAAGTGGGGGTACCTACCAGGACAATTGAAGAGGAACCTGATGTTCCAAATATGGTCAGAGGCGTTACATTTCCGTCACACGCTTGCAGTTTTCGACCAATCACTACGCAATGGTGAACTGGCCAATCATAGCACACCTCACTTTTCAGAGCGAAGAACTTTGTAAAATATCAGCGTGTTTCAGAGAGGCGGAGCAAAGAGGAGATACAAACATGCACGATATGTGGAAAATGCAGCGTTTTTGCACCTTAAATTGTGATTACACGTTGCACTACACATAAAATAAACAATAATATGTTATCAAACAATATTATTAAACAATAATTTAATTATGTAAATTTCGAGGTGCCGGAACAAGACGCTGTGAAGACATAATATTTTCCTAAATACGCACTTATAGACCGTTTCAATGGTATTAAATTAAAGTGTGACGAAATAGTGTATTGACCTGCGTTTAAATGACAAGCATTGAAATGTTTGTTCACTCTATGTCGGTAGCTACAGGCTTTTAAAAACAGATTCCACGTCTCAGTTGACTGGGGATGGGGAGAGGTGTGAATGTCTCGCTTTTTGAAAGAGCAGAGTTTAGAATGACAATTTTTTGCCTGCAGGGTGACAAATAAATGTAAGACGCTGTAACACTGATGAGAAACTAAACTCCAATCATAAACGAAACATCTTTGCCAAAATATGCATTTTATAATCGTAGCTTTTGTTTAAGCTCTTGTTTAAATGACAAACAATGAAATGTTTCCATATCTTCTCAATCAATACAGCACTTTATAAAGTAATAAAGGTAAAAGTCCCTAGTTTACATTTCAATCTAATTTTAAAATATGCAACTTCTCAAAACGAGAAAAAAAAGGGAGATTTCAGCAGGAGGTGGGGGATGATGGGGGTTGTGTGAGCAGTAACAAGTGCAGGCTTCAGATAACTGGAAAGTCTACACTGGCAACATTAATTTCTAAAATCACAATTAAACAACATATTTACGATCATTAATTTAATCCGTCATCAACTATAGCATACATTTAGTTTCCTAAGCTTAAACTGTGGTAGAGATCCCGTTTTAAATGCTGCTTCAGCTTCTGCTCATGCAACTTATTCAAGAACCAAATTATTTCGGCACGTAGCAGTTTGAAAATGTATTTAAAAAAAATGGCTGATGATGCGACAAATATTCACACAGAGAGAAGCCATGATGGCATATATTTCACAACGTGCTTTCATTTGGTAAACTGAATCAATAGTTTCATTTTGAATGTTTTGATATGTTTGGACAGAGCACCCTTTCACGAATGGGGCTTGTCTCTGCGGGAGCCATATTTAAAAGAACTTTGAAAGGCCTGACATTATGAAAAAGCTTACAGCTGAGACATTTCTTGATTTATGATATATGTGAATATTTATAAGTTAATCCTAGGTTAACATCGGAGAAACGGAGCTGTAACGCACACACAATATTATATATCGCAGTAACTTGACTGCTTGGTCGTTAACAAAATAAAATAGTTATTTCCATTATAATTATTATATGAGATTTTAAATGAATTATATGCACACAACAGGTCAGCACAAACATTTGTATTGCCGTTTGAGGAGCAGGATCTGTCAAACGAGGTGAAATTAAGCCCTGGTTATCATCATGCTTGCTGCGAATGGGTCTTTACTATACTTTTTTTGGGTGGCTGAAAATGTATTCATGTGCAGGTATCGTGCGTGCCTCCAGTGTGTTCCCCGTCCTCAGTACCATTCTACTGATGCTGGGGGGTCTGTGTGTCGGGCTGGGCCGTATCTACAGCAAGAGGAACAACATATTATTGAGCGCTGGGATACTGTTCGTGGCAGCTGGTATGTGATCCTTAAGTTCACCACACTTACACACACCACACATCAACATTAGCAAACACCGTTTTTTATACTAAATATAATTGTAAAATAGAACAAAAAACATTGTAATAAATGTTTCTCTTATGAAAATTAAAACAGAAAATGTGGAATTTCACTTCTTTAAATTTAGTAAGTGAGTAGTTTAGCTGTTTGAGCATAAACAACATCTACCATGTCGCAACACTCAAAGTTCACAGAAAAGTTAGAAATGGCTTGTTTGGACTACAGCAAACATTTTCCTGGGTTAGTGACATCATGAATCCCCAAGTTTACATTGACCCTGCCCCTTGAACATGTATAGGGTAATGGGCGGGACATCTCAACACACGCTCTAAGCGATAGACCAATCACAAAATACTGGCTCAGCTTGACAAATCAGAGCATTTTGATAGGAGGGAATTCATAGAAGTGGTTATCTACCAATGCCAGTACAACACAAACATAATCCTGGCCTATTCAAAAATAAAATAAAATGTGTTTTTTGTCCGGCAGGTCTGAGCAACATCATCGGCATAATCGTCTACATCTCTAGCAACGCCGGAGACCCCAGCGACAACCGGGACGAGGACAAGAAGAACCAGTATAACTACGGCTGGTCTTTCTACTTCGGCGCGCTCTCTTTCATCGTGGCCGAGGCCGTGGCCGTTCTGGCCGTCAACATCTACATCGAGAAGAACAAAGAAGTACGTTTCAAAGCGCACAGAGAGTTCATCAAGTCTACCTCTTCTTCTTCTCCGTACGACCGCATGCCCAGTTTCCGCTACCGCAGACGGCACTCGCGCTCCAGCTCTCGTTCCACTGAAGCTTCTCGCGAGGCGTCGCCCGTGGGGCACAAGATGATGACCTCAGTGCCTTTAGGAGAGATTAACATGTACACGTTGACAAGAGATCCCCTCAAATCAGGGACGGACAGCTCGTACAGCCCTGACCACGATTCTGGATTCCTCCAAGTGCACAACTGCTTTTCCAAAGACCTTAATGACGGTATCAACAGGAGAACGACACCTGTATGAGGCTACAATTTGGAGCAGGTAGTGATAGGACCGTTTGATATGGATAGCCAGCTGGGGTAGGTGGCCTGTGACAGATGCCGGAGGAAAGGATTCTCATTGGTGCAGCCAGTCAACAAATGGCATGTCTAGTTGGTGAAGGAGAAGCACTGTGTTAAGAAGAAAATAGTTTTGGGTTGGATTGCTAGTGTATGTTTTGGAGAATGTTGGGAATCTTTGGAGAAGTTGTAAATTCTAAGAGACTCTTTGAGACTAGAAGTGAAGCGAACGGTCTTCGAAACGATATAGCATTAAACTTCATAAAAGTCACTCAATGACTTTGTCGATAAAGATATTTTTCGTTTGTCAGTGCAGTGCCATACTCTTAATGTATACGGATATGAAAATGACTTATTAATTATTTGGTGCTAATGTTGGCTCACTGCTGAGGCCTTCCCATCCAAGTGTGTTTAGCTCAAACCCGAGTTGAATACTGAACGTCTTTGCATGTGTCCTGTTGTTTGTAGCCATAGTCGTCATGGTCATCAGCTTGGCAATGTCAACGGCTCACACTTACTCTAGAGCCACATTCAAACAGCTGCAGAGTTGTGTTTCTCTGTTTGTGTTGCTGTAAATCTACTGTAGGAGTTTTAGTTAAAGGTGCTGTAAGTGATCCTTAAACGTCTCAGAATTACAAGCGCCTTTTGCTTTTTGTTTTGTAGATCAAACAGTTTTGATCTGTTTGTGTCCCATATTTTGGCTGCTCTTATATGTGCAAAGAAAGGTCAAAGTTCACTTTTAGGCTGTTTACAAATTCACACGTTACAGTGATAGCTATCTATAAAAAATCACTTACAGCACCTTTAATTTGTAAATGTTCACTAAGGGATTCACGATTGTTAGTTAACACCCTCCTGAAAAAGACCAGTATGAATTTCCATGTCGGTGTATTCTGGTTTATGCTTGTTGTTGCTGGTCTAGCTGGTTGACCAGCATATTCTGGTGAAACTTGTTGACGGAACACTCTTGGATTTAAATGTGCTTAAAAGGTTCCTCACAGCGATGCAACAGAAGAACCATTTTTGCTTCCACAAAGAAGAATTCAGTCAAAGGTTCCTTTAAGAACCATCTCTTTCTTACTATTGTATAATCTTCAGATGTTAAAGATAGGGATTCCCTTTTTCCCCCTGAAAATCACATGCCAACCCTACTTTACACTAGTTAATGATTCTTTAACTTTTAAACATCTATTTGATGTCTGCCATTTCATCTGCAAGACATCTGGCAGATGCTGTTTGCTCATCTACCCTACATCTCTGAGATGTCAGATGTCATATAGACCTCTAGAAGATGTCTGTGAGATGTTTATGATTTAGAATGATGTACAACAGCTCTTTCTAAGATTTTAACAGATGTTTTAACACAGCAGATGTTTTCCAGATCTCCAGATCTTTAGCAGACATCTTACAGATGTACCTGTGCTATCTGGGGATGCTTTTATTACAGTAGACGATAGTATCACTGTGATGAAATTCATTACAAAAACAGGTCAAAAACACAAGCCATATCAGTGTTATAGTGTCTAAAACAAGTTATACATCTTTTTCAAATATCAACCAATAACAAGAGAGAAATAGAAAGTACAGCTTTACTGATGATTGGTCAGGCGAAACATGAAATATGATAAAACATATTTAACTCCATAGCTACTAGATTTTAGTGAGTGAAAACACGTAATGGTGATGATAAAGCTAAAGATGCCCACTTTACTTGCTGTACAAAGGTGTATTTAACATACAGTACATAGTCAAATACATATGTAACATAATATTCATGGATCAATGTTTAAATGGTAATTTTCACTGCCACATCAATTCGTTATATAACTACCTGTGAGTGTCAGTACAACAATATTGCTAATTCATGTTTTCCCCAGATAGCAAGCAGTGGGATAGCTTATATAGCTTAAAAGACATTTAGAAGCAGCACTCTGTGGCAAGATACGATTGTGTTGCGTTTCATCTTCAACTTCAAATCAAAATAATTGTTCTATTAACTTCATAACTACGACTAGCGGATTACTGTATTTTATTTGTTAAATCAAGAGATGCAACTTAAGCGTAGCTAGCGGACTAAGCTAACTCTTCAACTGTCAGGAATGCAAATGGCAATATAAACGCAGCATAAACGTGTGTTATTAATCCAGTCAAAGGAAAAGATATGCACATTCTTCACGGTGATTTGATGTGCCCGCAATAACACCACCGTGCTTTTTCACTACTGTGGTGTACCGTATTACCAAACACGGCACAAGGCTAATTTACACATTCATTAATACAGTATCTACATAATGTAGGCCTAAAAGTTTTGCTAATAGCAGTAAGAGAATGATCATCATGACAGAAAGATCGTGCTGTGCTGGGTTTTAACTGTGAGCAGAATGAAGCTGAAGAGGTTTAACCAGAAAAAATGATTCATCATTTATCGGCCTATACCGACATGGCCAAAAATGTATTGTGCATCCCTAGTTAAAGGTTCTTTATGGAAACAAAAGGTTCTTCTATGGCATCGGAGAACCTTCTGAAGCACATTTGTTTTAAGAGTCTTGGTTTACGTAAATTGGTATTGGCAACCAAAGTTACCTCTGTAATGAGACATATATACAGTAAGACAGGACTTTTTATCAGTTTTATATCTGAATGGAAACAAACCCTAATGTTAGTTTACAGGCTGTTGTGGAGGCTCCGCCCCTCTTGTTGGAAATCATTGACTGAAACTTAACCCTTGTGTGGCGTTCAGGTGTATGGGATGCACTTTTAATGTTTATTTAAAAAATCATGACATTTCTATTTATTCAAGTTACACGTTTTTACACCTGTATCATACATTTTTAACATAGCATTTTGTTATATTCAAAAATGCGATTAAAGGTCCTGTGTGTAATTTTTAGTGACATCTAGCGGTAAGGTAGTGAATTACAACCAACGGCTCACTCCACCCCTCCCTCCCTTTCGAAGAGCTACGGTGGCTGACACAGGACACATTGTTGTCACATTTTCACTTCTTTGCAGAAGGAGATCACGTATTTATGAAATGCGATGTTTGTAATTGTTTTAAAGTATACATCTGTAAAGAACATTCTACAATGTTTTCTGTTTGTATTGGCTTAAAAGCTGAATAATACTGTGGCTCCGTTAGAGACGCGGACATTGGCTTAGCAGCAAACACATGAAAACCATACACGGGTAAAATGATTTTGGTGAGGTCACATAAACAATAGAAATTTGTGAGTTGTTTATGAATTATTTTCTTTAGCATCATTTGTGCTGGTAAATGATGCACAATTAGAGCATCATCATAAGTATGTTACCTTCAACTGGATAAAAGTCGGTTGGAGACAGATGTGTCTTATTCTGGTGACCGTCGTCCAAGAAATATATGATCACCAACCGTTGGTGGTCTCTTCAGCAGGGCAGATCCATGGTACATCTACAAAATCTCCACGGAACATTGACTCGGATGGTCAACAGTCAGTAGCTAACCAGCCAGTGTTGTTGCCTCCCATTGTGAATCTGTCAAAGGTTGTGTTGTGTAATCTCTGCCGGGGTTTAACCTCTTTTTGGTATTTGTCTGAATGTGGGTTAAATTTAGTCACTCCTTCTCGAACATTTGAGTGACGGCCGTGTTGCGTCTGAATGGACCACCACTGGGGATCTGACAATGTCCACTGATGAAAAGGAGAAATGATGACAAATGTCAGACATCAGGAAATGAACAACCATCAGGCCAGAGGAGCGTCTCAGAGACAGCTGATGAATATCTAGAGGAGAGCAGCGTTATAGACATCAGTGTGGCCGATCCAGCCCTTTAGAAGACCATTCAAAGTGTCTTAGCCTCACCGGAGCCTTACGCCTGGAGTTGACATTATATCCTCATTTGTTTCATATCCGTCCCGTGTCCCAGGTCCTTCGTGGAAAGTCTGTCAGTTTTCCGCCGGTGGTCTCGGAAGACTTTAATATCCGAGCGAGTGGTCAAATGTCACTAAAAGTGTTTCCTCAATTGGAGGAAACAACTCGCTGTATATATCTGGTAGGTGTGTGACTAAATCAAAGCATTTACAGCCACACTTTTTCTTAGTAAAGCCATTATGACCTGAGCTTTCAGCTATGGCTCTCTGTTGAACGGTGTGTTATGGGTTGATGTAAATTTTGCATGTTTTTCTTTAACCCATTGACTTTGTGTGCTTTTAACGGTTTTATTAACAGATGGATCTCGCTGCCAAACATCAAGCACTATGGTAACCTGTAATGTTCTCTCTGTTCATGGAAGGTATTTTGCCATTTTCTTGATTTAATAATGTTGATCTCAGAATTTCTCTGTACCACAGATGATGACATATCGTTGCTAACATAAATAAAGTAAACCGGGGTATGTTGTCTCGCTCATGTATTTGTGATGTGTTATGTGGCTGGAGTGTTTTGTACAAGTGCACTGCAAAAATGGATTTCAAACTCAATTTAAACTTTTTCAGAAAAATTGCTTTGATAAGATCACGTAAACAGCATACATTTGTGTTAAATACAATGTTATTAGTTTAGGGATTATAAATCATAAATTAGTTAAAAGGATTATAAAGAGAAAGAATGCTCCCAATTCATCTTAAGCAGGATTTTGTCTTCTTTTCAGATATCTACATTTGTCAAACAAGGTAGATTTACTTGATATGCAGAAATGTCTAAAAAAAGATCATAGAGAATCAAGAGAAAATATTTTACTTTTTTCTCTGAACCGATTAAAAACGTGGAGTAAGAAAAATGAACTTTAATATGTAACATTTAATAAATAGGTGTGATCATTTTACAAAATTTTCTCTTTGAAGTGAATCTATTGCTATAATGACCACAACCTTCAAGAGATTAAGTTCAATTTCACATGTATAACTACAAGTTTAACGTTTTGATTTGGTTACAAATATTCTGATGGTTGTATTTCAAACATTTGTAGTGTTAAAACACTGAAACAGGAAGTGCTTCCGGACCAGCATTGAACCAGCTTTGTTTACATCGAACCAAGTGGTCTTCACAGGAACGGTTACATATAAGATGGCAATATACACCTTCCAAACGTGTGTTGGAATTTCATTCAGATATTAGGAAAAACTGCTCAACAGATAAGACAGTAAGAGTCCACATTTTAAACCACGTCTTCGAACATTTTTACAATACAGTGACAATCTTAATGTTTTAATACCTAGATGAGGTTTTATTAAAATAAAGAGATTTCCATTCACTTCTGTACAATGAGTGTGTCAGACCTTCCAATGTCATGTATTACTGGGTTGAAAGATTTGTGCAGTGAAGTGATATCTGCTGAAAGGTTGCTTTTTCAACAAAAATATCTACAAACACGAATTGGTTTGAATCTCAAACAAATGTGACTGTTTTGACTTGAACCGAGGTGTAGACCTCCTAGTTACACATCGTTACTGCACTATTTTTATTACAATTTATGAAACTCGTTGTCTAAACTACATCAAACAATGGTTAACGGCGTTCATAGTTATGGAGATTTCATGCTGCTAGTGCTTTTTTAGCAACGAGTGGATCCATTTTCAACAGCCGATAACTCATAGAGGCTTACATTGTAGGAGGGACCTGAGTCATATCTCCGGAACATCACAGAAATCTGAAGGTGGACTCTTTTGACCTGAGCCAGCAAGCGACGATTTACCCATCACTCAGAATACCCTAGCAACCACTCAGAATGCCTTAGCAACCACATGCCAAGGCTTTAGAAAGCACCCACAACACCTTAGCAAGCTATCTTTGCACAGGCAAACACTGCCTAATATTCAGGTAATGTAGAAATGATGAACAGCTTCTTTATCTCACATTGAAAGACCACTGTGGTCTTATTTAAGATTGTAACACCATGGAACACAATGTGAAATCTGTGTTCTTTAGGGTTATTATGGGGCCATCTTTAGCAAGAGTGTCTATGACCTTGGCCATGGCCATGCTCTCTAATGGCCCCTATTAACACCCTGTTTACTCTGTATTAAGAAATTAGTCCATTTGAATGGTCTGATCAGCCGGTTCTGCCACATTACTGCCCATCCAGTCTGTGGCACAGATTGAAAGTAATGTAGGATGGTACAAACCGATTCTGTATGCGACAGATCTATTTTCAGTGACCTTTATGGAGATTGGCCCGAGGGCTCTGGTAATCTAATTTTGCTTGAATACTATTGCCTGTCATTAGGAAACGCATACACCTCCTTCTTCTGCTCTGCATAAAATCTGAGACCAATCACCCTTGTCTTCCCATTTGGACGCTAACGCATTTAAACGAATCCAATTGTTCGCCGTTTATTTTGATTTCAGTGAAGGTAAATGAAACGCTGGTCACAGGGTGAGATTGATTTCACAGTACGGACGTCTTTTGCTCAGCGCAGTGTTCCACAGGACCGGGTGAGCGGTACGTCTTATTGGAGATCAGCTGGTAAGACCCCCAGCTGTGCCTTAAAACAGTGTCAGAGAGAGGGGAAGATGCTGCGGTGCTGATGCTGATTGTTAGCGACTCATCTGACGGATAAGCTGTTGCTTGTGACCCACAAATATCAGCGCCCATGTGATAAAAACTGTACCATAGTAGGGAGCTGATCAAATGAGCATGCACAGGCCAAATAACAGCTGATAAACAAAATTCTTTTAACTATACCCCACGGTTAAATTAGAAAATACACACCAGACAAATGTAGACATACAGTATATTGCTTTTGTGATTTTTATTGCCATTATGTAAGGGACAATGTTCAGGCAGCTGATTGTTATCGCAGAAATAAGCCCAGACAGTGTGATCACGACCCGACGAGAAGCTGAGGGTCCTGTATCACACCAAAGGGGCTTATTTCACGATATCAGCCGGCTGCTTGTACATTATCCCGCTTAGTACAGGGCTACTTGCCCTATGAGAAAAAACTGGATATGAAATGTTAACTTGAAATTTTATAATCAGACCTTTCACGAGAAAATCGGTTTACTTTTGATTTTAAGGGAAGAAACGACATACAATTTGGTTTAATCATTTGTAAATATAATCCAGAATAAAAGCTGGCTCGTAAATAGTGGCCTCATTACATGTAAGTGCTCCCTGTTGTAATAAAAGAATCAGAAAGTGGTGCTCTTCATTTATAAATCTCTGAAAGACTGATGCATGAGGGGTTGTTTGAAACCACAGCGATGTTATTCAGATGCCCATCATCTGAATCTCTGCTGTATCCTAGCTACCATTAGCCTGCGGATGAACCCTCCATCTCAATGAATCTGTGTACATACATTAGAACTAAGATGTAACCAAAAAAGCAGAGCGACTCTTTTGTTAGCTATATATGTTTTTTTGGCGTGTGTCATCTTTTGACACGTGTTTTGTGTTATAACGGAATGCTACAAAAGACTGGGCCAGAGTCCTGAAAAGTGGGCCACAGTGTTTTATAAAAAGCTCAGACTTAGATGATCGGGTTTACGTTACGTTAGCTTTAAAATAGAGTCATTTACACTCACTGGATTGAATTGAGCTGTGTGGATACACACAAAACAATTATAATGGGTACAGCTTCCAGTATGACCTTTGAAGGCCATGGATTTTATTTAACATGAAGCATCACACTACACTCAAAACAAAAAGTTGTTGAACGAACTTAATTCAATTAAGGAAAACTTCTCCACGAAATTGAATTACATTTCTCCAACAAAATCTAATTTGTTTGAAACTACTCTTATAATCTTGTTGTACAAATTAAATTTGACATAAATGCATATTTGACATAAAACCAACATAAAAACCCAATTTTATCGATTAGATTATTTAATGAAAGCACTCAAGAACATATTTCTATATTACATATGTTTAACATTAATTAGACATTACTTCTTTTAACTTCAATAAGAAGATATTGAGTTAATAGAACTCGACAGAAATGCAAATAAAGGATCGTAACCGCCCACGACCGAACCAAAGGCAACTCATTTCAATGGTAACCTTAAAGATAAATGAAAATAAACACTAACAAGTGTTTCTTTTATTTTAATAACACTTATTTTAGAGAATAACTCTCAAAATGCAGTTGAACGCAAAGCATGCTGGGAAATATAAGTCGACTGCCCAATTGTAACTGTTTTATTTAACCTTAAAAAATTGAACAAAGTTTTTGAGTGTACATTGGATTCTGTGATTCACTATAGTCACATATCAAAATACTATACTTTTACTACCTAGTGACCACTTTATAACACTAGTCATGTCAAAAAAACGGAAACAGGAAAGTCTTCTGGACAAGCGTTGTTTACTTCTTCTGAAGTGGTCTATACCCTGTGGTTCCGCCACATTACTGCCTGTATAGATATACTTCCATTTATTATAGAAATTCACATTGGCTTCAGTTAGAATCCATCAGAAAACACAATTTCTATTATGATTTAGAAACAGGATGAATAATAAGATTTGTTAATTACAGTTCGCAATGAAAAGGGAAGCATTTACATGTAAAACTGCAAAGATGAAATTTGGATATCAAGGTGTAGGCACTCACATTCAATGACTGGAGAAAAGTAGATCATCTACTAATAAAAGGAAATTTCCCATGAGCCTTTTGAATCAAGTAGGCACCAGCAGCAGGAAATAATTAAACTGCCTGAGAAAAGCAAAGCACATGATAAATGAATCAAAGTCATCACAATCAAATCATCAGAGAAATAAAATGATATCCAAGCCGTATCGCCTATTAGTGCATCTAGTTTTTCCTCTTAATTTGCTTTCAATTCATAAATTAAAATGCAGAGCCTTTATGTGTTTTGTATTCATGTATTTGTAAAACCATGGTTCATTTTCAGGACTACAAGATGTTGTGCTTGGAGAATAAAATATTGGTACTCGCACTCTGTCTTTAAAAAAAGGTATCAGAGCATCCCTAGTAAAAAGTCATCACAAACCGGTTCTGAAAGCTCCCCAATCCGTGTCCTTGCACCATGTCAAATGTGGTGCTAAATTATTATTTTTCTATTTCAGTGTACCCCAGTGGGAGCGGCAGTTTTAGGATGTTAGTTAATACCCTTTCTCAGTCTACATGGTGAAGGCAGTATTCTAAAGGCACAGCCCACCATACTAAATGTCTTTCTGGGAAGGAGAGAGAGAGAAAACTAGAGCACTATTATCTGGCCTCTTTTTCCAGGCAGAAGCAGAGGTTTGTGGACAGCGAGCTGAAGTGAAGAGACAGCGTGTTTCTGGATGACTTTCCTGTTTCGTGCAGCGAGAAGTAATCTATACCAAAGCGAAAGTTCAAGGGTGCAAGGACACCTTCAAACTGATCTCCAACAGTCACTATGCTGGAGGACAAGAAGATCAAGGTGAAGATCACCTTCCTGGTTATTTTGGTGGGCATCTCGTCCATGTTGGCGGCGGTCGTGACAGACCACTGGGCGGTGCTGAGTCCCAGGGTGGAGCGCCTGAACACCACCTGTGAAGCGGCCCACTTCGGACTCTGGAGGCTGTGTAAGAAGAGCATCTTCATCGTGGAGGCAGATCCTCAGGGCAAAGGCTGTGGCCCTATCAGCCTGCCAGGAGGTAAGGAAGTTCAGTTCAAGCCACCTTCAGCCGTTACTAGACTTTACGCCTAGTGTAGCCCCAAGGCATAGACGTCCACAAGTAGATTTTTGGAAGATCACCTCATTCATCTTACTGTAAGTTTGTAAATGGAAATTGGAATGTAGGAAGTATTTGGTGCGGCACATGAATCAAAGTGAGCCGATATCTCCTCACAGTAACCTACCGTAAAAAGTCATGCTGTTCCTCATTTGGAGATAAATCTTCACAATTTGGATTTGATTTTAACATTTGAATGTTGTTAAGATGCTATTTCAACATAATGAGTCTTTGTCTTTGACTTCCTAAGTAAGGTCAATGGGCACACTGTTAATGAAAAGAACGGGTGTTGATTTGTGATTGTAATATCACAGGGTTGTGTATGGCTGAAATAGATAGGTTAAGGTGATTTATGTGGTTGTGGATTAATGAAATGCAGAGGAACTGTATCTACCTGTGGGAGATGGCGAATAACTTGACTCTTCTTTATCGTACACTTGGGAGGAATCAGCCTCATTTCTCTCCCTTGCCCCAGGTCAGATAGATTTAGAAGACAAGAGATCAAAAAGGTAAATGCAATTTACTAGCAGCTTAATGAAGACCGATCATATCTTTCAGTCTCTTGCATTCCAGACATTTGACCGTCAAATGTGTTGTGGAGAAATACTTACATTCTCAGACTCTTAGGTCATTATTATGATGATGGCTGAGAGGGTTAAGACTCAAATCTCAGACAAATTGAGTTAATGGGTAATTGTATCCTTGGATACAGGCTGTCACCTGTGTGATGTAGGGTTCTGTAAGAAGCAGTATTGTGCAATTCAAAATATTGAGCATTCTGGAAGGGGGTCTTCGAGGACCAGGGTTGAGAAATACTGATCTATGTGGTCCATTTGGCCTGTATTGTATTGTTACAACACAAGTTTTGTTAAGTTAGAGGCTGCCACAATGAGGACTTTTGTAGAAGTCGCTAGTCACCAATATTGGTATAGCCTTTGAAAACGTAAGAAAATACCCAGGATTTTTGTGTGAGACAGTTTACGGCGAGAAAACAAAAACAAAAGAATCCACAGTGCTCTTAGGGTTGTTTTCAGTTTCATACTGTGCTAAAATTCATGAAACATACTGGTCAGACAAACATTTTCAGTCACGGGGTGCAACTCCGAATCGGCTGCCTTGTACCAGACTTAACAAAGTAAATGAAATCTGTCCTTCATCAAACATTTCAAGTGATGTGTTGAAATCTATCACACTTCACAGTTCCAACACTGTTTGCATTTGCTCAAACCATAACCTGCAGCTTTTACTGGAGATCATTGGAGATAAGCAGTTCAGTCAGGATAGTGCATTGCAGTCTTGGCAGACACCTACGGATGCTCCAGCGGGATAATTCGAGTTGGAATGGGTTCGTAAATGTCTGACCCTCGAGGTTCCGCAGACACCTCACGGTGCTCAACCGTCCAAAGGGACCCGGTCTGGCCCGGTTTGGGCTAGCCTAGCATATCAAACCTCATAGCCTGGGGACTAGCTAGATTTGGAAAGCCTCTTGAACTGCAGAAATGAAGTCGTGAGCCAAAACATTAGCACTTAAGCCGTTCTGTTCCTGAGTGCTCAATGATGCTTGGCTTCAGTCCCAGACCTGCGTCTCAGAGAGGGGAAGCTTTGAGTTTTGTTGAGACTCTTCAGGTTCTTCAAGGGAATATAGCGTTTCACACTCATTCAAGACGCAAGTCTGTTAAAATGACTCAAGATCATCCCAGTGGTGTTCATTATGTTAAAATCACAGTTTGGCATTACACCAGCTGAAAGTGATTCTGATACAGGAGTGCCCGATGTAATTGTGAAGGGAATAATTTACCCTCATCTTCTTATTGGGATGGGAATCACCTAACCCTCTGCTGTAGATCTCATTCACGAGTGTGCATGTTTTGAACTTGACGTTGAATATCAACAAATCTACGGTAGATATATTGACCCACATAAGAATGCATTCATTGATAGGAGAAAAGCAGTTTGAACATTCTCCTTTCTTGGAAGTAAGTCATACCTCTTTGAAAACACACAAGGGTGAGGAAATCATGACGGACTCGACATTCTTGGGTTAAGCATTCAATTGATAGCCTTGTAACATCATGGCTTTATCTCAGATTGGTAGCCAAACTCCTGCAGAGGCATATTTGAGTGACCCAAATATGAGCAGCCTTAGCAGGTCAGCGGCGTTAAATGTGTCCTCCTCTCACATTGACCCAGAACCTGATGGTCACTCTGCATGTGGACAAAAGAGGACGGTCTTGATCCACTGCTTCGTGTGTACAGTAAAAAACAACACGGTCACCCAACAGAGTTTGGAAATCTCACTCCAAAGGCAACTGGTCCAGCATACACTCAAAAAAATTATTTGTTCAATTTACTTTCAAGTAATTTGAACAAATAAAACTTTAGTTGTATGAACAAAATAAATGTAATTAATGTTGACAAAACATTTTTGAGTAAATCGAAACCATTCCGATTGTACCAGCAATTTTAAGTTAATTAAACACAATATTTATACTTCTCAATGGTACTTTTTATTGTCATACATTTGCAGAAAGTCTGTATTTAATTTATGTTAGTCAAAACACATTGAGCAAATCAGATGTGCGGCATCTCAGTACTGACATTAGCACAGTAAAAGTTCGTTAAATTATGCAATAGACATAATGGGCTCGCATAAACCTCTCACATCCTAAGCATATGCAGTGGCGGCTACAGACAATTTTGATTGGGGGGCAATGGGGGATCCTGGTCATTTCAAGAGGGGTCTCATGAAAACCAACAAAAAATACTGTGGACATGGCTAATAACTGCATATCAATGCTAGTAAACAAATAAAACAACACAGTATATCAACTACTTTGTTTTTAATTAATTAATCAATTGCAGTTTGCAAACAATATGCTGGAACTTTAATTGCCATAGACACACCCATGACAGAAAACAGATTTACAATCCAAAAGAATGACCCGGGTACGATTTTAGTTGAGCTTGTCTTGGTTTCTCGGCTGGGCCATGGATTAAATCCCCCATTAAATCCTCTCCGCCGTCAGGATTCCCATCATCCGTGCCTGCTGTAGCGCTCGATGAGGCGCCATTTCTTTCCATCTGCTCACCTGTCTCCTCCGCCTCGGGGGCTGCGAGTTGCTCCGGTCCCACCTCCTCATCCTCCAATTCCTCGGTGTCCTCTGTTTCTAATTCTAGGATCAAGCAGTGCTCGCCCTCCACTACAATGGGGATATTTTTTTACTCCTATTTCCGTCTGCTCTCAATTTTCAAATTAGCTTCAAGATATAAAGTGCATAGTAGCTCTTGCGGGCTCGCGACAGCGCCTTGAACGTAACGACAGCAACGTTCATGGGGCGTCGCAGTGATTTTTTTATATTTTTTAATATGTCGAATGAATTATTAATTATTATTGTTCTGCGTAGTTTGAAGAGAACAATTTTTTAATCTTTATCCCGGATATATATATTTCAATATATATGAAATATTTTTTAATCAGGAAGGGGTGGGGGGTCAAATGGGGGTTCAAGGCGTTTTTTGGGAGGGTCTTGAGACCCCCCAAGACACCCCCTGGCGCCACCGGTGAGCATATGTAACACTCTTCAAAACTAAAAAATACAGCAAATTCTTTTAAACCTCAAAGACAAATGAACATTGAGCACAAATAATGTTTCTTTACTGAAAAACACTTAAAATAACACAGAATTTCAAAATGTACTGACTAAATGCAGTCTTACTCAAAGCATGCTGGGAACTGAAAATCCCCCTCAGTTGTGACCTGGGGGTTAGAGCGTTGGGCTTGTGATCAGAAGGTTGCTGGTTCTAATCTCAGTGCCAGCAGGTCATGACTGAAGTGCCCTTGAGCAAGGCACCTTACCCCTGATTGCTCTGCAGTAATGTGTCACTTGTAAGTCGCTTTGGATAAAAGCGTCTGCCAAATGAATAAATGTAAATGTTAAGTTGACCAGTCAAACACTTGTCAAGTAAACTTACGTTAATTCAGTTCCGTGCATTATTTCTGAGTGTAGTGGACTACAATAGGGAGTTTTAATCAAGATCTATTATGACTGCAATCTCACAATCGACCTCCTCCCTGAAATAATTGCTTCCATTAACAAACCAGCAAGGTCATTGATACACCCCAAATCGCTATTTTTGTCTCTTCGTATTGCTCGACAGTGCCGCAGAACTCATTTTGAGCTTTAGGTCCAATCACGCGGAAAAGCAGGTCTGCCTACTGTACACGCCAAACAAGATGCACGACAGGTCTCGCTGCTGATATATGCCGGGTGAAAAAATGACAGATTTGTCAAGAGCGGCCCCTTTATCAGGGTCTGATTCATGATCAGTCCGTCCTTGTATATCGCCTTCAGGCTGATGAAGGACTCTGACAGGCCCGCTGAAGCAAAAAAAGGTGAGGAGGACACGAAAGACGTGACTCTGGAAACATGGAGGCGCGCCAGTGAACCCACCCATGGCCCAAAGGGCCACCAAAACACAATTAAATCAAGCCTTGCATCATCAAGTGAGGGCAGGCAATGCAAACAACAGGCTATTTCTGTCATAACAACTGACCGTGACCCACACGCGTATAAGCCCACACATGGCAGTCAAAGGCTCTCCAAGGCCGTTTGTGAGATGAACTCATCCAAAACAGCTTGCGCTAAGGGCCTGTGATGGGAATAGTAAATCACGGTCTTAAGCAGCACATATCTCCGATGCATCCCATTCTCTAGTTGCTGTCAGTCTGCCTTTAACTAACAAAGCTAAGACCAGCCTGTTGCTAGGTAACCCATACATAGGTCTCCCACCAGCCCCAACCCCGGTGCTCCTCTGTTTTCAAACAGCGTGCTTGCTTTATGAGTTTAATCTTAAGAAGAGGTGTCTACAGTGTGAACTCTTGCGTAACTTTTCCATTCGGTCTGGCAGATAGGGACAAAGGTCTCAGATGGGTGGTCGTTTTGTAACGTCGTGGACGTGTAACCCGAGGAAAGATTTAATTGAAGTGAAGGGCGGACGTTGCAACGCGCGACACAAAGCGTAATTTTGTCATGTTGGTGGAATAGATGAACGAATTTCATAGGCTAATTTGTCTCACTCGCCAACAAACACGCACACAATTTACACACGTATATACTTTATCACAGGGTTTTGTTGTTAATAACAGCAAATAACAGAAATGTAATCACAGGTTTATGCCATCAGGCGTAATTCAGAATTGACGATCCGTCTCATGGACGCACACGAAAGCTTGGCTTGTTGTCGAGTGCCCACGGTCTCTGGAGGAAATGTCAAGCGGGCTCATTGGTAGTTCAGATGCGTGGTATTTACAGACCATGGCGGCACCTGCAACCCTCAGCTACAATCACTGTTTTCATCTCTTTTTGCAGTGAGGAACTGCTCCTACTTCAAACACTTCACGTCAGGGGAGGAGGCCGAAGTTTTTGAAGTAAAGACTCAGAAAGGTAAGGTTTACTCCCTCGAAATCAAGAGGGGAGGGTGCAAAGGGTTTCACTTTAGAGAGGTACTGGGCCGAAAAATATGCTCTGAGATCTGTTTGGAGGAGTAACATGTTCTTATGTTCTAAATAAAAATATATATCATTATGAATTTATGAATTTTGTAAAATTGTATGAAATTATAAAAGGGTGATTCTAGATTCTAGAATGTAAAATCCAGTTATTTTGTTAATTACTCTTAAATGTTTTTTGAGATAGTGTCTCATTCTGAGATAGTGTCTCATCCTCCTGATCTCTCGTAGTGGAATCTGGCAACCACATTGAGCTATTGGCCTTTGAGCAGACAGCGTCTTGGCTATTTCATGCTCCAGTTCGACATTGAGTTATAAGAAATAAACCTTTATCTGAATATGATAAAGTGGAGAATGCAATGAGACATGAAGCCTTGCTGGAACGCTTGGTGGTAAACCGTTTCCAGCGTCATGCTCGCATGCTAAAATGTCAATGGTCGTCCACAGTAGGCCATTGATCTGTCTTTATTACTAATGAATGACTTGATAAATGCAGCGTTAGTCTGGAGGTCAGACTGATTTAACAGATTATCTGAATTAACAGCGCTGATGAAGTCATTCTCAGCGGATTTTGCTTGATTCTGAAAACATGCATCTGCAGGTCAGATAAAACATTTTCAAGAAACTGTTTTTGAAACTATAAACAATTCAAACCATCACAGGAATGTCAATGGATTATGGTAATAATGGGAATTGTGTTGCTTTTAATAGAAGCTAAAGGTCTCTGATGGTCTCCAGAGGTAACTTAATGGGTTTCAATGGTGGGATGTTATCTGGCAGATAGGATCCAATGTTTGGTAAACAGCAGATGGTCCAGATGGAAACATTCATATTTCTTATTTTCTTGTTCATCAGGGTTTAAAGCCTAGTTGACAAAGGATGAAAGTTAAAGAAAACCTGATAAAAACAGTTGGCATGTGTTAAAGCATTTGTGTTCAATCAAACAGATTTTTTTACAGTGGGACCACAGTCAACTGACAATAAATGTGGATTGTGCTGGTATCCCCCCAAAAAAGTCTTAACTCATCGGAGCCCTTAACTATTACTTGTAAGTTATTAGTTGGTGTTCTGTTCTTTTTAGTATAGCTCGTGAACTATGAAACCTTGGTACAATGCCGCAGTATCAGTCTTAGCAAATCAGCATAGTTATACTGTCATGGGCTTTCAGTCAACGTGAGTCTTGAAGGGGGGATTTCTCTCCAGATAGTCCATGGGCCCGTCTAAAAATGTCCAGCAAAAAAATATGTTCAAATAAATCAAATCTATTTATGCATGCAATGAACTACGAGTATATAACTAGAGAAATGGTCGCCCAACCAATATCTGAATGCCTTAAAATAATCTGCCCTGATGGACATAAGCCCTCTTAAAAAGTAAGTACATTTGATATATTTATAAAATTTCATTTGATGATTGTTGGATATTATTATTATAAGCAGGTGCCACAGAACTATTTGTTTTAGATTTAATCAGATGTGTCGTTCACATTAATGTACTATTTAATTATGACTGCATTTATACCCGATATATATTTTAAAGCATTAATAACCCCAAAGGGCTTTAAATGGTATAATAAGACTCAAAAGTGCATAAGTGCATAAACATTTCGAATTCGTAAAACTATTGACAACTTCAGTGAACAATGCTGGTCCAACGCTGGTTCACTGGTTCAGTTTATCACGGCACAAACATTTGAACAAAACACAACCAATAAAACATTTATAACCGATTTAGAAAGTCAAACGAATATATTTTATTACACGACATGACTTAATGTATGAAAGGTCGAAAAAATACTAAATGAAAATGAATCTGGAACAGTGCTTGGACCTGTGTTTGCATCTTGAGAATTTGGCTCCATGGTTTATATAGGAGTGGTCTTTGTTGTGTGTTTCTCCTCCGTCAGAGTACAACATCTCAGCTGCTGCTATAGCCATCTTCAGTCTGGCCTTCATGACTCTGGGCAGTCTGTGCCTCTTGGGGGCTTTTGGGAAGAGCAGAGACTACCTGCTGAGACCAGCTGGCATGTTCTTCGCTTTTGCAGGTAAGCCCCACATATAACCGACGATTAAGTCTCGTGTGTGTAAAATGCATATACAGTTGTTTGGTTTAAAGACCCTATGAAGTGAAATATTTATATTTATACTTGTTCAAGGACATACAGGCGGTGTATTTTAACGCAGGCGTATCGATAGTCTGGAAAGCCCAGACGTCAACCACAAAACCACCATATTTTCTCTCCGTTTGACCTCTGTGACCTTCTTCACCCTCACAGGCCTGTGCATCGTCATCTCCGTGGAGGTCATGAGGCAGTCGGTCAAGCGCATGATCGACAGCGATGAGACCATATGGATCGAGTACTACTACTCGTGGTCGTTCTCCTGCGCCTGCGCAGCCTTCACTCTCCTCTTCCTGAGCGGAATCAGCCTGCTCATCATCTCCATGCCGCACATGCCCAGAAACCCCTGGGAGACCTGCATGGATGCAGAGCCGGAGCCCATAGACTAGTACACTGCGAATGGAGACGAGGTGCATTGATAGAAGATGATGATGATGACGATTATAGAGATGCATTGATACAGCATTGACAATGACGTCCAAGTACCTAAGTTACATTTAAAGTATCTATAACACAATTTTCTATGTTTTGCAGTATTGTGCATTTGTGCTTAAGAAGAATAGATGACGGCTTAGAATGTACATTGACTTTATAATATAAAATATACAGCGTGTTATTTCTGAAAAAGGTATGCTAGGGCACATTTTTTATTGGGAGTAAAAATTATTTATACTTCTTTCTAAATACTTATTTCAAAGAGCATTATTTATCAACAAATATATATGATATTTAATATATTGAAGTTATTCCCCAACTGTCAATAGCCCACTGTATATATATATATATATATATATATGGGAAAAATATATTAGTTCAAAAGTACATGACCCACACATTTCATTATTATGAGTTACTAATGTGAAATTAACAGTATTAGTAGTAAGGTATTTTAAAGCATGTAATCTGAATGGTTTCAATTACTTTCCTCTGCACTTATAAAACACTTAAAGACCCTCTAAGAACAATTTCCTCCTTACAGGGAACAGGACTTAAAGTCAATGCCCTTTCATTTACATCACAGCCAAACTAAATCGCGTTTTTTCAGAGGAAAATGCTTTATTGGAAAAGAAATGAAAGTATTTTATTGAAATATTTATTTCTTACCATTTAGGGGGAGACTGCTATTGCTATAAAATCAATGTATTGTACAGCATAGCTGTAGACATTCCTGCAAAGATCAATATGTAGATTTGGTCCAATTTAAATGCATATACAGTATTTGCTAATAGTTTATAGCTATTATAGTGCTCCTAAATATAAAGTTCAAATCAGATACGGACTGAAAGCCACAAAACAGCAGTTTTGATTTTATGAGGTCTGTAGATTGACATCAGTGTATTCAATAAGCAGCTTCAAAATGGTTTTGCCTCTTGTTTTGTCAGAGAATTTGTACTCTCTGTTGTTTTGCCCTGTGCACCAGAATTGTGGACTGTGACATGAGGACATTTTTAATGCTTTTGTATTGTTACATACATTTGAACAAATTAAAATGCATAATGTTTCGCCGAAAACTAAGAATGAGAAATAAGAGGTTATTATTTAAACGATGGTAAAGTTCAACATTGCGACTGATGAATGTTGCGGTTGTGTACAGATGAAGCGGTGTTCACATGTAAATAAATTGCGGTGTTACAACAGCGATACAGTTTAAAGCATCACCAACATCTCTCATCAGATATTCCTTGTGGGGGCTTAACTCATTTACTAAGAAATGAAGCAATAGCATCTCACCCTAGTCACAAACAAACACACGCTCAAGCTTGAAAAGACGACATTGCTTTGGATTCTTCATCCATGTGTTTTGTGCAAATCAAATATCTGCAAATTCATCCGTCTTTGTAAACATACAAAATATCCGTGTGGCCCGTTTGACCTGAAATAAAACATTCTAGGTTTTGAGCTTCTGTCAGTAGAGGAATAAGGCAAACGCACTCTTGATCTCATGTATTCATTTATTCATATGTACAGGGCTGAGAAAAGTCTGTCTACATCTATACAACTTTTTATAATATTTTTGATCCGAGTCGATTCACCACTCAGCTGCAAGCACAAGAAAACACACCAATAATAATCAAGAACTAAACATCATAAAAAAATGCCAGCTGGGAAAAATCACTTCAACAGGTTTCACTTCTGGGAGTGGATGCAAAGAGAGCAGACGGAATTACAGGAGAGACGGGCAGCTCAGTGGTCAACCAATTCATGGTGTTTTTAAAAATCTTTTTCTCATAAATCTTTTTTGTTATCGATTTTTTCCCAAAATGTTTAGGTATTCATGATATATTTATATTTATGTATATATATATATATATATATATATTTACATATATATATATATATATATGCTGATTCGGTTTGTAAAATCACAGATGCCAAACTGTAAAAGAACCAACTAGTACTAAAGCGAGTAAAAAATCATAAAACGCAAATTGTCTAACTATTCCACAAAATCAAAAGTTTTTATTTTCGTTTTTGGATCGTTATTCTATTTTTTTTTCAATCGTTTTCTTTTTATCAGGTGTATATAGTTCATATATATTGACTTATTTAAAATACGTGTAATAGCCATTGCTACTATTTGAACTGCCTATGCTAAGTTCCTGTAACAGAGAGATGGGGTCGCTGTTCTTCTTGACCTGCTCGGGCACGGGGCGGGGCTTCGGAGGGGCTCGGAGGGCGCTGGCGTAGGACATGGTCGGGGGCTTGGAGTTGCCTGGCCTCTGCGGGCCCCCGGGGCTGGTGTTGCCCCCTCCTGGATCCGGCGGGGTTTGTTTGCTGGGCATGAGGGGTGGGAACTGTCCGTGGTGCTGGAGGGCTGTGGCGCTAGCGGGGTGAGGTGACTGCGGAAGACGCTCTGGCTTGATGTGTTCATCTGCGATCGCCTTTGAAACTGAGGGACAAGAAGAAGAATATGTAAACAACATATGTTAACAAAGCATTTGGTCGCACATTTCTTTCTGTTTTATAATTTATTTAATGTATAATTAAGCTCAAAATAAAAGGCTTTTTTATGTTTGATTCTTGGTATATAGTAAACTTAATCACTCAGGTTTAGTTAGGGTTAGGTCCACCAGACCTTTGAAAAAAAATGATGATCTATGAAAAGATCACGACAAACAAACGACATTAAACCCCACTGATTAATTGACTTGCGTTGTATAAACAAAATCACGAGGACATTTCTCAAAATGTCTTATTTTGTGTCCCACAGAACAGGTTTTGAATGACATAAGGATGACGTTTTTTTGCATGAACTGTCCCTTAAACACCTAAAAAGACGCACCTAAAACGTCCCTGTGCGGGACGAGGTGGCTTGCTCCGTTACATGGAATGTTGTGGAGAGGAGCGGAGCCCGGACCGCTGTTGCCTAGCCATAAGTCTGCTGTGGGGTATCTGTAGGAGGGTGTGGGGTGGTCCTGAGGATCCAGGCTATCCGGATACGGCTGGGGGGAGCTGGAGGAGATCCTTCTCTGGTACAGAGGCCGCCCGGGACCCCGTGGTTCAAACTGAGAGACGGTGAAAGAGACAGAATGAAAATAGAAAGTTCACAAATTTAAAGCAGTTACTAGTTTTATGTCAAAACAAGCTTCACATTTCTGCTCTTGACTAACACTGGTCAACACTTGACTAGTGTATTTGCATGTTTACACAAAATAAGCTATTACACACTGAAAACGTCTGTAGGTCCATCCTTTAAATAACATAACATAAAAAACAACTAGTCTAAACCTGCAGGAACCAACGAGATTCAAATACCGTATTTAAATACAGTGTGCCGGTCGTTTGTTTCCATGGAAACATAAGCCATTGATCGCTTAATAAGATTAAAATATGGGATGCCATCAGGGTTTTTTTTAGATCTGGGCGAATCATCCCTTCAATCTAACTTTATGCAAATGAGCAGTGATCTAATTTGACGTCAACCAACGGGAGCGCAGTTGAGTTGTGACACTCGCATAGATGTCCGTTCAAGAATTGAATGCGGAAGTAACTCGTGTGCAATGAAGGGCGCATTAGGTCCAAACATTGCATTGACGCCCATTCTTTTCACTGTTTCCCAAACACATTCGCAGGTAAACAAAATATTGTTTTCCTAAATAAAATGGCTTTTCTGTGTGTTGTATGTGTGTTTGAATGGTTTTCTATAAAGGCTTCTCATTAAATAAAATGTTATCTACCCTCTCCTGTATAAATGATATAATAAAATCTCTTACTGACTGAAATTGTTTGTCTTTTTCATTTTTCAGCGTTCTTTGTGGTGCATTTACTTGTGCATTTTTATGTTAATGTAATGCACATTGGGCATTCATCCTGGTCAAATTAAACAAACAAAAGAGAGAAAAAAGAAGATCATCAAAGTGTGTCGCAACTCTGTTTTTCAACGGCTTTTGGTAAAACCTGGATCTTTCTGAACCCCTCACCTCTTCTACACTGTGCAGGTTGCTCTGCGGAGCCTGGAGCTGTTGTTTCTGCTGCTGGTGTTGGACCTGCGTGAGCGGTCCCTGCTCCTGTCTGTGTGCCATCGACTGCAAACCGAAGGGCAAGCCGTGGCCCAGCACGTGGCTCTGGGGCAGACCGGGGTGAGGCCAGTGGGCCTCCTGTAGGAGATACTTCACCGGAAGAGGACCCGCCGTGTGCTCGGGTGGAATAGAGAAGGACGCCTGGTTGAAGGCCTGGTGCTGTTGGAAGGGCTGGCCGCCCATGGGCAGCTCTCGGCTGGTGTCGGGGTATGAGGGCGGAACTGAGAAGGGGCTGTGCTTGGGAGCGTTGGATGAGGAGGGTGAGGGCAGGTCCCCGGGGCTTCGGGGCTGGACTTGACGATACTGAAGGAGACGAGACTGTGGAGGGGGCATGTCGGCCGGCTCGCGCTGCTCGTACTGCTCCTGGGGGAGCATCTCGCGCAACAGACCAGGATATCTGGAGAGAGAAAGAGAATTGATCACAGATGAATAAAAAAATCATTAGCATATTAGTCTATGACTGACACCAGCGATGCCTTTTATTTAGAGAGACATAGTGAAATATCAGAGTTAAAGGGTCTCTTTTCACCTGGGCATGGCAGGTCTTTGCTCTTCTTCTGCAGATGGTCCCAGGCCCCAGCTGGCTCGGAGGAGCTGCTGGGGGAGCCGCACACCCGGCTGGCCGAGATGAGCCAACTGCTGGGGCAGAGGGAACGGAGGGACTCCAGGCTGCATGAAGGACGTGTGTTCACCCCACTGGCCCACACGAGCATGATGCTGATGCTGGCTCAGAGCATCCAGACCAGAGGATACCTGACCATCTGTGTAAAAAACGCAACTTGTTTCGAAAATGCTGAGACCTATGAGTACTTTAATGGACGGACACATTTGCATGGACGAAGGCATTTCATTGACTACGTTTACATGCAACCTCATAATGCGAATCTAATAGGATCTTGGCTCTTGTAATCATTTGATCGAAATAATGGAAGTCACACGTGTGGTCTGCGGCAGTTTTAATCGCAATAAGGCACCATGAGTCTTTACACCTTAAACGTGTCCATGCTGCTCTGACCAAGTGCACGTGCTTCTTTTAGGCATCTTAACACAACTTGCTGTCAGCGGTCTCTGCTCCTTATTTTGATACAGAAACGCGGTAACAGAGTACATCACCGTTGCAGAGGCATTTTCCTCAAGGCGCCGAATAACCATATTATACGTCCACATAACTTGTTTTGCTTTTGACCTGAAATCTGTAATAAAACAAAAACCAATAACGCACACCTACGGTATTGGAGATCACAGTCCGTGCGGTGTATTATAGGAAACAATCAGAATGACACAACATTCACGGAAGTCATTACTCGGATTACTGGAATGAATCGCATCATTGGTACGCGTGTAAACATGGTCAATGGTCTGGAACAAGGATTAAACCTTAACGCCAATATCAAAACTTGCCAGTCCGGCGCGTTACAGCTGTTGGAGATGATTCATTGCATCACAGCAGACATGTTTGTACATACCCAGAGTATCACCCAGCAGAGTGTCTAAACTCTCCTCTCCGAAGCTGTTGAGACGCAGGGGCTGCTGGTGCGTCTGTGGAGGAAGACCTCTCACCACACCCTTCAGATCCTCAGACACACCTCCTGGAACGGCTCCCATCGAGCCCTCGCCTTTCAAACCCTCCAGGACCGGTGACTGAAGTCCACGGTGTGCCATCGGAGGTCCGCTGAAGAACGAAGGGGGGAAAGAGGAGGCCTGGGGATGGATGGGGGTCTGCATACGGAGAGGGGGTCTGGAAAGTCCGTACTGCTGTGGGAACTGGTTGTTTGAGTGGTGAGGGGGGAAAGCGGGATGCGGGGGCCCCAGGTGGAAATTTAGGGCCCTCTGGGTCTGTGTGTCTTTGCGCATGAGACGGCTGGCAGGGAAGCCCACGCTGGACTGGGGCTCGGGACTCTTGTTCTGCGCCGACTCCGGGTCTCCCTGAGGAGAGCAAAGAGTCTGATCACTACTGACACACAACACTAATCGAGAGTGTGAAGGAGCGAGATGTTCTGAGCATTTAAAGATGGATGGTCAACGTGACAAGGTGCACGGTGAATTCTCCTCTGATTTATTTAAGATTAAACAAGGAACGACAAAACATACAGATAA
This sequence comes from Barbatula barbatula, assembly GCF_947034865.1. Lineage (NCBI taxonomy): Eukaryota > Metazoa > Chordata > Actinopteri > Cypriniformes > Nemacheilidae > Barbatula > Barbatula barbatula. The sequence goes on along the minus strand of NC_136769.1, from coordinate 22,587,857 downwards.
ATGGATCTGGAATCAGACAGATAGATGGTACCTGTTTTCCTTTCAGCTCAGGGGCTTTCCTCTCGGGCGTCAGCAGCCTGCAATGCTCCGCTTTTCCATTAATATCGGCTTTCCCTGAAGAAAAACAGAAAATCAGAACATCCAAAAGTAGAGCGGCACCCACAGCTCTAGGTGACAAACCCAAACCACGTTCACCGGGTTAAAAAACTTGTGAAGCAAACTTTTTCAAACGAACAAGGGAAATTAGCCAAAGAACAACTGTCAAACAGACAGACACTGATGTGAGCGGTACCGTTGCCGCCGGGCTCTTGTAGAAGCTCTTTATCAGCGTTGGTCTGCTGGTTTAGGCCCAGAGGAGACGGATGACTGAATCCATACAGCACCGGTGAGGTTCGGTTGGCTGCTGGTCGCAGTCCGCAGTACGCAGTCATGGCAGCCTGGTGACTCATGATGCGAGGATCCATAGCAAAGCGACTCTGATAGCCGGGCCACGGCAACTGGAGAGGATGATGGTCAAACAAAACTACAGTTTATTCAATGAAATGCTTTTAGTAGGATTTATGAAATCACATCAAAAGGCATCGATGTCTTTAAGTAAACGTGTGGTCTGTTTAACAACTTACAGGAAGCTGTCCAGAACTTACAGGAAGAGGCATGGGCATGACCACATTGCCCCCGTACACGGCAGGCACATATAGGATACTGGCTCCAGGGTCGATTCTCTGGACAGGGCTGGGGGATTTTCCCGAGGTGGGAGCTCCGGCCCCTGGTGGGGTGAATGCCTGAATGGGGTTTCCCATCAACACAGCAGCACTGGGCTGAACTGAAGGTAAAGAGAAGATGGAAATAATAAAATACAATGAGTTTTAGTTTTTCATTTAGCAATTATAATAATAATAGTATTTCGATGAATATCTGGTGACATCATTGGCTTTCATTGTACGGTCACAAAACCACTGAGACATTTCTCTTCTTTTGTGTTTCACAGATGAATGAGTCATATACAGGTTTACAACACGAGAGACAGATTCGAACCTTTTGAATGGCAAACGGTTGGGTTGCACTTTATTTTGCAGTACCTGCACCTATAGTGAACTAACCTAAGAAAGTACTGGGAAGTATAAGGTAACTACAAGGTATAGGTCCAAGGTCACTACCTAGATATTTACTGTAATAACTACACAGTGTGTACATGGGAAATAGTACTGTACAATAAAGATGTACCGTTGCTTTGCTCAATATAAGAATAATTGTAATGCATTTCTTTTGTCAAAGCAAGCATGTTATTCTAGATGAAGTACAATTATTTGTATTGTGCAAATAAAGCACTTCTCAGACCCATTTTTACACAACACTTCACAACCAGGTTCTACATTACAATAGTATATGGACTCAGATCCTGCACTTGACGCTCGAGTGTGGAACTCTTCACCCTAACAAGGCCCAATCTGTACCCAGTAACAGGGTCAACCCCGCTTCAGATTGAACCACTGTTGTAAGAGCCTAACTCACACAACAAACACCTCTGAAACGTCCTCATGTGCAGTACAGCACGCACACACACCTGGCTCAAGTCATCTGGCCGGACACACAGGGCAATCCAAGCAAGTCATTCAGAGAGAATTGGCACTGCTGCCGCACATTATAGGAGAGAGTGCGTTTTGATTGGTCAGAGAAGTGAGACTGGAAGGAAGCTAGATACACTTCAGTGATCTCATCTCTCTCTCTCTCTCTCTTCACACCCTGTGGCGCTTTTCTTTCGCCGATGACATCCAGTCAAGCAGTGCTTTACAAACTAATGCCCTCGATTCATCCTGACAGCCCCGTCATATCACACCAATAATATCCCCAAAGTGTCCCATCAGAGGTCGAAGGCATAAAAAATGTGCCGCCGATATTGTGAGTTATGTTTTTTTTATGTATTGCGATTTCAAATAGCAATGTTTTACTCATCTGTTGTTAGTCGTGGCAGGTCACAAGGTGTGGATGTTGTGCGCCAGCTTCTATTGCCTTTAATCTATGGCCTTATCCAAAATTAAGGCATTTATAACCAAGACAAACATTTCATGTGGATTAGCTGCACAACGGTCAACCGACCATTTAATATCCTGTTGTGCTCTATAACATGCTGTGGTGTGAGAGGGGGGAATGACAAAATATAGATTTTTTGCCTAAACTGTTCCTTCGAGGTATCGTGACAGTAGCACCTCAAAGCTACAAAACACAACATGGCAGCAGACGTGCGTTATAAGAAAGTGCCTGACGAATGTGTGAAAATGTTCAGGCCTTCAAGAGGAAGAGGTCAAAGAAAGAGTCTTACCAAAGCCTTCAGGGGGGAACGGCTCCGTGTGATTGGCCAGCTGTCCTTTCGCCTGCGGAGGAGAGGAAGAGAAAGGTTGAGTGAATCAGTGCTGGAGGATGAAGGCGTTTGTATCATAAACATCTAGGCCCGGTTTCACAGACACGGCTTAGTTTAAGCCAGGGCTTAAGCCAGTTTATAAAAATGCCTTAGAAGAATACAAGAACACTTTTTTTTTTAAAGATATTTCAGAGCAAGTTATATCCAGTTATTACATATATCCAATATTCAGTTGGAATACTTGATTCTGATTGGCCAGTCGCGACATTTGCAGGTTTGTTATTCTCAGATAACCGCTCAAAACTAATAACACACGGTAACCTGGAGACTGCAAATCATTTTGACATATTTATATTTCATTTGTAAAAACAAACCGGTCTTTCAATAACATATATGAAATTATATTTACAAATGATTAAACCAAAATAACGATTTTTTATTCACGTCTCGTGTCCATTTTTTCTCTCGCCGTATAATAAGCGGGATAATGTACAAGCAGCCGGCTGATATCGCGAAATAAGCCCCTTCAGTGTGATACAATACCCTCTGCTTCAGGTTGCGAACTGATAATGTACATTGTCCCTCACATCATTTTAGTATGGGACTAGCCGTAAGCCATGTCTGTGAAAACAGGCCCCAGTTTCCTAACAATAGCCGGGGGTTTAAGGGGTCGTGCTTTCTTCGTTGCATGAATGTTGCTGTGAGGCGGCACTGATTTGTCAAAACAGTTACATCCCTTGACTCCCGCATGGTCAGGCAGAACTCATCCGTGATGTTCTTGATACGCGGGTGGAGGGGTGTTGGGTCCACGCGGGTGGAGCGTGAGACAAATTAGAGCAGAGGGTCGGTTAAGAAAATCGCGGCAATAACTGGAAAAATGCATATAGGTGGAACGCGTTCACGCTCTCTCAGCCTGAAACGCATCTTGCACGTGCAAAGAAAATCCTGCTTGTATTTGCTTGCCAAAAACTTCCAAAATCAGAGCGCATTGATGCCATCGACTGGGACTTCGCCCCTTTTCAAAACAGATCAATGTGGTTTGAGTGCTTTAAAGAATGGCACACACACGGCGATTCAGCGAAACCCACTCCCAACTGCGTATAATCGCGCTTGCCGTTTCAATAGCGTGTGATGAGCGTCGTTCCGTTCAATGCCTTTGAAATTACACGTGCAGAAAATGGTGAAGCACCTGTCGAGATACTGACGACACCGATGTCTGTAATCATGCACGAGAGATGACCATAACATAACGCCTATTGTGTGGAGTTTCTCCTACATGTGTAGGACAAAAGCTGGTTCAAGACTGCGGTTAACACCGTTTCTCTCAGTGTACAGCATTACTCACACATCTATTCAGGATTTTTAGTCCTAAAAGTAGGCCGTCACCATGGCAATGCTGAGCTAATCCTCGCATCACATAACCTCAAACAGAAAAGGTGGCTTTTCGTCATGCCCTTCAGAAGAAATCACATCGATGCTCTATGCTCTTCTACACTTTCTGTAAACGCCCATGACATCAATACGTTATTAACGTTTCTTTGTATGACTACGCATTATTTTATATACAAAGCCTGAAAAACGCATCCGTTTCATAACTTATCTTTACAAACTTTTTGGGAGCATAACATTTCACTTTGCATTGCAACATTAGTCACATTTCGACCAAAATGTAAAACTGTAATGTGTTTATTATTTAGATTTGTTATTAAAGTTGATCAATTATAATACAAAATCATTTATTAATAAATGATTTAGTTTGTTCTACGGCCAATGCTGACGTATTTTACCGTAATTAAAACAATTCATTAGAATTGATTTAGCAAAACAGAATTTTATATCCATTTGATTTGAGTTATCACGACGTATTTTCTACAGAATCTGCGAGTCAGACAGCCGGTTCCTATTTATAATTTCGAGGAGATATCTTTCAGATAAACAAAAATATCACAAGTAAAAAGCTAGTCTCTTCACTCGTCTATTTTGACATGTCTACCTTTCTCCCTTTAGGACTGATGATTTATTGGCGTACTATTTGTTTTAGGATGCGAGACCTTCCTAGCGTTTAGACGGACACTCTCTGCCGCTTCGGAGAATCAAACCCTTTTATTAATGTCAGAGAGACATCATGAGCACGTCACATCAAACCCGCTACGTCCTCGGCAGAGGCTCGAGAGATGAACGGAGTGATAAAACTGGCATGTCTGGAGCGCCGAGAATATCTTTCTATTGTGAGGAGGCCTAAAGGTGCATTTAAAAGATCTACCGGCCAAATGAAAGTCAAAACAGCTACATTGGTACATATCTCCATTTGGTACTGTAGGCCAACTGAGAAACAGAGGGAAGAACAGGTGGGAGGCTCTTACCTTCGGTGGGGAGTGCTGGTGCTTGCCGGGACCCTGTAGATGGTGCGAGCGCAGGGCGCGGGGGATGAACTCGGGGGCCAGTGGGTTGAGCACATAGGTCTTCTTCAGCTCCAGGGCCTCCAGCTGGATCTTAATCTGTTCAAAAGTGATGCCGTGTAGACTGTGGTTCTCATGACATATGGAGATGAAGGTCTCCCAGAACTTTCTGTAATGGACCGAAGAGATGCACAGATTTAGAGCGCAGTCAGTGTTACATCATTTAACACAATCCGCTACATGCGGTTTCAATATAAATAGAAAAAAAATGGATTTCCCCCCCATCAACAGTGCTTGCAAGGAACTAGTACTGTATTGCAATTCCTCCAGTTGTGGACACTACGAAATTTTGATTTTTACAGCATCTGAAAGATAAATAAATAATCGTTGGAATGATAAATGGCTTATTAGGATAGGACAATGTTTGGTCGAGATACAACTATTTAAGAATCTGAGGGTGCAAAAAAGGCAATATTGAGAAAATCGCCTTTGAAGTTATTAATCATAGGCGCTGTATTTGGCCACTGCTGAGAGGAAATAGGTTTGTTTTAACGCGCTCTATTGGCGTGCCACTGTAATGAAGTTGTGAAGAGCAGATGAACACGAAATCTGAAATTCTAAGCTTTACATTGATACCAAACTTGAGGGGGTAATTCTCAAAGAGCGGGCAGCAGCGAGCGAAGTTCAAAGCGAAGGTGGGTCAAAGATGTCCCCATCAAAAGAAATGTACAAAAGCAATTTAATGTCCATAGAAAGCACATGAAATGCAAGTAAAATGTTTACTTTACGGTTTCAACTTGCAAAGTTGATCAAAGTTTTTGGAGAATAAAATCTCAAAACATGACATCATGCGTAAATGTTATGAGAAGCACGCTAGCCCGACAGAATTGAAACTATGCCGGCTAAAGACCTAACAATTTGGTTTAAAGACAAAAGAAACTTACCAAGCTAAATGTGCATGCAGTGTTAGGCCATGTTCACACTTAACTTTTTTGACAGGAAAAAGTAGACAAATCGCTTTTTGCAGCTTTGATTACAAATAGCAGCTGAACGCCATGACTTCTGAGGCAGCGTCTGTACACGAAGGCAACCGAGAGAAACAGATAGACAGCGTAACGGAAGTCTATTTGATTTATAAACAGAGAGCGTCTTTGCAAGGACTAATCACATCTTTGAAACTACAATACTCCTTTCTCGCTAGAAATGCAATCAGAAGTTGTTGAATGTGAACATTAAACTTCCATTTAAACAAAACTATGCTCCATTTTATATGGCTTGAGCCTTCTCGACCAATCACCTTTCTAGCAAGTTATGGAAACGACAGGTCTCTGTCATTGGTTAACTGTCAAAAAGGAGCTTTTTCAGATATTTCTTGAAGAAATCAGAACAGAAGTGGTAAATATTATTTAGAACCTAAACTAAACTAAATTGTTGTCTTAAGCTTGTTGCGGTTAATTACTAAAGGTAAAGTTATTCACCCAATTGTCAACCTGTTTGACTTATTTTCTTCTGCAGAAAACTAAATATATTTTATAGTGACCCTGCAACGTGTTTCATGCATTCTGACTCCTTAACAATGTTATACGTGTTGTCTTCTCATGCTTTACATGGTCAACGAGTTGGATGTATGACGTAGTATTACTGTGCTCGATACACTCCCCCAGTGTACAGACAGGTTTCTTTAACATGACACATCGTTACGCAACAATTACGCAAAAAGGTAAATATCTATGTATGTTTAAGTATCATATATATATTATATATATATATATATATATATATATATATATAAACTATCCCTTTAAGCCACCAAAATTGTTCCTGGAAATAAACGAAAACTAAACTAAAACCAGAATAAATAATTAAATGAACGAATAATTAAATTGAACATTGAAAATTAATAAAATAACAAAAGCACATAAAAATAAACTACATTTGAATGATCATGAATATATAAAGTACAACAAATTAAAAGCTCATTTAAAAGTATTAATAAAACTACATAAAAATGTAAAAATAACTCCTTTATACTGCAATGATAGTGTGTGTTTTTATTCAAGTCAACTAAAAACACAACAGCTGAGCATCTTAACACTAAAAGCATTTCATTTACCCACAACAAAATAAATAAAACAACTCTTTGTGCAAATGCAAATCTAGTTGGCATTCCTGCAGCATGCGCAACTACAAACAAAAAGTTCTCTTTACAGCATCACAAAGACAAAAATAAACCACTTCATCTGAACCTTTTTCATTATTCGGGATTAATCATCACAGCCCAAATCTAAACAAAGCCACAATAAATCTCTAAAACCTCAAAAACTATACAGCCAACCCAGCGAGATATAGTGTGAACAAAAGCACTCTTCAAGAATACAAAAAACACAGATTTTTTTAAAGATATTTCAGAGCAAGTTATATCCAGTTATTACATATATCCAATATTCAGTTGGAATACTTGATTCTGATTGGCCAGTCGCGACATTTGCAGGTTTGTTATTCTCAGATGATCAATAAATCAAGTATTTAAACAAAGACAAGCAGCATAAGCAGATGTGTAATGCCCAATGGCTGTCATCCGAGGATATGATATGACGTGGGGTGTGAAAGGAGAGGGTTCGGGTGGGGGATTCTGGGTGGGTTTTAACTGGAGCATTACACAAGCAGTATTGGGAAAACCACTTACGTGCAACTTTAGTCTCTCAAGCTGTAGGCTATTCATTTGAGAAAGTAGCTACACAACAGGCTTCCAACAAACATACAGTTTCTGCCAACGATTAAGCATACAATGACTCACACCCTTAGTTGTGCAAGTCCTTTAGACATGGGAGGGGCTCCTCCCCCAGCCTCTTAAAGTGATAGTTCACCCAAAATGAACATTCTTACATCATTTATTCACCCTCATGTCATATCAAACCTGTACGACTGACGTGCTTCCGCAGTACACAACACAAAAAATGAACACTTGAAGAACACAGATAATCAAACAACACTGTTGCCATTTCTCAAAATATCTTCTTTTGTGTTTCACCGTTATACACATTAAGACAGAATTTTTATTTTTGGATGACGGAGTTATTTCTTTACTTTTATTTTCAGTTAAATTCAGAGTTTAAAAGCAAAGGTTCTTTTATTTACCATGTTGTTTTAAAGGTTAATGAGTAATCGTGTTAAATAATCGGGACCTCGATGTTTCGTGTCATTATCGAGCAGCCCTACGAAAGATAAGAAAATCCCAAATCGTTTCCTTAATGAAGAAAAACATTCATTATTAATACAGCAAGTAGAAAAATGCAGACAACTGAAGCGCTTGTAAAACAAAACGAGACATCAATTGTATTCACATATTAAACCGACTCGGTCAAGATTGAAAACAACTCTTCGCCACTGCACATCAATTTATTGAGTTATAAATGAATTCCAAAAATAAATGTCGCGCATCAAAGACAAGTCAAGAACCAAATCTGATTCACATGCCCAAACTGACACATGAAATGTACAAAAATATTACAGATCTTTCGCTAAGAGACATATTTCACATCGCTTCAACTCAGACGAGACGATTCTTAATCCCCATCTCTGGTGACATCAATCTCAGACCTCCACAGAAACTCAATATATCATTATGTCATTTAGCAGCTGATCTCTGCCTCTGAAAAAAGGCCAAAGAGCTGCAAGAAGTTGTTCGGTTTAAGGTTCACTTATGAACCTTATGGAGCAGACAGTATTAGTTTTTCCACTGGGGGTTTGACAATTCTAGGACAGGGGGCCCCAGAGAGCCCAATTTAATATCACATCGATAAGACAGTGTTTTAAAATGCGGATTCAAGACCATAATATGGTTTTATGTCACGTTTATAGACTATGAGGCAACAAACTCAACCATAGTTGACCCAAAAATTAGTATAAGTATAAAATAAGTATAAATTGTAATGATATATGATTTTATTGTTGCACTACATACAAAAGGGCAATTTCGTAAAAAAGGTCAACCTTACCACCTTTACCAACGGTTTTCACAATGGTAACAGCACAGATATGAACATATGGTGCTTCAGATACCCAGGTGAGGTCTCTCTTCAAATTTGTTTTATTTGTAGTGCATGATTTCTCATAGTCAGGTAAAATGTCACGTCTATAACGTTGGAATTGGCCAAAAGTAGATATTTTGAAGAATGTTTGTAACCAAACAGTTAAAAAATGACTACGCATTTTTGTCTTGTTTTCTAGTAAAAATAACAAATAAATCTACATTGTCTTAACAAGAAAAGTGACACGAGATATTTAGAATTGGGGAAATTTATGTTTAAAACGAGCTCAAATCTGCCAATGGGGTGAGAAAAATAAACTTGAATTTAGTTTTACTTCCCCTTGTCTAATTTTATTTCATATAACAAGACACTTTTCTGGTCATGAAAATGTATCTTGATTTAAGAATGTTAATAGATTTGTACTGTAAAACAATACAAAACATGCCTAATAAGAATGTCATTTTTGAAGTGTGGGGCACCATTGACTACTAAGGTAGGAAACTAAACTGCTATGGTAGTCAACATTTCCACAGGTTTTCCACATTCTTCTAAATTTCTTTTGTGTTTAACAGAACAAGGAGATGTATAACTTCATAACAACGATTTGAAACAACTTGAACGTGATTAATTGAAGACAGTATTTTCGGGTGAACTCTCCCTTTAAAGAGGAAATAATTTGTGATTGTCAAGGTCCTACTTTGGTTTACGTACATACAACGAGTAAAACACTTTCATTTTCTAAAATAGGCAGTTATTATTACCTTACTTCTTGACTGACTATCAAATGATTCGTTCGGCGATCTGTCTAATTCTGTCAGCCCACTCTGATCTGATTGGTCAGATGGTCAAGTCTGCTGTGATTGGTCTACCGCGTGCAGTGTTGCAAATGAACACCGAGTTACAGTAAATCTGATTCTGAGTCGACTCCTTTTTTCCCCAAGCCAATAACTTCAAACGGCCCAATATTGGCATATAAATCGGCCTGGTTGATGCATCGGTCCATTACAAAAAAGCAGCTGGCACATCTGCTAAACTCATTACAGCTGAAGGTAATGAATCTATACGATCAGTTTGGACAAATTAATAAACATCCGTACAAGCTAAACGCAATTAATACAGTGCAGTCAACCCACTGTGCAAATCTCTATAGCAACAAGAATCTACTTCAATCTGTCCTGATGTCCTCACATCTCCCAATTTCACCAGCGACACTTGCGAGTCGCAGACAGCAAAAGACATCAAGTTGAGTTAGTGCTTGCAATAGTGTTGGCAAGCGATGGTTTCCGATCCCGCCGCCCATTAGACAGCAGAAGTCGTTTCAGATAATGTGATGAGACCTTGAGGAAGCGGAACTGAATGAACGAATCAGGAGCTCGATCACGACTTGACAAGCTTAAGATACAGTGACAGACTCAATTACATGCAAAACAGCTTGTAGACGACAGACCACTGTAACTGCAGCGTTCTGTCACAGGTGAATTGCACAAAAAGCCGTCCTGCTCGCATTCGTTTCCCACCAAACTCAAGAGACACAACGTTATATTTTGGATCATTTAGATACGGATATGCCTGTTCGCTTTAAAGGTGATCCGCTTTAAGTGTAGCCAATGTACATCCATTTCGTTCAGAATAATAATGTATTTTAAAACACAATGCATTTGATTTTTTCCTGTTTAATGAATTTAGTTTTTTCTGCTACAGAAATAAACATTAATTAAAAAACTTTTTCTGCTTATAAAAAACGGCGTTCTGGGTTTTCTAGCTTGTTTACTGTACACCTCGTCACACAGCAGTTTTTAAACATCGTTTTTTGTAATCAGTCGGAAATGACAAGGAGGCAGCTTCCCCCACTACAAAGTCAATGGAGAGGGTTGGATTGTTCCCCCCCCCGGAGGGAGTGGTCTTCACATTCAGAGTCTTCATGTTTTAATGTATAATCATGTAAAGTTAAGGAAACTCTCAGTGAGAGTATAAAGGGATTGTGTTGAAAAGATAAGAATTTTGCATTTACTGCAAACTTGAAGGAGGTTGAACTGTGAAGTAGTCACATCTTGTGAAATTAAAGGACGAATCTAAGATATCACAGTGTGATTTGATCATACGGCGTGTCATAAGAGTTACATCAGGATTACAAAGCGCTGTTAAACACACACACACACTTAATTGCGAGGCCCTTCGACTTGACATTTACTGTGGCCAGGCTCTAGCGATTGGTTGATGCGAGTCTGTCTCCATAGCGACAAGGGAGCTGCAGCTAGGGAGGATAGAGCCGGTGGAGCAGCGGGCTGCTGGTGAAGTGACAGACAGCTCTCGGAGGGAGTGTCAACACATACATACAAACAAACAAGACACAAAACAGACAGACAGAAAGCCTAACCCTGACCAACAGCAATACAAAAATCTCAAATGTCACAAAAACAGCCTTTTCCCACCTTAGAAATGTTGCCAAATTACGAAATATTCTATGTGTTGCTGACGCAGAGAAGCTTATTCGTGCATTTATGACCTCAAGACTTGACTACTGTAATGCACAACTAGTGGTCGTCCTGCATCATCAATAAACAAACTACAGTTAGTTCAGAACGCAGCTGCCAGAGTTCAGAAAACACCATCACCATCTGAAACATCCACGCGTGAGGAACGCATTAGACCAGGGCTGACAGCGATGCATTATGGGAACTCTTACTACTCGGGTACCACCACAACCAGACAGCAGTGAGCAATACACCAAAGGATTATTCTGCACCTAGCCATGTAAAACCTAATGTTTTATTTTGATATTAGACTGAAAATAGTCCGAGTACCTGCAGCGTCCCACCGAGCACAGTGCTATGGGGTCTCCCACCACGGCAACTAGGGACTGTGCTCGAGTGATAGCCGTGTTGAGCAGCTTGTAGTTGGACAGAAAGCCATAGTCCAGATCTTCTGTGGAGTCCTCCACCAGCTGCTCCTTTCTCTTGATGGCCGTCTGCTTGTGTTTGCAGGTGTGACGGGTGCGAACGGTGCTCAGGAACAGCACGCGGAACTGCTTGCCTACGGACGGAAAGAGAACCGTCTTAAGCACTGGTTCACTTTGAGCAAGTGTATGCAGACAAAGTGACATCAGCAGAAAAGGAAATGCGCAAAATAATGTGTATAAGGGAAATAAACACGGCTTATGTTAACTTAAAGTGACATAATAATCAATAGTCCTGAATCAAAACATGAATCAAGTTTATTAATTTAACTCATCCGACAGAGAGATGAGTTTAAAGGAATTACTCTGCCCTGTAAAAGGTGATTTCAATGCAACCGCCGTGTTGGCAAACATCATAAATTATGCGCAGTCGGACAACCATGTATGCTTTTTCTTCCCAGCGGTAAAAGGGGAGTGAATCCATGGATTCACTTCAGAAGACGTTCGTTAAGACCACGGAGCCTGTGTGAGGTCGTTCTTTGAACAATGGACACACTTTTAGGAGCTTCAAAAAACTGCCCCATTCACTCCCATTCTACCTCTTGGAAGTAAAAGAATATTGGGTATCGTAACCCGACTGCATTATTTTTCAAGAAGAAAACCATATTCACTCAGGATTAAGGGTTCGTGAGAGCGGCTAACATTAGCCCCGTGTCAAATCTGTGAAAGCAAAGACTTCTTTCAGTTTCTTTCTAGCACCTCACATACAGACGAAAACACATCTCTGATGGCCGTTTAGATACGTTATTCAGTTCGGTCCGTACACACTGCGTACAGATTTGGTAAACGCTTTGGTCCCTATCTGCAGTTTTCCGGGGTTAATTTGAAAGTAGAATGCCGTTAACACTCTGGTAAACCAAATTTATCTGCAGTGTTGTACGTGTATCAGTTTACTTCAGACTGAAACAAAAAGGAATGACAGGCAACCGACAGCGAGTGGGTGACTGAGGTGAAAGGTCCAGACCTCATACGCAGCTCGGTCTGCACAGCGCGGCAGTTGAACACGCATACGGTCTACATATTTTGTGTGGTTTGATTGACTCTTTTAAACGGCCGTTATAGAGAATTTGCCAATTGAGCTGTTTAAAGGGATTATCGGCCGACAATGATCGGCGACCGATCAATCGGAGGATGCCTTGAGTGCAAGTAAAACATGGCTGAAATATCCCTTTAAAGAGTGAGAATAACCATTCCGACCCCAAAAAACCCAAACGTTCAAACCCGTTACTCACCCTGGACGTTGAGCACTCTCTCCACGCTGACCTCTGGCATCCTCTTTTTACGCAGCTCGGCCCGGATGCGGAAGACTTGGTCAGCGTAGGGCGAGACCACCCCGATGCTTCCCTCGTCCAGCTTTCCCCAAGCCACCGGCCACTTCTTCCTCATCTCCTCCACACGCTCAACTATCTCAAAAACCTGCACGAGGACAAAATAACATGCCACATGATATGACCAGCCCACCAGAAATAATGTTCGTTCACACCTAATCTATTTGACTTGTAAATGAAACGGTGTGCCGTTTTGGTTTTGTACATGAGGGCTGTATCAATGCAGCGATAAAAAAACATGACAAATGTGTGTTCATCTCAAACGCTGGTTACAAGCAAAACACTCCCGATTTAAATCAATTTGAATGGTTTGCTTTTGTTGAAACAAACCTTCAAAAAGAAACAGACTGTCATGATTGTCTTTGCTCAGTATTCGTTCAGTAGTTTGGAATTAAGACACACAAAAACATCCTTTTATTTAAACACTACAAAACACATATGAGATAAAAGTCAAACCTCAGCGTTGTTATAGTAAGCCGTGCTGTTCTTCTCCTGCACGTCCTCTCCGCGAGCGGTGAAGAAGGTGAGAGGGTAAAAGTCTTTATGGGGTGGCTGTTTCCCACTGGCCATCAGTTTGCCCTCGTAGAAGAGCTCAGACGTATAGCTGCAGTCAGACAGAAAAACCCTCATTCAACAAACACGTGAACTCCAAACTGTTGGCACATTTCTCAGTGAAACTGCTGTAAGAACTGGTATGGATCACTTCCAGTGAAACAACAGATCAAACGTGACGTTACGTCAATGAAACGGAATAAAAAGAGATGCAACCATAGATATAAATAACTAGATGCCACGGTAGCATCTGATCTATGGGGCGCTATACGTAGGTCGTCCGCCTTATTGGAACCGGTCCGAAAACACTCAAGATCAAGCTCACTGTGTATGATTATGAAAACATATTGTTGTGTAAACTCAAACATATCCGCTGCACACTAACATGACAACACGAAATGTTATCCCACTTTTCGGGAATTGAAATCCAAGAGGTTTTCGCAGCCATGGCTGTGCAGCGTTGGAGCATTCTAACTGTGAATGACGTCAGTGGACTGTTCCAAGATGGCGGACACGTCTACATGCCTGGAGCTCTTGAATGAGGCATCTAGTTATACACATCTATGGATGAAACGATGTACATATTCACAAATATAGCCAGAAGGACTAAACCTTATGAGTGTTGGCATAAGACTGGTGTACGCGAGTCGTTGTTCAAATAATTTTCTATGGTATCAGAACGAGGCCGTAAACAATCTTAACTGGTACAGAGCCGCATTTTGTTTCAATTGGACATCAGTCCCTCAAACTTTCCTCAAACGGCACAATATATGCAGATCTATGTAAAACGATACAATAAAAACAGATGCTATATCAATTCTGATGCCGAAGACGCTCATATCCATTTTAATTAACATCATGACACCCAATCAAGGGCAGTTTGTCTAGCTTCTGAAGTGTTAGAAACACCAGGAGGCATGAGGATGAGGGATGCAATAATGCCCGGATCCCTTCGAATCAGACCGGCACTCAATTTACAAAGCCCCAGCACTGTTGTCAACATGCCCCCTGTGGCTTCGAGACGTCTTCTGTCAGATCTCAATCCCATAACACCCTGCTGCGAGCGCTTCACACAGGAGAATTATAGCAAATATCTTACAGTAGTCACTGTGTGTGGTGCGCCGTGTCAGTTTCTCTTTCACGCAATAAAACTATCAAAGAAAACCGTATATTCATCAAGCTGTCACAAATTCCCTGTTACACACCAGGGTGGAATATATTCAACAGAGGGGATGAATACTTTTGGTCATTGTGTCGGCGGCGTTAATGTTTTTTGTGTGTGTTTGAATGCGTGTCTCTCCACAGGACGAGTGCTGTGAAAATGTTCACACCTACTTGATGATTGCCTCATGAGAGCGGTAGTTTTCACACAGCAGGATCCTGCAGGGGTACTCGGAGGGGTAATGCTCGTACAGACGGTCCAGCAGAGACACGTGCAGGTTCCTCTCCCGCGCAAACTCGCTGTACACGAACGGACTGAGCTGCGGGACACAGGAGACGCATGACACGTTTAACATCAGCGAATCACTAACCGTGTGGAATTTATCATAGATATACACACACAGATGCCGCACAGATGAGACTGGATTACAGTGCAGAATACATACAGATCACAGGTGAAGTATTTCTCTTAAATTGTGCTTTTGAAGAGATCAGTGGTCTGTTCAGAGCGGCAACTTTCCAATATCTCTTGTGAAGCCAACAAGGAAGGGACTTAAACTGCAATTCAGTATCGACTGGCCGATGGTTTCACCAACCCAGAGCCATTGAGGAAGTTCCAATTTTTGCCATGTCACGTGATTCATGGAGCCTTCAGATAGCTCCTGGAAGTAATGCTTTACTTCTTTCATTTTTATATTCATTAAATGACAAAAAACAGGAAAGTTTGTCAAAATTGGTCTGTTTTGCCGCAGCTCTGTGTGTTACTAGTAACTTAGATGGCGACGACTGGCTCCGCTCACTTTAGGCATCAAAACTGCTCTTCTCAAACCTACGGGTGACCTTACAGACACTCGGCCCCATGTGTTATAGAGTCTAGGGTCTGTCTGTGCCCATTCACTTTCATTGAATGGAAAAATGACGAAATGAACATTTCATAAACTATTGCTTGAATCCTTGGCATAGACTGATATTTAGCGTCGCAGTTGGCTTGAAAGTCTGAACTTTACATACTTCACCAACTTTTTCTCAAATGCCTTTGAGTGTGCGAAATTGAATTTTCTTTGCAATTTTGCGTACATCTCTTCAGCCATCTGCTCCCCCACACTCCAGATGCCAGCATAGGCCCTAGAACAGCCTACATCGGTGAACCTCTTCCTCACAATTACTCCAAATGCATCCATTCCTAACTTAATACGTTTGATTCCTTCCTCCACATAAGAGCAGACACAGGTGGCATATGGGGTGAATTATTAATACAGCAGGAAGTATGTGGGGGGGGGGGGGTGTGATGAGGTTTCTATCGAAAGGGCATTTAATTAGAAGCCCATTGGTTTCAGTCGACCAGCGCTGGTTGGGCCGAGCTGGAGTCAGACGCTGATGTCACACAGAATCCTTATAAACAGATAGATTTTGACCCCCATTGTCTCCCATAGTAGAAAAAAATACAATTGAGTCAAAAGTGCCCCAGAACTGTTTGCTGTCCTACATTGTTCTGACGAACACGGAGAAAGATATTCAGAAGAATGCTCATAACCAGACAGATCTTGACCCCCATTGACTCCCATAGCAGGAAAAATTACTTTATAATTTTTTGTTGTTGTGTTGACCACATAAGACATTTTGAACAATGTAGGACAGCAAACAGTTCTGGGGCACTTTTGACTCCATTGTATTTTTTCCTACTATGGGAGTCAAGATCTGTCTGGTTATGAGCATTCTTCTGAATATCTTTCTCACTGTTCATCAAAACAAAGACGTTTATACACATTTGGAACAACTCGAAGGAGAGTAAACGATGACAGAAAATTCATTCTTGAGTGAATTGTCCCTTTAATGAGCTGATTTAGTTTGCTTTCTCTCTCTCTCTACTTTAAGTGCTTCTGCAACTGTGATGTCTGAAAAGATGTAAAGGCTTTAAAAACTTTAACCAATGATAATGTTGATTAAAATGCTTCGATTTTTTTGTCATCTTCCAAGCATGAGACAACAGAATGTCATCATGGTCAAAAATATTACGTCATTAAAGTCCCAGTGAAATGAAAAATGCCTATTTTTGCCATGAAATATTGCAGCGTTTATTGTAAATAGTTTATCATTGCGAGTCATTCTCTTTTTTAAATTTGTGTGGCCTCATAATCTTTAGTTAAAATCTGAAAATGCACTTCCTTTCTGTAATGACTGTCCATCTTAGATGATTTATGTTAGATGGCTTGGCGTTGCATCCATTAACTCCTCCCCTTCAACTGTCAGTCTGCTCCCATCTCTATTCCAAAATGGAACAGGTGTTTTTATACATCCAATCAAAATCGCAGAGAAAGACGAAGGCAACACCCACCATTTTTCTCATTCCATTTCACCCGGAAATGCGTCAAAATATGGAAGTAAAAACAATCGCAACTTCCGGTTCACGAGGACTTCAAATCTGGAATTGGCCCATAAAAAGTTAAGATTTGTTTTTGGTGTTAATTTTAGGACAAAAAGCCTTTCCCATGTGGCCACTGACATCATCATCATTCTGGTACCTGCATGTGATCTCCTGCCAACACCACACGAGTGCCCTTAGTAGCCAGCGCCAGCGGCATGATGGTCTCGCACTCCATGGCTTGAGCTGCCTCGTCCAACAGGATATGTGTGAAGATTCCTATGGAAACACACACGCAGGAATGAAATATTCATTGCGTGAAGCTTCACAGAGCCTGCTGCTATTAATAATAGATAACACACACACGCAGCATCCATTGTGTTTTGTAGCTTTAATTATTTAATTTAGATTTTAGCATTAAAGACTATTAAGTGTTTGAGAATTTTCATTCCATCACTGTATATTTCCTGCACTTGCGCGTCTGAGGTTTTGGTTTTAAAACATGCAGGATTGAACTCTCTTAACATCAGTCCCGCACTTTTAAGAGAGACAAAGTAGGGATGTGCATTTAATCGAAAATAACTTTGAATGCCATTGTTGGACAGCACAATTGTGAGCGTAATTTCTGTTAGTTTTGAAATAATTTTAAAGTTAGGACATCTGTGGGGCTATCCTAAAGTTAAGAGCACTAGGGCTATATGTCAAGACGCATCTGAAATACCCTTTTGATATCTGTAGTTAAGATAAGATCGGATCAGCAATGCTTTTCACGGGCGCAAACCTCACGTTTAGAACCTGGATTCTGTCAGAAGAATACAGGTGCTGGCCAAAGAGTTTTCAGACACCCGAGAGTCGACGCCTAAGATCATCCACATTACGTTTCGTGATTGCGTTCCGGAGGCGGCTCGTTCCTGAAAACGTCCCAGCGCGACATCCGTCAGGTTTTCCCAGATCTTATCAAAAAGCCAAACATGCAAACACGCCTCTGAGACTGCACATACCCGAAAGGTTTGCGTTATTTAATCGAACTACCCCCCCAAAAACCACGTCAGGCCAGAAATCAGCAATAATGACTTTAAATGAACAGATAATAAGGGGAGGGAGGCGAAATAAAAAAGACAGCACTGGGTGTTAATGATGTTGAGCGTGTTCGACAGGCGAGCCGGGTCTCTTAGCAACAGATGATCCCATTCGCAGAAACACAGGAGCAGGAAATTAGCCTCTCCTAATAAACTGTTGCAAACGGCCGCGTTCAGCTGCGCTCGCAGTTCTGTCGTGTCTTTTTTGTTTTAATCAGATGTGTGTAGATATGTAGACTAGCCGCAAGTCTTGCCTTAAGCATGCCGAGTGCAGGTAAAAGAAAAACTGAAGTTCGGCGTGGCGCGTGCTCTCACCTGGCTCCAGGTCAAGCTGGCAGAGGTACTGGGACGTGCTGAGCGTCACCACCACCACCCGGTGGCGCTCCACGTCCTGTCTCGTGGGCATCTGGAAGGTGAAGTAGGCGCCGGAGATCAGGCAGTACTGTTGAACCTGGGGGTGTACCGTCTTCACCCAGCGGTTCCTGAAGTAAACCCTGGACGGACACATACAGTGTGACAATTCTGAGCCGTGAAAGTTTTCAAACAGACAACAATCTCTGAATGAAAGCTCATTTTTAGCTATTTGAGGGCGAAGCCATTAGGCGTCGTTTAATTGGGAAGGGATGTGTTTGGGTTTAGATTTTGAATATTAAAAACAATTCTCAGACTTACTGCACCTTTAATGGAAGCCCAGATGTCACATCACATACTTAAAACAGAAAAAAGTCTTCAGGTCATGTGATTTTCAGCAGATGGTGTGTTACCTGAGAGGTCTTGCGTGTGGATTGCCAGCCTCCACGTATGGATGAAGATAATCTTTAATGTAGAGATCCGCAGCACTGTTTGAATGGGTACAGATCAAAACTCTGAAACAAAAAAACAAATCTTCAATCTTACGGTGCAGAGATGAAAATAACTCAGATCTCCTTTAACACAAAATTGCTTAAATCAGAACAAAATGCAGCAAATGTCTTGAACAGAAGTTCGATAGCGTGGATCGTGGAAAGACTATTACAGGAATCCATTTGGTCATTTTGAAAACACTTATCCAAAGTGACTTACAAATAAGAAACAACAGAAGCAGTCTGTTACACAACGTCCATGACAACCAGACAGCAGATGTCAATTACACGAAAACAAAACAAGAAAATCTGTGTAAAGCTGTCGACTGCCACAAGTTTAATTTCTCTCCTTAAAGGGAGACTTCACCCAAAAATGAAAATTCTGTCATCATTTACGCACTCTTGAGTTCTGTTTACATTTCTTTGATTCATTGACTACCCTGCTGAAAAATCCAGCCTATGCTGGTTGGCTGGTTTAAGCTGGAAGTAGCTGGTCTCCCAGCCTGGCCAGGCTGGTTGGTCAGCTGGTCTCCCTAGACCAGCTGGTTTTAACAGGCTGGGCAGTTGGTCTCCCAATCTGGCCAGCTGGTTTTATTTGGTCTCCCAGCCTGTCCAGGCTGGTTTTAGCTGCTATAAACTGGAAGGTTAACTGGTCTCCCAGCCTGGCTAAAGAGTCAAGCTGGTCTCCCATGTCTTCCTTGGCCAAGATGATGTCTATTTGACCCAATAACAAAATCTGTTTGTTTCACTTACTGACAAGGTTAAATAAAGTGGCTAAATAATAAAGATTAAATTATTGTAGATGTAAATGATAATATCATAATCTGAGAAGACCCTAAAACTAATATAATAAAGTGGTTTTAATAATAAATGATAGCATAAATCTATAGCTAACGGACTCGAATCAGATTCAATTATGAAAAAAACATTCACCATGGTTGTATGACCAAGTCAGCTGTTATATTTGCTAAGTGTTTCGGTATTGAATCATCTTTTACACAAAATACAAATAAAACATACAGTCTTTATTTATAATAAATAACCATTGTCATCTGCAATTAAAAGAATACAATATATTTGACATGAAATATCTAAATGAATATAAACTTGTGTATCAGATTATGCTTTGTCAGACAGGTTACACTTACATACATACATACATATAACTTTGATGTCACTGGGTGTGATGTCCTGTAGTTTATCTGAAAAAGGGGGACCTCGAGTGGTGACGCCTACATAACGTAATGCTTATTTTTGTACTATCAGTCTTGCCGTAGTTTGAATTTTCATGAAGTAAACGGTTACGCATTTTTTCCTCTCTTGACTTTCGTTGGCCAGAAAAATGTTTGCCTGTCAGTACAAAGTCATTGAGTTATGTTGTTATTGAATACTAGTAATGCGAGTAATCCTCTGTTAATGAGTTTAAGTTCATTCTAAATATGTAGCTTGGTCGCATATGCTACACGCTAGCATCGTAATGGAATTTCCCATAGAAGTTAGCCTTTAGCTAACACATTTATTTCTGAATGCCTTTATCAGACAATATTTCAAGCCACACACACACATACAGAAGCAGGGGCAGAATACTGGGGACTAATTGAGGATGTTTAGCATGTACAGATTTTCATTTTGTACTATTTCACATATACTTCAGTTATTTCCAAAGAGAAAATTATCTTAGAATTATAAATACAAACACCAAAAACTACTAAATCAATTGTGTGATGCAGAGGTTTCTAAAATAATGAGATAATAGACTGACAAAGAGAAACACAGCACCACTACATGACATTAACAAATCACCCCCACCCCAGATGACTACATACACCTACACTTCCTCATCGACACCCCCCTCACCCAAACCTGTCTGGGTCCACTGAGGTTTGGTCAACAGCGTGTCTGTTTATCCTTGATTGGTCTCCCTCCTATAAAACCACAGATTAGCCATTAACTTTCTTTATTCGTTTCTAGACTATTCTGACTAATTAGCCTGCGTGACTTGCATAAATTATAATTCACAAGTATATGAGAATAACACAATTTTAACGCATGATGTGGAATATTTCAGGTATGCTGGCTCAACACTGTAATACTGTAATACACAAGGATGGTATAGCTGAAATGTTAAATTGTTCATTCAAGCAAAAATTACTCACCATTGAGTTATTCCAAACCTGCTAAAGTTTCTGCTGAACATATTTTGAATGATGTGAATTCCCAAACAGTTGATGGTAGCTGTAATTATTTTTTTCAAATTACAGAAGTCAATGGGAACCAGGAACTTTTTGGTTAGCCACATTCTTCAAAGTATCTTCTTTTGTGTTCAGCACAAGACAGACACCAATACAGGTCTGAACCAGCTATAACTAGGCACACTAGAATCTTCTCAGTTTGGAGCTAAACTCACTGGCATTGCTCCAAACCTGTATGACTAAATTCGTTTCAGCCTCGGTCTATTTCTTTAAAGCAATGTAAATTATATTTGTCAATGTAACATTCAGATATAAAACGTTTTTTTTGCCTCTACCTTATATTATATTTGACAATGTAACATTTGTAGAAAGCTGATGACTTATTAGAATTTCATACATCATATTTCATAATTCTTTTTATCGATAATTGTGCTTAACAGAAAACACTAAAGACTGCTGAAGCAACTGAAAAAAGAAAAAGCCTTCTGAAAAATTTGGAAGAAAGAAAAGCCAAAAAGAGAGAAGTCCCTCTTTTTGAAACAGACCCCCACCTATCAGGGGCATGTTTCTAAATTAGCCACAAAGACATGACACTATAGTTTGCCTTTTGAAGTAGTTTTACTAGTTAAAGAAATCACACATTCATAATCACATTTTTTTTCTCTTTTAAGTCTGTTTCAGTGACTGGCTGAAAAAAGAAGAGAATGAGAGAAGAGGGAGAAACAAGTGGGCTACTACTTATCCCAAAAAATACAGGACATAATAAAAAAAGAAAGGAAAAATAAAATGTTTATTTGTTTATAATTCTGTTATTGATTATCTTCACAGTTCATTTTTATTATAGTTGTTAGCTTTTTAATTATTCCAATCTTTTTGTATGTATCGGTTAGAATATTAACTAATTCATTTAACTTTTAAGGGGCTGCAAAAATGTTTTAATGGTTGCTTGTGGTCCTGCAGATTATTCAAAGTAAATTTAGAATTATTTACATTATTTATCGCAACACCCACTGACAGGAAAATTGTGATCAATCAATCAATTAATCTGACCAGCCTGCTAATCTTAAACCAGCTAAAACCAGCCTGACCATCTTAAACCAGCATGTCCAGCTAAGACCAGCCAACCTGACCAGCTAAAACCAGCTTGATCAAATAAAACCAGCCTGACCATCTTAAACCAGCATGTCCAGCTAAGACCAGCCAACCTGACCAGCTAAAACCAGCTTGATCAAATAAAACCAGCCTGACCAGCTTAAACCAGCATGTCCAGCTAAGACCAGCCAACCTGACCAGCTAAAACCAGCCTGACCAGCATGTCCAGCTAAGACCAGCCAACCTGACCAGCTAAAACCAGCCTGATCAAATAAAACCAGCCTGACCAGCTTAAACCAGCATGTCCAGCTAAAACCAGCCAACCTGACCAGCTAAAACCAGCCTGACCAGCATGTCCAGCTAAGACCAGCCAACCTGACCAGCTAAAACCAGCTTGATCAAATAAAACCAGCCTGACCATCTTAAACCAGCATGTCCAGCTAAGACCAGCCAACCTGACCAGCTAAAACCAGCTTGATCAAATAAAACCAGCCTGACCAGCTTAAACCAGCATGTCCAGCTAAGACCAGCCAACCTGACCAGCTAAAACCAGCTTGATCAAATAAAACCAGCCTGACCATCTTAAACCAGCATGTCCAGCTAAGACCAGCCAACCTGACCAGCTAAAACCAGCTTGATCAAATAAAACCAGCCTGACCAGCTTAAACCAGCATGTCCAGCTAAGACCAGCCAACCTGACCAGCTAAAACCAGCCTGACCAGCATGTCCAGCTAAGACCAGCCAACCTGACCAGCTAAAACCAGCCTGATCAAATAAAACCAGCCTGACCAGCTTAAACCAGCATGTCCAGCTAAAACCAGCCAACCTGACCAGCTAAAACCAGCCTGACCAGCATGTCCAGCTAAGACCAGCCAACCTGACCAGCTAAAACCAGCTTGATCAAATAAAACCAGCCTGACCATCTTAAACCAGCATGTCCAGCTAAGACCAGCCAACCTGACCAGCTAAAACCAGCTTGATCAAATAAAACCAGCCTGACCAGCTTAAACCAGCATGTCCAGCTAAGACCAGCCAACCTGACCAGCTAAAACCAGCTTGATCAAATAAAACCAGCCTGACCATCTTAAACCAGCATGTCCAGCTAAGACCAGCCAACCTGACCAGCTAAAACCAGCTTGATCAAATAAAACCAGCCTGACCAGCTTAAACCAGCATGTCCAGCTAAGACCAGCCAACCTGACCAGCTAAAACCAGCCTGACCAGCATGTCCAGCTAAGACCAGCCAACCTGACCAGCTAAAACCAGCCTGATCAAATAAAACCAGCCTGACCAGCTTAAACCAGCATGTCCAGCTAAAACCAGCCAACCTGACCAGCTAAAACCAGCCTGACCAGCTTAAACCAGCATGTCCAGCTAAGACCAGCCAACCTGACCAGCTAAAACCAGCCTGACCAGCTTAAACCAGCCTGACCAGCTTAAACCAGCATGTCCCGCTAAGACCAGCCAACCTGACCAGCTAAAACCAGCCTGATCAAATAAAACCAGCATGTCCAGCTAAAACCAGCATGTCCAGCTAAAACCAGACTGGGAAAGTGGCCAAAACCCCTCTAAAACCAGCCTGATAAACCAGCTATGACCAGGCTGGGTGACCAGCTAAAACCAGCTTAGGCTGGTTTTTTCAGCAGGGTAGCATATAGGAGAAAATACAATGGTAGTCAAAAGTGCCGCAGAACAGTTTGCTGTCCTACATTCTCTGTGTTCTTTAGAAAGCAAAGCAAACGTAAAGTATTTACTAGAGTTGAGCCGGATACTCGGCTGAAACGAGTATCCGGTACGGATAAAGCATATTTGCCGAGTACAAGTATTATACGAGTAATACGAGTCAATATCTGTGCTCGGATGGAATAAAAATCCTCATTGGGTAGCTGACTGTGTCTGTGTTCTGTGATAGGCTAGTCACAGCGCCCCTCCCTTACACATACAGATTTGCTGTGTCCCGCTCTGCTCACTCACTCACACACAGAACGCTGAGAAGAGAACAGCTCTCTTTCTCTCTCTGTCTCTCCCTCAGTCACTCAGGTTCGCGGGTCTTTTCCGTTAACGTTTAGGGTTTCTTCAGCTTCAGGTTTGTTTTTTATTTCGTTTTTTTTTGCAGTACTTATTAACCAGTAGAGTTCTGGTAAACGTGGGGTTTGTTCAGACGCGGTGCTTGGTAGAACGCGACTAGCGTTGCGTCTCTGCCTGTCTGAGATTTTTTTTTCTTTTTTTAACCGTCTGCTCTGTATATAGTTCGTTTGTTATCGGGATCAAAACCATTGATCTGAAGCTCAATGCTGATGCTGTCATGTAAATAGTTTTCTAATCAGCAATAAATATAACAATTTCTGATCAACCCATAGCAATTGCATGATTAAAAATAACATACTGGTTAAAGCCCCGCCCCTTTCAAGACAACCCGGCCACTTCCGGGTTAAACCCCGCCCACTTCCAGGTTAGGCCCCGCCCAGTCCGAGTACAGATACAGATAATTCATATGGTTAACAGATACAGATACAGATACAGATAATGCTGTACTCGCTCATCCCTAGTATTTACAGTTTTCTGAGGCCAAACAAACCAATTTGTCACTGCATTTGTAGCGTGCACTGCTTCTCACCGCGTCTCTGGCTGTTTTAGGATGTGTTTGACAGCCTGAGCCAGTGTGAAGGTCTTGCCCGTGCCGTAGGGTCCGATGATGAGCACCGGCGGGAGGCTGATGGAGAGCGGGGTGGTGATGGCTAGAATAGCCTCCTTCTGTTTGGCGTTCAGACGGGGATCCAGCTGCTCGTCCCACTGCCTGCGGAAACACGGAGTACGAGAACTCACACGCTGACTGCAAACACAAGAACGTGTTCAGTGGTTCAGCATTAAACATACAAGCAACAAAATCAATCTTGCATTTAAACAACGACCTCAACAGATGTGATTAGTTCATTTCATTACTTGTGGTCAGTTTAGGTTTTAAAAGAAATAATGAAAGTCAAGTTATTGTGCATGTATTGAGTCGTGACGCATGTATTGAGGTCAATGTGGCGGTCTCCAAATAATAATGGTAATTGGACAACATCATTGAGCACTTTGGCTCTGTTCTTGAAAGACGCTAACAAACCACCAAAAGCAGATGTCTAGGTGTGTGTATATGTGGCGGCACTCATTCAGGGGTGAGCGTACCTGTTTGGACTCCAGGGAATTGTGGGAGTGAGGCTGAGATCTGGGAACAGGATGCTGTTATCTCGGATGCGATCCAGAGCGTAGTGCATCTCACACAGAGGAAGTCTGTTCAGCTGAAACTGCAGCTCCACCTTCATACACACAAATGCTAGCGTTACAAACACACTCGGCTTAAAACACGAGAGAATAACAGATGCTTTTTTTCCTGACTTATTGCTTCGAACAAAAAAGGGTGACTTTTTTCACCTTTAAGACAGCTGTGGGAATAAAGTCATTATCATCCAACAACCGGCTTATTTCATATGCCATCCGTGTAACGTTCAAGGATAACATGATTGTAATTCCAATTGATCGCTGGCAGTGAAGAAACCCTCAGACCACACTGGGATTCCACCAGACAAAGGGATTCAACACTATTTGAATACAATGATGAGTGTGTGTTATGCTGGAGGGCACGGTGATAAATAGGATCTGGGAGGTTGGATAAAAGGGGTAATTTGGGTCGTATCACACTCTTTGTAGGGCAGCAGGTCTGATGATGACAAAAAGACCCTGGGGCTTCTGCCAAGTCAATTCAATTTACAAACGATAAACGGTGTGTAAGCTTCTTAATCCAATTCCCTTACAGATATTCTCTGTTATGAGAAACAAAAGCTGCACGCAACCAATGGAAAATGGGCTGTTTGTTGTTTAGAAGAGTCGGTTAAACCCAAAGTTACAATTTGCTTACTAAAGGCTGATTTTTACTTCAACGCCGTGGGCTACGTGCAGGTTTTCATTAATGCTTCTGCATCTTTGTCCGCGTCGACAGGCAATGACCGCTAGGCGTCAGTGAAGAAGCAGCTCGTTTTAGAACCGCATTAGCAGTGATAGCGGCAGGTAAACAGTCGCTTTTGTTGCAGCTTGAGATGTTAAATACAGAAGAACAAATCATTTACTTAGACAATTCATTCGGCAATGCGTTCGAGTAAACATGACGTTATCGCAGATTGTTTTTGACCCGAGGGAGGGATTCAAACAGACCAATCACGTCACTTGCATTCCACGTTGAGTTGGTGTTTTGTTACATTTTTGGAGAGGTGCGTGTCAGGCTACAGCGTAGGGTACGCGGCTCTGCGTAAGCACGAGTATAAACTGAACTTAAGCTGTGACATTCCAAAATATGTCGCTTTTTTCTTGAAAACAAACTTAGCATCAATTTAGCATTGGGAATTTGATATCATTTCTTATCATATAATAAGAGTGAATGGGGACTGAAGTGGTGGAAAAAAAGGATACGTTTCTGTCAACGTTTCGTCAACCAAACATCTTCCCGGAAAATGAAAGTCATGAGTTTGAAAAGCCATAAAAGCAAGTAAATGGCAGATTTCCTGTTTTTTATTTCAGTGCACTGTTTCTTTAAATGATGTCATCATACCTGCATCTCCTGATCCGAGACAAGTCCCAGCTCCTCACAGCAGTTCTTACAGATCCGTAGAAAGATGTAGTCTTTCGTCTTTTCCTCGATCAAGGCCTCATACACACGCTCCTTGGCTCCTGACGGCTGGTTCTGACCCGGTCGCTCCTTAAAGAAAGGCAGGAGCAGGACGGAGTTGACCTTTGTCATGACCAGTCTGCCGGCCAGAGTGTCTTCAGACAATGTCTCTGTCAGTTTGAAGCGTGCGAACAGCTGTCCGTTCTGAGCATACTTTGCACCGCCAGAAATGCCAGTCAACATAAAGCTGTTCACCAGCTGCAGGTTCACTTTGATGTTGAATCTGTGAGGAAAAGAACCCATAACTGAGCAACCATGTTCACCCACACACATTTCATTGTTTTGCTGCAAGATATTTGGGAAAATGTCAGATCTCGCCCCCCCCCCATTGACTCCCATACTCAATGTTCTTAAATTCTTCTAAACATCTTACTGCGTGTTTAGCAAAACAAAGCCTCAGATTGTTCCAGACCTGTATAAATGTCATCGTTTACTCATCCTCGTGCCATTAAAAACCTGAATGACCAACTTTCCTCTTCAGAACTAAAGAGAAGATAAATTGAAGAATATTGGTAACCAAACAACACTGAGCCACTGATGACCACAAAACCAAGAACGATTCAAACATTCAGGTTTTGAATGACACAAGGGTGAATAAAAGACAGAATTTGTATTTTTGGGAACTCTCATTCGACGAACACCTCCGCTTTAAGCCTCTGTAGTTATGGTAACACGGTACAGGAAATGCACACTTGCAAGAACACCAATGACCTCTAGTGGTAACAAACAGTAATGAATAATAAACGTCAGGTTTATCATGTTGCTGTTTGATTACATCATTAAATTAAAACAAACATTGTTTAAACGGCACGTAATTCATTTGTTTTCGCTACAGACATGACGGATAACTGACTGACTGCTTTTAAAAACAACGACATGAGGTGATAAATCATGCCTTGTGTTGAATGAAGGACTTTTTGTGAAGATGAATTTGTGAATAGACACCTATTAACATTTATCAACATATGGTCTCAAAGGAGCATCCTAACTGGACAAAAAAACCCCAAAATCGTCTAAACGTTATGGTTGGAATTACTAATGGGATCATCTTTTACTTCTACAGTAAATCACTCGTGTTCGTTCAGATTCGCCGGTGAAGCAAAGCGTGAATCAATCTGACGGTGTCGTTCCACAATACATTAAAAAACATCTATAAACTTAATTCTGTGAGCACTCAAAGAGACTTTATATTTCACTGACTCCTTTTGGTTTTCTCACAGGTATGTCTAAACATTTCTGAAACTGTGTATTGCTTTGTTTTAGGATGAATCACAGAGTAGTTTTGCTCATATCGCTAGTCTGTCTGGAGCGTCTGCTTAGTGTTTATAGGGATAGTTCAATTAAAGGAAAATTATGTCATCCCTTTCCTCTAGTCAGTTCAAAAATCTGCAAAACACAAAAGAAGAGATTTTGAAGAATGTTGGTAACCGATGGTCCCAATTGACTAGCATTGGTTTTGTGTTCATACAATAAAAGTCAACGGGTAACGCCATTGTTTGGTTACCAAAACTATTCTTTCTCTTTCTGCTGAAGAAAGAAAATCATACAGGTTTGGAATGACAAGAGGGTGATTAAATGTTCACAGAATTTTTGGATGAACTATATCTTTAACTCCAAATGTAACTTAAAGATGATGTGCAACACATCAACGACAAAACAATTACAGAACAAAATATTCTACACAGCTCATTAAAACGTCTTTCTGCCGCATTGAAAAAGAAATGATGATAAGTTTGTGTTTTAATCGCATATTACATCACAGCAGCAGCTCGCACATCTCGGTTGCTTGGAAACAGACCTGAGAGTAGATCGTTGAACTTGATGTAACGATTAAAAAAAATCCTAAATCAACCGTTTGGCTTATGGCATACGAACCACGCAAACATAAAACTTACTTGCTGACTTCTTTATACTGAGCGATCTCCTCGATGTAGAGCAGGTCGTGGAAGCGGGACTGATAGTTGTCTCTGGTGAGGGTTTTGTCCATGACGGACTGGGTGAAGAGCTGATCGGCAGATAGCGGGATCTGATATCGGGTCAGTAGACTGCGTTCCAGCTCCATGTTCTCATTCGGGACGAACTCAACAATGGTTTTACACAACGAGTCCCAGCGCTTCGCGGTCATCAGAAGCTGCTGCCGCGCTTGCATCAGATGCTCAAGATCTGTGGCATTATGGGTAATAGAAAGTGATGAATTGTTGATCTAGAGGCTTTGTCTGCGTACTGCATGTAATGTATGTTCTACTAATCTAAAGAAACATTTGTGCATTACTATTTTTGTGTCATCCATAGTATTTTCATAAAAAATATTTATGTTAAAAAACGATTTTGTTTAGTAGTTTTCAATAGGACCAGAAATATATTTTTCATTTCTTTGGAGCGCGACCATAAAGATCACGCAGTCCAGATATTTTGCTTAAAATCTCTTTGTGGGACAAAGAATAAGCAAGTCATAGACGTTACAGATACATTACAGACTTCTCATTTAATATGAAGCAAAAGCTGAGCTCTACCTTCAATGGAGGCGGCGTCCACCATCACACGATGCATGAGCACGGGCTCCGATCCGAAATCAAACACCACGGTCTGCCGAAACGTGCCGAAGATCTCCGTGCTGAAGGAGACCACCACGGTGTAAACGCAGTGGTCCATGCCGTTCTGTACCAGGCCGGCTGCGCTCCACTCCTGACACCCCCCCTCGGCCACCTCCTGAGGCACCTGGGTGGACGCGTCCCCGGCCAAGACCGCCGTGATAGAGAAGTGAGGCCGATTGGCGTCGTAAAGCAAAGCGATGCGGTGTAGCGTACGAACCGGCTGTTTGGGATGAAACCAACGATGTTTGTAAGTTATTGTTGCATGACCACCAACAATGTTTATTGGGGTTTAAATCAACATAAAATTCAAAGCATATATAATAAATATAAATATGTATTTCTACCGAGTATCTTGAGTAACAAACTGAAATATTTCACATGCGAATATCTAGTCATTTCCCGGTGAAAATAGATCAGTAATGTCTGGCCATGACATGTGTCCTGTATTGAGATTTCACAGACCTTGCAGAAGAGGTTGAATGTCCAGGAGTGAGATGATTTCTTGCTGTTGACAGTAATTGAGAGGTCTGAGCTGTGGTTCACAGTAACCCCATCCACACAGTCATTCATCTGCAAGACACCACAAACCACCCAAATCGATACAAGAGCAGGAACATCTGGCATGTCTCATTGCCGGCCAATATTGACTTCACAGGACTGGCAATAGCTTATCGTTTGACTAAAAATACGCTCTTGACCGTCACTACGACATCGGAGACAATAATGATGTCAGATCACGTAAAGAAAATCGCAGTTATTCATTTAGTTTCTGCTAAACTAACAACGCTTTTAGCCACGATCAAAGTGTTGTGCGCTCAGCTCCAGCGAACATTTGAAAGATGCAGCGCGTCACAAAACTGCAAAGATATCATCCGTCTTCAGTAACATTACATCTATAAAGATATTATAGTGCTTGTCTAGTGAAGGGTGTAGATGTTCAGTGTTTAAAGAGGACTGTACCACTCTCTCGGGCGTGAGGGAGTTGATCCATTTCTCAATGAGCGCCTCCATGTAGTTCTCAGTGTAATGTTTCCCATCCTGCTGCTGTTTGAGGCGGATGAGTCGAGAGGCGTAACGTTGCTGCCACTCCGTCAGCTCCTCCTGCGAGTGAGCCGATGTGCACTGAGCCCCGTACCGACACAGACCCTGCTCCAAAAACCTGAACATATTCAAGACACTGATTTAAAGATCTGCACGCTAGTGCTCCAGAAACCTGCCGGGTAAATATTTCAAATGTATATATATATATATATATATCATTATGTAAGTATTTAATCATAAAAGTATTTATTAATCTACAACATTAAACATAATTTCAAAAGGATCTTGTTTTTCATAAATCGACAATTTATGCACCAGAATGTTAACTTTATGAATTCTTTGAAATATTAACACTTAAAGTAATAGCTCAGACAAATATAAAAAATTCCTTCAGTATACTCACCCTCATGCCATCCAAGATGTATATAACAATTAAATCTAAACATGTTTATGTGCCACTATATTAGAATTTTGCACATCATTCGGATTACTTTAAAGTCCCAGTGAAATGAAAAATCACATTGCCTATTTTTTCATGAAATATTGCAGCGTCTATTCTAAATAGTTTATCAATGCGAGTCATTCTCTTTTAAAAATTCATGTGCACTCATAATCTTTAGTTAAAATCTGAAAATGCACTTCCTTTCTGTAATGGGCTTAGGCGGAGCATCCGTCAACTCCTCCCCTTCTACTGTCAGTCTGTTGCCATCTCTATTCCAAAATGCAATGGCTGTTTTCATACATCCAATCAAACCACAGAGAAAAACGACAGCCACAGCCACTATTTTCCTCATTCTTAATTCCATTTCATTTGGAAACGCGTCAAAATACGGACTTTTCGGTTCACAGGGACTTTAATGATGGCGATTATACTGTATGTGGTGGAGTATCAACATCTTGGGTCATACTGTATATACACTTTATAGAAGTCATTGATATCTCTAAAAAAAGGAAAACTTATTTTGAGTTTAGTTGAGAAGAAACAAAGTCACAAACATCTAAGATTGCATGAGGGTGAGTAAATGACTAAATTATTGCAACAATAAGCAGGAATCGGTAGATGTATAGAAAACTGTTCATAATGATACAGTGAACGTCGTACATGATATACATAACCCATTTAATATTTTCTATTATAGTTCTGCTAGATTCAGAGCTGTACCTTTTACACAGTGTGTACTCTTCACTGCTGGTGACTCCTCTAGGAGGAGGACGAAAATGCCAGCCCTCCTCAACATCTGAACACCACACAGACAAAAAGAGGAAGAGAGAGAGAGAGAGAGAAAAAACACATCAACACACAAAAGAGCGAAAATATCACAGATGAAATTAGTTCCTGCATGTATTGTGAAAGGAGGAGAGGAACTTACCCTCCTCGATCTCTACAGGCATCTCTGACGCCATTTTACTCCTCACGGCCTGTGATGGAGAAAATCTCTATGAATCATATGCAAAAACACACAGACACAAATGATCCGGAACATGTATAAAAGCTAGGGTGAGGGCTACAGATGGAGAATCTGGAAGAGTAGTTTAAAGTCAAGTGCCACACCACTCTTTCACACACGGAGAAATAAAAAATACAAGAACACGCTCATAGAAACACAAACTGACCTCTATCTCTGAGAGCAGCCTCTTCAGTCGGGTCATGTCTTTAGTCATGATGCCATTCTAGGACAAGCAAGAAAAAAAATCTAATCTGAATCTGATTGAGTTCAGAGAATGTAGTGTACGGTAAAGTTAAATGCAAAATATTAAAACACAATGGCATTAAGTTTTCAATTGTACTGCAATAGAACTAAGAAAAATGTCCAAAAACATCAGATAAAGCTAAACACAGCAGGGAAGCATGATGAAATCGGTGGTACACATCATGATGTGCTCGGGGAACACTGGAGTGCAATAAATCAAACTGGTATGGAAATGAAATGTGGGTTGATTTACCAGCGGTTCTCCATAGAGCGCTTTAGAGAGAACACTGCACACTTCCTGTAAGCTTCCGTCCAGCAGCAGGTTCTGAAGCCCCGCCCTAAAACCACCTTCTCCCGCCCCCAGCTCCTCAGCAAACACTACAAAACACACAAACACACCCGCATTGATCTAACCAGCCCACATACACACAAGGTATCCCACAATCCTCTTCTGTTCAATGAGAAGAATGGGTGCATTAAAGCAGTCCAACAAATAAAGACAAGGAAGTCACAAAATGATGACCGATCCCATCAATGCCATTTTACATGATGGATATGATATTAAACATTTGTAGTTTATCACCTTTCTTTTTAAGTGTTCACCAAACACAGTAAAAGACAGATGACTTCTCAAACCCATGTGACTTTATTTGTTCCGAAGAACACAAGAGGACGTTTTTGAAGTCATTTCTCAGAATATCATCTTTTGTGTTTCTCAGAAGAATAGCGGAAAATAAAGACGAGACAGAATTTGTCTCTTTAGAACGACAGACCAAGGGAAGTAAAGAAATGTTTTGTCTCACCATGCTTGCAGTCTTCATCAGCCTGGTCGTAGTCCTTCTGTAAAATGAAATCAAGTACAAGTTAAATGTTAGCAAAATTTTATCAAACCGGAAACTCAAACAAATATTGCATGTTAGCCACGGCAATACTAATACAGAAGCCAAAAACACAGATGTCTCACCAGCTGCAGTCGAGCTGCTATACGGTAGAGCAGCGCACGCTTGTAAAGGAGGGCCGTGCCGGGGGTCGGGGTCCTGGGCCCCAAAGCAAGCAGGGCATCTGTGCTGTGGGCCACTGCCGCCTCATACTCCTGCCTCACTAATGATCCAATGGCCTCGTCACATGACTTCTGTGGCCTCCTGTCCTCCATGACTCTGGGACAGAGTTTCTGTCACAGAACATACAGCGGGTTAAGCGCCACATCACACAACAATCTGTAAACAAAGTTATTGGACATTTGAATGAGTTTTTCCTCTTGCACCGTTACAGAAAGTGGGTGTAAAGTGGAAATAGCAGCCCAATTGACTTCTCTATCGTTACTCATTTAAGAGATACATAGGGTCATTTTGATTTCATTATTAAAGGGATAGTTCACCCAAAAATGAAAATTCTGTCATCATTTACACGCACTCTAGTCATTTCAGAACAGAACATAAAAGATGAAATTTGGAAAAATGTTGGTAAGAGAACAGCACAAGAAGAAAGGCTGTCATATGACAAGTGGGTGAGTAAATGATGGCAGAATGTTCATTTCAAAGGTGAAACAAGCAAATGTCTCTTCATATACCTGAGAAACATGCACAATAGCTGCGTCTGAATTCTGCACTGTTTCGGATGGCCGCCATGTTGTTGTGTTGTAAGAATTCTGTGTAAACAACACATTCCCTACGTTTGTTCACAACTTTTTACCAACAATGCATTATGATTTTGAGTGTACATCCGATATTTCCCATGATGCAACGTTTTATTTTAAATCAAGTAATTTTATTAAACGTAATAAATGTAATAGTAATTATACGTGGTAAACATTCGTTTTGTTCACTTTATTTAAAACAAATAGCCTACAATAAACCTTACAAATAATGTAAAAATGAACTTTACCATTTTACAAATCAACCCGTAAAGGTTGTAATATAAGTGTTATGATGAATGTCCGTGACAGTACAGCCAGACGCAGGACAGATTACATCCGTGTCCGAAATTGTTCACTCATTTTTATTCACTTCTTCCCCATATTGTGGACTGTTTAGCATTCGCTATAATGTATAATGGGAATAGTGCACGAGGGAACAAGTGAGCGAATTCAGTCGCAGCTAATGAAATGCTGAGCATATAAAACTTGATTGATTTAAATACACATTATCAGATTGGACACTGGTTGTGCAGATCCTGTTCTATGGTGCAGTTATACGTCCCTCTCTATCACAATTAGGTCACAGCTGGAATATACAGCTGGACCGAGTTAGCAGAGTCCGCTGTGAACACTTTTTCCACATTGTTTGGGAAAAGAAAGTGAAAGAACGCTCCAAGAATCATAATCCAACTGCAACAATTTCCAAACAGTGTAATGCCTCTCACACTCCAGGATCAACTCTTACACACCAGTGATTCAGTCTGTTAGTGTTTCTACCCCAGTGTAAATGATGTGACGATATTATATTTGTGGACATGTTTGAAGATCTGAATATGGTCATCAGTTGAATGAATGGATGGTATAGCTAGGCCGTGGCATTAGCGGCTGTGGGTTTGATTTCCAAGAAACACACACACAGATCAAAATGTGTCTTAAAGGGATAGTTCACACACAAATGAAAATACTGTCAACATTTATTAAAGTGATGGTTCACCCAAAAGTTCTGTCATCGTTTACTCACCCCCGTATAATTTCATATCTGTTTAAATGTTATGAATAAAAAGAAAGATATTTGGAATAATGTTGGTAATTTTCACTGTGACATCATTGACTGCCAAAAATTGAATGGTAGTCAGAGGTGTCCCAGAACTCTTTGTTCCTAAATTCTTCAAAATATTTCACTTTGTTTCATGATTCTCCTTCTATGGTAGCGGAGGATGTCACAGAAAACGTGCTAAGAGTCTTACAAATATCTTTGAGTTTAACAGAACAAAGATATGTAGGTTTGAAACAACCTGAGGGTGAATAAATGATGACAGAATTTAGATTTTTGTATGAACTATCCCTTTAAGCCCCATGTTGTTCAAACCTGGTTTATGACTATAACGAGATGACTCGGTTTAAAAACAAATCTAAAATCATGTTTTTTTTATTGTGCATTACAATGAATATTAACCAAACTGCAATAAAAATATGATAACATATTTTTTGAAAACAAAAATTAAACCGTTCTCTCATTTCGGAAACAAACTTTTCATATCTTCTTTTGTGTTCTGCAGAAGAAAGAAAGAAAGTTTTGGGTGAGTAAATGACGACAGATTGTTTATGCTGGGGTGAACCGTCTCTTTAAATGCATTGCAAGTCAGTTTGGACTGAACTAAGCGTCAGCCACACGTATAAATGTATATGCAGCATTTTAGTTTGTCAAAGGATGAATATTTTAACAATGTTTAACAGGCGGTACAACAACTCACATTTAACAAAGCATCCATTTAACCCCGAAAACACCACCACCACCACCACCACTCTCCCAAAACCTATGAGCTCAGCATCAAAGACGTCTTCCTCCTCAAGACATTTTAATTGATTTAAAATTGTATTACAAAATATTAGAAAGAATAAAAAGAAAAGCAAAGATATTCCATAATTACTAATATTTCTTTATTATGAAACACACACACACACAATCTCCATCTCTTGATCAGGGTGATGTGACAGAAATCACATTGTAACTGCTCGTCCAAACAAACCGATGTCTAATTAACATCCAGCAAACCAAACAAGGCAACGGTGCCACGGTAAAATATATAAACACTCTATATTTGGATTACGGGTCAGTTAATAATAGATGTCCCGCCTGAGTACGAGTGTGTGGCCGCGTCTCAATGCCTAGCTAGCCGCCTACATAGACAGCACTACTGGACATCACTGGCGCACTGTGAACATTTAACTCACATAAACGACACAAATGTAAAGCTCCGCTCGGTCGAGCGCACGATCCAAACGTTTAAAGCGCATCTACGCGGTTCATTGACGCCGTTCGGCGGTTTTGAGACACAGCCAGTGCACATCTACACAGAACAACAACTGCGTGCGTGCAGTCAACGCGACACAAATCTCACACGATGTCGGCCAAACGCACGCCGTGAAAAACTACACGTACGCACAGAGAGAGACGACGGTGTCGATAACCGCGAACCGATCGCCGTACGCGTAGCCTTTTATCGTTTTGTGCGTATCGGGACCGCAGCTCTCACGGCCTTGAGCTGCAGCCGCCCCCAGACAATCATACTCGTGTAATTCTGCGACACGCGCGCAAAATCCGCAGGAGATACGAGATCGGTTCGCCCCAAACCGACGGATCTGTCCGCGTGCGGGGGACCGACAGCGCCGATGAGATATTGATATCGCAGTTTTACACAGAACGCTTTAGCAGCTAGTGTGTGTAGCGCAGCGGCGGTCGGGCCTTATGATCATCACAGTGCTCGTGCAAAACAACGCAAGGATTATTCGACTTCGCGCGGGCGTAATACGCGAGCTGACAGCGGCATGTCGATGCGGTGATCGCGGGCAGAGGGAGACGAGGTGCGCGACAGGGAGGCGTTGGAGGAAGTCTGCACTTACCTAGCTTTACTTTCTACGCCATCTTGGATCCACTTGTCAGCCTGAAGCGGTGCATTATGGGTCGAATTCTTTCTGCGCGCTCCTTCCTGCCACAAGCACACACGTAACGCATCACTCGTTGCACGTAACCGAGCGCACAGTAGCCGTTTTGTCATGTGCAAGAAATAAAAATATTTGTAAAATAGACGTAAAATTACAACACACGTACGCATTTGATTTCGTTGTTGTAATTCGCACTCGAACGTCTGTTTACAAACATTACAACATGATTTGTTGTTAATCTTGCTATATCATTTAACATTTTGGATTTTATTTGTATGTTTTATATCTACGTATTATGCATCGTTCAGACGCACCAGCCCAGTTTATCTATGATTTTAAAGTACTTTCTATATTTAAATGAATGGTGATAGTTACTCGGAAGGAGAGATTTTTTCTCATCACACCAATGTGTTTATTATATTAGTGGGTAAATCGTTTTTCGTCTGGAATGTACTATTGCTAAAAATACTTTTAAAGTTTTATAAGCTCACTATGAAAGCGTCTCTAAAGAGAACTTATCATCTAACCGGTTTTGTTTTTTCTTACAAAAACTCTGGGCATCCCGGCTTGTGTGCACAGTGGCGGCGCTAACCGGTTGAAGGCGGTACTGCACTATACACCACTGATGCTCTGCGCAACACCGCCACGGCGCGTCTTCCCCTCACAAACTTACCATCCCGCGTCAGTGCAGAAAACTGCAGCCGGACAACACCTCTCAACTCAATAGAGGAGTCTAAACGATGCCGCGGACTCCAATCGCGTCGCGTTTACTTCGAGATCTAACAATATAGCCCACGCGGAGCTGGACGGGACAGGTGCGCGGGGCTCATTCTAAAGACAAAAGAGCACAGATGCGATTCACTTGAAAGTTTTGACCATTTTAAACATCGGGACGCGGCCGCAATCGTCTGCTTGGCGGGATTTCGGACGCGTTTCTGACGCGTGTCCTTGTGCGTAAAACGCGCCCGTAGCTGCAAATTCCGCGAGTGAATTCCTGGCGCGTCTTTCCGCGAGTGATCGCTTTAAACACGCTGATATTTCCCTTCTTTCTTATGACAACTCGTGATTGGGTCCATCGGCGAATGGCTGAATTCATTTAGGTGATCGTTGGCACTTGATCTGCTGTGGGAATCACGAGGAGAGGACAATGTTGATGAAGGAATACAGAATATGTATGCCACTCAATGTGGAAGAGGTAAGTTCACGTTTGGCGTTTGATCACATTGTTGGCGAAATGTTGGAAATGTTATGAAACACGCAGCAGTCTTACTATTGGAGACGCGTCTCGCCGTTTGGCGTGGCTTTTATCTGATCCTGTGCCTTGTACATTTACTTCCAATCCCAATTTTTCGTTTGTGCAACTTTTGTCCTCTCGAGATAAAACGCAGAGAGCTGAAGTGATGACCACACGGTGGCGCTATTCATATTTCCATCAGTGTGGCTGCAGAAGTCACTCCGTATTTATGTGTTGTGGTTATTGGAAAACAAGAGGATGGGGATTACGTTGATAAATAGTTTATTACTGTTATTGGATGCTTATCTTAAGCTATTATGTGCTAAATATAAATGTCAGTGTAATTTTAGGGGCGGGGGGGGATGGGGGGGTCTTTGCTTACCTATAGACATGGCCAATAAATGACATGCACCCTTTGGACTGTAATGCAATGGTTTGTTTGGAGCCATAGTTTTATCTTTGAGCAATCTCGTGTTATTACGAAATCCATGTGACAGGGAACTTTTCAAAATAAGGAATACTTAAAATCTGTAACGCGATGATAAATGTGTAAACTCGGTCTATTTTCGAGATCAGTAGCAGATGTGTGGTGTTCATTGAGTAGCTACAGTGTTCCACGCCTGTATGTAATTCCACATGAGAGAATCTGATGATGAACCCTCATGAAATACAAGACGGTTTTCTGTTGAACACAAACGGGTAGGACTGGGCTGTTGAGCATCAGTCACATGATAGCTTGTTTGCCTGGATTGATTTATTAACCTATAAGTGGACTATTAACCATCATGACCACATCATTGTCGCTGATCGAACCAAAGAACGCAAAAGAACTAGTGACTTTTTCTCTTAAAGGAGGTCTGAGGTGACCTCAAAGTTATATTTTATTCCCACAAATTTGAATCCAATGCATGCACCTTCACTTAAGATTTGAATACCAAACTTTCCCCGCGAGAATTAAAGAGCGTGGAACGCGATTGTTCCCGTTTGGTGTGAACCTGGCATTAGGGGCGATTCACGTTTCGCTGTCGCGATGCACATACGGTGCAAAATGTGAATCGCCGTGCACGTGACTCGTAAAGCTTTTAAGAGATCCTTTTAGTTCTGCAAAATATTTGTTCTGGACAAACATCTATATTTAATAACTTCCTTAAAATCAAATTGAAATATATTGCAAATCTGATAATAATGTACATCATGTACAAAGTATAATATCTTTGAACCATAAACGCTTTTGAGTTATTGCAAAGCATTGTAATATGCACATTGCCATAGGGCGATCATTTCGACGTAGCGTGTAGATATAAGGCTGAGTAGGGAACCGCAGAGTATGGTTTTTGCAATCTTCAGCGTGGTCATTTGCAGCCCATCTGCTGAGTGACACCCCAGATGTATTTTGTGCGTTCAGCGAGGCTGCTTAATGCATCATCACAACATCTTTAAGTGTAGAGAAACACCTTGAATGTGTGTGTGCGTGCGTAAATGAATATGGCCTTATTTCCATAATGTAAACACAGTAAAACCTCAATTGGTGTGTCGCTCCGATTTTAAATGGACGTCCCATTTCCCTGAGGGGGAGGTATTAAATATCATTATAAAACAATTATCACATTTGTGCGCATGGGTGTGTGTTTTAATACGAGGGAAAGCCATCTGCTGAGTTTCTGGTTGATTGACTTACCTAGCAACAACTGAGACTCTTAGTTTAACAATATTTGATCAATTTAAGGAGCACTGATAGCATGACTACAGTTCATCACGTCTCAGATGTCTGTAAATAACTAACAATCTTGTGTTGTCACGCAGCTGCCAGGAAGGACATTTTCCTTGAGTTTGGATTTTGTGTGTTTGTTTCATACAGTACGCATCGTGAAGGTCTTACATTTAGGCACGAATGGGTTGCATGCTCGAGAGAGATAAAGACGTTTAATTCGCCTCCTCTCTCCTCGCTTCCGGACTTCATTTACTGTAGACAATGGGTGTTGGGGGGATGCCAGACACATTAGCACACGAGTGAGGTTATTGAGCTTAAGCACGGTAAATCGTGAAAACGATGACATTTGTTTAAAGATGTTTATGTAGGGGTTCATGAAATGGATCATTTACTACAAATAAAGATTTTTTGGGAAATCAAATCATTTTCTAGTTTATTATTAACCTGATCAAGTTTGTTGTTCTCTGATGTGTGTCTGTTGATATCTCTTCTGAAACACTATAGGAGATGTTTTCGTGTCTTTTCTTAAAGATAACAAAATGCTTAAGGAAAGTCAACATTTGTTCAACTGTAGTGTGGAATAATTTGTAAGCTTCAATTATGAAACCCAAAGATAGTTGGCATAATGTAGCTGGAACTCAAGGTCCTTTTGACAAAAGTCTGAAATCCCTTTCACAATAGGACAGAGCCGGAGGATCTTTATAACGGGTTCAAGGATTCTGGCCCCTGTTTCGTTTTTTAGCTTGAG
The DNA here is from genome assembly GCF_947034865.1 of Barbatula barbatula. Taxonomy (NCBI): domain Eukaryota; kingdom Metazoa; phylum Chordata; class Actinopteri; order Cypriniformes; family Nemacheilidae; genus Barbatula; species Barbatula barbatula. The sequence continues at coordinate 22,547,198 of NC_136769.1, read as the reverse complement.
GTTGAAATCATTTATCCCTCAAGAGCAAGCAGCATTAGTTTGTGTTTACTTGTAAAGCTGTAGTGACATTTGATTGACACAATGCGAGTGTGATGTGGAAAGCAGATTTTCACTTTGAATGGCACAACGAGTTTTCTGTGCCGGGGTACATCAACTGCAGAGAATAAAGAATGTCAAGGGAAAGAAAGAAAAACACACTTCTATTAAAGCCGGTTTCATCGTAACAACATAAACAAACGTTACTGCGCACCCCAACTGAACTTCCAGTACACATTCACAAACAACAGAGCGCCTGTAGATCATTTCCGATAACAAGCAATAGAAACAGGGAAGAACCATAACTTGGCTAAACTTGGCTCTCCTATATTTTTAATTTAGACTGCGATACCGAGCTCAGCCGCTAGATGTCAATGTACTATACGCTTTATCTAAATGCGACCGAACTACAGGACCCTTCAACAAATTGTTTATTTAATTAAATGAACACACAACAAAATTCAACAAATCGTTTATTTAATACAATATTATGCAGTGAAATAGTAATACACATTAAGATGAACTTATAACAATTTATATTTCATTTTTTATTAGACACTAACCAAACACAAACCGGAGGTTAACTGGGGGTCAGGCACACCGTCCGATGAAACTTTAATGGCTAATTGAGCACTTCATATAAATTTAATTGAATTTGAAAATAACTTCATTTAAGAAGCACATTACATTTGGATGTTTAACGACAGATTGCGTTTTGAGGATTACACTTTGAGGATCGTGTCCTGGCATCTCCATGGTTTTTACATTTTTAATTATTATATTATCTTACTGTAACAATACCATCTGGACCCATGTGAAATGCACATAAAAATGTCCCAATTTTCCGCTATAATTTTTCTATGATGGAAGATTTTTGATAATATACAGCCAAGCAGCTATTTGATTTCAGCCGTAAATGGGATTTCAAGTTTATTTTGAATGGTTGAATAGACTAATGCAGTTCACTGGAGACTAAAAGAAATATGCTGAGAGAGTTATTACTGCTCATGCTGATAACTGCTAAAAATAGTCCGATTGTGCAATTGACAGAAGAGAGAGATGACATTTTGTTTCGATGGGGTTTTTAAATACTTTATAATGAAGCTTTATCATTTTTAGGTGCTTTGTTATATATTTTGAACAAAAGAATCGCAGATTGTGTTAGAGACTAAGTCATGAAAGCAAACATTTCTGATTTAATTCCATTAGATAATGCTGTCAGGAGGAATGTACAGAAGACTGAGATCAACACAACTCTCTTTTTGTTTTCTGTGACAAAATGTGCAAAGCAGGGTGCTTCTAAACATGCTATTGTCTCTATATCCTATCACCAAAAATATATCAACCTGTGTAACCAGGGTTGTGGCTGGATATTGTTTTTAATGTTTGGCAAATTGAGGTTTGGGTTTCATAATTTCACAAAAGCCAAGATTTTGTAGTGGAAATCATCCAAAATGTTTGCTTTCTGAAAGAGCTTTGTATTCTTAATTTAAAGGACTAGAGAGCATCTGTCAACATTGACTTTGCTATATATGTCGCTCCAAACCCGCTGAGTTTCTTTCTATAACCTTCCTTGCCATCATTGAGCTTACTTTAGAGGAACTCTCTTTAGAAAGCTACTGTATGCGAGCGTGTGGTTCACAAAGCTTATAGAAAAATAATATGAGGGTTGAAAGGCTTTTACACTTGTCGTCGGTCAATAACGGTTAGCAAGAAGTATGCGCCTTTTGTCGTTTTCATGCCAGAGGAACTGGAAATGGTTTTATTTCAGAATCTCATGAATAATTTCATTTGCTCATCATGAAACCGTTGATAGGCGTCAAAAACACAGCTCAGATGAGGGTTGGGACTATATATATCGCGATTCACACAATTTATACCTGTCTAGAGCAATTCTGAAATGGCAAAGGCTTTGAAAATAAGCCCATTGGCATTTCCTGGAACTACAGGTGCGTCCCAAATCACGCACTTATGCACTATTCTACGCCACTTTGTAGTAACTTCACATCTTTGGGAACTTTGGGCTGGCAACCAATCTTTAACGTCACACATTCATTTGTGCAACGAACACCATCACAGACAGATTTTTGTGCTGTCAGACAAGATACTCCTTTTTGGTCCGGAACCGATGTGGTTTAACCAATGACGGCCCAGGTCCAACCGTAGCTATGGACTTATGGTAAAGCTAAGACATTTCCTTTCCTTTATTATTTTTATAATGTTTATATTGCATCGATTTTAGAGAGTTACACTTACACGAATGAATATGTTTTATTCTTAAAGACGTTTTGAATGGACGCTCCGTAAACAATCCTAAAACATTTCTCATCTATTTTCATTTAAGAATTTATATTTTCACCCAATACTAAGTAAAAACATTTTTTTAAGTGTTATTTTATTAATGAAACTCGTTGCCTTTCTGTGTTGGGCATTTAACAAATAAAAACATTGACATTGTTTTTATCCAAAGCGACTTACAAAGAGTTCGGGGAGCAATAAGCGATGTGTCATACAAAGAGCAAATAAAAAATATGAAAAAATATCAACATGTCATTTTATAAACAACAATATGATAATAACCCAGCAACAAGAACTTAATACATGATTTGTGACTTCCTGGCTGTTGCTGACTTAAGTTTTTAAGCTAGATGAAACGCAAATAATTTGTTTCCACAAACTTGATTTTGATTTGTGTCCAGTTATGCGCATGGAATCACATTTAAGCCGAGCGCAACGCTTTCATTCAAAGCAACTAACAATGCCTTAACAGCTGTTTAGAGAAATCAAAGCTTGAAGAGGGACGGACGAAATGTAGGAGAGTTTTAAAAAGAATGTGAGAATCGAATGTGATCCGAATGAAGGTCAAGGATGAACGGGAAACATCGCATGCACTTTTGTGAGAGTACCAGTATGCTCTGAATACAGTGTTTTGGATCGGATGTAAAGGTGGTACAGTCGTGGACAGTGGAGGTATGACTTTTACCTTAAATATGATTGGTTTTTCGTTGCTTTGCGGCAAAGACAATTTTCAAATTCGATTCAGAATCGATTCCTAATCGATTATGCCTTGCGATTGACTTCATTTGCTTTCGTATGGGAAACCGATATACTTCTGGTTAATATAAAACCATTTAGTCGTCCATTTTGGACGATACTCTTCCGGAATTCGTGCACTAGATGGTTGTGCATAGTCCAGTTTAAGTGCATAGTGTATAGTATGCCATTTGGGACACAGCTTGCGTATGTAAAAACATTGCAGCCATTTCGTTTTAAAATCTGTTGCGATTTGATGTCGTGTACTGTAAACTCCCCATTTAGAGCGCTGTATTTTTGACACGCATTGATGTGCAATGAAAGTGAATGATGACTCACTCTAAAAGTGAAGCAAAGCATCTTCTTTTGTGTTTAACTAAAGAATTAACACAAAAGAAAATCGTGTTGATGAATGAATCAACATTCTACTTTAATTCTGCATTTTGTTCAAGTAAATTCTGTTAAAGTTATTAATCTTCTACATTTTTTGCAACGACATAACAATGAGTAAATTATGATGTTATGTTTTGGGGGACCCGTGGACCTGTGGGCGTCACATCTGAGGGTGAGACTAGGTTTCAGGTTGTGAATTCATAATTGTTTTTTTAATAAATGTACAAATTAATTTGAACAAATTAATTGTCATTGGTCACGTTTTCCTTGAGACAAGGTTCATTTTGCATGTCACCAAATAGTGAGAACACCACAGCCTGTGCTACCACACCAGCTCCTACAGACTGATATTACATTTCTACCTTTAACTGCCTGGAAGCTTCAAGCATCTCCAGAAAGATGAACTTTAAAAAAGATTTTTTTCCCAGCTATTTGAACCGGCCCTTGAGCTTACAGTAAATTCAAGGTCAGCCAGGTAGACAGCGGGCTGTTGTTGATGTATTATGAAAGAGCTCCCGCTGAAGTCAGGTTTGAGGTTGTTTGGAGGCTGACACATCACCGGTGGTCGCACGGCTAACAGATGGGGTCCCAGTCTAGTGTTTTATGTTGCCAGCAGGAAGGTTTCCTTTGGCTGTGGTTGACCAACTCACTCCTGGCAGTGCAGATCATTTCTCGCTCCGTGTCTCCCTGCGAGATGTGTTTGAGCCTAAACCTTGCTTAAGCTCTGCCCACTGCCACCCTGACAGAAGCACAAAGGTTACAGATGAAAGTGAGGAACATTAGTGGAAGAGCAAAGGCAAATATAGCCGTGCACACAGGGCATGATGGGATACTGACGGTGGCTGGAGTTTTTTCCGATTCAATCAGGCTGTATTTTGACATCACCAATAATGCCGCTATTCTTCACCTGTCTCTTTCCATTAAAAAAGCCTTTATATTTTATGTTCTTTATTGCTTTTCTGATGAAAAACATCTTTATTAAACTTTAATGATCGATGTAATCTTTCTTTTTAGTCTTCAGTTATAGAGCAACAGATTCTTTCAATAATACTGAATAATTCATATTACACATACTACCTCATCTCTCCTACGGCTCCAGATCCGCCGAGGCGCCTTTGCGCGGCTGAAACCGGGGATTTCGGGAGCTTGAGCTGCGTTTTTCTTTTTCAAACGAAGACATGTTGGTTACTATGGAAAAAACGGCGAGCCTGCAGAAAAGAACGCCAGCTGCGTTTCCAAAAAAACCACACCAAACGCTAACAGGGACGCTAAGACATTAGCTTTAGGTGTACATTGCGTTGGATGTATTTCGTTGTCTTTAACAATAGTATTTTCCCGCCATAGTATAAAAATAAGTTCAGGTTGTGATGCTGAACATACAGTAATCCACTTTAAACATTTACGACCATGAGTTGTACAGATGTTTTTCAGTTAAACCGTTGTGATGGGGTTCACGTACATGGCAAGTCTTTGAATTAGCGGCATAGCATAGCTCAGGTTGGCGTAATGCCACCTGCGACCCATCGCTTTTTAAGAATTCTTATCAAATCTAGCCAGCTTGAGTGAGAACGGATGAACTCACACTCCCCTAAGAAGACATATCATCAGCTGCCATAGATTCACATCACAAGCTAGAGATGGAGCTGAGATTGGACACCCTGTGGCACAGATTCCTTTTATGAGTCAAAAGACGGAAGGCCAAACTAATGTCACTGGCAGTGATAGAAAACCTCCATCTCGAGATGTTTTAAAGGTAATGTGTTGCATAGAAAATAGCACTAATAATGAAGTGGTGTTGGTTTAATGGAGATGCACTTCGACACTGTTCAGTGTCATGAATACAGAGCACAGAAAACGAAACACATTGTCGACATTTGTGATTTGCAACAATGTATGAGCTAAATCCATTCAAAATAAAATGTTTAAAGGTAGACTTTGTAGGATTTTAAAGCATGGACAAAAATAAATAATCCTTATTGTTACCTACGATGCACTGAAAAGGACTGGCGAAGAGCAAAGAAATGCACGTATAGAGAAAATGTCCAATGTCATTGTAAAAAGTGTGCGAATGTAGAAATGATGACTAATGCCAACAGGATGCAGAGGTATGTTTCAGCTTTTCCTTCCTTTGTCTCTTATTGTTTAACTGAAGCTGAATTTGGAAAGGATTTTGTCACTCTGCCAAGAAGCCGGATATGTCATGTCACACAGGTGTTTCCCGTACGCATTTGAGACGTTGGCTGTATCTGGTGAGTCCGGCTGAACTTGATGACTTTTGTTCTCCTGGCCTGCACCAGGCCGGCCAATCAGAAATCCCCTCTGACGCTTAGCAACACTCATTACATCCGAGCAGGTCCGTCAGCGAGAGAGCTTGCCTCTCTCGCCACCACTTTAATGTGTTGATAAGAGTGGACAGCTTCCTTGAAGAGGATCTCAAGTCTCTGTTGGCTGACGACAGCAGTGTTCTCCCGGATCAGACTTTAATAATGACCAGCCTGATTAGTTTGGGTTTGCGATAAATGAGCGATTGAATTCTTCGAAAATGTATCTATGGTCAAAGTTTTGGGTCGCTGCGGATGGTATAAGATCTATCTGGCATGCGGATGTTAGTTGGGATATGTGCATATCGAATATCGCATTATTTAGCATGCTATCGCATATCGCATTTCTCCTCAATTTAGCACAGCCCTAATATTTACTGAACAACCAGTGATCGTTTTTAGATCATCTGTCTAAATAGTAATACATTAAAATGAAAGAAAATCACGTCATCAAACGCAAAATTTATAAAACTTTATTACTTTACATCATCCATAAACGTGATTTCTCATTCACGTCATAAGTGATTATTAGCGGTGGAGTTGACGACGACAGTTCTGTTGATTCCACGCTCCTTCACAGCGTCATCAAGCTACGCTGTTGTTGTTTCGAATGTGCGCCCTCTAACGGCAGAGTTTTCAAATTAAACCTTAAATCTTTAGATTTTTAGTTTTGTGTTAGTTTTAGTGTAATGTGTAGCCACACTGCAAAAAAAGTATTTCTGTCGAAGCATTTTTGTCGTGTTTTTTTAAGTAAAAATATCTAAAACTTCATAAATCAAGATCTGTTTATTTGATGGGAAAGGATTATTATGTCTTTTTTATGAAAGAAAATAAAAAAGTTTTTTGTTTAAACGTTTAAAACGAGCAAAAAAATGTACTTGAATTTAATTTAGTTTCGAATATTTTTCTAATTTAAGATACCTCATTTTATTTTCACCCCATTGGTAGTTTCTTTGCTGCTTGCTAAATATAAACTCCCCTAAATCTTATATTTTCTTTCATAAAACAAGACTAAATACATCTGGTCTCTTTTTAATAATTAAAAAAAAGAAAAATTAATTTCAGGATGTTCCAATATTTATACAATAAAACGAGACAAAAATACTGAGTAAGATTGCATTTAGTTATTTGCTTATGTTTTTAGACTTTTTATTTTGATGTATCTATGTAAGTTTCATTTATTTTATGAGTTTTTATTGATTGTTAGTTAATACAATTAAAGTATAATAATAAAATAAAATCGACAATTATTTCAGTTTATTGGCAACATTTCTAATATTTGTATAGTTTTTATAATTAAAGCCAAGGTTTTATTTTAATTCAGTTTAAATAGATTTAGTTTTAGTAAACTGTAATAACATTTGAATTGAAAGAGCAGAGATTCTGTACCAATAGGTAAACAAATCTCTAACTATTTTATATTCATGGTAAATGTTTTATTAAGTCGAGACCCTAGATTGAAAGATTTGCATTACTGTTTACTTGTGAAATGAATCTAATGGCAAAAAGTGTTAAATGAAACGAGGCATACATTTTTTGATTATTTTCATTTAAAGCATCCCAACTAAAGAGATTAAAACGCTTCTGCTCTGAAATGGTTTGACAGTAGCATGCCGACAGTCCAACTTGCTGTCTAAAGGATTTGTATAGTGGGATCTAAGCAAGCACAGATAAAGTGTTTAATAAATCCAAATGTGAATGAGCAGATCCATCAGCGTGGCGTGATAAACAAATGCAAGACGTGGTAAACAAGAAGCGTAACATCACAACAGAACGATACATTTAGCCCGACAGGATAGACGCATGAAACACTGGAGGTTACTCGTTCACAGAGAGAACAGGACGCACCTGGACACAATAGAGCTGTTCAACAGTGACCAGAACTACAAAAGAACATGGACACGGCTACAATATCATACAAATCCATAATACGCATGAAAAGACAATGCACAATACTCAGACCCACACAGACAAAAGCACAGGCGTTTGTATAGATGACTTTGTGTGTTTGTTCTTCTTTTTAGGTTTTGAAGCTCAAAGTTCCTTATTCGTTAAGACTTACTAGTTGACCATTAGTTTTTTTTAGATGTTCATTCAGCATGAGACCATGTAAAGCTCCATCAGTCCGGTCGGGGTCTCAACGTAAGGTCAAGCAATCCTTCACGATCGCTGTTCTGTCTGTCAGGCTAGGAGTTCTTTATACCAGCAGACAAAAGCAACAGATGTCCGAGTAGGCGCGGAGTGGCTTGTGATGACAGCGTCACGCTGACATCGCCACCTGTGTGAGGTCCGAGCCATCAGCCCAATCGCTCGGAAGGGGAGCGTCTCAATGTCACGCTCGGAGCCAAACGCAACAGACGAGACTCATGTTAGCCAAGGGTCCACAAAACTATTTGTCGATTTATGCGTTGGCCAGCTAGCCAAATGTTGTGGGTGGAGACGGAGACAGTAATGTGCTGAAAAGGACAGATATAAGAGGTTGTCTAGGCCGTGAGTTTAGTTTAATGATGCCCGGCTGGAGACCAAAGGTTGACCAATTATGTGAGAGATGAGAGAGTATCCAGATCTCGGTGTTCCAGGGCTCACCAGATCGCCTGTCAGTACACGTGGGCTTATGGATGGACCACTGTCAGATATGACCTTTACAAAGACATTGGCCTTGTCTTAAAGCATACTGACTCTAGTCTTATGAGGAGCTGTCTACATGAACAACAGTATTGTAAATGAAATGGTTTCCATTGGTATCTCTATGTCGAGAGTTTGCGTTCAGTCAACACACAGTGTAGTTTGACTAACAATGGGCTGTAATTTAGCATCTTTGAAGACACCATCATTTTCATTGCTAGTTTGAGATCGAAAAAGACCTCTGCTCTGAAGTCAAAGGTAACTGCGCAGATTAACAAAAAAACTATATTAGGTGACTTAAATCTTTTGTTTTTGTTATGTTTTGTTCGCCTCTGTTTTGGTCAGTGTATTACCACGTCCGGTTTCCGTAGCAACTCGTCTGTGCAAAAATCAGAAACGGTGATGATTGACACTGAGAAACCATAGACATGTGCTCTGCTGTATAAGAAGGAGCTTTATTACCAAGTATGTTTAAACACAAGGAATTTGACTTGGCGACAGGAGCTTCCATCGCAGGAGAAAGTACACACACAGTGCAAACATATGTGATAGTGAGAAGAATAGCGGAGCTCAGACCCGTGGCTGCCATTCGCATGCGTTTCGCGTATTTAACAGCCACAATGTAGTACACAAAAGTAGTTTTACAGCAATCTATACCTGCAAATGTGTTGTTTGTTTCTATGTTTTCAGAGCAATCTCTTTAGGTGTTGCCATGTTTCGCGTGTTTCACGCTTTTTTTGGGATTGCAGATACCTACGTAAAATGTATAGGATAATGCAATGTAAGTCACTTTGGATAAAAGCGTCTGCCAAATGCCTAAATGTAAATCCTGATTTCTCACATCGCACATACAGAGTTACGTCTCTGATGCACGTTAAACGGCTGTGTAGATACACGCGGTATGTGTCGTAAAATCGGCTCAAAATATCAAACATGCTTTGTTATCCTACGACTGAAGTCTGCAGATGAAAAACCGAGTCTATACCCGTCATCTACTACGCGACTTTCTGAGTAAAAATCTACGCTGACTGCCCAAAATCGGCAGACAATCTGCAACAACCTCGACTGGAAATCAGGCCAAAAATCTGCATACAAGTCAGGTAGTGTATTTCAGGATTTACAGTTAATCCGCGGGTCACGTGCAGGTTTTAGAAAATATGTTGCAACATGAAGAAGCATAAGCTATGAACAAATGAGTTTATTCTTGATGTAATTAGCCGTATGGTAAATGTGATGTCGGTTGAGCAGAAATCGATTAGCCAACATCTACCATTAAGGATGTAATTCAATTGAGCATCGAGTCTGAAATGTTTGGATGGAGATGAGGGTCATGTGATCAGTGAGCAATTAGTCTCACACTATCTGTGAGGTTTCATAGGAAGATTCATCTGCATTCACATCCTGTGTTCAGTCGCACCACGAAATGACTGTGCTGATGAGTGCTGATTGACTAACAGACGTTCCACCAAATTACCTTGTTGTCATTATGTTAACTGCACCTAATGCCTCTGTGTGTGTGTGTGTGTGCGTGCGCGTGCGTGTGTGTGTGTAATCAACATAAAAGTCTCCTGCACACGAAATGTCCAAATAGCTCATTAACTAAAATAGATTTCACACTAAGAACAAAGTCTTTCTTATTTTATCTAATATACCCGTAAATACTTGAATGACACCGTTGTCCACAACTAGGGCTGCCACAATTTCAGATATTGTGCATGATTGTTGTGTCCAGTGAATTCAAAATAGCAATATTATTGTGATGCAAAAACAGTTTTTGTATTAAAATTGATATTTTTTACAAAACCAAAGTTTAGTTTTTAGTTGTTCTTGTCGCATTGTCTCATTTTCAATCTTTGTAAGGCATCTAGAAGCCATGTAGTGTGGACCGTGATGAACGATCGTATTATTATTTGAATGTCCTCATGACAAGAGCCCTTATTATCAGTGCGGACGTGCTTTTAAATTGACAGAAAGGTTTGTTCAGAAAGCATTATGGCCAGTGGATAGCTTTCATAAAAAGATAATGAGTCAAAGCGGAACAAAAATAGCTAATCCAAATTTCTCATTTGGTCACATGCTGACAATGGCACATTAGAGAAATGACAATGACCGTTACGACCTCACAGGCCCACATGTTTCCTCTGCTTTAATGATCCTATAGGTTGATCGGCCGTGAGCGCTTTTATAGCCTCTCTCTGTATCGGTAGTAGATTTCATTAACTGATCGGCAATAAAGAAACGTGACCGGTGCAGTATCGACTACAGACAATAACGTCGATGTCTTTGTTGGACAAAAAAATACCTTTGAATACCGCAAATGTAATGAAAGTGTACGGGCCAAGGCCTTGCATTGAAACCGTTGCAGAGTAAAACTTCAAAGCCTAAACTTCATACATGCGCATTAGCATGATCTCATGCAACTCTGTACTTTTGACCAGGAAGCGATAGCAACTTTCACATGACGCATGCAAGAATACCATACCCGGAATGATCTTGTATTATGTTGTGCATAACCAAAGAAAGTAAAAATTAGTGACTTAGACACAATAAAACCTTTTTTGTAAGTAACGCGAGTAGTTAAACAGCACTTGTCCAATAGACGTCACCTATTCGCTTTCCAAGAGGCTCCGCCCTTTTTCCACAGTGTCACATCAGTCCCATATGGTTCCACCGCCGCCCACAGATCCTCACCTGTCATTGGGTTTTCCAGACATAGTTTCCATCAGGATCCAGCAGCTTGTATTGTTCCTCTATATTGAGCTGGAATGTGTCCGGTCCAGTTCACCTCTCAGTCTCGCCGGGAATCCAAGAACACGGTGGAAACAAAATGGGAATGATGCAAGTTATGGGAACCAAGGGCTAATACTGTCCCGCTGGCTTCCTGATCCAATTGCCAGTATGTCACGGTGTGCTGGGTTATTTAATATATAGAGAGAGATCTTTTGACATTCATTTCTTATCATTTGAGTATGAAATATGTGCGAGATATATCGTGTGCGATAATACTGTACGTCTTGTTTTAAAGATTTTAAGCGATTTATCGATTTTTTTACTAAAATAGAATGAAATGTCTCCTGGAGTCATTCAATTTGAGTTCTCTAATAAAATTGGTAATGCCTACTGGTATAACCTGCTTTAATATTTTCAAAACAAATAAAGCAACAAATACATTGTGATTTACTCTCTAAATTGTCATTACACATTACCGAACTATTTCATATTTAACTTCCTGTTAAAATGACAAATATGTAGATCCATAAAGCCAAGGATGTTGTAATACGTAAGCACGCCGGAAATGATCCATGCTGTATGTGATTCCATGTGGAGTAAACGTGTTCTTAACTAAACTGCTTGACGTCTGGTAATACTTCATGGTGGCAGCGGTAAAACCAACTATTGCATAAGTGTTCGGTGAAGCAGAAACCGTGAGCCGATATAGTTGATGGCTGGTAATACTTTAAAGGGCATACAAAATATATTTTCCAGTGTTTCAACTTGGGTTACTATGGTGTGATATGCCAAATGATGACGTTTCTGTACAACGGGTAAGATCAACAATGAATATGCTGGTAAGGTTAAGATATTGCCTGCTTATTGTTATCGATTATTTCATTATTTCACCTACTCCGAAGTAAAAAAGTTTGACTTGTGAGGAGGTCTGGACGAATGAAATGTGATGATAAAATCATGTTTTACTTCGGATGTATTGTATCAACAAGCCTGGTATGAGAACAGCAGAAGTCCTCACTAATGTGCTGAAGCAAACCCTTGTCTGTGGGCTGTAATCTTTTCGAATGGACCTCGATCCCCACACGCTCTTTCATCTCTCCGGCACTCATCGTCCCGCTTTAAGATTTTCTCAACCGCTCGGGTTAAACTATTTTTACTCTGCGGGGGAAGCGGTACATGTTGACGGTAGAGTCCTTCGCACTGAATGCAAGATGGATATAAATAACTCGCTCCCCTGGGAGACTGTCACAAACACAGAGCCTTTAAGAGTTATTAAATAAATGAATGGAGAATTATTTCATTAATAAAGACAACTAGGACACGGTCCTTCGGCAAGATAAAGGCATATTTCAAGTCAACGGAGACTGATATATCAGCAGATCATTATTTTATAAATAACTGTTAATAATTATGTGCAATAACTGTGCCAATCATTGTTTATTAAACATCGGTGATACCTAAACTGAATTAATAAAAGCAATTCTGTTCATTTTAATGAATAAAATAAAATACAGGTCTAAATATTTGAAAAACGTATGAACTTCAATGCATTTCAGTTGGGGTACTAAAATGATTTACTAGAAAATTTATAAAAACTGAACATTTTAATTATTTACATACATACTTGCATACATTTACAATTATTACTAACATTTAAAATAAAGTCAATATAAATATAAATCAATCAAAATATGAATTAAACATAAAATCACATAATAATACTAGAAAACCTGTTTTCAGTTTCTATCAAATAATTGTACTAAGTGTATTATTCACGATATATAGGGACAGTTCACCCAAAAATGTAAATTCTGTCATCATTTTCTCTCCTTCCAGTTGTTCCAAATGTGTATAAATGTCATTGTTCTGATGAACACAGAGAAAGATATTTAAAAGAGTGCTTGTAACCATACAGATCTTGACCCCCATTGACTCCCAAAGTAGGAAAAAAATACTTGTTGAACACAAAAGACGACATTTTGAAGAATGTAGGACATTGTATTGTTTCCGAATTTTCATTTTTGGGTGAAGATTTTCCTTATTCTTATTACTTTAACATGGTTATAAAATCTTCACAAGCGCCCGGTCTGGGGGGGGCTGATTAGTCCCCCCAGATATTTCATGAGCCCCTCAAAAAATGTCCAGCTGACACTTAAAAAGGAAAAAGTTTAATACTTCTTATTTGTGATTTAATCACAGAAAAATGCTAAAAGAATCAGAATCGCAATTAACTACGATTATACATCTGCCCAACCGGAATATATGATTGCCCGTCCAAGTCAAGCCAGCTTAGTGCCAGGCCTGGGGTTAAATATATTCCAGAAAATGGACACTATTTATGAGTTTTGCATTATTTTGGCTGTAGGCCACCCTGCGCTCCCGATATTGGCATTGGTCAGCTGTTATATACATTTAACGCTCAGGAAACTGCATTAACTTTGTGTATGGCAAAATCTGCATAAACTCTAGAGAAGACACCGATCTACCAGGCAGGTTATTTCACCATGTGCCGTAATTCCTTTCGCCGAAAAATGCTTGTGGTCGAGAGATTTTATCCGGCACGGCTTATTAACTCAGACAGCCAGGGGTTTATGGGTAAAACAAGACCCTGTAGACCAGGTTTTTAATTTGTGAGGCACTTGTGTGCCACGTATCTCTCTGTCGCTTGCTCTCTGTATTTGATGATTTATTCAGAGGGAACAACCCCTGTCCAGTCTCACTCTCCATGACCAGAGATGCGTGAAGCCATATGGACCACCGGAAGAGCGTGAAATAATTGGGTGCGTGACCGCCGAATGATGATACCGTGTGAAAACGTTGCATTTGGTTTTATGACACCGTAATGGATGCGTTTGCTCCGCCGAGTCGCATTTCAGCACGAGCTGCCCCTATAAACACCTTTATATAAACACAGTGACATTTCCCAGAGGCACCGGTCTGCATTTAGAATCTGTATATAGTGCTGGCAGAGCTCTCAGCTGCGGTACATCACTCCGAAGTGACGGGAGGGAGATGCCCACGCACAGTCACATGCTCATGTGTACAAGGAGGTCTGGAATACAGTCATTAGTGTGACAACTAGGGGTGAGGGAAGAAAATGCATTCAATGATGCGTCACGGATGGATTTGAATCGAGGAGCACAAAAGGAATCGTTTTTACTGGTACACACCATGCATGCATAACACTTTAACCAGCCTATAGATGTATGCTGGTCTAAATGGTTTCCAAGACCAGCTGTACTGCCCCCAAATCATTCTAAAACTTTCAAAGACCAGCCTTTTTAGCTCGGTAAGGGTGGGTCACCATCTAAGGTTCTGAAATTTACTCTGGTGGTTTCCATCATCCACACATACTGACCTTTCAGAGCCATACACGTCATCCGTCTCGCATCTATTTAACAAGTTACTTCTATTACAATCAATCAAAGGAGGCTGTCGCAAAAGCACATCTATACCACATATGAAGATTTATGGGGGTCTGGTCAGTGTCACACATCCAGCGGACAGAGGCTCTGGTATGGACAAGATATTTAAAGACACGTTACAGTTATTCCACCCCTGCAGAGGGCTCTTCTTCAAAGCAGCAGTTGCGGAATTCAGCGTAACGCGGTACATTAGGTGTATTACCCCACTTGCATTGCATTACTCAGTTCACTGAGCTGTGTGATTGAATAAGGTTATGAAAGGTGGTAAACGCTGGTTGAGGGATAATCCCTTTCTCAGAATGTATCGGTGGGTAATCCACACTATGGGAGGTTTGAATGTGAAGTAAACCCATTCCTGTTGGTGTGTGTAATTGCTACTATTGAACAACACATTTGTCTTCAATCTTTGTGAATAGTGCAGTAAAGTGGTCTCACAGGAGATCCGGTCCGCGGTAAGGCCTTACCTGCCCAAGAGCCCATTTAGACAAGAGACTGACCAACATAATCGCAAGCATTGGTCGTACAGTTTTTAACGCGGCACGTCAAAGCAAAAAAACGAGCCTGTGGTGTTTTTTCTAAATTACGCTTTTACTCCCGGCGATAAGCGCGTGCGATTATCGTCCTGGTGTGTACAAGCTTTTACATAAGGGTGGAATGCTGAATTCCAACGTTAAATGCTCCGAGAATTAATTTGTTACGAATATATTGAACCATCCGTTTAAATTTGACTAAACCCTTGTTGATAGTCTAAACATCAAAAGATGTCAGTCTATGAACACATTTTATATTTAAAAAAGGGAAAGAAATAGGCACGGGCGATATATTAACGTTTGCGATTATACCGTAGAAAAATGTGTCTCATCGCTATAATAACGATACGTCTAGTTGATGACGTAGTTTCGTGCTCAACTGACTTACTGTTCAGGTGCGGAGTGAAAACAAGCACAGCGGAAGGTGGACGTGAGGTTGAGGAGGAGCTTGTTATTAAGTGAGGAGCTACCTCTACAATTTGAAACTGGTTCGGTTATAGAAAATCAGATGCGGAGCAAACTACCGTAATAAGCGAGGTTTGCAGAAAAACGGTGGTTATAAAGAGTGGAAACCCGTCCAATTTGTTCCACCATCTAAAACACAAACCAGAGTATGAAGAAAGTTTGAAGCTACGTAATGCAACAACTACACGTGGACCTAGGGGTAATCAAATTCCCACCCAGACGAAAATTGCCTTATCTCGTGATAAGCAAAGTAAACGATGGAACGAATTGACGTTTGTAATACAATCCAGAAAAGGAAGGAATCAGACGAACATAAAAGGACTTTTAATTAATAAAAGCACAGTTAATAGATGGGCGACTGCCGGCGACACAAACCATAACAAAAGCCAGGCCTGGTCCTCTCTTACTGACGGCCGCTCATCCTCGGTGATACTAGACCGGTGCGTGAGTGATCACGAACGTCAGCTGTTCACATCCCGGCTCTCGTCCCGCCTACCTCACTGCATCGGCAAATTTTTTTTTTTGATTTTTCATTTATCATTCTTGTGTTTTGCACTATTTTGTAAACTATCTGAAGACATTGTTACTTCCATGAGACTAGAGTGTTACAAATATAACTACCTAATTGGTGGTAGCATGTTCCACAAACCTATAAAAGTTACATTCAACGAGTGTGTCGTTCCCACTGAACTTATTTACTTCATCAGGTTACTTTAACATGTTTGTAACTTTATCAGGATTTATTTGCAGCTGTACTTGTACATTTGAAACACAAGACATGGTTGGTGATTGTAACTTTTGCTGTTTGCACTATTTTTGCCACTGTTGCACCATGTGAGTATAAAGAAATACAGAAACTTTATTTACATTTTAAACTTAATAATTATTGTGTAATTGTTTGTGTGTGATGTTTTTCAGCACAGTCACTCAACACAACTTAAACATAACATAATCTGCAATATTACAGAAGAAAATAATTTCTAATAATAACAATATATAAATGTATATATATTATCGTCATTGGTATTGTTATCGCAATAAATACCATTTTTTAGGCCATATAGCCCATCCATAGAAAGAAACCCAATGAACAGAGAATGGATGATTGTTTATAGAAAATAAAATAGTTACTTCATTTAAATTTTCAGTGTCGATTTATGAGGAATATGTAGCATTATGGATGTGACAATCCTGAAAAGGCACTTACACGATGTAATAAAGTTCTATAGAAGGGAAGGAAGGAGGCGGGAACTGGTGGACATTTAAACAATAAAACTTTAATTAAACAAACAATAAACATGGAAGTAAAGACCGCCAGCCACCTCACGGTAGACTGCCGGTCATAAACATGTCCGGGCCCGGTCCTCTCTCGTCAACAGTCCTGCCGGTCGTCCTTTTAATCTCCCGATCTCCTCCGTGAGAGATATGGGACCTCTCACGGCTCTCTTCCCGCCTTCCTCACCACACACGACTATGAAAAAATCATGCACTAAAATAAAACGAATGCTTAACAAATTTGTAGAGATCTCACACATGGGTATTTGAACAGACAAATGTTAATATCTGTGCTGTTACCATAGTAAAAACCGTTGGTAAAAAAATTCGTCATGGTAAGGTTGACATTTTCACGAAATTGCCCTGAAGTGACATTCTGGTGGCTTGAAGGAAATGACATGTACTTCTAGAACCTAAACTATTCAAACATTTCAATCCATTAAAGGTCCAGTGTTTCATTTTTTTTTATCTATTGACAGATGCAATATAATCTTTATAATTCAATCTAAAAAGCTTACCGCTGTGAATCAGGGAACGGTATCCGTGAACAAAGATTTTTTTTATTTGAAATAAACAAGGATACGGATTGCAGCTTTTAGATTCGCCTAACATGACTAGGTGTTATAATCCCACTCTTTCGGCGCAGTTGAATTGCCCATTTGGACATGTCCCACCCTTTTGCATGACAGGGAGCAGTCAAGAATATGAAATTGGCAGAAAAAGGAGGTCTGAGGTTTCACTGGTTTCGTCTGTGTTTGGGGGATTAATGATTCTAGAAATACATGCTTACCGTTCCTTGCCATTATCAGAGAGACATGAGTTGTGATCCCACTATCATCACATCCATTATCCTGGTGAAAGATGCCTTTTGGTGAGGTGCTGCTGATTTTGTCCTTTGTATGGTTCCCAATCAATGCGACACATGGTCAGTTGTGGACCACAGCCTCATTGGGTGTTTCATCCCTTTATCACAAGACACCCTCAGCCAAGGTTGATCAGACCTGGGTGTGTGTTGCATTGTTGCAAGGTCATCTGGAAGCCCATGCTGTGTCCATCCTCGTCAACCAATCGAATCGGCAGCCTTCTGCAGAGTTGGCATACCGGAGATACTTTCTTTCAAATGCTTTGTTAATGCCCTCTTTCCAAGGTAATGGGATACTTCACCCAAAAATGAATATTTTGTCATCATTTACTCACCTTAGGGTTGTTCCAAATACAAGTATTTGTTCTGATTTGGAACAACTCAAAGGTGAGTAAAGGATGACAGAATTGTAATTTATTTGGTGATGTTTCCCTTTATGAGCCAACCATTTTTGCAATGGTCTCTAATGAACATGCTGTAGATAAATCTGAGAGATGTTAGAAACAACAATCCCTCAGACGCAGCGTAATATCTGTGTAACGGTCACTGTTTGGTCATCAATGTTCTCCTGAATGACATCACAGCTGATTCAGTTTGACCTTTGCTTGTTGTCATTTCTTTGCACGTTTAACCCTTCAAATCCATCTGGTGAAGGATGCCACTAGTAATCAGAAGAAAAAAGTCATTCAAGAGCGTTCATTTTATTTCCACAGAAATATACATAGCCGAAATTACGCCGGTGTAAGTGGTGTTCTCCACCGAGAGCAAAAGTCAATGAATTTGATCTGACGTTTAAAATAAACACGTCCCCCCGCTGAGAGCCGGATTGAGTGCGTCAGGCACGCGTGCTGTTTGCTGTCTGAGTTAATGACTTCATTATATTCTCTGCGCAGGCTGACCCCTCAATCTCTGAACCGTGTTAAAAACATCATCCAGATGCGTGTCAGCTCCAATGGCTCTCCCGGTTTCTGCATGCTTTACATACTAATGGTATCAAAGCCCGAGTCCTGAAACATGCTCTGATAGGTGAAGGCACATGTTTCTTCACAAGCTTGATTTCTGACTAAAAAAGGATGTGATACACAAAACAAGTGCAAAGTCATTTAACCATCCCTGTTGAAAACATAAAATTCAAGTAAGTTGAAGTTAAGTAAAGCTACTAGGGATGCACCGATATGTACATTTTGATAATTCTTTATCATTGGGAGCCGATAACCGATATATTGGCCGATATACAGTATCTAAATATGAATATATAATTCCATAAGATCGAAACAAAAGGAAAAACGTGGACGAGTGCTTTTATTTGAAAACATTGACTGCGGAAAACAAGGTAGCCCCTGAAAACCATGTACCGAGCCTACTTTACACTACTGATCATTTAACCTTCAAAAAAAGTATATATTTTATTTAATAAACAAATGAAAGATGTTCTTCCAGAGCAACCCAGAAACATTTTCCTTATAGTCACATGTCTAACAGGTCTCAAAACAGACAGCATTCAGACAACAGTTTGATTCAAACAATATGCTTCTGTTCCTATAATAAACACATTTATGAATGCTGTATCTGCATACTGTACCTACATCACAATTGTTTTGCTAATAGCAGTAAGTAAATGATCACGACAGAAAGATACTGTACTTGATTTTAACTGTGAGCAGCGTTCAGGTAAAGAACAGAGGAAATGATCTTTGGTTTTTTTCGGCTATAATATATCGATCTAAATGTTATTATCGTCCGATACCAATGTGGCCAATAAATGATCGTGCATCCCTAGAAGCTAACCCCACAAAAAGGTTAACATGTTCATTTATGTATCATAAGCATAAATGTCTGCATGTGCCTTAAAAGAAGTGAGAGTGAATGAACGGAGTGTGTCGCTTCTATCGTTCTAACTGTTTCACACTTCATTTTTTGCAGTATGTGTGCAGTCACGCCACGTCAGCTCTCTCTCTCCATCTCACTGCGATAAGAAAGCGACGAGAAACAGACTTTCAATTACACACACTCGCACAACCTAGCGGAAACTTGTAACCTGTTCTGTTTCAATATTCCCAAGTGTATTTAAAGTTTAATATACAGGTGTTGACCGTGTTTAAATTTATATTTTAACTCCCCATTGTAATGTGAAATGTACTAATCTTTTTTTGGTAATATCTATAGGATTTGTATTAAATCTATAATCATTGAGTGGAGAATCGAATCGAATAGGGAACATCAGAATCGATACCCAGCCCTATGTCAATATTCGCTAAACACCAAGCTTTCATACTTAGAAGCATTTGCTTTCACATACTGTACAACAGCTTTGTGAGGTGTTTCTTGAAAGAGCTTTTTAGCGCATTAATTAACGGCAACAATTATTTTTTTGTGCATAAACACAGTTTTGTTTGTATTATTATATTTCGAGTGTCCGTTGCTCACTGGAACAGACAAACCGTGGGTACACAGATGGGATGGTGATCGGTTCTGGCTTTGGGTGGGCTTCACCACGGGTCTAAACCAATGAGAGCATTTGGGGTTGGCCTAAGAGTGCTGAAGCGCGCACATGACCCAGGAACATCAGAACTGAATGAACGGTTATAAATCTCTGCTCGCAACGACAAACATGTCCCCGGCTAAAATTGTAACCGTTACCCAGCACTAGTTTTTTTTTATTATACAGACAAGAAAGAAAAGAAGACATTATTTTTAGTATAGAAAAAAAGAGCATGGAGCTAGCAACGCCATGGTCATGGGTTCGATCCCAGGGGATTGCACATACAAATCTAAAGTATAATGCAATGTACGTCGCTTTGGATAAAAGCGTCTGCCAAATGCATGAATATAAAATATATAAATATTATATACTTCTTGTGCAAAATAACATCCACGCAAGAAATGCCTGATGACCGTCTCACCTCAAAAATCCACAAACGCTCTCTCTCTCTTCTCCAAGGTGCACTCGGCGACCTGCCCGCTTTGTCTGGGGGCTGACGCAAGCAAATTAAACTTATAACGAAGTAAGAACTGGTCCACGCGCGCAGCACATGCATGACACCATCCTTAGATCAGGGTCTCCATGTGGTCAGTTAGAAGGTTGTCGGGAGTGGTCACCCGTCCAAAGACCATCTATAGCACCAGAGATTCCGACCGCGTCCCGTGGAAGAGCTGCAGGAATGCAGACCCCTGTAAAGTGCATTTTTTTCCCAAAAATTCGTTTTATTTGAATGTTTAATCATGTAAATATGTATTTTCACAGACCCCAAAAATGTAATCATTAACTTGATAGTGAGCTTCATATGTGCTCTTTAAATGTGGACCAAGTGTGATGTGCTTTGTCCTGTAGAAACACTGTGATGATAAAACGCTGTGATATCACATGTGAGACGCAAACGTGCTGTTGCTTGTGTCTTTGTGTTTCTACCATAATTCCTCACCCTTTCTCTCTCAACACGCGCACATTCATTAACACTTCGCTTGCGTCATATTCATGTGCGAACGCTCCCAATGTGTCTCATGCGACATTCACACCTTCAGCCCTACACGCACACACATGGCTGCTGCTTCAACTGCTGGCTTTTATCTATTTTATAATGCTGAAGAAAGCAATGTCCACTGGAACAGAACTGGCCATAGTTGTAGTGTATGTTGTGTAAGTGCTGAGACTGCAGTCTGTTCTCCAATGACGGATGAGGTGGAAAAAACAGCAGCCTCTTTGCACAAACCCTCCATCATTTACCCCACAGTCGCCCAGCTCCCCTTGTGTAAAGGGCACCTTGCCCGGGTCTACTCGCTTTCCACTCCTCATCTCTGTCCCGGTGTTCCCGTAACATGCCGCGTTGTTCTCTCTCACCCTGCCGTCGCCGCGGGTGCTAACGCTGAGTCGTGCTAACAACACATCGCTCACCCCAGGCTCACGGCAAGATTATCAATCACATGAGCTCGCACGCGGGATGTTGTCTCGTAAATACAGCCCTGATGCTTCCTCTGTCAAAGTCTGCTGGCGGGCTTGAATTGGATATCTCATCAACACTTAGGTGGACAGGATGTCCTAAATAATCGCTGTTGGATCACATTTTTAACCCAGAATGCTTCGGGCTATCAGCATTGCAAGCGGTCTCGATGCCTCGATTTCCTGTAAACCCAGAAAAACGTTTCCTCACGAGTACCAAAACGTACTAGGGCGAGACCGTGTTTGTTGGTTCTAGTAGCATCATGACGCTGTGTTTTTTTACTATAGCAGTACCGTGGTATTCTTTAAAGGACAGTGAACTGTAAGAACATGCATAAGGTCATCATTTAGGACCACGGTATATATCAAAAGGGGTGTTGCTGTTACCTTCACTGCAGCATACAGTATAGTAGAGGAAAAGGTGTTTGGCAGGTTTCTTGTCTGGAGTGATAAGAGACTCATTTGCTCTTTGTTCTGCTCAACAGAAGCCGTTTGATTTGTACATGTGTCATGGGCATTTGATCTCTATGGGTGGTACAAGTTCACTGTAAGGTGTTGCGGAATTATCTCCCAGCAATAGCTCTGCTGTATTTCTCCAGTTGGCTCTAAAAACATGACCTACGGTTTCATCTTAATCAGCTTCGGTTTTAGATCATCTAGATCCCACTTAATTTCCTGTTCTCCACGGGCACAAAATCCCTGAAGCGTTCTTATTAGCAGCGATTGGGCGACATATAAATGTGGCCCATTGCTGTGGTGTTTTAATGATATAGTGCTGTTTGAGAAGCATTGTGTAGATGATGGCTTTACAGGCATCTGCTACCATGACTCGCCCACTCTCTCCACAGCCTGTTGCCAGAGATACGGTCTTCACTGTGTCGTCTAAACACCGAGGGTGCTTTTCTTGACGATACATCATCCAGGAGGGCTTTAAAGCCTTTCTCGAGCGTTTTGTTCATATAGCTTTCTGCTTCTCCGTGCAATCTCCAGTTTGAAATGGCGACGGTTGATCGTAACCTTTACATCCCTAATTTCCCCATGATAAAAACGCCCAACGGGTAGTAATATCGTGTCCTAATTTAGTTATCTTTCATTCGTACCGACTTATCGTTACTAAATGTAAAAACTGTCCAGCGTCATCCAAAGTTAGCAACAGTATAACAGAGGCGCTTTATGAAACAGGCTTTTGTTCATTTCTGTCAGGAGTGCAAAATAAACAAGCACAATAATATGTTATTGATATATATATATATATATATTCATCCTCGTCTGCTCCAGTTTATTTGTGATCATGGGGCGTTTAGTCCAAAAATTATAACATTTCTGAGAGTGTGTGAAGGCAGCAAAAGTTGCAACTTCATTTGCTAACAACATCCACTCCCATCTGTTAAAAAGTGTTAGCATTAGCCGTAACGCTTTTTTGGCTAAATGTTGCTGGCTAGTGGCTTCGATTCAAGCCTTCGATCGATGTGTGTGTCACGTTCTTAAACAACACACCTGGAAACAACATAAACCCATCAGATCTATGAAGAAATTCGTCATGTTTATTTGGGTGTCAATGAACATTCATCACAATTAACTAAATTCTGATTTCTTTAAAGTATGCAATGTTCTTGGCATGAACTTAAACGTTGTCACAAAGACATTTCCACAGCCATAAACATGAAGCGGCATGAAACGAAATTGGTTGTTTGACCTGTCAGTCAACATGGCCTCTTGGGCCTTAAACTTGAAGCGGCCAAGGTTTCCAGACCTTCAATTTGAATCTGCTGCTTGCCTTTTAATCATAGGAAATGCATAAATAATGTTTTCACAGGTGGTAGTTTTAAAGATGAACTCTATTTGCCAGAAGTAGTATTTGTACCTTTTTTGGTAAAATTCTCGAAATGTTTATCACAGAATTTGAATAAAGCCGCTGCAAAATTAAGCATTTTTGTCGCAGGAATCACAAAAAATCCCAACAAAATACTGGATAATGGCCCAATTGTGCCAGGATTAATATTCATGTTTTTTATTTAATGTGTATGACAACAAAAAGTGCATTTAACAAGTGACATCAATATAAAACTTTGTATCAGTAGGCCTATTTTTTGAACATTTCCAGCACGTTAACAAAAACCGCAATAAAACCGATAGCTGCGATAACACCGTACGCTACAACCGTGATGTGAAATGTTCATACCGTTACATCTTTAGGGGAAATGTTTTGGTGAAAGCTAATAACATTGTTATTCATTTCTGAGTTAAAGATTTATCCACTGGCTTGTGTTTGAGAAGCATTGAGAGACTTTGGCATAACAACATGATCCAGGCCAGCTTCACCTTTGTACAGAGATGTAAATCGACAGTACCTTGACATCAGAAGATCAGACCATAATAGAGGTTTCAGGATGACATGGGCCAGTACGCAACCAAACGCAACCCAGGCAAGCAGCTAACTCTTTTCTCCAAGCATACGGGGCACGCGAAGCCCTCTGCGCTCGTGATTGAAGTCTTTCTTTAGTGTACCCGAGAGAGCTTTTTCACTATCAACAAAACCACCGTTTTCTCTCGCCGGCACAATGAGGCTGCCCTCAAGAGCTCTCAAAGAGCAGGCTGACGGCAGTATCTAATGATCGGCCATGAAGTAACTCTATTCCCACGAAACACAGTCCCTCTCAAGGTAACACAGCAATGCTTTGCGTGAAACGAGAGCCGTACTCGAAAGAGCAGAAAAACAGCCAGGTTTGCAATCGAAGAAGATTGAGCGGTTGCTTAGGGGATGTGTAAAGCGCTCTTCGCCACGTCCGCGCCTCATTTATTTATTTTGTAAGGCTTGGTTTCGTTCTGCACTTTGTTTTTTAATGTGCCTCTCATGCAGTCCGTCCCCTTGAGTCTCTGCCTGCCTGTCCGTCACACATAAAGTGGAAGTGGGAATTACTGTATGAATAATTCACAACCACTTGAACCTCCAAACCCCCCAAGCCAATCCGCTCTACTTATATCTCTTTTACTGCTTTAATTTGCTTTCAGAGGATAACAATGAGGACAATATCTCATTCATCAAACAAAGAGCCGGCGTTTTCTGAAACGCTCAGATGAATGGAGAAGGTGATCGTGGAGTGCTCTACTGGAGAGTGGATGTTATACGGAAGCACCGTGTCCTTTCTGGGAATTTAATGTTATTTGGGAAGCGTGAGGCAGTTCATGTACTATATAGGGATGCACCGATACCAGTATCGGTATCGGGCCCGATACCAAGCTCATGTACTCGTACTCGTAAAAATTCCCCGATACCAAAGACCGATACCTCACGTGACGTAATTGAAAAAACGTTCCAGTGCACACAGAGACACCTGCCGTAGCAGACACAATGTCATAGAGTGTTCACACCTAAATCGCGCTATTCGCGTGTAGTTGGACGCTTGAACATTTTGAGTTAACTTGCTTCATTCGCGCGTGGAATTTGCTTAATTCGCGAGGGAAATTCGCGTCATGGGAGGGGCTTCTGGCAGGCGGCTCCACTCTTGTTGCGAAATGGTGGACATGGATTTTGTTGAGTTGAGTGAACTAATTTTCGCGAACGCTCAATTCACGCCGCTTAATTCGCGTGAATCGCACCGCAAGTAGGTCTATCGCGTCTTTGCATTGATTTAACATGTTAATCACTCGCTCTTAACGCTTCATTCGCGCTTAGCAATGACGACCCACGCATGACAATCTGTATGCTTATGTCCAAAATGTGTTGTAGGCTCTGGTGCTTACAACCGAAGTCCTAAAACATATTATAAATGAACTAAATGTAGATACAAGAGGGCAGAGGAGAATTGTAAACACGCAACTGTGTAGAGACCGAAATGAGATGTTGCCATGTAATTACGATTAATAACTTAATGCTATTTAATTTGTTATAGACATTGTAATAAACTTGACCTTCAAGGGGGCGGGGCGCTGTTTGTAGTGTTTCTGACCAACAATATTTAAATGTATGAAAATACACCAAAAAGAGTCTTTATTTTCTTTCTTTATTATTTTAGCATTATTTATATATATATTTTTTACCCCGCGGTACCTTATATTTATACAAGAACTGATTAGTGTGTCTGTGTTATGTTTGGCTGCCATTTAACATAATCGAAAAACAACATGGCGGCCTCCTTAGGTTGAAATGAGCATTACATTTAGGTATTTTTAAAAAAATTCAAATATTTAATGTGTTTCTAACTACAAATGCTGGTAGTGTCAGGCTATGACAACATATTAAGCCACGCATCGCTCTATACCCCGGGTTCCTTTAGCACAATATCAGTAATCATGGTTGTCAATGTCAGGACAATACCGGTATATTGCGTAAGTCTTGAAGTATCTATATTTTTTCCTTGTTTCTTATCATTCAGTTTAATGTGCAGGGGCACTAGACAAACAGAAACATTCGATTCTGTCAATAAATACGTGTTGTTTAGCCAATAGGGTAACGATTTACTCAGGTCACGATATGATTCACGATACTGATCTCACGATACAATACTTTTGCTTTTTTTTACAAAATGAATTGAGACAATCGCAAATTTAAAAAAGGTACAATAAGAATGTCTCTTTAATATAAACAAACTAAAGAAATAATTTTATATTGCTTTTTTAAAGAAATATCAGCTTTTACATGTCTTCCAAGTTTGCAGTAAACACTGCGGCCCCTGCTGTCCACAACATGCATCGTGATTCATTCACAACATCTCACTTGAATCGTCACATATACGAATCGATTTTCAACCGGCTTACGGTTAATATTTACATCCCTTTGCCAACCAATAGAATCAGTTATGTTTGCAGTTCTAGAAAGTGTACATGACATGTTCAAGTTGAAAATGAACCTGAACGTTTAGCTCAAAAACGTAACGTTTATGGTCTTGCACGATGTTTGTTAGCAATCATGTACAGTGAGTTTAAATACCCTTGTCTCTGTGCGTGTGGTCTTGTTTGTCTATCCTTATGGGGGCTGAACCTGAGGTCCACCTACATTGTGGGGACCAGCCAGCAGCCCACAAAGGAGAAAACGCTTTGATGGAGGCTCAGGTGTAGAAGTGTGATTGAGGGTTGGGGAAAATACCGTTAGAATAGTATAAAAACAACAGAAGTCTATGGCGAGTCCCCACGAACATACCAAAACAAACCTCTGTGTGCTCCATCACAGAAATAGCTTTTCTGAAGCTAGCGTGCATTTCTAAAGTCACACTTCTGCAAACGCCGTGCAGGTTTGTCGTAGACAGGCGTGATGTATTCGATTGAAGCGCAGAGTTTTCAGTAGAACACTTCGTCCACGTAGATATATTTATCTTGACTAAGAATAGCAAGACAAACACACAGAGTCTGTATCTGTTCAGCTTGAAAGCTTTGAAATGGGAAATACATCACTTCTCACCACCCAAATAGAAATATAACAGCATTAGCCACCGGGCCGTGGTCATATAAAGCTTTTATAGATGTTCTGCATTTCTCCTGTGTGGAGAGTTTGAGATGCTGAGGGCTCGACAGGCTCCTGTAACTATGCCACATCCGTCATACGCTCAAACAGCTCATGTGTTTGCTGACGGGAGCAGTATCGCAGGACTGTTTATGAGGATGAATTGTGTTTCGCTGCTGATGCAAAAATGTGCTTCTACACTAGTCGGGGGTTTGGTGGGTATGAAGTATGTCACAGTGAATGTTTAATACGGTGGTTGTGACCGTGTGCTGGTCTGTGTCTCTAGTACAGGATCGGTCAGCTGTACATGATCAGCAAGCACAGCCACGAGCAGAGCGAGAGAGGAGAGGGCGTGGAGGTGGTGCAGAACACACCTTATGAAGACCCCACGTACGGCCCGGGCCAGTTCACCGAGAAACGCATTTATCTCAACAAGTGAGTATGGCAACTGATCGTCTGTCTCGAAGCTTCTCTTGAGTTGCTTTGGTAAACTCCAAATTTTTGATTTATTATGCTGATTTAACAAAAACGAAGGTTTGATCTGGTTTAACTGGTCTGGCTGGAAGATCAGCTGTCACACCGACTCAAACCAGCTGAATATCAACTTGACCCGGCTTGTCTACTGTTTCCGGTGAAATTTCGGTGTGACACTTGACTGCTGACATAACCCACAACTCACAGCGAGAAGGCGGAGTGTATTGATTTTACACTGCATTAATAACATTTAATAAAATATGTTTTTCTAAAAAATCTATTTATAACCTTTATATAAAAATTTTCCCCATATTTTTGTACTTTCTGTCTCTTATCAGTTAAAATAAACCTACCATTAATATTATAGACGCTTTCCAAATTGTGGCGAGAAATAATGATCTTTCACAATATGATATACACAAAAGTGTTATAACGTCCGTTAAAAATCTTAACATAACTTGATAATACCTAACTAATGGGATCAAGCGGCGAATGCATAATGGGTAATTGGGACGCAGCACGTTTAGTTTACGTTGCTAATAGAGCATAGTGATACACAGATTGGTTAGGTGAAACGCTCAAAGCTGTTTTCGTGAATAAAGCACCTCTATTGACCAATCAGAATCAAAGACTGGAACTAAGCACTTCACAAAGCTTCCTAAGCTTTATCCGCGAACTTGGTTTCTTGTTTTCCACGAACGCACGTCAATCTCGTATCGCGCGACGGTTGAAAATATTTGTCCGATCACGTCACTCAAGCGAAAATAACAGACTTTTCCCGCTTAAAAATAGAAGAGCGTTTGGTGTGAACCCAGCATTAGTCACTGTTAGTGAAAGCATGTGCCAAAGTTACAGAAGGAACTGATAAAGTAATGTTGTTTTATCAGTGAATATTCCAGTCCTCTGTTTGACCTGTGTTCTCTTGCTTTTATAAAGCACAAATGAAAGGGTCATTACAACACCTGCATTTGTGATCCATTTCACGCTCTCCTTGACTTTATAACACGACAGCTTTTACTGAATTGATCTGTGGTCATTCAAGTATTCCACAGCAAGAAAGACGTTTCTGGCAGCGTCCAGTGGTTTCGCTAAAATGTACTTTCTGGTAAAAGAAGAAAAGGCGCTACACCAGATTCCGGCACTTGTGACCTTTCATGACACAATTCCCAGTAATAAAGTCATGTCCAAACCTACTTCATCGAACATCCTTTCTTTTTTTTATACTACATTCATAAAAGGTCCTTGTGTTTGGGTGAAACCAGTGCAGCACAGGTCTTCGGTTCTCTCACAGATAGAGCGGTCTCGAAATAAACAGCAGTTGAGCACCGATAAGTGAGGACATGACCAGAGACCCAAACACTGTACCAAAAATAGCCAGTAAATGACTTCACTCCCCCCAGGACGTTGTCCATTCTGGGCAAAGATAAATCAATGAACCGCAGTCTGGCCAGAGGGGTTTTTGGAGGGTATATTGAGCTTTATGTGGGTCACCGTCCCTTGACCTTGGATTTCTGATTAAAGAAAGATCAGACAGATCTTGATTCCCATAGTAGGAAAAATGACTTTCATTTTGTTTGTTCTGTTGAACACAAAAGAAGACATTTTGAAGAATGTAGGACAGCAAACAGTTCTTGGGCACTTTTGACACCATTGTATTTTTTCCTTCTATGAGAGTCAATGGGGGTCAAGATCGGTTGGTTATAAGCATTCTTCCGAATATCTTTCTCTGTGTTCATCAGAACAAACACATGTATACAGATTTGGAACAACTGGAAGATGAGTAAATGATGACAGAAGTTTCATTTTTGGGGGAATTATCCCTTTTAAATACCTCCTTGGAGGGTCATGATTGGCTAGGTTAGGTGGTCTTGACATCATTTTTACAGCCACGTCCATTCTCCCTGTTCCATTTGATTGTCTCATGCTATTAACACGACAGTCAATCATGAAACCTTTTACCTCAGACTGTTGCTGAACTAACCCTAATGAAAAATCTTTTCCTGTCTGAACATTCACGTGAATCTGAGACGATCAGTCGGAGACAAAAAAAAACCTACAGAAGATGAAAGACGAGAATAAAGGGCGAATATGCAAACATGTAAATTCAGAAGCGGAGCGAGCACAAGGGAGGCTGAAGGAAGGGATAAATGAGAGCGCGAGGAGGCTGAGATGTGCGTGGGCCGGGAGACGACTGAGCTCCAGCTCTCATGCTCTATAATTTGAGATTTAACTGTGGGAAGCTGTACCTGCGCTCTCGCCCACAGGCCACCTGCCTTTGCTTACACATGCATGAACGCGTATGTGTGTGTGTCAATTGCGAGCTGTAACTATGGAATAGATCGAAGTGTAACTTCATTTCACGCAGACGCTAGTGCAAAATACATTGTTGTATCGGTTTTCGAACGTCTGGCAACAAAGCAATCCAACCCAATGTAATATAATCAGCTTATAAAGATTTATGGAAATCTGAACGTCAGCGATGACTCCCATCCGAAGAGCAGTTTGCATTTTAAAAGCGCTTCGTATGGGAAAATGTCCCTCTCATTTACATCAGTGATGTGCCGAGTCATACACCAACAAAATCTGCTGGGTCGGCATAAAACTGTTTCTTTTAGCACTGGCACTGATCCCAGTTTGAGCCGACTCTGCATCTGTATAGGACACGACAGAGGACGAGAGAACTTCATCCCAGTCAGCTTATTAAATCAGGATGCAAATTAATCAAGCTCCTTGAACACGGAATGGATTTATTAGCGTCACCGTGAACCCAGCAACAATGAGGTTACTGATGTACTGTGCAATTTTGTGTTTCGAGTGGGAAAAAACTTATATTCTGAAATTTAATCAGCCATCAGTTTTAGCTTCCAAAATGGCGTCAATTACATTTTGACATGGTCAATGAACTATCTTTGGGTGTAACACACAGCCCATGATACCCAGGGTTCGCAATACAATAGCATTACAATATATGAAACAGTATTTTAATAAAAACTGATTTATTTCCAAAAGGTTAAATATTTTTTCAATCATAACATTTTTATATCAAAACATGTATATATGCAACTCAAATACGTCTGCATTGTCACTGGAAAATTGAGTAGATAAATAAATAAATCATCAAATACATCAATTTAAAAAGCTAAACCCTTGGAGGGAATGTCTTAAAAATACATTTTATATATTGACGAAGGTGATGCGTTGCTAACAAACAACTGGATTAAACAGACCCTATATCGTAAAAAATCATTGCTCTACAACATATATTTTGTTATATCATGCAGTGTCACAACACAATATTACAACCCTACAACACAAATGTGCCAATTTCATTTTTATTTGATTGTTAAGAGTGATGATGTATAAATGCAATACTTCTAAAATGACCTGCCCTGTACACTGTAAATAAAAATTATATATAGGTCTAAACTATGTATATACAGAAAAATCAGCTACTAATACATACGTATTTATGTATCTATTTCATAAATTGCTTCTGCATTCTGTCACAAAATCCCCAAATGTTCGTGGTTTTAAGTTCGACCTTTTAAGAATATGAAACATTAAATACAAATATTATTGGTTAAAAAAACACCATTAGCTTTGAAGCCTGTCTAGATGAAACATAATAATGGATGCTGGGTTTGTTTATGTCAAATAATAACATGAAAAGAAAGCACACATTATGGGTAAACGTTAGAATAAGAAAATTTGCACCAAAAAGCAGATAAAAACGGTTTTGCACTTCTTCGGCCTGTTAAGTCCCATGAACCGTGGTGAGGCACGAGCTGGTGTGAGCACAGATTTCTCTAGTGACTGATTGTCCAGCCCTGTGCTTCCTGTTAGTAGTCCAAGTAGCCGCCCGTTCAGATTCACACCATTCACACAACTGTCTATTAGAGCCGAGGGACTGATTGAAGAGCGTTTTTGCAGCTGCTCTTAAATAGATTGACTTCTGGCAACAGTTCAGAGAACCTGATCTCAGAGCCAAAAAGCATCTTCCTCCCCGAGCGTCCATCAGCATTTTTCACTGCAGTGTTAAGTCTGTCATTTTCACTGTTACTGCAGTCAGAGGGATGGACCGCTTGGCACTCACAAAATGAGCCGGCGCGTTATGTTCTCCCTACTTATCTGTTCCTTTTCTCTCTTGCAGCAAGCTGCCCAGCTGGGCCAGAGCTGTGGTGCCCAAAATCTTCTATGTAACGGAGAAAGCGTGGAATTATTACCCTTACACCATCACGGGTAACTACAGCTGCACGGATGCACAACACTGCCAAAGCTGGATGATGTTACACTACATCAGTTTTGACTGTAACTGGTTACGAAGTAATGAGTTACTGTAATTGAATTACTTTTCACGTGAAAAAGTAAAGTAAGGGATGACTCTTATACTCTTACACAAGAAAAGTAATTCAATTACAGAACAAATAAGAGTAATCCCTTACATTACTTTTTTTTGTGAAAAAGTAAAAAACATATGGGATACAAACTGAATTGTGTCCCATATGTAAAACTGATTTATGTCAAATATTGACAAACCCAACCATTGGGTTAATAAAGCAATAAGCCCCGCTAAGCAGTGGGTTACAGTGCATTTTATAACAGCTAAGGGCGTTGTGAATCCCCCTTAGCTGTTATAAAATGCACTGTAACCCACTGCTTCGCGGGGCATTTTGCTTTTATAAAATGGTTATGCCATGTGCGTAGCAAGGTTTCATAAAATAAAGTATATAAAATGATATTTAGGCTATGTGGTGTGGTCAGCCGTTATAGATCGGGGTATTTTATAAGGGCTCAGCCAATCAGAATCAAGGACCAGAACTGACTGTTTTATAAATTAGTCTAGAAAATGTTTGTATTTGACCCAAGCATGGGTTGAAATCTCTTTCCACTGACCATTGTCAAAAAAGAGCTTTTCTACTTTCCTGTGGCTCAGTGGTTAGAGCGTGACGCTAGCATCACCAAGGTCATCGATTCGATCCCAGGGATTGCACATACTTCGAAACAAAGTGCTGTAGAGAGATATTAAAACGCTAGTTAAAAGCAAAATTATCTCACCGGATCATTTAAAGCTGTGTAGCTATAGTATAGTATAATGCAATGTAAGTCGCTTTGGATAAAAGCTTCTGCCAAATGCATCCAGTAAATGTAAATGTGCAGATCCTGTTCTGTTTAGACTTCTTGGAAACTACATGAATATGTATTGCTGTAGGGCGATTTACGCACCGCTATGAAGATAATTAATTCAACTTAATTGGCTCACCAAACAAGTACATTTATTCTGGACAAAACGCGTATGTATACTTCTGTTTGTTAATTTCTTTCACCATCATACT
The DNA here is from genome assembly GCF_947034865.1 of Barbatula barbatula. NCBI lineage: Eukaryota > Metazoa > Chordata > Actinopteri > Cypriniformes > Nemacheilidae > Barbatula > Barbatula barbatula. The sequence goes on along the minus strand of NC_136769.1, from coordinate 22,514,319 downwards.
TGTAGGAACATGTCCATGCTAAACATTTCTGATTTTAAACCTTTAGTAATGTTCATGACTTGTATTGAACCCGGACCATTGCAGTTGTGCAAGCTATTTGGGTACAAACATCCAATAAACGTCTTAAAGTGCAGATTTCACAATATAAATGTCAAATATAGCTGCTAAATGCCATTTAGGGCATGATGCACATGCTTTCAAAAGAAGACCAGAACCCAGTATACAGTTTCATGCACATGTACACATACAGAAGTTAAACCTCATTTGCTCTTGGAATCCTGAAGGTCCAGCTGTGATTCAATGTGTGACTGAGCCAAGTTTATTGCGTAGACCATGACATTTAACATAAAGTCTCTCTCTCTCTCTCTCTCTCTCTCTCTCTCTGTCCACCCCCACCACTGGCTCTCAGAGTACACGGTGAGTATTTGTTTCTTTATTTTTTGCATAATACACTATGGTTGAAACCGGAATGGACTTGAACCGAAATGTCACAGATATTGAAATAATGGAGCTCTTGTAGTCTTTGATGGGCTAATTGAATGTGTTGATGTCATTAGAGGCTCGGCAAGCTGTTCAGCGCTAATAATGTTTGTCAGAGCCCCTCCCCCCAAGAGCACTAACCCCCCCATGATGCACCATTCTGCGTTTGTCGTTTATTGAGATGTGCATGCTTGACAAATGTGTGTATGGTACTAAACCCAAGAATATGTTTTTGTTAATCTTTTTTAATGCCAATGGGCAATTCAATGCAAAGTTTTTATCAAGGTTTTTCACTATACCAGGGGTCGGCAACCCGTGGCTCTTCTGCCTCCCTGCTGTGGCTCTCTGCGGTCTTTCTAACCCTTGTTTATGCCTGGTATTAAGATGCATTTTGATCGATCGCATCACAAGTGGACGAAAGAGGCACATACCTGTTTACACCTGCTGCTGTAATCCGTCTATTTTGACCACTTTTGACCACTTCTGTCCTGATTTCGTCAAGAAATATCTGAAAAAGCATACACGTATTTACTCATCTATACACCCTGGCTGGGTAAATGTTCTTGATTTTTCCAGATATTTTATTCGAATAGACTAAATAAGTGCATTCAATGTACATGTGAGCGCGAGCGGAGATGACCGATAAAACAAACAGAGATCAGGGGGTTCATTTCTGCTTTGAGAGATGAGAGACAGCGCTGAACACTGTATGCGTGTGTAAGAAATAGAATGGTGACAAAACATTCTGCTTGGTACGTTTTTCGTCTTTAAAGCAAACTTTTAGGTCTTCAGCCGGCATAGTTTCAATCCTGTCTGGCTAGCGTGCTTCTCACAATGTTTATGCATGATGTTTGTACGCGGAAAATAGGCGGTCTATTGTGGCTGTTCATCAAACGTAGCAAAAACAAAAGTTCACAGAAAAAAAGCTGAAGTCTAACTAAAGCAGCACGTGGCACGTGCAAACACCGCAACACTACTATTGCAACACTCCCACTTATTGCCTGGGACAAAATATTATAAATAGTTTACATGTAAATACAATAAAATCGCACTATAACCACCTAGTGGTGCATCTGGGTAACTAACACAGGTTGTGCATGTAAGGTAGTAAAGTAATTTAAAGGTTACATATATCTTGCGGCTCCAGTCAAAATTTGATTTGGTGGGAGAGAGGCCAAAATGGCTCTTTTGGTCACAAAGGTTGCCGACCCCTGGTCTACACTGATAGCTCAGATGTCAACATTCGGTGGTTCAAATACCCATGTTTAATTTTTAAAGCATTTCATTGCAACATAACAAACTGATAATAAAATGACAAAAGTATATAACAATGTTGCTTAATATTGAACTAAAATTAACTTATTTAAAAAATGAATAAAAACGAAATAAAACTAAAACCAAAACTATAATCACTCTGCCATATCTGCAATAAACTCAAATTGAATTCAAGGTAACTATTTAGGTTCTTTGAAGAGCCATGTCTTCTCAATTTGTTGGCTATTATTGCTTCTGGGTTGTGCATTTTATTTCACAGAAATCCCATGAAAGTACGTTGTCACTCAAAAATATGCGTCTTTTTTGTCACATCCTTTAGGCATGTTTATTCCCTCTTTTTTAAATAGAAAACTTTTGGATAGACTGCAATTTATCTGATGTTAAGACTCTTATCAACAAGGGTTTAGTTTAATATATATTTTTAACAAATGCATTCGCTGAGCATTTATATGTCACGTCCATAACTCAAAACGTCACATCCATAATCTGGAATTGCCTCAAAACAATTCATTGTGCCAGTTAATGTTAATGTTAACAATTACAACCCTATTGTGAAGGGTTTTAACTTGATCAAGATTGTCAGAAACTGTTTTTCGAATAGTTTACACCACGACATCTGCGCTCGCAAGAATAAACTGGAAAGCAAGGCAGCTTGCTGGGTCTCGTAGCAACGATACTGTGTTTGGAAGCTAATTCCCATTAACCCTCATGTTATTCCACTATCCCAGAATGCACCATTCTTGTTTTCATTGCTTTGCTGTAATATAATTAGAGTATATTGGAAAAGCAAACGGACCAGGTGTCTTCTAGCTCCTTGGAGACTGTATTAGGTTTCATGGAAAATGTATTTGTGCTTTCAAAAGACAGCCCCAGGTTTAACACAAGACTCCGCTGAGCCCAATTAATATAATAAAGTAAAGATGTAACCTTGGCATGACATGTAAAGTGGACGTTTTTTCACAGACATCTGATTTGTGCGTGTGTGTGTGTATTTGCCACCGACACACAGCCTGGAAGTTGTTAAAAGACAAGTGAAGCGACATGACAGATTGATTTAAATGAGGGTTGGCTGGACGTTTCGGTCTTAAGTTAAGCCGGACCGTAGCCAGTGAAGCTCTGCGTGCCCAGAGATGACTGAGAGAGCTCTACATGAGAATACAGTACCATTATCATAATCGAGCATATGCCAGGAACCACAGGACACAAACAACTGAAATGAGGCCGCTGGAAGATGAGAAAAGACCAGAACAAGTACAAATGAAAACAGCTGGATAATGCAAAACAAAGTCACTTTTTCCACACTACGCTGTTTGAGACGCATACTGAAATACAGATGGGAAATCATCCATTTAGCGCTTAAGTGATTACGGAGTCAAAAATACATGCTAAAGATATTGCAGCTTACATATCACCGTTTGCATCTGTTCGTTTATCCAGATATAAATACAAACAGATTTTTTGTAATGAAGTGTAAGTTAAAAGGCTTGTCACAAAGCACGTAATCAAACTACAAACACTATATACTACGTGAGTTTAAACACATTTCTTGCAAAAGCTTTGTTACCACAATATTACAACATATTTCAATATGTACACCTACAGTAGGCTCCATTATATACATTAAGTAGTTTGCATTGTTTGCTATGGCTGATGGGATTTTGCGGTCACTGCGGAGCTCTTTCACTTCGCTTTATGTTTCCATAGAAACAGCTGCTATGGATCTCTCTCCAGAATTATATTGTGGTTTTTCTACTAGGAATTCAAAGGCGAGCAGATGGCAAACTGCACCTTTGTGTCGTTGAAGAAAGCGTGTCGATCTCTTCAGATCACACATGCCTCATAAAGTAAATAATAATAATGGCCCGCCTCGCTATGTCTATGAATGTCGGTCAGCTGTTGCGGAGACCTTATCAATAGCTTACTTTCAAAATAATATTTAATGGCAGACATTTTAATAGGCAGACAGCTTTGTTTGACGCATTGATGTGATTTCCACCGAAACGGGAAGCTAGGGGGGACACATTGCGTGGCTCCTCCCCCTATGAAATAGCATTAGCAAGTAGCATTTAGTTTACCTATCGGCCAGAAGTGATGTCATAATATTTCTCATCCGTTTTTGTCAATGCTGTGCTCTACACTTGTCTATAAATAAAGCCAACGCAAAGAAAATAAAAATACATTTACGTCCCCTTTAACGTTTTTGCCGTTTTTTGGGGGTTTATATTGTTGCTTTCTATCAAAATGCATCATGTTGTCGTGTTAAAACAATTCAGGCTCTCCCTGTTTTGTTTTCTCGCTTCTCATTCTTAAATTCTCCTCCTTTTCCTTGTGTACAGTCTTCGTGCCTCTTATTATCTCACCCCTTTTCGTATCCGTACATGTATTTCTCCATTCTCTTTCTATGTCTTCTCGTCTCAATCCTTTCCCCTTCCCCCACTTAGAGAAACCGGCGCTTTCTCCAGTGTTACATAACGCGGCCTGTATTGATTGGCAAAGCGATCGCGGGAGCAGTATTTAATCTAATCAGGCAGCGGTGTGTTTGGGTCTCAGAGGGGGCTGCAGCCTCAGGACGTGCGGGGGGAACAGAGAGGCAGTAAATCCAGCGAGGCAGAAAAGAGCACAGCATCAGGCATCATTACAGCACAGCATCAGGCCCATAAAACACAATGGCACGGAACATGCACGCTTGCTGCTGTAGTGAGAGCAGTGTTTAGGAATCCAGCACTGGTCATCTTGGCAGATGTTAACATCTCCTGTTTGTTGACAGAGACTGTTACCATTGACTAATTTCATAAATTGGTTTATCATTTATTAAATTGATTTGTTATTTGCAGTATCTTGAGTGAGTATATGGATACTTGAGGAACAGTTACAAGTACATTGCATGTCAAACCAGATTGCATTTACTTAAAGAATGCCGAAGCATTTGATAATCCGTAATGTAAAGTGCCTGTGTTTACTCTGCATCTACTGTATGTAATGCTGTCTTTTGTGATAATGTTTAATGATATTTGAGGTTATGATTACATAATATCATGTTGTTTTACTTTTAACCTGTGCTGGCTGAAATTTTCACTTGCATGGAAATGTTTAACTCTTTGTTTCTTCTTCAGTGTTCTTTCCTGCCAAAGTTCTCCATCCATGTAGAGACAAAGTATGAGGACAACAATGGCAACAATGACAACGTATGTATATTACGTATATTAAGTGAAAAGCATGCCTGCGGGTGTGTGTGGTTGTGCTTCTCTATTGGCAGAACAAGTCACATTATCAGTATTGTGGGTCTGTCACTGTTCTCACTTTAAATATTAATTCAATTAATTAACAAGCGGCTATCAAGGATCAAGATGTATAAAAAAGCTTCATAAAATTTGTTTATATACGATTTTTGCAATATGTTCCAAAGCTATATACTGTATATATATATATGTTGAAGCCATACGATACAGTCTTAAAAATAAAGGTGATTTAAAGGTTCTTCTCAGCGATGCCATAGAAGAACCATTTTAGTTCTACAAAGAACCATTCAGTCAAAGGTTCTTTAAGGTACCATCTCTTTCTAACTTTTTATCTGAATCTGAATCTTTTCAGCCACAAAGAACCAGGAAGGTTCTTCAGGTGTTTAAGGTTCTTTATGGAACCATTTAGACAAAAAAGGTTATTCAATGGCACCTTTACTTTTAAGAGTGTAGCTCAGAAATGTTAGTCGGTTTCTTAGACTCTTAAAAAAAAGATGCTTTTAAAGGTTCTTTGATGCCATAGAAGAACCTTTTGGTTCCGTAAAGAACCTTTAACATCTGAAGATTATAAAAAATAAGACTTTGAAGAACCTTGGACTGGTTCTTCTATAGCATCGCTGTGAACAACCTTTAAAGCACCTTTATTTTTAAGAGTGTACTTGATTTTTTTCACTGAAACTCTTCTACAAATCTCATCTTGTATAAATCTCAAGTGTTTCAGTGGGAGTTTGACTATTTAATAGTTCAGGCCTGCAGTCGGTCTGAGAGCTTACATGCATCAATATGCTCCAGACAGATGTTGCAGTCTGTCAGACTGAGCCAGTACTGTCTGTTCTAGCCTGAGTTCTTGTTAAAGTCTTTGCGCACAAGCACTCTCTCACTTGTAAAGGATTTCACTCTTCTCTTCCCTTTTTGGCATTACTTTTACCTTCTGGCCCAAATGAGAACATTTTGAGATCTGCCCGCTGGTAGTTTATTCTTTTCTCTGATGGTTTGGAGGTGTGTGGGTATGTGTTTCTAAAACATGCTTCAAGTTTTATTAAATGTACTTCTGGCGAGGAGGGTGCGTTCTTTTACCATCAATATCACACTGCGTGCTAATGGCTGGAATACACTACAAAAGTTTTAAAATCTGAACAACTAGACATCATACACAACAAGACTTTGAAAGTTTCAGATAGAAACACACTAACTGAACAAATCTGCAAACTGGCACAGACTTTCTGCATCAAGTCCAGACAGAAAATGTAGGCAAGATCTCAGCAAAAGTCTTGTAGTGTGTTTTAGCCTTTAGTTGGCCGCAGTGCTTTCATAGCTTCTGTTGATGAGCTGGAACTGCAGCTGCGGATGTTACGCTGTCCATGGTGCTGAGACCCAAAAGTTCCAAAACTGATGCTCCACCATGGATATGTGTACATAGATGCAGGATTGCCGTCTATACATATGTTGTCCACCATAATAGAACGGTGAACTCCACACATTCAAGAGCAAGTTAACTGTTTTTGTAGTTACATGCATGTATGATGCATGGCCATCTTCTTTTGCTGCGATTTGATTGGATGTATTAAAAACAGCCGTTGCATTTTGAGATGGAACTGCAGCAGACTCACAGTTGAAGGGGAGGAGAAACGGATACTCCACCCTAGCCGTCTATTTTGCATCATTTAGGATGGACAGTCATTACTGGGAGGAAGTACATTATCCGATTTTACTAAGCATTATGAGTGCATAAATATTATAAAGAGAATGACTAGCATTGATTAAATATTGCAGCGTTTATTGTAAATAGTTTATGAAAAACTAGGCATTGTGATTTTTGTTATTTCACTGGGACTTTAAAAGGGATAGTTCACCTACAAATGAAAATTCTTTCATGCTTTATTCATCCTCATGTCATTTCAAACCTGTATATGACTTGGAAAGTGGAACACAAAAGAAGATATTTTTTCTCACTGGTTTTGTGTTAATACAATGGAAGTCGATATTGTATATATTGTTTGGATACAAACATTCTTTAGAATATCTACTTTTGTCTTCTGCAGAAGAAAGACTTTTCATTTTTGGCTGAACTCAAACTGTTCTTTTTTTAGCATCTCGCTACATCTCATAGCATGTACATGTACATGCTTATGTTTAAACAAGACATCCAGTCCCTGCAGCCTAATGTACCACATATCACTATCAATTTCGGCTAAAAGCCTGTTCAATCTCATCTTTTTCCATATCACTTATGGATCATCATGCTTTTTGAGCCGTTCCAGACATGCTTTCAGATGGTTCCCATTGAGTAATGACTTCTTTTAACGCCTCCTCCGGTAGAGCCCCGTGTTATTCAGGGCCCTTGATGTGGTTGACCCACAGATTCAATGTAATCATCTGCCTCTCTGTAGCTGCTCTCAACAGTTCACAACACAGAAAAAGTTTCCAGAATTGACCTTTTCAGGTTGGCTGCTTTGAAGCCTATTCCACCTCTCATAATAGAACAGTGGAATGAACATGTGATGTCCATTTGACCATATTTTACTTAACCTTTTTTAGAATGTCTGTTAGATAAACTAAAATAAAAACCTTTGTAGCTCATTTCTTTCTCTAGTGTGAGCACTTTCACAATCATAGGTCTTAATATACTTTTCATTATATACAATACATAAAGCTTGAAAGTTCATGCAATATGGTCAGGCTACGTTCAGTGTAGCAGCAGCACCTGAGCTTACCATCTTCCCTGAGGTGAGACATTTAATCCCCCGTCTTTTAGCACCTGCAGGAGAAAACGCAAATCCTTGATCTTTTTTCCGCCTCCTCTGTCGGAGAGGCCTTTCTAATGTTCTTCATTTCGCTCATGTTTTGAAGTTTAGCCGCTGAACCCAAGCATGCATTAGGCTGCGCTGCATCAGGCGTGTTATTTAAAATACGACTGCTGTATCTTTACAGTTCATTGTCATGTTTTGTGCATTGGCTTTGAGAAAGATGCCTTCTGTATGCCTCACATACACTGCGTGCATAATTATTAGATACATTGATTTTCTTATCACATTTTACCAATTCCTAACCACATCAGTCTTAATAATAACAATGAATTGTGTATATTATCATCGAGCCTGAGAACCTTGTACTTCTGGAGACTCCAGGTTGGAAACTGGTGGGGCTGGAGACTAAAGGGTTTCTAATGGTTTCACACCTTATTCTTCATCATAATTGCAGTTAAACTGTACGTTTTCTTTGTTTGTTTTTGTCGACTGCTAACCCAATGAGCATTTTGCCACCCCGTTGGTCACGCCTCAATGTTGCAATGTCTAGCATGGCATTCTCATAGTAACTGTTCTGTATTAGATGTCTTTTTTGACTCATTATACCTGTAAAAGAAATAGTACCTTATAATTCTGCACACCTTACTACAAAGCGTTTCTCACTTCAAGCCTTTGCATACTATTATATATCACTTCAAAATGATTATATACACAACTGATGGTAATTATTAAGATTGATGTGGTTAGGAATTGGTTAAATGTGCCTGGAAATAATATGACCAAAAAATCAATGTATCCAATAATTATGCACGCACTATATTGAAAATTCATATTTCATCCTTGTCGCCACCTCTCTTGATAAGACTTGCCATGTCATGTTAGCCCTGTCTCGTTCCCTTTCATTTTCACTATTCATTTCTGGCTACATTTGGACAAGAGAAGCAAGATGTTTAATACATTTCTCCCCATGATCCCTGAAGCTCACTGTCTGTAGCGTCTGAAGAAAATTGCGATGTAATTCACGAATCCACACAGGTGCCAGACAACAGTAGAGCCGAGCTCTTACGTGAAAGTACCTGATCCTTTGATGCACAGAGACCTCTCTCACCCATTAAGGTCTTTGTTAGAGTCAGATGAGTGGCAGCTGATGCAGTACGTGCACCCTCGCCGACTCGCGCATGCACACAGACCGAGAGCTCCTTACTGTGGACAGTGTGAAGCTTGCAGCTGTAGGGGTATGCTGACATTTCCTTTTTTAGATACCTGGGTCAAGACCCGAGGAACTGAATTGCAGCAACAAAGTGAATGGAAAAAGTCTGACTTTTTGCAAACTCCCACTGCATTAATAGTAGATTGTGAGTAGTCAAGTCAGTATTATTTTTGATCTTCTCTCACTCTGCTGTAGATTTTTGATACAGAGCTCCGAGATGAAGAAACAGAAGTGTGCCTAATCGACATTGCCTACGATGAGATCCCAGAACGCTACTATAAGGAGTCTGAGGTATGTGCAGAGAAAAAGACCATTCAACAATATTCATTCAATCATAGTCGCTATACAAATATACGATAGATTCAGCATATGGTTTAATATAAGTGAAATAACAAATAATTTTTGAAAAAAACTGAAATACAGTTTTCAATGACATTTGTGTCAATTGTCTTTTGATGCTTTTATCCAAAGCGACTTACATTGCATTATCTTATACATTTGTTTCTAACTATATGCAATCCCCTGGGATCGATCCCACGACCTTGGCATTGTTAACACCATGCTCTTACCACTGAGCTACAGGAAAGCTGTAAATTATGTAAATCACAGACATTATATTGCAAAACTATAGCCACATATCTGTTACATACCATAAAAGGTTTTGTGTTGCAATATCATATCACAATATTTATGCCACCTTCAAATTCTAAATTATTAACAAACAAAACACTATTCAATATGGATTGTAATGGTTAATGAATACGTGATCATGCTCCATATGTTCCTACTGTCCTCCATTATTCTAATTTAAGTTATGGTGATGTGGTATTTGGTGCTGTTGGGATTTGGTTTATAGAAGTGTACCGGAGTGTGCTTCTCCCAGAAAGAAAAAGACAAGGGACTGTAGTTTATTTTTGAGCCAACAATGAATTATTAAAGAGACCCCGTTGAGATCTCTACTGGATACATGCGATCACCCCAGTACAGTTCCTGCTGCAGTCATGTGCCTTCACTTTCTCCTGCAGAGGAGGGTAGATGGATTAGAGGAGTGCAGCGTTATCTTTTTCTGCCAGCAGCCAGCTGCTATCGGAGGATCCATGCCGGTTTCTGTTTGACGAATGAAAAGCAGAGGTGGAACTGCATGTGGAGCAGTTCTGAGACTACCAAGCGATCACAACAGTCCACTACAGTCTTTTGACTGTATATAAGCATCTTTCTTAAGTTGAATTTGCTAATAGGTGCATCAGAGTCCACATCTTCATCTTATTTGGCACAAATATCTGATCTATCCACTGGATGCTGTGGTTGTAAAAAAGAGGAGTGTGACTAAATGTGTATTTGAGGTGCAACAAGAACATTTCCCATTCCTGCTTTTCCCACTTTAGGATCCACGGCACTTTAAATCAGAGAAGACGGCGCGAGGTTTGCTGCAGGAGGGCTGGAGAGACACTCAGGACCCCATTATGTGCTCCTATAAGCTAGTGACGGTCAAGTTCGAGGTGTGGGGACTGCAGACACGCGTGGAGCAGTTTGTGCACAAGGTCACGTCCACCCTTCCGCATGCATGTCTCGGACGAGCCCCCTAAAGTCTTAACCCTGCACTCTGTCTACTCTATAATGCTGCCTTCACGTGCTCTCGGAATTATAAAAAATATAAAGAAATTGCACATTAATTTGAAACTGATTTATCACGTTACCTACTGGGAGGTTGGAGAAATATTTTTGATACCCGAGTTCCCGAGATGGACAGGCGGGCCTTACATTATTATTATGGTCTTGTTCATATTTACATACATGAATAACCATTTGAAGCTTTTTGTATGTTTTATACACTGTGAAATTAGGATTTACAGTTGAAAACTATTATTACCATATAACGTTTTCCCAAGACACACGCAAGCATGAATCTGGCGTCAGCCGTTCTTTCCGACACCCGTACACAACCAGCTTGGAATCATGACACCAGAAGTGGGAATTATAAAATTTATGAGAGCATGTGAAGGCTGCATTACTCCTTTTTTGCTTACAATGATATCATCAATACTTGGATTAACTTGCTTTTTTATTCTCAGTAACTAGTCTTGCTATCATGTCCATCAATTGTATGACTTTTGTTCAGGGTTAGGCAAGTGTTGTTCCAGGAGCACCAAAAGATCATTCAGCAACACGTTCTTCAAAGCAAAATCAGAGTTACCATATATCTGTACTTTTCTCTGTCTCTGTAGGTGGTACGGGATGTGCTGTTGCTGGGTCACAGACAGGCCTTTGCCTGGGTTGATGAGTGGATTGGTAAGTTCGGCATTGACTGTTTACGTGTACAAAACTTTCCCCTAACTTTCTGTTCATTGCTTTACAAGTGATTCTTTTTTGTGTGTCGACTCTGTTCAAGAGTCATGATGACTAACAAATATCACGTGATCTATATCTCACAACTTGTTAGTATGGCATGAGTCACTGAAAGAACAAATAGAAAGAAATGCAGGATGTTCTCATGAAGACCTTGAACGGCTTGATACAATCTTCTTGTACATATTCTCTTAAAGACATGACGATGGAAGAGGTGAGATCATATGAACGAGCCACTCAGGAAGCCACCAATAAGAAGCTGGGAACTTTTCCGCCTGCGATTTCCATCAGTGAGACGCCCCTGCCGGCTTGCGGTCGCAGTGGTCCGTCCAGTGCTCCTTCAACGCCGCTGTCCACAGAGGCCCCAGACTTCCTCTCTGTGCCCAAGGACAGACCACGGAAGAAGTCTGCTCCAGAAACCCTGACTCTGCCAGACACAACGAGGAGAGACTCTGTCTTCCGCCTTCCAAATCTCTTTTCATGGGGTTCCACCTCCCCTCAACCAGAGTGATTTATAGTGCCGTTTACTTGATAATGTTGAGTCAGTCTCTCTTTAAATGTCCAGGGGATTTCCCAAACACACACTGTGTGACCTCGAAAAGTTAATTTCCAATAGGCCATAAAGTGCATTCTGTCAATCCCACAGATCAGTGTTATCTCAGGAGTCGTGGACAGAGCTGACTTTTTGACCTTTTTTGTACTGCTGAGCCCTTTTTCCTGCTGATGTCAAATATGAAGAAGGATTAACAGCCATTGTTGATTTGTTGTAGTGATGTATTTAATGGTACATTCTGCTCAGTCAATATTGCAGTTGTGATATGTTAACCCTTTCCTCAGGCTTCTGGATTCCCCAATAAAACTATTGTGATAGACATGTATTGTAAATATTTGTAGGAATGTAAAGGTTAATAGGCGTCCACAATGCTCATGTCTTTAACTTTGACCTATCCCATTCCCATGTACTTTACGATCTATAACTTGGATGCTTGGTCTGTTAATGGACGTTAGAAAGTGACACTGGTCCGTAGTTTATCTTCATGATATATTTGTTCATTTGAGGATCATCTGCCATGTCATTGATTATCCTGTTCTTTACATATGTTCATGGTTTGCTTTGTGATGCATTATTTCCCATGAATAGCAAATTAAATCCGTAATGAATGCTCGATCATTAGAATGTTGTAACAAGCTCTAAGGAATGTGTGCTGCTGCTGGCCAATGTATACTATGTAAATTGAAAAGCTCTTGCTTGTATTCTTGCTGGTTCACGCTTACTGTGTGTTCTTTTGAACTTTAGCACTCTTTTCTATAGCATTCAGAAATGCACATGCCGAATCTTGGGAAATCATGCCGTTGTCAATTACCATTGTGAAATTAAAGCATTTGATATCTCTTTGGATTTCTACTTCATTCAGACTCTACCAAGACTGTCAAAATAAAGGGAATGTAGATAATAAAAACTACTGTTGTTAAAACCTAAAACTCAAGATTTTAAAACTGTGTGTGTACAAGAAATACTGATTATGTGCTCTGAACGGGGCAGTTTTCATATTTTCAATTATTCAATGAGTTTAGCCCTCATAGCAGCTTAAGGATATTTATAATGAACTGAATGCCGGTTATCTGCTCTGATGGGAACAGTCTATTTCTGTAAATATTTAATTGCAATATGTATAAAATTACCCCACGAGTATCTCTGAAAAGAGTTTGTAATTTTATTTCCGAATTTAATTCTCCAATGTTTAAGAAGCTGAAATGCACTCGCCATTATGAGTACAAATTGTTCTACAGCAAGAGATAAATTAAAAGATTAATGAACCTTATTTTCGGGGCTTTTATTAATAAGTCGCCTACTGAAATGAGTTTAATTCTTAGTTAAATTACTAACAACAGTTTTGAGCCGTTGTGTTTGTCAGTCTGACATAAAACGATAACCATAAGACGATAAAAACATATCCAAAGTTTTATTTTGCAGTGACCTCAAATTTGTGTTTTATGAACCTACCTGTCAAAGTTTAATCTAGGAGTATTGTACATTTTAATTGCATATATTTTTGGCACTTAAACATACCTTTTGTAGTTCAGGAGCAAGCGCCTGTAAACCTTTGTAGAGAGCTTTTATTTTGGAACGTGTGGCGTATTTTAAAGCGACTTTTATTTTGAACGTGTTTCCGTTGTTGTTCGCGCTCGTGAAACGCTAACACGGAACTTTCCGTTTGCAATGTTTAGGCGTGATTAAGGATGTTATTTACAGTACAGTGTTAGTGTTATTTAAACAAATACATCATTACCGCGATCGAGAAACACACAAAAAACAATGAAGGCAGACCGATAACAGATTCGGCGACGTTACTCTTGTTTGTGCTTTAGCCGAAGAAGAAATATGCGTTAATACGCCGCGTCGTGTTCATGGTGGTCGTCTTAAACGCACGTCTGTAGAAAAGAGCAGCCATGGCTGAACATTACCGCAAAGCTCCGCACAGCGATCAACATGAGTCCTTTTATAAGAGATCGCGAGAGCCCAGTGAAGATCACAACCCTCAGAAACGACACGGAGCTGCCGCGACTCTGAACACACACAAACAGATGTATGAGAGGAACTTCCCCGTGTACAAACAGCCCGTGGAGGTGGGCTGCTTCTCCCTGGACTCTCGCAGGAACTTCTTCAATGATCACAGACAGATTAGATATTATGTTCCGCCCAGAAAACGCCCAGAGTTCAACTTGAGGGATGGCTACACTGATCGTTTCGTTAAAAGAGATGATGGAGTGAAAGAAAGACTTGACCACCTGCTGAAGTGGATCCTGGCAAACAGAGATAAGATCCAAAACAGAGACCAGACCTCCTCATCCAGCCGGTATGGTTCTATTACACACAACACGCCGTATTCTACCGTATCCCCGGATGAAAGTAATGGAGACATCTTATGAATCATTGATGGAAGACTGTTTTGTTTCTATTCGTTTCATAATATGTGTCCACTTGCATGTTTTTTGCAGTGTTTTAGGTGTGGACTTCGTGACATGGAGGGGACACTTAACCAAGGTGCTGACCACCCCATACGAGACTCGTGAGGGATGGCTGCTGGCCGCGTCCAAGTTTGGAGGCACCGTCTACATCAGCGAGGTGGAAACGGAGGCCGCGCGTTTAGACAGGGAGAACCGCTCGGAGCGTCATGAGGAGATGATGTACTGGGGTTACAAATTTGAGCAATACATTTGCGCAGGTTTGAGGAGATCTACCGTTCTGTACTGTCGGACTGTTTGCGTGGTGATGTGAGCATCTTATTGACCGTGTTGTTTTAAGATGATGCGGCCGGCAGCCCAGACCCCGGAGGAGTGGTGAACACAAACGAGGCGTTTTGCACGGTGGTACAGACGCGTCTAGCCGACCACAAGCTGCTCTTCTCTGGAGAAGTGGACTGTCGGGTTACAGACGCTGACGCTCCCCCGGCTCCGGCCTGTTATGTGGAGCTCAAGACCTCGGCAGAGATCAGCACCCCGAAACAGCGCAGCAACTTTCACAGGTGTGACTTCCATAACTGGCCAACACTGAAAGCAGCGTAAAACTAAAGTCCGGATGCATTGTTTTGTGACTCCGTATCATACAGTGCCCTCCACTATTATTAGCACCCTTGGTAAATATGAGCAAAGAAGGCTGTAAAAATAAATCTGCATTGTTTCTCTTTTTGATATTTTATTGAAATAAAAGATTTTACAAAATTCCAACGTTTAATATAAGTACAACTATTTGAAGTGGGGGGAATATCACATTATGAAAAACAATTTTCTCTTATACACACTGGTCACAAGTAATGGCACCCTTAGAAATTCTTGTGAGTAATGTCTCCCATGTATATTTCCATTAATGTTTACATTTTCTGAGCACACAAAGGGGATTAGAAACATGATGGTGTCCAGTCATGACTTCTTGTTGCACGGAAGAATAAATCTAAGTAACATAAAGCCCAAAACCCCTCAATCATTCATCACAATGGATAAAACCAAAGAATAGTTCTGATGTGCAGCAAAAGATTGTTGAGCTACACGGAATAGAAAGTGGATTTGAAAGGAAATGGTTGAAACAATAAAAATGCCCATTTCCAACATCAAGGCAATGATCAAGACGTTTTGATGGACTGAAGATGTTGAAAATCTGATAAAATAAAGGAAAACTTGTCCATCAAGTTGTTTGGGACACTGTTCAAGAAACAAATCTTCTGCTCTCGTGCCAAAACAAACTTCACCATATTAATCTTATCCATACTGGACCTTCAGGGAGGACTGGGCTCTATGGCCATATGAAATGAAAGAGTTTTTTTGCCAGCAATAACACAAGATCGGTTTGGTGCACACAGGGAGAAAAAATGCCCCATGTCCACGGTTAAATATACCACCAGATCTTTATTTTTGCGGACCTCCTTTAATCCAGTGGTCATGGACTTCTTGATCAGATACATGGCGTCATGTTTTATATCAAATGCAAACCAATAAAGAAATCTAAACCTGACTTGCTCCGCTAGAAATAGTATTATGGGTCGTGGTTAGATCTTCCATCAGCACACTGGTTCAAAACAAACATCAAAATCAACAAAACTTTGTCACTGAACGCAAAATCAAGATCCTGCCAAAGCCATCCCAGTTCCCTGATCTGAACACTATAGAACATGAGAGGGATGAACTGAACAAGAGGGAGCAACAGCATTTGCAGGATCTTCTCTATGAAGTAATGGACTTGGATGACTTTCGATATGTTCTCGAACCTCTTCAGACATATATATGTTTTTCATAATGTGACATTCCCCCCACTTCAAATTGTTTTACTTGAATGAAATGTTGGAATATTGTTGATTTTTTAAATAAAAGATCAAAAGGAGAAACAATGCATATTTATTTTTACAGCCTCATATTTACCAAGGGTGCCAATAATAGTGGAGGGCACTGTAGTTTTGTGACCAATGTCTTCCATGTATATTGGCCACTTGTCTTTGCTCTTTATACTTATTTGCACATGTGCATAATATTCAGTGTCATTTTGCTGTGATATATTTGAATATAAAGTGAAATAAATTTGAGTCATTCAGTTGCTTTAATGTTTCGATTGTTTTTATTGGTCTGTTTTGAAACGTAAAGACCATTAACTTTCATTGTATCGAGAGTAGCAGCTTGGGGCCTACAGATTAATAACCTGTTTGAGTGTGAATTGTTATTTTAATGCCACATGAGGTGTTTTGGTTAATGTTTGAGTGCTGCAAGTCGAGATATTTGGAATCTTTGGTTTTTAATGTTTCTCACTCTTTGAATGTTTCTCCGAAAGGTTCAAGCTGCTGAAATGGTGGGCACAGTCATTTCTTCCTGGTGTGCCACAGATAGTCGCTGGATTTCGAGACCATGATGGGGTGGTGGTGTCTATGGAGACAATCCAAACCTCAAAGATATCACAACTGATCAAGGTATTTAAAAAGGAAACTTAAGAACTCAATTCAAAACAGGAAATATTTTCAGTTAATCCTTTAATAATGCTGAGATATCTTTATTCTATAGAATGAGTATAACTGCTGGAAGCCCACGGTCTGTATGAATTTCTGCAGCGATTTCTTGTCCTTTGTCAAATCAGTCGTCAAAGAAGATGACCCAAGGTACTTGCATGCTACATAAACTGTGTCTGCCATAAATCTGACAATGGTTTTCATGAGAATCTTCTTCGTTTTTACTGTTCTGATGTAATGTGTTGATTCTCAGGTTGGTGTATCTGTTTGCATGGGATCCTTATAGAGATGTGAGCTACACAGTGCACAAAGACTCGAAGTATAACTTCATACCGGAGTGGTACGTGGAAGAACTGAGGAGTCCCTGCTCATCTCAGCATTAACGCACTGATCGTACAGGAGTATACAAGAACCGGATGTAACATATCTACAGAACTGTTGGATGGTTTAATCAAAGATGGACTCTGAGGGAACAAATGGTTTTTTGCTTTGTTCTTGAGGTGCAGCTTTTATTTCAATGTACAGTGGAGCTGTAGATTTGTTTCGGTTGAGTGTTACCGTATAACTTTTATAATGACCTTGACAAAAAAAACATTTATATGTATCTTTTACAAAATAGGAAACACAAGCAGCATGCATTTCTCTATAAACTTTGTAAGCTATCTGGCATGAACCATTGATTTAAATGCAAACATTCGATTTGCTATGTAGTTCATGTACATTAGATTTGATTTATACATGCCACATTCCTGCGTTTCACGAATGACGCCATGATATCATATGAAACCCAACAATATTTTTTAATCCACTTTTATTAGCTTTGTCCTTGTAACGTGATTTAAACATGAAAACATTTTCCAGTCATGTAAATAGCAAATTTATACAAATAAAAGAAACAAAGAACAGTCTTGTTTGCGGTTGAAGTATGTAAACCATTTTAGTTTAAAGATTGTATTCTGTGTGGTCCAAGTTGGACCAACCAGTTTTATAGTGACACCAGTTTCAATCAGAAATTTAAGGCAAGTATGATGATGAGAAATTCACATTGCTTCAGTGCTGAGCCCTGTGTTTTTAAGACTAAGTTATGCCAAATTACAATTGTGTCTTCATATATGTGTCATTGAGTGAATTAAAAATAAAATGTACAATTAAGTAAAACAATGTAACATTTTGTTAGCTAATTGACATGAACACAGTGGTTCTCAAACTGTAGTCCGCGTACCACGACAGGAACTGAAACACTGAAATTCCTTTCGTGTTTTAAATACAATGTCAAATGTTTAACACATGATTGATAAATACGGAATACATCTCTTGTAGCCTATGTGCAATTTTTAATACAGTCCGCGTCTACTTGAGGTTAAATCAGTAAAACGCACATTGTGATTTAGTTGACGCGCCGATACAGTAAAGTCTCTGTTCTACAGCTGTTCTCTTTTCGTTTACTGTTACGTATATTTATCTTCTGTGTTAAATATTATTTGTATTAGAATATTTCTGCAAGTCCCCACAAAGTTAAAAAGTCCCCCTTAAAAGTAATTTACAGAGTCCTGTTTACTGTGCACTTAGGGCTGGGCAAAGAATCGTTCATTCATTGCTTCATAAACATGGCGGATGCGGGTGTGTCGTCGAATTTAACATCACCTTCACATAAAAGACTGTTCCGTTTCAATGCACCCAAGTGTGTTTAAAGTGTAATATACAGGTTTGTGGCCCGTCATTTCATTTTTGTAATTCACCATTGCAATGTGATATTTACTGATCTTTTTTAATAATATCTATAGGATTTGTATTAAATCTATAATCATTGTGAATCAGAATTAAATCGTCAGAACCGATGCCCAGCCTGCACTTCAGACAAGTGTTTTGTGTCCACTATTACTTGTGACCAACTTGAAAAACATGTTCTTTGGTTGAAAAAAAAGTGTTTGTATTATTAATAATACATTAGAATTGGGGGAAGATTCACAGCTCTACTATTACTTGTCATGTTTATTCAGATGATTTTTCTATGGCAGCCATCAGGCGGTACTTGGATCTGATAAGTTTGAGAAACACAACTAAAAACAAATAAATTAAGTCAATCCAATCAGACAGGACAGACGTAAATCATTAAAGAACATTTTCCATGTGAAAATGTGTTCTGCCTGGCAAGCCCTTTCATAAACACCACCCAACGCTATTATCTTCAGCTTTGAGTTTAAATGACCATTAAATGATGTTTGCTGTAAAGCTAATGTTGCCTTTTGGCACTAAGAAGTTTTACATTCAGACTCAAATTTATAATGAAAATATGAACGCTTTTGAGACGGCTATTAAAAGTTCATAACCACCTCCATGGCTTCAGTATTTAGGCAAACAATTAACGTGACTGTACTAACCGATGTCATGTTACCATGGCCGAGGCCGTATTACATAAACCTGTGTTAGTAGAGTGGTGGGTGATGGGATATATGGAGCTCCTCCTGAGGGTGTGTGTTAGAGAGGAAGTATTTAGTCTCTCAGTAGTTGACATGGCTCTGTATCTCAATGATTGAGTTTCTCGTGCATACCCATGAGTCTGAACGTGGCAGCGGTTATCTTCTCATAGATCACAAACATGAGCGCTGCCGTCAACACTGTCTGCAGGAGCTTCGCCTCTAAACCTTTATATAAACCCAACAGTCCATGTCTCCTGTGACAGAATCATGTATAAACCATATTAGCATATCACCAACAGTACATTATAACTGTAGCATAGCAACATTCCCTTACAGTTACCTTAATTAAAAATGGATATTAATACATTTGGATTCTAATATCCTTAACATATGTTTAATATGTGGTATTCACGTAATAAAAGTGTTATAGTTGCTGAAGCGGAATTTAGGCCGAATGTGACCACACACGTTTCTGTCAATCTCATATTAATCTAGAGTACCTTTACAGTAGTATTGCATACTTCAAAGACAATTTAGTTTGATCAAATTGATAAAAGACAGATACAGCTGTATGATTAATCCCGGAAAAAGTCAAGATCAGCAGATTCAAGGTCTACAGAGAGTCCGACTGAAACGGTGCTCGGGTTTACCAGCATACTTGACATCTATTCTTCCCCTCTTTAGAAAAGACCCAGCTGATACAAATATATTTCACAATGTCATTAAACTACAACGATACAGAAAGTCTTACTTGAGTCGGTCCATTAGTAAATACACCACGTTCCTCAGGCTGCCCAGCAGACCTCCTTTTCCATCCGATTTGTACTGGCCAAACTGTTCAGGAAGCAACGGGACACATTTCACACAGCCAAAAAATATGGTTTACTTTAATATCTACGCCACGTTTATTATATAATGTTGATGACAGACTGTGTTTGTTTACCCGCAGTATGGCCTGAACCGTCTGCAGTGGATATGTTGCGGTTGTTGCAATAGCTTTAGCCATGGCACCAATAAGAAAAATCTGGAGTGATGATATCTGCACATAAACACATTTCAGTGTTATAGACCATACAATAGGTCACTAGTTACAAAAACAAGAACCTTTTCCAAACCTTCCTGCCTCCATGTCCCGCTTTCCTTTTCAGAGCCTCATAGAACATGAACTGAACTGCGGGGTTGAACACCAGCACAAGAGATGGTAGCGTCCCGTTCCACAGAGTCCCCACTCCCTCACTGGCTATTATCTGGGAGAAGGCATCTTTTGAAGGAACACATACAAATAAAGTTTGTCTGACCATAAAACATTTGTGTTGCTATTGCTTTAGTTTCTTATTAAATGGAACAGTGTTCACATAACCCAAAGGGCCAAAAGATGAATCGAACTGTAAGGAACTGGTTCATTTATGCTCAACAACAGTCTATACCTTAACACATCAATGAGTGTTTAAGGGGTTCTGACCAAATATGCCCTTATAGTGGGTCTGATGGAGGTCCTCATTCCTGAACTTAGCCCCCTGGAGCTTCAGCCGCGTGTTGACCACCCACATGGGAGTCGTGAGAAGCACGTTAACAGCTCCTTAAAGAAGAAATAAATGAAGGATGATGAAAAGTGGATCCCATTGTGTTTACAATGACTGCGTTTTATTACTCAGCCGCTTACACCAAAGTGTAATGCAACCAGTTGAAATACTCGAGTCAATACCTGATACGAAGCCCATGAGCAGATCTTTGCCAGGTCTGGATCTGTCAGACACCATGACTTTCTTCAGGGTGTTGAATGTGTAGAAGTAGACGAAGTTAGAGCAGCACAGGCTAGAAATGACAGGAAACCAGCCGCGATAGAGAGACAATCTGAAACACGCAGACATCAGAGGCTTTCAAAGGTACCGCATCTTATTCAGGGTAACAAGGGTCTGCACGACGGATAGAGTACTCACATGCCCTCCTCTTTCGCGATCTCAGCCAGAATAATGGGAGTGGACATAGCCTTCCGGCTTTCGTCCACTGAAACAGATGCAGGGAAATGACATAAGCGCATTATGGGCATGTTGGACAGTAAGTGTAGGCCTACTGTACTTGTAAGAGGACAAGACAATTCTTTATTATATAACCGAAGAGCAAATACAGCAAGGATTTATATACAAATCATTTAGCAGAAAAATGACTTGAAAATGTGATAATCATTCAAACACATTTTCATATATATAAATATATTATGAACTTCCTTTATTAATAAGGGTACCCATATGGGTATCCTTATTAATAAAGGAAGTTCATAATAAAGATGGCAAAATAATATTAAAGTAAATGATAAAAGAAAATAAATAAGTGTGAAAAGTACGAAATATAGTCTAAATAAAATATATTGGGAAAATAAGCTCTTTATGGCATAAATCGAGGAGGACATATGAGGATATGAACTCACCCTGAAGTCTGATTCTGGCTGTGTCCAGAGGATAAAACACACTCATCGCTGTAACACTGCCCTGTAGATCAATAACAAGACTGTTATTCACCAAACATCACAGACACACATCTTAAACAGACGAGAAAGACCCCATCCGTGATGATTTAAGCCGGCGTGTCCTCACAATTGCACCTGCCACAGCATGCACCAGTGTTTCATATGACAGCAGGCCGACTGAACTGCTACTGCTGTCTGACATCTTTCATTTATTTAAGATGTTTATTCGCTCCTATCAACCCGATCAGTGCGACTCCAGATCCCCGCGACACGACACGATTAAAGCCAAACGCCTTCCGCATGCAGACATTCACGTTGTATTGCTAAACATCCGCATTCGGATGAGTCCGTCTCTTCTTCGCGCTGACTCTTGTTTGACTCGCGCGGCTCCATACCGCCCCTAGAGGTTACACGTGGACATGCAGGAATGGGTTTTAACGTCAACCTTTGGAATTTTGGGGGGATGTTTGTCGTTTAGGCTCCAGGCATCGATGGTTAGACTTGAACAAATATTTATAGTTCACACCAAAATTCTGCCATCATTTATTCACCCTCAGATCGTTGCTGAACGCAAAGGAGGATATTTGGAAGAATGTGAGCGACCGAACAGATCTCACCCCCCATTTAGTGCCACAGTAGGGGAAATAAATAGCACGGGAGTCAATGGGGGATGAGCCTACCCTACACACTCTTGTCTCGCATTCGTTTGGCTTATTTGCTAATAACGGTGCAGATATCCCTAATGCTGGCTTTAGGTAACTGTGCTTTAACTTCATTTTAACCACGTGATCCATATTGGTTAAATTTGCAACATGGAATACTAAAGGCGCGTACTCGAGTTCAGCAGCTGCGATCATTGAACAGTCGCAGTATTATATCAAATAGCACATGTTCCATCACTGGCTTCATATATGACACGTTAATCCCTTGTATGAAAATTTAAATGTAGGACGTTTTATTTAGACCTCTGTGGCGTACCTGACCTTAAGCCACGCCCATTAGAATAAAAGGTGATTCTCAGTGATATCTCATGCTATGTTTGGCTAATCGTGATCAAATGACTTTGCTTTAAGTGACTTGATGAGTAACTGAAACAAATGCGAATAAAACATCATGGCAAAGCTGGCTATTGCTAGATCATAAGACCTGACATTTGAAGATTTTGTTCACATCTGGTAACCCATCGTTGATAACAAACACACACTGGACTTTGGTTTATGACACTTACAGTGACGCTGTGTCCGTGCAGTGAATTTTTCTCCTCCCTCAAACACACAGGCAGAGAAAGAAAGAGGTCTACAGGATGGTCCTCTGGTGATTCGTGTCAGACATTTCACATGTATATTTTGTTCTTGTTTTCACAACCATGTCAAGATACCACAAAGCAGCCATTGATGGTTATTTGGATCTTTTGAAAGAAGCCACCAGAAAGGATCTGAACACCCCGGATGAAGATGGCATGACACCCACTCTCTGGGCGGCTTACCACGGACATATTGAGGCTCTTCAGCTCATATGCAGTAGAGGGTGAGCTCAATAAACCAGTTTGAACTATTCAATAAACATTTCTTTACTAAACATGCATATAGCTATTTCTATAATATTCATAGCATTAAAGCTACAAAAATGGCAATCGTTGCAATAAAATTACAATAATAGGTGCCTTGTGAGTTTTATCTAAATTAAACTATATCGAAACTGTCTCAATCCTTTTACGAGCTACATATTTCACATCTGACGAATGATTTTCCAGTCCAGACCAGTTTTACAATCCTTAAGGTGGTTTTATTTCTATAGCTGTTTCTTATAAGATTGTTTTTGTGTTTAACATAAACATGATTGTTTTATAAACACTCGCATCAGCTCATTTCATTCTGATTCTTTAAACACAAGGTTTGCTGTGTTTAAAAGTGTTTTCATTTCAAACTTTTTCAAACAGCTGAACACAATTGTTTACATTTGTTACATAAGAAGCCTAAAAAAATCTCATTACCGTAACCATTAAACTGTCAATCCCATGTTTTGCTAAAAAAAGGATAAGTCACCTTGGTGTAAGCAAGTTTCATTAATCATACATTATATTTTAATAGGACATTATACATAAGAAAACTTCCTGTATCCGTAATGAGAGTGAAAAAAGAAAATATTACGCTTTTAAAATATAAAGTCAATCAAACTTGAAGTGATAGTTCACCCAAATGTAAAAATGTTGTCATCATTTACGCTCATGTTGTTCTAAACCTGTATAAATGTCTTTGTTCTGCTGAACACCGAGGAGGATATTTGGAAGAATGTCAGTAACAGATCTCATCTCCCATTGACTCGCATAGTGTTTATTTTCCCTACGTCAGTAAATGGAGGATGAGATCTGTTCGGTTACCGACATTCTTCCAGACATCTACCTTTGTGTCCAGCAGAACAAAGACATTTATACAGGTTTAGAACAACATGAGGGTAAATGATGACAACATTTTTACATTTGGGTGAACTATCCCTTTAATGTAATCCTCTTTGCGTGTGTTTAAACTGCATTTTAAAAGGGTTATAAGGAGGCCTAATGGACACTTCTTTTCCCACTGTTCGTTCATTTTTTATATACGAATATTCTTTCAATGTATTTCTTTGTCATTTGAGAAGATAAAGAAGAACATTTACTATTTTAAAATTAAAATAATATTTATTATAGACACATAATGCATAAATCCGTTCCCAGTATAGTAATGAGAATTTCAGGAGAAAAAGCAAAACATACATAAATAATTCACTCCTATGTTAAAATAATGCTTTGCGTAAGGTAGAGAACACAGTTATGTTTATTATGATCATTTTTTGTTACCCAATTATATGTTCTACACTTAAAATCTTTTTGCTGACCTGATGTTTCTGTGGTTTCATGAGAATGACCCAGCTAGGTTTATCTGTGTTTCTGACCTCTTTGTGTCTTCCTGTTGCTAATTTTCCATTTACATCATTCGTAAAATCCCAAGAGCTAAAGCCAAGCGTTTAATCAAGCAAATGAATTATGAAAATATGGAACAATGGACCTCTTTATCCTTCCACAGTTCATCTATTGCTACCATCTATTGCTAGCATCATGAGTTGATATTGTGAATTAATAGGCAGTGATTGCTATGACTGTACCAATCACCATTTTAAAAGGTATAGACTGCTGTCACATGTGTTTGTTAAAAGTCGTGTATAATGGATGTGTTATGTTATGGGTACTCAGAGAGGCTTTGTCATGTTGCATGTCATCCCTTCATGAACAGATGCTGTTCAGTTTGATAAACTCTTGTACAGCAGATATTGAAATCTGACTTTTTATGGGTTTACCAGTGGACTTTCATTTTACGACAAGTTACAGATTAACTTTTGCTGATGTTTATGACCTCTGGTTGATCCTTATGAATAATGAGGCTGGAGGAAGAAAGTGTGTTATAAAATAGGACAACTCAAATGAAATCTCCTTTGAGCGATTACATTTTTTTGGTGGTTGCTATGGAGTTGCTAGAGTGCTCTGGTTGAATTACAGGCCTCTTTTGATGACGTTAGCAACGCTGGTTCAACACTGGTCCAGAAGAACTTCCTGTTTCAGTTCTTTAACACTACACAAACGTTTGAACAAAATACAACCAACCGAATGTGTATAGACAACTTCAAATGCTAAAGAAACATCTTTAAGATTTAATTATACACATATATATCTAAAATCCACTACTAATAAGTAAATAAAAATCAGAAACTTGAGAAGTGCTTCTGGACCAGTTCCTCTTGCAAAGTGGTCTATAGGATATCTGGGGCCAGATTCACGAAACTGTTAAGACTGTTCTTAAGATATATTATGGGAAGTTCGTAAGAAAGTGTGAGTCTCAAACCTTTCTTAGAAAGTTCTCAAATATCTTCTTACGAATATCGTATTTTTTTTCTTTAGAACACATAACATACTAAGTCGATGATTGCACTTGCCTGTTTGTGAGGTAGGCTACTGTATATATGAATCTATACAATAACCGTTATTTGTGTAACATGTCCTCTATGTGCTCTATGTCCTGTAGGGGGGATCCAGACAAGAGTGACATCTGGGGGAACACACCCCTACATCACGCAGCAGCCAACAGTCACATGCAGATCCTCAGCTTCTTGGTAAACTTCGGCGCTAACCTCTTCGCTCTGGACAATGACTTCCACACACCGATGGACGTCGCCGCCTCTCGAGACCACATGGACTGTGTCCGGTTCCTAGATGGTGCCGCGTCCAGACAGACGAGCCAGAATGCCAAAAAGGTAGCTCGTCTGAAGGAGCAGGCCACCAAAGACGCCGAGCGCAGGGTGAAGCAGTGCGAACGTGTTAAGAAGAAACACCAGAACAAGATGGATAAGATGTACCGCGGCTCCGTCTCTGAAGCCGGTTTAGCCTCTTCAACCGCAGGTACCATAAACAGCTTGAACAGCGAACAGTTCTCCAAACTCATCACGTCAGACAACAACGGCTCTGTCAGAGCAACTATCAAGGGAACCCTCCAACGCAAGTTTGGGAAAAAAGACAAGGGGACTGTGAGCAGACAGGGGGACGACAATGTGATTTTCGTCAAACAGGATAGCGGCTCCAAGGAGAAGCCGGGTTTTGTTGACGTCTTCAATGAGCAAGATGAAAACGATGAGGACGAAGAGGAAGGTTTTGAAAATGAGGAAGAGGGGGCCAGTCAGGTCAAGTCTATTTTCGAAAGGCCCGGTCTCGGGAAAATGGTTTTCCGCAGGAACTTCTCCAGGGAAATGGGCATTGAACCGGAGGATCTCCCTAGCGGTGATACAGAAGACCTGGGCTTCCTCATTCGCCAGGAGGTGTTCGAGACTTTGGAGGAGGGGATAGAGGGTTTTGAGGAGGATTCAGAACTTCCTTGGAATGAAGAGGAGATCGGTCTGGATGAGGAAGACGAGACGTCACAATTGGATTCGTTCTTGGCTTCTATCTGTCTGATGGACTTTGCTCCCGTGTTCAGTCGTGAGCAGCTGGATCTCGACGCTCTCATGCTCTGCTCAGATGATGATCTTAAGAGCATCCGCATCCAACTCGGGCCACGCAAAAAGATTTTGGAGGCAGTGGCTCGCAGGAAGGCTGTCCTGGAGAGATCTGATGTTATGAAGGACTCTTTCCTTTAATTAAAACATGTTGCATGATTTCTCACTGTTGTGATTCTTTTACAGTTTGGTTGTTGTTGTCTCTGCTTATAGCTGACTATCTGTGATTCTGTGATTTATTTTATTGGCTTTACAGAATAAAACACCAGGTAATAATGTCTACGCAGTTTGTTTTTTATCATCGTAGAAACATTTTGCCTTACTGTGCTGCGCTTTCACCCTTGTTCATTGCTGTCCATAAATATTAATAGTTATTTCTTCTCAGACAATGGGATTTGTCATTTTGTGTTGTTCAGTGGTGGACAGCAGGCTACAGTATAACCTGATGCAGTTCAACATGGCACAGTGATATGGAGCTATAATACGGTTGACAAATCTGGAACTTCATTGTGAAAAATCAAGTCGAACATTGGTCAGCCAATCAGACTGAAGCATTCAACAGCCCCGTGGTATTAATGCAAAATAATACACAGACAAAAGAGACAGGGGTACAGTACATTGCTGATAACTTTATAGTGAATTTAAGAGATGGACTGAGACCATCTGAACTGGAAAACAGACAAATGATTAACTCCAACATCTCAGACATGAGACACAGCCACAGGTCCTTCAAAGAGAGACGACAAATTAAACAAATTAGTTGCAAATAAATGTGGTTTGCCTTTGATCACTAAAAGCATTCATAACAATATTTGTCCTCATTCAGTGCAGCATTCATTCACTTTTTCATTTTGGACTCCGTCACTGTTTCAGTTCTGTATTCTGTCATGATATTCGGTGCTGTCTCCTCCATGAGCTCGTCTTGAATGTCCTCTCCTCCTCCCTTGCTGTCGTCCCTCCTCAGTGCAGAACTGGTCCTGCCCTTAAACAGTGCAGAACTCCTTTGGCTCTCATTTGGGATGGTTTGAGAATCCTGATGCAACTTTTCAAGAGCAGCCTGTTGACACTAGCATGAAAACGGATCATTCCATCACATGAATTGTCTCACAGATCACCATTAATGAATGAGAGTGGGATTACAGTTGGTATTTGGTTTGTAAACTGAGCCTGTGTTTCCTCAAAGATCTCATCCTCTTCAGAGCAAGCTTCTTGTGTCTGAACGATGACCTGCATTTCAAAACAAGATTATGAGTGCCATCGGTATATTGAAAAAAACACTCAGAATGATCCTTACCTCAGTAAACAGGCCAGTGTAGTAATTCATCTTCTTCTCTTCTTCAAGAACGATCCTCTGGGAAATCAGAATAATACAGACCTTTGCATGCTTCATGATTTTATTCATTGTATTTATAAAGTTTCTCATAACTTTTTTTTTAAGTCAAGGTGTTTGTTTACCTAAAGTAAAGTTACACCAGACAAACCACTTTAATGTTTTTGAGGGGCAGCTCACCTCCAGACTGGGAAGTTCTTTCTTTATGTCCTTGATCCTCTCCTCAGCTCTCTCGACAGTAATGTGATCCAGAAACAGCTGAACAGAGAATCAACATGTTCCATTTAAAAACACAGAAAGCCTCTTGTCTGACATGTCTGACATAGTCAACCACATTTTTTACGAAATTACCAGATGATCAAAAAGCGTGTTGAAGGCGTTCAAGATTGCGATCTCATATTCCTTTTGAAAAAAAATAGAAAAACTCTTTCCATTAAGTGCCGCAAGATATGAACATTTGTCACGGTGTGAATGTTCATTCTAACCTCTTCAATGACTTTTAGATGCAGGTCATATAGATTGACAAGGAAGGATTGATCTGCGATGGACGGATGCTCGGCAATTGAAAACGACCCGGCTGACATCTGCAGCAGTGAATGATACAGACAAGCCCAACAAAAAACGTCTACCAAACATTTGAGGTGGAGAAAACCAACAGCAGTAACATTGTACAGTACACCACACTTACCAACAACAACACAAAGGAGGCTATAATATAATAAATAAATGAAAATTGCTTTGTAGTTGAAGAGAAGAAAAGCACGCGTGTTCTGTAAAATTCAACTGCAATGCTTTTAAATAATAACATTTTATTGCTGCTGTTTGAACATTTCACCATAGCAATATTTGTCTTATTTCAATCAACATACAAACGTGATTGACTAATTTAACAAAACAATAACATTAATATTGTTGAGAAGTAAATCTAGAATGTAATGATAATAATAATAGACAATAAACAAACGATTCAATAACAGGAATTAAATATATACCTGTATAATTACAGTATGCATTGAAAAAGTAGTATTTGGTCATTTGACTATAATTATACACACGGAAAAATAATAACTTGTAGAATTTACCTAATAGGATAAAAGCACTGCTTTATACATAATATAACTACATTTCATTAATGTAATTTTTATTAAACTTTCTTTTTCAGTGTTTGTTTACGTATAATGTCACAGCTCACTGTTAAGGGTAAAGCATGTATATATAAGTGAAAAAGAATAAACATGCTATCCATATTTTTTAAATGATCATTATGAACCATGCAAAAAAGTTATGCCTTGTGCATCTTAGGAATGATGTCACACTTTTGATGTCACTCCTGCCTTCAACCAAGTGTTATAAATGATTACTAGAAACACCAAAATGGTGATTATGTAAAGGATCAGTGCAACAACATCTACTATCCGGGCCGCTCTGGTCCAGTACCGACATCTTCTCTCCGCTGGGTTCTCATCTGCTGCAGTGTAAGGGTTCACTTGGACATTAGACTGGTTGTCATTCCTGTCTGACGCTGGATCTGATGTGCAGTTAAAGTCTTTTACAGAATCTGTGAAGGCAACAAAAAAACTGGTCTCTAGATTCATTCTCTAATTGTTTTAGTCATATATCATCAGACCGAGAGATTCATATTGACCATAATTTGACCCTAAGAAAGTATAGTAGAATGTATAGTACTGTATGTTTTAACTGTTGTTTAGAAATATGTTTCCTTAATCCTTTGAAACACCTCAATCAGTTCCGTCCTGCACAAATCTGTGACCTGTGATCTGGTTACAAGTCCAACTATCTAACCATTAGACCATGACTGCCCATATTAGGACAAGAATCCCCATGACAGCCGGACCATACAGGCCTGACAAAATACAACTGAATCAAAATCCTAAACAAACATCATATAGAGTGTGTGAATTTAAATGAAGAAACTGAAACAGGTGCTTCTGAACGGTGTCTTTTACATTAAAATGATCTATGTACTGTATTTCGTGATCAGATGAAAACTGGAACTTGAACTTAAAAAATTTTTGTGCATTACCAATAAATTTATGAATTAAACAAATCTTACTTTAGAAACAGAAGAAATGGTTGTTGTAGTCATATATGTTTAGTTTCTAAAACCTTCTATTTCCACATTTTGCCATGTTTACTTTTTTGCCGTAACTTATTATTATTATTCACTCTTTATGTTTGTCATATCTAATCAATACAAAGTATTTAAAACTGCTTGTCAACTTTGACAGCTTTTAATTATTTAAAAAGTGCAGAGTTTATCCATTTCCTGATAACAATGAATTTGGACATCCCAGGGTTTGGAAAGACAGCGTTGATATGTTTAATAGTCACCAGTAACAGCAGGTGTGGACTCCACAGATGTTTCTGAACTCTGAATCTGCTTTCCTTTAGCCATTAAAAAACTCACAAAGATGGTCTCCAGAATGCTGATGCCAATGAGAATTAAAATCAAACTGCAATAGACCCCTGCAGTGAAGATACGTACATGTTTCAATGTTAAATCCCATTAAATCTGTTCACAATATTCATTTAAATACATTTCTGTCTCGGATAGAAAAGCTAACAGTAGTCCTCCATTATGAGTGAATGAAGTTGTACGCAGAATCAGTTTTTTAAATATTACATATATTACATCATGGAACATACTGACAGCTTTATAATAACCAACACAGGAGAATACATATATATTTGAGTTTTGTTTTCTTTAACCATTGCACTTTTTTGTAATGTAGCAAAACGTATACTCACCAATCCATGGGACTTCATTGGCGGTAGACGGCAGCTTGTCATTAAGAATGAGCAACAACACAGAAATGGACAGTAGCAAAGTGACTTTAAAGCTCAGCTTCTCTCCTCCATCCGCATCGATAAAGAAGGAGGCCACATCCAACACAAGAAAGCAAAACACAGGTGATATGAAGGTGATGATGTATAGTAGAGGTCTCCTTTTTATGGTGATCTGCAAGAACAGACACTGCCTCAAACATTGGTTCCCAACCTTAAGCACCCCGTCACCGTCACCGTCACCGACACCGACACCAAACCAAACCAAACTGTTGTTCATAAAAAAACTCTTCTGGATGAGCCATTGCTTCCAAAAATTTTTACTGTACAGCCTTGAAAACAACATTTTCATGTAAAGGTAACAAAATACAAACTATTCAGAGTAGCCGCTTGCATAAAGAGCAGCATCACACTGAATGTAATGAATTGAAGGTCTTGTACCGTATATATCATTTGATCCTCTTCGTATCCCAGAGAACTCACATTGGATTTAGATGTGTTTATACTGAGCAGTTCCCATTCGCCCTGAGTTTGAAAGGCCTTCTGGGAGCTGGACGTGAGGAACGATGAATCAGAAAACGTATCGAGTGTAAGCTCATCACCTGAGAGAAAATATAAGCGAATGACATCATTAGAATGAGATGAATGTCAGACAATAGAGAAAATGAACGTTCATATTTGCAGACATTGATATCTGAGATTCAGAAGTACTTGAATGCATTGGAGAGTGAAGGGTCAGTGTGCAGGTTTGGACATCAAAAGGAAAATTGATCAAGTCCATCTTACAAGCGCTGGTCAGAGTTAGAGTTTCATACATGTACACAAAACCAGAATAATACATCTTGAAGTATGGATTTTCCATAGTTGCAAACTCGGTCTTGATGCTTAAAAGAAAGAAACAAAAGCAATACTGTGTGATAGCACATCAAGACATTCTGTAAAAACTACATAATGAGATTTAGTCACATGAAACAAAAGATACGAATGGGTTTATGTCAAGGGTGTCGTGGTTTCAGTCTGTACCGTAAACCAAAGTATGATAAAGGTTTCCTTATAAAAGTATATATTTTTCATTTGTGTTGATTGACGACTACACTACAACCATGACAGAAGATAAACCCTTCTAACAAGCAGAAGCCTCCTAACAAGCAGAAATATGGATCTGACAGCAGTGTGCATCCTCTGTGTCCCCGTTCGAGAACAGTCTCTGGTTGAAAAACACTAGCACTCCAATCAGGGTCTCCACCCTCGTCCTCAACCCGAATCCATTCCCCACTTGAGTGTGGCTAGGGGTCCATTAGATGAGCTGATCCCACCCTTTACCCTGTCATTCCTATTATTCCGCATAGCTTCGACATCCCCTCTGGACCCACCCAGCTCCTTCTTCCCTGGTGGTCCCACTCAGATCTGCCCAGTTCACTGGCTCCGCCCACTCCTCATGATCCACTGCAGCTGCTGGTGCCTTGCAGCTCCTCTGGCCCATCTGCTCACGCCCTACAGTCTTCAACTCTGCCTCGGATTCCTTTATCACCACCTCAGCCTACACTCTTGAAAATAAAGGGATGCCATAGAAGATCCATTTTTGGTTCCACAAAGAACCATTGAGCCATGGTTGTTTATAGAACCATCTCTTTCTTACCTTTTTATAATCTGAATAACTATTTTTGCTCTTAAGAACATTTTGTGAAACAGGAAGGTTCTTTGGATGTTATAAGTTCTTTATGGAACCATTTTGTCTCTTCTATGGCAAGAGTGTACACCCCCTGCTCCACATCTTTGTCTCCTTCTCGTCTGGCTTTGCTTCTGTCAGTCGGCCCCCAGGCTACACCCGGGACTCTAATCAGGGCTTCACCAAGACTCCTTTCACTGTCAGCTATCTGCTCCCTGTCCTTCTGAAGCTCCTCCCTCCACCTTCATATGGGCTTGTTTTCTGTGTCTGATGATGTCCCCTCATCACTTTGTTGTTTGTTACTGCACATGGACCCGCCCATAGAGAGGGTGGAGTACTGTCATGGTTTTGGTCTGTTTGTGTTCTGATTCTATTGTTCATTGTGTTCCTTTTTCATTGAAGTAAATGATTACCTAATAATTTGCTGTTTAGTTGATTTGAGCTTCTAATTGAATTCTTGGTTATTCATCGGTTCCACCTGTGTTTAGTTAATGCTACTGTGTATTTACTGTACACCTTTTGGTGTTGTTCTCCTTTATTCCTGCATCCTGTGTTTTTTATTATAAGTATATTAAAGTTTCTCTTATTATTATTTCTGCTGTAACAATATTGACCACCTAGTTATGACTTTATAGGAACTTCCAAATATATGATTCAGAGCAATTTATTGCAGCTCAGTTTTAAGAAATTATGTTTTTAGGACTAGAGACTACAGTCGAAATTATATTGTTATACTCCTTTCAAGTAACCACCCATTCTCACATTCATTTCTATTTAGTAGAAAATTAAGACAAAAATAGTGAACCTTTCAGCGATGGCAATGTCTGGAAACCAGATCTTATCTTTTTCCAATGAAATCTTAACGGTCTCACAAAACGCACCTTCGTCCCACTCTATGAATTCACTGTGCCAACCCTGCAAAGGTATTACGTTAACACCGATTATAACAAGTGCCTGAATTTTAATAACCAATGCAGAACAGAACTGGGCATAGGCCACTGTAAAGGTGATATATATCATAAAACATTGCTATATTTAAAAAATGAAATACATGCTTAAAGGTTTAATACTTGCTTCATTTTCCAAACTTCTGATCATATAAGTAAAAGTGTGCAACACTTACAGCTTCATATATGACCTGTGTTGAAATGCTTTGGGCTTTTTCATTCTGTAAAGAAAGTGTTGATTGTCACATCAACAGTTTAGCATCAAATCTGGCTGTATGATGGTCAAGAGTCATGCTAGATTCTTACCACATCTGTGATGGAGGTCACAAACAGGTCCACATAATAATTGATAGGGGTGTTCGAGTCATATACTGGTCTTATGGACTTCATCTGAAAGTTGTCATCGTTCAAGCCAAGATGTTCCATAAGTCTCATATAACAGCCACCAGCGGTGCTCACCCAACCTACACCCATGAGATCATAAACTCTACAAATACTTAAAGAGAATTACTTTCATTAATCGCATTCCAAATAAATGTGTTCCAAATAAAACTGTATGTCTGTGCACTGTGCATATTAATTTAGTATTTATAAACACATACACATACCTGTACACATGCTTCGAAATAATTGACATGTATTTATTTATGTTTTCCAATAATTGAAATTAAATACAAACTTTTATAAAAATTTATTTTTTTATAAATTTAAGCATGTACAGTATGTGTTTGTATTTATAAATACAAAATGAACAGACACAGTACACAGACATATATTATGTAAACACAAACTTTTATTCTGGATGGGATTAACCGTGATTAATTGTTTGACAGCCCTAATTTTTTCTTTTACATACATAAAATCGTCTTGGAATGTTTTAATCAGTTTCATCCTTATGAAAAAAGGTTAAGATTAAAAAAAACTTACCAAATGCAAGAGAAAACACAAGGAAGTGCAGGTACATGGTGAAAGTGAAATTTCTGTGTCCTGTATGACAATCGACTCTTGAGCAGATTACTGTTATTCAATCATATTTATGCACTGTGAGTGAGACACATGCCCCACCTCCTCATGTGCTTTTGCAAGAAAATTACGTCAAAAGCTGACATCATGTCTTTATGTCAGCAGCTTAAATGCGTACAATACAAGCCAAAAGTTAAAATAAAAATCTACATATATATATATATATATATATATATAGAGAGAGAGAGAGAGAGAGAGAGAGAGAGAGAGAGAGAGAGAGAGAAAATGTTTAATATTTCTACTGAAGTTTAATGTTAAACACTTACTTTCTAAAAGTGTAATTGTTTTTTGGACAAACATTATCATATGCGTAGTTTTAATTTGTGGCATTTAGTCTATTTTATGCTTGTCCCGCTCTCTTACAAAACATTCAGGCTTTAGCTGCCTTTCAGTTAAAATATTTGCCAGCCGTGTCCGGAAATTATAGACTGATTTCAGAAGACAGGACAAAACATTCAATTTCCAATCGCTGATATACAGTATTGTATGCTGCACACACACACACACACACACACACACACACACACACACGCACACACGCACATGCACACACACACTTATTTAATCACTTAATCAATTAATTTAAAGACACCTGCCCAAACACACAAAAGAGAGCTTTATTAAAGCTTTGGTTTATTAAAACAAATCATTGTTCAATACGGCATTTTTATTTACTCAGCTTAGACTTCCAAAGGCATCAGTGAAATGGAGTCTGTTTGCACAGAACTGAATTAGTTGTGAATAAAGTAAGGATATACCGTATGTGTATATGCATAAACTGTGTATGTGCATAAAATATTTTTCCAAATGTTACTATGGTATACTGGATATCTTAAGTTTGCATATCTTAAGTTTTAAAGGTGTTTATTGGCAAAAACATAATATATGCGAAGAGTCAATATTTACAGTGTTGGGCCTTGTTTTTGGCCACCTCTGTAATTGGCTGTGGCATGCTGGATATTAGCTTCTGGGTCAAATCCTGACCGATGCCGATCCTTACTTTCCTTATTAGTGCGCTGTGATTATCACAATTTGTGGGCTTCTGCTTATCCACTCGCTTCTTGAGGATTGACCACATTCTCTATATGGGATTGACATCTGGGGAGCTGTTTTTTTGTACTTTTTTAAAATGCATCTGATCACTCTGCATAGGTAAAGGATTATGTACAGGCAGCAGAAATAAGCCCCAAACAGTGTGATCAGGACCCTATGAGAAACGGAGGGTCTTGTATCACACTGAGGGGGTTTATTTAGCAAAAACAGCTGGCTGCTTGTACATTATGCTGCTTATTACACTGCTACTTGCCACATGAGAAAAACCTCTGAGCTCTCGTGAGACTAGTTTCATACCGGGATAAGAGGTGCTCTGTCAGGGGAGAACGTGCTCTTGTCCTGGTTGACCCGTAGGCCCAATTGGTCGAGGTGCCGGAGCACAAGGTGCCTGTGCATACACAACAGATTTCGCGAGTGAACCAAGATAGGTCAGTCGTCAAGATAGTTGAGGACACGCATGCCTGGCTCCCGGGGGGGGAGCGAGAGCAGCCTCCATAACTGTCATAAAGGCACGGAGAGACAGGGCCAGACCGAAGGGCAGGAGCTTTTACTGGTATGCTCGACCCCCGTGGGAGAATTGAGACATGAAGTACGTGTCCTTCGAGTCGATAACCATGATGCAAACCTGGTGTTGGACGGACTCCAGGATGGGGCGCAGACTCCCACCTTTCTTGGGAACAATGAAGTAGGGTTTGTAAGACACCTCGGCCCGAAGCACGGAAGTGATGTCACCTCTGCTGAGGTTAGGGAATGTCCCGTAACTTGGGCGGGTGCCTGGTGAACAGGATCGCGTAGTCGAGACAGATCATCATCCTCAATAGCCACCGTGACGTGCTCGGGAGCTGTTACCAGGCCCCTAGACATTGTGACGGAGGAACTAGTGGGAAGTTCTGCTTCATCGCCCCGTGGGGGGAGATTCTGTGATGGGCAGCATTTAATAACATAAATATGTTATGAAAATACATATTTATATTTAATTTGTCGTAAAAACAGTCAAAATTATTCGCAGTGTCCGGGTTACTGTGTGTTATTAGTTTTGAGCCGTGTAATAATGTGGGGTTTGTACAAGCTGGTGTATTGTTCTGAGAATGTGTTTATAGTTGTCAGGAAATTTTGAATTGTTTCATGAATTGTGTGTTAGCAATCGATAAAACTGTAAGCAGAAGCAAAACACAACATTTATGTCACTGCCGATACTTTTGGCCATGGCTGCATATTACAGTCATGCTACATTATGTCAGTAAAGGTAAAATGACTAGAAAAGTTCATTTTATTCAATCTCATATCAGTCACTGCATGTTTCTCACATTAGATCATTAATTAATTATTATAATTGTCTAATTTATTTTATTGATTTTTTGTCTTACTCTCCAGCCTTCGAAGCTGGATTTATTTAATATGGAATGCTCCGACCCATGTTGTTTCCAGGGATGGATTACTGACCCTTGACTACCATAAGCCTGAGGGGGTCCTGGGCTTCAAGGTTACGACATCCAGTTTGGTACAGAGAAAACAAATGTTTATCTATGTTGAATATATGGGTCCCATAGCCTATACATGGACTCTCTGGATACCCTTTAAAAAAAAGACTTTACCTTATTCAAATAAATGTAACTTTAAAAAAATTAGCTTATTAATAAATACAATTTTAATTGCATTTTCTGAATCTTTTGCTTGATGATTTGTCACAGGGGCATTTTTTACGGTGAGAAATCATTTGTTATTTATTTGATGCATTAAATGTAATATTAGACAGTTAATTAAAGACGTGAGTTTCATACGCTTTAATTTGGTAAATTAGATTTTTCACTGTGTAGCTAGACTTCAATAAACCCTGTAGAGATTATTTTTAGCGTAGCGCAGGCATTTGACACAGAGCGAGAACAGTTTAATTATTCATTATCATCTTAACTTTCTCTTTCTACAGCTGTGAATGTGCAGCTAATGGAAAGTACAGCAAAATTGTGGGAGGGGGCCCTTGCAGATAACTAGCCCCGGGGCCCTTCCGTCCCTGGCCGTCTCATGTTCCACGTTTGGTAGTGTCATGGTGGAAGAACGGAGAGAGGCCCAATTGCGGTGAAACAGCTGGTTTTATTTACCCTGCCCACAGGGGACACAAGAGAGCATACACAACCCCGAAGGGAGAGACAAAAACCCCGAAGGGAGAGATGAATGACCCCGAAGGGAGAGATGAATGACCCCGAAGGGAGAACTCTCAGGAGATCCTCTATCGAAGCGTCTGCAGCACAGGTGGTTGTCACACCCGGAGAATCCGGGTTCTAGACGGCGGCTGCGGACCGCAACGGTAGAGGCAGGGTCTGGTGCTAGGCAGGGTATGCTGGGTCCCAGACGGCGTGGCTGGGTAAAGTCCCGGGGAGCTGGTGGGAGAGCTTCGTGAGCAGCCGATGCAGGGAGTCACTGGAGCGCCGGCGGGAAACTAGCGGGCAGATGAAGATGAGAAAATAATAGGAGGAACACAAAACTATCTAGGGAAAATAACAATACTAGAAAAACCTAACTAGACTAGACTAAATAAATAACGCTAATGACAGATAGAGAAAAGCTTGTAACGCAAGTCTAGACACGACTGGACTGGACAGGACAAGAAGTCAGCTAACGGTAGTGCTAGTATAAACACACAACGGACTGACAAAGAACAAGAGCACACGAGGGAATGAAATAGGAAACCTCTTAATTACGTAATGGGCAACAGCCGCGTAGCGCAACCCGCGAGCGGGAAGCGCTAGCGAAACTCGCTACAGGTGACAGGGTGATCA
The DNA here is from genome assembly GCF_947034865.1 of Barbatula barbatula. Taxonomy (NCBI): domain Eukaryota; kingdom Metazoa; phylum Chordata; class Actinopteri; order Cypriniformes; family Nemacheilidae; genus Barbatula; species Barbatula barbatula. Next base: position 22,476,023 of record NC_136769.1, on the reverse strand, counting down.
GCGGAGTCGTGAGGGAAACCCAGTGAGGGAGACACGGGGGCGGGGCTGGTGACGCAGACACAGAACACGCGGAAAACTGTCAAACAATTCCCCACGTGTTCAACATGAAACAAAACACAGTCACGCAGGCAAAAAACTGAACCACAGACCCAGAGTCATGACAGTACCCCCCCCCCCAGCTGCGCCACTGGGCGCTTAGGGAGGGGGCTCACCTCGTCGCCGGTGGAAGTCCACGATCAACGCACGGTCCAGGATGTCGCGAGACGGCACCCAACACCTCTCCTCTGCGCCATAGCCCTTCCAGTCCACCAAGTATTGGAAGCCCCTGCCACGACGGCGCACGTCGAGCAATTTCCTGACCGTGTAGGTCGGGGACCCATCCACCAGACGAGGGGGAGGGGGAGGGGAGCGGGACCCAGAAGGATTCAGGTGGGACACAAAGACAGGCTTCACCCTGGAAACATGAAAAACAGGGTGAACTCGACTAAGATTGGGTGGGAGCTTGAGCCGGACAGCCACCGGATTGACCACCTTGGTGATGCGGTATGGCCCAATGAACTTGGGAGCCAGCTTGCGAGAAGGCACCCGGAGAGGCAAGTCCAAGGTAGAGAGCCACACCCGCTGACCACACAGATAGGTAGGATGGGAAGACCGGTGACGATCGGCTACGGTCTTACTACGGCTAGCGGATTGAGCCAGGATCCTCCTAGCCTTCCTCCACGTGCGTTTGCAACGTTGGACGAAAGCTAGGGCTGAAGGGACCGAAGAGTCGAGTTCCTGGGAAGAGAACAGAGGAGGTTGGTAACCCAGAGAACATTCAAAGGGCGACATACCTGATGAGGACACGGGCTGGGAGTTGTGGGCGTATTCAATCCAGGCCAGCTGTTGACTCCAGGAACCGGGGCAGTGTGAGGTCAGGCAGCGGAGTCTCCGACCGAGATCCTGGTTGGCGCGCTCACATTGCCCATTGGTCTGTGGATGGAATCCGGAGGAGAGGCTAGCGGTGGCTCCAACCAGCTTGCAGAACTCCTTCCAAAACCGGGACGTGAACTGAGGACCCCTGTCGGATACAACGTCAACTGGTAACCCATGGAGCCGGAAGACGTGATCCACCATCAGTTGAGCGGTCTCCCGGGCGGAGGGAAGCTTGGGGAGGGGAACGAAGTGGACTGCCTTGGAGAAGCGGTCTACCACAGTCAGAACGACCGTATTTCCCCCGGAGAGTGGAAGGCCAGTCACAAAGTCCAAAGCGATGTGTGACCAGGGCCGAGAGGGGATGGGCAGTGGGCGGAGCAGACCAGCAGGAGGGCGATTAGAGGGCTTACTTTGAGCACAGACAGAGCACGCCAACACGAACTGCCCGACGTCTTTGGCCAATGATGGCCACCAATACCTCTGGCGCACCGTAGCCAGGGTGCCCCGATTGCCTGGATGGTTGACAAACCTAGAGGAATGGCTCCACTGAAGGACTTCAGGGCGCAGTGCAGTCGGCACGAACAACCGACCCGGCGGGCATCCCCTCGGCACTTGCACCCCCCGTCCGGCCTCCTCTACTCGCCGTTCGAGTCCCCAGGTAAGAGCCCCGACCACCCTCCCCTTGGGGAGGATGGACTCAGTCGCCGGCTCCTCCCCGAGAACCCCAAACAGACGAGAGAGAGCATCAGGTTTGATGTTCTTTGAACCGGGCCGGTACGAGAGGGTGAAGGAAAACCTGCCGAAGAACAGAGACCACCGAGCCTGTCGGGAATTCAACCTCTTGGCCGAACGGATATATTCAAGATTTTTATGATCCGTCCAGACCAAGAAGGGTTGTGTCGACCCCTCCAACCAGTGACGCCACTCCCCCAGAGCCAGTCGAACCGCCAACAGCTCCCGGTTACCGATATCGTAGTTCCGTTCTGCAGGGCTGAGGCGGTGGGAAAAGTAGGCGCACGGATGCACCTTCCCATCGTTAGCCGTTCGCTGAGACAGAACTGCGCCTACCCCAACATTGGATGCGTCTACCTCCACAATGAACTGTCGTTCAGGATCTGGAAGACAGAGCACAGGTGCAGAGACAAACCGGGACTTAAGATTATCAAAGGCTACCTGTGCTTGAGGATTCCACCTGAACAGAACCTTTGGGGAGGTAAGCGCGGTGAGCGGCTCAGCCACCTGGCTGAAACCCCGGATGAATCGCCGGTAGAAGTTGGCGAACCCCAGGAACCGCTGCAACGCTTTACGAGAGTCAGGGACAGGCCACTCAGCGACGGCCTTGATCTTGACCGGATCAGGTTCAATGCCTCTAGGGGAGATTATGTGGCCAAGGAACGAAACCGAATCGGCGTGGAATTCGCACTTCTCCGCCTTAACAAAAAGTTGGTTCTCGAGAAGACGCTGGAGGACCTGACGAACATGCTGGGTGTGTACCTGGAGAGAAGGGGAGAAAATCAAGATGTCATCCAGGTACACAAAGACAAAGCGATTGATCATGTCACCCAACACATCGTTGACCAGGCCCTGGAAGACGGCCGGAGCATTGGTCAACCCAAAGGGGAGAACCAAGTACTCGTAATGTCCCGATGGTGTATTGAAGGCCGTCTTCCACTCGTCCCCCTCGCGGATGCGGACAAGGTGGTAGGCATTGCGGAGGTCTAACTTGGTGAAGACCTTGGCTCCCTGTAACAATTCAAAAGCGGTGGACATGAGAGGTAAGGGGTATTTGTTCTTAACCGTGATCTCATTCAACCCTCGGTAATCGATACAGGGACGTAGGGAGCCATCCTTCTTCTGGACAAAGAAGAAGCCCGCTCCAGCCGGCGAGGAGGAATGACGGATGAGCCCAGACTGAAGTGATTCACGAATATACTTATCCATGGCCTCTCTTTCAGGACCGGAAAGGGAATATAGTCGACCCTTAGGCGGAGAAGTGCCTGGAAGGAGGTCAATGGCGCAGTCGTAGGGGCGATGCGGAGGTAGGGAGGTGGCGCGTGCCTTGCTGAAGACCGAGCGCAGACCGTGGTATTCCTCCGGGACCCCGGTTATGTCGGCCGCTTCTACCTGCAAAACAGGGGAGACAGAAACAGGAGACAGGGCAGGACCAAGACAAGATGCATGACAAGAGGGGCTCCAGGCCAGAATGGAACCATTAACCCAATCCACGTGAGGATTATGCTGTGACAACCATGGGTGCCCTAAAATGATAGGTGTTTTGGGGGACTCTAGGATGTACAGCTCAATCATCTCACAGTGGTTACCAGAAAGAAAGAGTCTTACGTGGGGGGTGACGTGAGTTATGGTGGCAAAAGATGGACCCGCCAGCGTCCAGACCGGGATGGGTTGAGTCAACGCTCGAAGAGGAATCCCCCATTGGCGAGCCGTGGAGGCGTCGAGGAAGTTGCCCTCCGCACCCGAGTCCAGAAGAGCTTGTCCACTGTGTTCCTGTCCCCCGTAGGAGACACGGAAGTCCAAGACGGTGCGTGAGGTCGGGGAGGAAGTAGGGATGGCGCCCACACGGATTCCCCGAACTACGGGTGGGCGCGTGCTTTTACTGGGCACTGGATGGCTTGATGACCCGGACCTCCGCAGTATAGGCATAACCCATGCAAAATCCGGTGTTCCTTCTGCTGTGGAGTGAGGCGGGTGCGGCCCAGTTGCATGGGTTCGGGTCCTTCGGCAGGAGGGGCTGTGACCGGCAGGGACGGTGTGTCGCGGATACGCCAAGGGGGTGGTGAGCGTTGTCTAAGGCGACGGCGCTTGAGTCGGCTCTCCACTCGGAGGCACAGGTTGGTGAGCGCTTCCATATCCTCGGGAAGGTCAAGGGTGGCCATCTCGTCGGCGATAGAGTGGTGGAGTCCCTCTAAGAACCGTGCCCGTAAGGCAGCTGTATTCCAGCTGCAAGCTGCTGCCAAGGTTTGGAACCGAATGGAGTAGTCAGTGAGGGATGACCTCCCTTGGGAAAGACGAGAGAGCTGGGACGCCGCTTCATCACCTCTGGCTGACCGGTCGAAGAGATGGGTCATCTCAGCCTTAAAGGCCTCAAAAGAAGAGCAGCAGGGAGCCTCAGCCTCCCAGACGGCAACTCCCCAGTCGCGGGCTGGCCCGGTGAGGAGATTCAGGACGAAAGCCACTTTTGTGTCCTCCCGGGCGTAGCGGCGGTTCTGCAGGGTAAACACGAGCCCACACTGGGCCAAGAAAGGGCGGCAGGCATTGGGCGCTCCGTCATAGGGGGGAGGAAGATTGATATGAGGCTCCGGCTCCGGCGGGCTGGTGATGGTTGGACCTCGACCGCTGGCGACAGCCCCCTGGACCTCCTGCAGGGCAGCGCGCAGTTCTGTCATCTGCCCGGATAGGAATTCCATCCCCTGGGAGGCTGCGGTTAAGCGAGTTGCCTGTTGTCCCAACAGGACCCCCTGTTGCTGGATAGCCATCCGGACAGGGTCCGTCTCCGCTGGGCCTCGGGTTTGGTCAGTCCGTTCTGTCATGGTGGAAGAACGGAGAGAGGCCCAATTGCGGTGAAACAGCTGGTTTTATTTACCCTGCCCACAGGGGACACAAGAGAGCATACACAACCCCGAAGGGAGAGACAAAAACCCCGAAGGGAGAGATGAATGACCCCGAAGGGAGAGATGAATGACCCCGAAGGGAGAACTCTCAGGAGATCCTCTATCGAAGCGTCTGCAGCACAGGTGGTTGTCACACCCGGAGAATCCGGGTTCTAGACGGCGGCTGCGGACCGCAACGGTAGAGGCAGGGTCTGGTGCTAGGCAGGGTATGCTGGGTCCCAGACGGCGTGGCTGGGTAAAGTCCCGGGGAGCTGGTGGGAGAGCTTCGTGAGCAGCCGATGCAGGGAGTCACTGGAGCGCCGGCGGGAAACTAGCGGGCAGATGAAGATGAGAAAATAATAGGAGGAACACAAAACTATCTAGGGAAAATAACAATACTAGAAAAACCTAACTAGACTAGACTAAATAAATAACGCTAATGACAGATAGAGAAAAGCTTGTAACGCAAGTCTAGACACGACTGGACTGGACAGGACAAGAAGTCAGCTAACGGTAGTGCTAGTATAAACACACAACGGACTGACAAAGAACAAGAGCACACGAGGGAATGAAATAGGAAACCTCTTAATTACGTAATGGGCAACAGCCGCGTAGCGCAACCCGCGAGCGGGAAGCGCTAGCGAAACTCGCTACAGGTGACAGGGTGATCAGCGGAGTCGTGAGGGAAACCCAGTGAGGGAGACACGGGGGCGGGGCTGGTGACGCAGACACAGAACACGCGGAAAACTGTCAAACAATTCCCCACGTGTTCAACATGAAACAAAACACAGTCACGCAGGCAAAAAACTGAACCACAGACCCAGAGTCATGACAGGTAGGCCTATAACTAATAAGCAATTGACCAAATGCTTGTTCAGTGCAGCAGATTTAAAACCAAACGAATAAAACAAACAATGATTGTGCTTTTCATAATGCATGTCATAAATCTATTGTACGCATGGCTTCCGGCCTTATTTAATTTTTAGTGGAAATCCATCAGAAACCATAACTAATAACCTACTTGTTTGCACAAATCACTTCAAGCCAGAGTGCTTATTCAACCTGGGACAGTACAAGCAGGATTCGCTTTTAAGTTGTTCCTCAAGAGGGATTGAGATCAACCGGACGATACAAAGCTGCTGATGTAAGTAATATTTATCAACAGTCTGAATTGACGTAAATGTACTGTATATATAAGAGGATAATGTTAGCATATAATAGTGAAAGGAGCTAAGTTAGTCTAAATAGAACACTCAAAGCCAGTGTTAAACTTACTCTATATTTATATGTTATTTGGCAAATGGGCACTTGGAGTTTAGCTGTTTGCAGGGCCTAACATACCCAATTCTACAAGTTTAAGCTATGCTATGTTTGGGATGTAGGAATGATTGTGAGAGTGATTGTCAAAACATTTGAAAAAATCATGACTTCCAATTTTAGGTAAACTGTCCCTTTAAATGTCGAGCACAGACTATTAAAGCTTTTGGAATGTATTGTTCAATGCATTTAACTTTTTGCAAAGATTCTTATTTAAAGACCCTTTTAAAGCCACACAGCCCCTGATGATGATTTAATGCCCTTTTATTTTTTTATTTAGTCTACTAAAACAGTGGGCCATTAGTGCGCAGCACAACGAAATTTAAAAAGCAAATACAACTTCACAACCTTATCAAGCTACAACACAACGGAATAAAGCCACGACACAACATAATCGAGTCACAACACAACGGAAATGCTCCCAACCCCTAGAGGTCACTTTCGGTTTGAAAAAGCTATGTCATGCCAGGTGGGAGGTGTGCGTATTGCTGGGTGTTGTTTTAGTGGTTTTGGTAGCCTGATTTTTTGGTGCAAAGAACTTAAAAGGAAAGTTTGCTCTACTGTGGAAAAACTGAATATCAATTGCAAACAATCTCATATGAACAAATTTGAATGGTTGATTTTGATTGGCTATTCATGTCATTCTTTCAAGGTGACTAACCTGCCTGAAGTTTATGTATATTTGAAATATGCAGTAAATTTTTGCGGCAATGACTAATACTAATGATGCTCATGTTGATGATTCTGCCCTCTCTTCTCTTGATTTTCTGGTCTAGTGGCAGAATCGTGACAGAGTGTTTTGTGTGGAGAGAAACATATTATTGTCGATATGCGTTCTTTCCAGTCTTGTCTTTGGCCCCGCCCCTCTCGTTCCTAGTCTAGTTTTCCGCCTGTGTCTCATTACCCACACCTGCCTATTGTTATCTCCTTTGTTAGTCTCGCTATTTAATGCCCTCAAGTCTATTGTCTTGTGCTCGTTCGTTGTTTCTTGTTCATCGTACATATATCGACCGACTGGAGTCCAGGGTCTCAGCCCAACCCAGCTACTCATCTCCGCTGGCCACGACTCCACAGGGTCGTGCCGTGCAGATCAGGGTTGTGGGCATTGCCACACTCCACGAGACGGGTGGCTCTGCTGAAGAAGAAGAGGATATGGAGGGGGCGCGGAATCCAGCCCAGCCGGCGCTGCAGTCCGGTACAGCCGACGTTCCAGCCCAGCCGCAGGCATCCAGTCCTGTTCACCAGCCAGTCCTGTTCAGCAGCCAGTGACTCAGCCGGCATTCCAGCCGGTGACTCAGCCGGCATTCCAGCAGGTGACTCAGCCGGCCTTCCAGCAGGTGACCGAGCCGTTCCCTACCTGCGCTCCCGAGTGCCACCCCGGACTAAGGCTCCCCCACCTAACCCCAAACCCCTTTGGACTTCCCTCCATGGACCTGATTCTGCTAGACCTATCTGCAGCGTTTGACACGGTCAATCACCAGATACTGCTAGCAACCCTGTCATCCTTAGGAATCTAGGCTCCCCTCTCCGCTGGTTCCAATCCTACCTCTCCGGCAGATAATTCAAGGTGTCATGGAGGGGCTCGCTGCCCACTGCTCACCATATGTTAACTGGGGTCCATCAGGGATCGGTGCTTAGACCGCTGCTTTTTTCCATCTACATGACATCTTTAGGACCGATCATATGGGCACACGGTATCACTGTTATGCTGATGACACCCAGATCTACATCTCGTATCACCCAGACGATACCACTGTAGCAGCTCGCATAATAGCCTGCCTAGATGACATCTCAGCTCAGCAAAATCCAACCTTTCATTTAAGTACATTACTTTGGTGGTAAAAAAAAATCACACATTTAGAAAAAAAAAACTTTAAATCATGTGTCCCACAATTATTGGCACCCCTTATGTTAATACTTTGTACAACCCCCTTTTGCCAACAAGACAGCACTTAATCTCCTCCTATAACATTTCACAAGATTGGAGAACACAGCGAGAGGGATCTTTGACCATTCTTCTTTGCACAATCTTTGTAGATCATCCAGTGTCCTGGGTCCTCTCTTATGCACTCTCCTCTTTAGCTCGTCCCCCAGGTTTTCGATTGGGTTGAGGTCTGGGGACTGAGATGGCCATGGGAGGACCTTGAGTTTGTGACTGCTGAACCATTTTTGTGTAGATTTTGCCACCTGTTTTGGATCATTATCCTGCTGAAAGACCCAATGACGACCCATCTTTAGCTTTCTGGCAGAGGCCATCAGGTTTTTATTTAAAATGTCCTGGTAGTTCAAAGCGTTCATAATGCCTTGCACCCTAACAAGGTTACCAGTGCCTTTGGAAGAGAAACAGGCCCACATCATCACATGAGGTGCTTTTCGGCATACTCATCTTTCGTTTTACGCCAGATCCACTTAGAGTGTTTGTTTAAAAAAACGTCAATCTTAGTCTCATCTGACCAAAGCACACGATCCCAGTTGAAGTCCCGGTGCCGCTTAGCAAACTCCAGACGTTTACGTTTGTGAGTGTTAGTGAGATGCCTCCCAAACAGCTTGTTGGCATGTAGAGAGCGTCTGATGGTTGTTTTGGAGACTTTGTGACCCCAAGATGCCACTCTTTGATGCAATTCTATGACAGTGCGCTTAGGACTTTCTTTTAATTCTCTTACCATCCTCCTCACTGTGCGTTGTGGCAAGATAAACTTGGGACCTCTTCCAGCCTTGTTTGTCACTGTTCCAGTTGTTTTAAAATTCTTAATGATTCCTCTGACTGTAGATACGGGCAAGTTAAGGCGAGTGGCTATTTTCTTGTAGCCATTGCCTGACTTATGAAGGTCGACACACATATGCCTTACTTGAATGGTGTGTTCTCTTGTCTTTGCCATGTTGACAAATGGGTAAGAGAATTAAACCTCTGTGTCATGTCATATTTATACCCCAGGGCAACAGGAAGTCATGAATTACTCATTAAAAGTTCCTAGATACCCTGACCAACTTTAAAAAAAACAATAATTACATTTTTCAGCGGAATTGTAAGGGGTGCCAATAATTGTGGGACACATGATTTCATGTTTATTTTTTCTAAATGTGTGATTTATTTTTTACAACCAAAGTAATGTACTTAAATGAAAGGTTGGATTTTGATCTTTTTTTGCATTTGGGTTATATGTTGTGGTATCATAGACTGCATATGCATTAACTCTGCATATGTATTTCAATTATTTTACATGCTAGAAGCTGTAATGTGAGCTATATTTTGGTCGTATTTACAATAGGCTGTGTTTTAATGAATTTAAGTGTTTTAATGAAATAAACATATAATTCTTGTGTATATTAGCTGAAATAATCAAGACTTTAAACGACTACAACAAAAACTATATAAACATAAATTAAATGACGACCAATGAAAGGAAAATACACGTTTTATAACAAATAATTTATAAATGGAGAAAAGCACACAGCAGCAGGTGCAATTCGAACAAATCGTTTTCCTTTATGAAAAAAGAAAGCCATCTTAAGCTAAATATAAATTGTCAATCGAACAATTGTCAAGCATTGAGCATTGCGGTATTATGACTAACAAAACGGGAATACAATGCAAAGCTTACTCATCTATATCAGAAAATAGATCAATAGATTTGTTGGTTTAGCAGAAAGTCCAGTCATCATCAGTCATTTAATCTGTTTATGTGTATAGTGGTCAGAAGCAGTCGTGTGCTCTTTTCTGACTGTCAAAGACTTGAATCCGCTCCAGTTGAAAGAAAAAGTCTTAGAATGTTTGTCCTCGGATTTAATAATCAGCGTGAAAATCCTTAATGCTTCCCCGGATCTTTCTCCCACTGCTGTCTGCACTGAACCAAACACGGAAGTGCAGAATGTGCCCCTAAAAGTATAGAACAATAATAAGAACCTTGGGGCCCCCTAGTGGTCGGGAGCATTTCTGTTGTGTTGTGGAATGTTGATTTTATAGTTTCAAAAAATTGCTCAAACAAAGAATGTCCAGGTGTCAAAGAGTTAACTTTATTTGTTCGAATCAAACAAAGTGAGATCTTCCCAAAGCATCTGAAAATACAGTGTTCTTCAGCCCATAGTTATAGTGAAACTGATGCAAGGGAGGCTTTCTGTTACACCGATCAGGTAAGTTCCTGTTATCTCTTATTCTCAATACCCAATGACGCTGCTTCTGCCTCCAATAGATCCCAGGAAAGATGATACGCTTTTAATGGTGGTTGGCGCATCATTACCACATTTTTTAAAACAGTGCATTCCATACAATGGTCAGAGGAAGGTACCTAGGTTTTCTGTACCCCTCCTCTGAACTTTATTTAAACTTTAGTCCTCAGGCCTCTAGGTCTCACAGACATTGCTGGATTTTATATTGCTGTAAAATGTTGAAAAGTATTCTTAAACATGCTATATAAGTATTTTTGTGTAAATAATCATTAAACAGGTGAACTGATGGTAACATTAAGTCATTAAATCATCTTTATAAGTCACTCGTACACAATCATCTTTGAATAAATGTGGTTTCTGCCCACATATTCTAATGTTCCTATGAATACTTCTTAATACTGAAACAAGTACATTATAACTGTGTTATATAATAGTGCACTTTGCATGTGAAAGCATGTGAAATCATCATCAAATCATCTCAAAACTACGGAAGCCGTAAAGTGCCAAACAAAACAACAAATCGCAAAACAAACAACAAATCTAAAAGCCAAAAAACTAATCGTTAATCACAACTACAAATCTGAAAACGAAACACCAAATCTGAAAACACATTGACAAACCATAAAGCACAACAACAATTCCGGAAACAAAATAACAAGTCAGAAAACACAACGACAAATCGGTCAAACCGGAAAAGGTAGGTCTTTGGTGTGACCGGGGTAGTTACTCCTGATTGGATAGAACACCTGTCAATCAAGATAAACAGGAAGTACAGTTCTTTATTTATTTTGTATTATTATTTTTTAAAATTATTATTATTGTATTTTTTTTATTGATGCTTAGAACAGAAACATAACAAAGGAGAAAGTATACATCACATAATATCAACCAAAACAATGATAAACAATAAACAACAAATAGGACAAATATATACTTATGTAAAATATATTAGAAAATAAATGAATAAAAATACATTTAAAAAAAAGTAGGGCCAGATTACAAAACAAAGATATTCACATGAAGAGATCAAAAGCAGTACAAATTCTTACAGTCCTTGTAGCTTTCTTATTAGTAGAAATTGAGATCATACTGAGAAGACAGGTTTACTGTTTGAAAATTTGCATTTGTGAATGTAGAATTTGCTTAGGAAAATAATTAAATGAATAACAAAACAGATATTCTCGTTTGTGGGTTCTGAGTCAAAGTATCCAAATATAATGCTTCTCATATGTATTGAGAAGCCTGGCCAAATCTTACACTTAACAAAAGCATCAATATCATTCCAAAGCTTCTGAGTGTAGTGACATGACCAAAAAAGATGAACCACTGTTTCATCAGAATTCAAACAAAAAGAGCATGTTAGTTCAATGTCAGACTTAAATCTTTGAATAAATTTTTAACAGGATAGAACTTGTGTACGAGCTTAAATGAGATTTCTTTCACGTTATTTGCAAGAAAGAATTTCTGCTGTAAAGACCAGATCTTTTTCCAATTAAGGTTAACAAACAGATTATTCCAAAAAGAAATAACAGATGGAACAGATATCACATTCTTAATAAATAAAGATCTTATTTTATAGTTTTTAGCTTTCGACTGAGAAAAACAAACTTGACCCACAGGAGTATCACAAGATTTAGGAAATGATGTAGTAGATACTGGGGAGGAGTAATTACAGTTTTTAAAAAGCATATATAAGCCAGAAGGAAGTTTATTGAACATCTACATTCATCTTTAGTAATTTGTATACCTAAATGTGTTACCCTATTTTTAATAGAGATAAACCCTCTATTGAGGTAAGAGAGCAATTTTTAATAGGTAGCAATTCACATTTATTAAAATTTATAAATTAAAATTTAGATTTAATCCAGAGGCTTTAGAGAAGGACTGAAGAATACCACTGGAATTTGTGAAGAATCATTCAAGAATAAAGCTGTATCGTCCGCTAATTGACTAATTTTTATTTTAGTGTTACCAATTGTGATACCCTTTAAAGAACTGTAATTGATATGTACGCTAAGGAATTGTGTTGCAATTAGGAATAGGTAAGGGGAAACTGGACATCCCTGTCTAACTCCTCGTTTTGATAAAAATCTAGGTGAAGTACCATTACTTATCTTAATAGAGCTGTTTCCGTTTATGTATAGCATTTGCACCATCCTGCAGAACAAATCGCCAAAGCCGATTTTTGAAGAGCCTGAAATAAAAATTTGTGTTCTAATGTGTCGAAGGCTTTGTAATAATCTAAAAAGAAAATGAAGCCATCACTTTCAATTAAATCTGAATAGTCTAACATATGTAACACTAGCCGTATATTATTAGAAATGTGTCTTTTCTGCATAAATCCTGACTGTGTTTCGGTCAATTATAGAGTTCAAAACAGATTTTAATCTTTTTGCTAGGACTGCAGCTATTATTTTATAATCATTGTTTAATAGTGTAATGGGGCGCCAATTGTCAATTAAGAGGGGATCTTTATTTGATTTTGGAGTTATTAATCCTTGAGTTAATGTGGCTGGAAGTAATAGTTTTTCTATACTTTCCGCATAAACCATTAACAAGAATGGTGCTATACTGTGATTAAAAAGCTTGTAATACTCTGATTTGAGTCCGTCTGTTCCGGGAGATTTGTTGGTTTTTAAACAGTTAATAGCTTCCTCTATTTCCTTCAATGTGATAGAGGCGTCACAAAAGTGTTTATCTAAATCACTCAACTGGTTTATATTAGGTAAAGATTTTAAAAAATCATTCATATGTTGTTGAGAAAATTTAGAAGTATACAAATCACTATTAAATTCGGCACAGAATTTTGCTATACTTTTAGGGTCATCACTTATGTTATCATTAATCATTAGTTTTTTTAATTTGATTGTTTTTAGCTTTCTGTCTTTCCAACCTGAAAAAATATGCAGAGTTTTGTTCACCCTCTTCAATCCATTTTCTGCACGATCCCTTCAGCTTTTTGTTTATATATGTTGTCTAATTTGCACTGTAAATCAACCAATTCAACTTTTTCACAGTCAATGAAATCATCCATATGTTTAAATAAAAGATTGGTGATTTAGCAGATAACAGAATTTTCATCCGTTTTTTTCTTATTATATTTGCCAATTAAATATTTAGTAAATTCACAATTGCTTCTGTAACTATTCTCCTCTATTGCTTTATTCCAATTTTTGTGAATTATCTTGTTGATTTCATCTTCTACTTCCCTTGTAAGAGAGAATGGAGTTGTTAAGTTTCAAGTAAGAAGAGAATCCGTGCATATTGTCAGAGGCAGAAAAATGAGTACAAATAAAGATACTCTTGTGGTCAGAAAAAGGTGATGGCAAAATATCAGAAGAAGTATTACATAATTCTTTAGAGATAAGCCACATGTCAATTCTAGATTGTGAGGATAGAGAGTTATTACTCCATGTGAACATCTTCTGAGAGGGGTGTAACACTCTCCAACTATCGATCAATGAGAATCTTTGCATAAACATTTTCAAGTATAAACTAGTATTGTCATGGAGTTTTGGAGGCCATCTGTGTATGCTGCCATCTAAGGCAACATTAAAATCTCCACCAAAAATAAGTATGGAATTTGGGTATTTAGTTAATAACTTGATCCTCTAAACAACTAATAAAGGCTTCATTTTCTTTCTGCTGATTATAGCCATAAACACAAACAAGAATACACGTCAAATTTGATATTTCAGTTACGAGACAGATTTAACATCCATCTTGATCACTCACATTATGCAACACCTTTCCTTTAAACTGATTTTTTAAGATGCATACACCAGCTGAATGTGTCGTACCATGAGACATCGATATGTCCAGACCCCATTGTGACCTCCAGAAATTAAGATGCTCTATTGTTGAGTGACATTCTTGGAGGAAGCAAAAATCTGTTTTGAATTGTTTAAGATATAAGAAAACAGCTTTTCACTTAGTATGATTTCTTAGCCCTCTAGCATTTAAAGAAACAACAGATAAAGACATGACCTAAATGAAAGGAAATTGATATATAATATTGATATACAGTAGGAAATTCCAATTAAGCAATATTTTTAACGAAATTTTAAAACATAAGTACAGCAGTACAATACGAGACTGTTTTGTATTATACAGGCCAGACAACACAAGTGTCTGAAACATACTAGAACGTTTCAATATATAAAAAAAGAAAGACACTGTAACACATTCTAAAGTAGAACTATTTAAACCACGTGAAAAGGCAGAATTTTAAATGTCTTACAATAACCAAGAATGTAGCACCGTCAGACGAGTGTCTTCGGTATCCTGGGCAGAACTGACTGATGATAGACCAGAACATTGAAAAGGGCAAACCAGCCAAGAGGATGGAATCAGTGTTAAAGTCAAAAGATGATCAGAATAAACGAGAAACCCATTAGTCAGGAGGGAATACTTCAGACCCTTCTACAAAAGCTCTTCCACCCACAAAATGAACTCGCTGGTTCTCTCTTCTTGCCTCTCTTCTATACCATTTATATTTATTTACTATAAATAATATTTGACATTCCAAAAAAACCTTAAAGTTTATTTATTGCAAAAAATCATAATCATAATTACATTTTTGCACATGTAATTTATTAAATAAGTCCATAACTGACAAATATAGATTTGTTAATTATCTTTTTAAACCATACATATAGTTATCTCATCAGTAAAGAGCAGCTGAATTTACTCTGTGAACCAAGCGTCATAAATTATTGCTAGAAGCACAATAATGGTGGTGATGTAAAGAATCATGAAGATAGTGTTTATTATCTGGGCGGCTTTGATCCAGCACATGCATCTGTCCACTCGGTTCTCATCGGTCATAGTGTCAGACTGCTTGAGGATCTGCTTTAGAGAACCAAGGATGTGAGACTGGTTGTCATTCCTGTCTGATGCTGAATCCAATGGGCTCTTGAAGTCTTTTACCGTATCTGTGAAGAGCAAAACAAAACCTGGATCTAGATTCTGTAATGTTGGGACTCGTAATCAAAAGAATTAAATCAGACCAGATCAATAGTTGTTTTCATCTTCTTTCTCTTTACTTCACACTTCTTCTTCTCCTTTCTCCCACACATACAATTCTGTCTAACAGCCCCTAACGGACTGGTTCAGTATTGCAGTCCATGAACATAAATCACAGAACATAACATTCCCCTCTTTCTTTAGGAAAGAATATTAAAAAGTGGAATTATTCAACCCAGTTTCCATCCACTTATGAACTCTGTCTACAACTATAAATGTACTTCTTTATCTTAAACTATCAGTTAAACAACATATGAATAAACATACAAACACATTCACCATATATTTCCTGTTACTTCCCTAATACAACTCTAGTGTTCTTTCATTTACTTTTCATTTCAGTTTCTCTTTACTCTGTAGCATAGTCCTTTAACCATACTGGAGGCGGTCTAGCCCGTGTGCTCTTAACTGGCTCATACACAACATTCTCTGTTCCAGGATTAACCTGAGTATTCTCTAATGTCATTTGAGTGGTTTCTGGAACCAGAGACAGGTGAGCCGCATTCCATTTCTTCCCATCACTCAAGACATAAGTGCTCGGTCCCAATTTCTTATTCACTAACATTGGAACAGTGAATTTCCTTCCAGCCTTCGGTACATGCATAGGTTTTCTTACACGTACCCGATCTCCACACTTGAAGGGTGGTGGTTTTGCTCCACGTTTCATATCGGTGTACAGTTTCATCTTTTGCTTAATCCGCTGTACACGGTCACGTATGTCCATTTTTCCTGTCTCACCCTGAGCTGCTGTGGTTGGTAGAGTGTTTAGCTTTGTACACATCTTCCTCCCTCTTAACAGTTCAAAAGGTGACATGCCTGTGGTTGCGTGCGGCGTAGCTCTGTAGTTCAGGAGGAAATCTGTGACTGCTTGCTTCCATGGAAGTTGTTGCATTTCAGCTACTTGGATGCAGTTCTTTAAAACACGATTCCATCTCTCCACAGCACCATTCGCCTGGGGCCAGTAAACACTGCAACAAATGTGTTTTATTCCTCTTTCAGTCAAAAAAATCAGCGAATGCCGAAGAAACAATTTGAGGACCATTATCACTGACTACGTTGAGTGGATTACCTTCTCTCGCAAACACAGATGCTAGAAACTTTGTAACAGTGTTGGTCGTAACATTTGAGGTAAATGCAACCTCCAGCCACTTACTATAGTAATCCACCATCGTAATAGCAAACCGACAGTCCCGTGTGGCTCTCTCAAAAGGTCCAACAATATCTATCGCGACTTTCTGAAATGGACCATCTGGCAGGTCCAGTGGCTGCAATGGAGCTGGACACATCCGGGCGGTTTTGTCACAGGACTGACAGGCGGAACAAGAAGCAATGGACGAATGCACTTCATAGTCCATACGAGGCCACCAGTACAAGTCTCTTAGCCGTTGTTTAGTTTGTACCACTCCCTGGTGCCCCTCGTGTGCTAAGTTAATTAATTTAGAGCGCAGTGCAACTGGCACAACTAGTCTCTGCCCTCTCAAGATGTACTTATCATCCACAGCTAACTCATGCCTGATCTGAAAGTACGCCATGATCGTTGGATCCATTTGTTTCTGTGATTTAGGCCAGCCTTGTGTGAACTGGGCACGCAGCTTGGACAAGATTTGCATGCTTCCAGGAGATCCTTCGTAGGAATGGCTTTTGAAATGTCTTTCGAAGTCTCTGCTACAAGGCCTAATTCCTCTTCCTGACCAGCATTTGAATTGGGTAACGGTAAACGTGACAAACAATCAGCAACACAATTTGTTTTACCTGGTCTGTATTCCAGATTGTAGTTGAAACACAGAAGTCTGGCTGACCAGCGCGCTATCCTCATTCCTGCTCTGTTCATTCCTCTGGTGGCCAGCAATGTGGTCAGTGCTTGGTGGTCCGTCTTCAGTGTAAACTTCCTGCCCCAAAGGTAAGTCCTCCAACGTTCTACTGTCCAGACACACGCTAATGCTTCCTTTTCGACTGTACTGTATTTTCTTTCGGCTGGCGTCAATGTACGAGAAGCGAATGCTATTGGACGCTCCGTCTGATCTGGGTGCCGTTGAGAGATGACACCTCCAATGCCGTAATCGGAAGCATCAGTGGACACAAATGTTGGCAAAAAGGGGTCGAATAAAGCTAAGGCTGGGCTGGGGACTAACAGCTGCTTTAGCCTTAAAAACCTCGCCTCAGCTGCTTCCACTCAAGTAAATCCATTCTGAGATGATCTGAGTATCTCACGCAGAGGATCTACTACCATTGCATAGTTCGGGATGAACTTGCTAAACCAAGACGTAAGACCTAAGAAGGACCGTAATGAAGGTAGGTCGGTTGGTGCAGGTGCATTTGCAATGGCTTCAACTAAGTCAGGGTTAGGATGTAGTCCCTCTTTTGAGATGTCATGGCCTAGATACCGAATTCTGCTCTGGCCGAATTAGCTTTTCTTCATATTCAGTTTTAGACCAATGTCTGTGAGTCGAGTCATCACTGCCTGTAGATTGGCGTCATGGGTGGCTTTGTTTTGGCCATACACGATGAGATCATCCAAGTAGTTCTGTACTCCTGGTAAACCCTCAAGTACAGTTTTCATCATTTTCTGAAAGGCGGAGGGCGCCGAAGCCAATCCGAAAGGAACCTTTGTGAATTTGAATAACCCATCGCGTGTGATGAATGCAGTAAAATTTTTACTCTCCTCATGGGGAGGGAGTTGATGGTATGCGCTTTGCAAATCAATTTGGGAGAACACTGTAGCGCCTCTGAGCTCTGTGAAAAGATCCTCCATATGAGGCAGTGGGTAGCAGTCAGTAATTACCGTTACCGTTTGGCAGCTTATAGAAAAGCCTCTGGCCTTCCGTACCGAGACAATGTAAAAGAACTGCACGAAGTCTAGCATCAGGCCATGCGTCACCTCGCGCTCCGATGACAAGTAAGTAGTTTTGGAAAATTTTCTTCCATGTAGAAAACGGTATAGCAGGCTCTCCTACCGTCGGAAGAAAACATCCAGGCATAGGTACGGATGCAGACATCCTCATCGCCAAAATTTGTAATGTTGGGACTCGTAATCAAAAGAAATAAATCAGACCAGATCAATAGTTGTTTTCAACTTCTTTCTCTTTACTTCACACTTCTTCTTCTCCTTTCTCCCACACATACAATTCTGTCTAACAGCCCCTAACAGACTGGTTCAGTATTGCAGTCCATGAACATAAATCACAGAACATAACAGATTCATTCTGAATTGATTCTGGCATGCAGCATCTCTGTAGACCGGGGATTTCTTACTGTTCGTCTGCTTGATAAATGCATGGTGAAATATTACATGAACTGTGCAAAGAGATGGAAGAAATTATCATCATGGTTATATGTTGGATAAATACTCACCAGCAACAGCAAATGTGGAATCCACGAGTGCTTCTGATTTCTGAATCTGCTCTCCATAAGCAATTAAAAAATTCACAAGGATGGTCTCCAGAATGCTGATGCCAATGAGAATAAAAATCATAAGGCAATAGACTCCTGCAGTAAAGATACATAAAGGCAAATTATCTTTTGATCATTTCGAGAAATTTCTGTCTTTCACAACTGATGGCTAACAATTAGGGCTTATAAAATTACAGGCTTCTTTTACTGTATTTTGGATCAAATCAATGCAGGCTTGGTGAACAGAACTTTTGAACAGTAGTGTATGTCAAACAGAATAATTCTAGCATTATTTACCAATTTAGTATTCACTATTTTCTCTAAAAACAACTGGATGATTGCCACTTTTTGATAATAATGTTTGTTCCAAAAGACTTGTTTAATGCAAAAAACTAGATTATCAGATATTATATGTTAGACTGTATGTTAGTGTTTTGGTAATTTTTCAACAATTTCAGTGCAGTTTACAGTTATGTTCAGTGGGTGGTGACAAGGGACTGTTATGAGCGAGTCTGTCAGTCTGCAGACTATTCAACCATTTCAGTCCAAAAGTCTGCTTTATTCAGGAACTAACTATGGCTATCAATATGTCAATCATAGCTATTTCAAGATTGAATCCCGGATTTAAATGCAGATGTAATTCCCGAAACTTTGCAGCGTGCATGTGGCCATTGGTCTTAGCAGCATGAAAAATGTTGTGTTGAGAGACAGACTGGGGTTTGATCTTGAGAACCTATCATCTCCGAGAGGAATTTTCAAATGCCAATGGGCTTGGCGAATGGCCCATGCACGCCAGTCTCCGAGCCGTACATACGGGTATAAAAGGAAGATGGTGGCAGTCATTCATTCACCCTTTGGGCTGAGGATCCTGAGAGGTATCTCCTGGTTGCTGCAGCGGGTCGGCAAAGCATTGTGGCATGAAGACACGATGTTGTGTTGAGAGACAGACTGGATCACAACCTCAAGCGGAGCGACACTGACTAGACTAGCGAGTCAAAAGTGAGTGCTACTGCGAGACGAGAATCTTCCAATGGAATCAGTAGTGGTCATACTGAGAAGCCTGTACTGACGATCATCAAGGACAGTGGCGTTCACCTCTAGTAGCGAGGCGCTGTCCGGAGCTTTAATACTGGGAAAACACTGCTCTCCTCATTGAAGAGTGTGTTACGGAGGCCACATCGTACCACAAGGGGAGGTTACATGTGGAGACACTAACATGGTCTCACCAGTGGGGAGAACAACATGTGAGAAAAATGCGCCAGGCCGAGTAGGGGCAACAGAATCCAGGTGGGACAACCACCGGAGGTGAGGTCACAGATTCACCAACAGGGGAATCAGTAGTGAGGAATTCAACATACGGGAGGACCCAGCAGAGGCGTCACTACGTATGGGGTAATAACCCTAGTATTTGGGTCCACCTGAGCAGGGGTGACTGTACCAATACTGTTTTCGGTTTCATCAGACCGCTCCACCCGGTCTGTTTACCAAAAATGCCAGCGCTTAGTGATGGATGAAATGCCTGCACTTCGCCCTAAGGGGGGAAGTAGGGAGGCTACATAGTAGAGGTCTTCACGGGTCCAGTTAGATCCGAAAACCAGAGGTCCTGCCCGAGACCCGAGCGGGTTCGGGTCTAAAAGATTCACGGGAGCTTCGGGCACGGGTCGGGTATATTATTAGTGTCTTCGGGTCTCGGGTAATATAAAGTAAAAAATGTTTTGCTTAATTGACCCGAGGAAGACCCGAACTATCCTGTACAATAACAGCGCGTCGCTTGTGTGTGTGTGTGTAGTTACCAACTCTCCTCCAACCCTCTTCCAGGAAAAACATACTTCCACCAGGTGACCAGAAGTTGAAATTAAAAGACGCGCACATTTCAGTACTACGCGGTTTGGAACACATTGTTGAGACAGAATGTTCGCGCGAGTGGTTGCCATGTCGTCACTTATTTAGATTTGATTCAGCTAAAACTGGCACAACCCATTTAGCCTCAGTTTGCGCAATTTGCCAGAGCAAAACAAGAGGATCAACGTGTTCATTGCCATATCAATTTCATTAATACACGTCGGTTTACATTCAGGTCTAGTCAGGTTTAAAAAATATATACGATGGGTCGGACTCGGGTCTAACGTTATCGGGTCTGTCTCGGGTCGGGGCTTTAAAATAAAAACGTTATCGGGTCTGTCTCGGGTTCGGGTAAAAAGTGATTCGGGTCATTTCGGGTCGGGTAAAGATCTTTGGACCCGAGAAGACCTCTACTACATAGCACGCTAGACTCACATGGAAAGGGGAGAAGGTGCTTTCGCAGACGTACGTCCAAGCCAGACGCCTGTCCAATATGCCGGTAGCGTTTAAGACATGTGCTGACACTGGTTCTACTCGGAGATTGTAAAACCTCGCGAAGGTACTATTTCGTGATATTCGGTCCTATTAATGTTTCTTATAAATAATTCACGGCTTTTGAGTGTTATAAAACTAGGACATGGACTTGTTTTTCAAGAAACATTGCATTCTTTACTGCATTGTACTGTATTTTGTAATGTGTTGATACTTGTTAGACTCACCAATCCATGGGACTTCATTGGCGGTAGACGGCAGCTTGTCATTCAGAATGAGCAGCAACACAGAAATGGACAGTAGCAAAGTGACTTTAAAGCTCAGCTTCTCTCCTCCATCCGCATCGATAAAGAAGGAGGCCACATCCAACACAAGAAAGCAAAACACAGGTGATATGAAGGTGATGACGTACAGTAGAGGTCTCCTTTTCATGGTGAACTGCAAAAAATGCAAACGGTCTTAACAATGGAGCAGCGAAATACATGAAGTCAAGCTTTTAAGAAGTTCTTATAAAGTTCTGTTCATATTTTATAGATGACCCAGTTACATTTTTAATATTAGACGCAGCATTGAAAACAAAATAAAACAAGCTGCAATTATCAAGAAAGCATTAGCATCCTGTACCGTATATATCAGCTGATCCTGTAGGCTTTGTAGAGTGCTCGCATTGGCTTTAGACATATTTATACTGAGGAGTTCCCACTCGCCCTGAGTTTGAAAGGCCTTTTTGGAGCTGGACGTCAGGACCAATGCATCAGAATATGGGTTAAGTGTAAGCTCCATAGCTGAAAGAAAACCAAATGACCAATAGCCATTGAGTAATGTCGGACAATACGGAAGGTTTTAATTCATATTTGCAAACATTGACATGTGGGTTTCAGATGTACCTGGATGCATTGGAGATTGAAGTGTCAGAGTGCAGGTTTGGACATCAAAGGGAAACTTGATCAAGTCGAACTTACAAGTGCTGGTCACAGCTAAAGTTTCAAACTTGGCTATCAAACCAAAACTGATCAACTTTACGTATGGATTTTCTGTAGTTGCAAACTCTGTCTTGATACTAACAAGAAAAAAACAATATTATTCAATGCGATACTACGAGCACAGATACAACGAATTTGGTCGCATTATACGAAAGACACAAAAATGGGTTCATGAATTGTGTCACCTCATACATTTTATTAAATGCTCACTCAGGAGTACGTTCTGAAATTTACAGTATAATGCACTATGAACTCTGTTGTCTTAGTTCCCTAAAAACTCTATAAAAATGCGACCCTATAATTAAATATAGCAAGACATTCTCACATTACTACAAACTACAGACCTTTCAGTGAAGACAATGTCTGGAATCCAGATCTTATCTTTTTCAACCGTCAACATTTGGATCCCACAAAAGTCTTGTTCTCTCCACTTTGTAAATTCACTGACCCAAGCCTGCAAAGCCACAACACTGAATATAACTAGTGCTTGACCAATTTGGATTTTTCAATAACCAATGCAGAACAAAACGGCCAATGGGGAATATATCTTATAAAACATTCATAATTCAAAGATACATACATACATTTAGGCAGTTACTACAGTAAATACATGGTTCCATGTACAGACGCGGAAAAAAAGAGACTGTTATTCATTTATTCAGCGTTATTTTCGTTTTTTTCCAGTCCAGTATCTGAATTTCAACAACATCAAACCTCAGGACTGACATAAAGTCATCCAACAGCAATGTGAAAGACTGATAGCATGACAAGACACATGAGAACTGTGATCGAAATCCAGGTTAACATACAAAGAAATTTTTTTTGAACTTTCATGTAGAAATATTACTGTTGTATTGCTTTAATGTGAATATGTATAGTTTTCTTTTTATTAGGTCTAAAAAATACAGATCATCCTTTCTGTTATTATCACCTGTTTCTTCAGTTTTCTGCAAATAAATGCGAAAATAAATAATATAGTTTTGTTATGTGGGAGAAATATTGTTAGAAGTTCACAGAATGAAACACAAATTATTATTTCACAAAAACATAATTTTTGCTATGAAGTTCTGATGTAAATGCTCTGGAAAACAAGACCAAGATCTTGAACTTATGCTCATGCAATACTTACAGATTCATATGTAATGTGTGTTGTAATGCTTTGGGCTTTTTCATTCTGTAGATTAAAAGGAAAAAGTGTTGACTGACACAACAGCATGACATCACATGGAGAAAATGTGAATGGACTCGTACCACTTCTGTGATGGAGGTCACATATAGGTCCACAAAAGCATTGGTAGGGGTTCTCCAGTTATACACAGGCCTCATGGACTTCATCTGAACGTTATCACCATCCAAGCCAAGGTGTTCTATAAGACTGTTATAACTGCAGTTACCAGCAGCGCTCACCCAACCTACACACGAGATCAAAAAGAACATAATTTCTGTTTATCTCTGATAACACGTTTATCTGCGCTTTTGTATCGAACAAAATTGAAAACTTTTCTAATTCGGTTTTTAATAACTTTCACTACTGTTGTTAGGAGCATATGCCATCAAAACACTTACCGAATGCAAGAGAAAATATTATCCAGTGCAGGTACATGGTAAAGTGTGCAAAGATTCCAAAGTGAAGTTTCCTGTATGACGATTGAGTTTTGAACACATTACTGTTATTCACTCATATTTATGCACTGTGAGTGAAGCACATGCCCCACCTCCTCGTGTGCCTTCAGTTTTACTACGATAAAATATGTGCAAGAAAACTATGTCAAAAGCTGACATCACGCCATTTTATATGCTTAAAATAAAGAACAAGTTCAATAAATAAAAGTAACATTATTTCTGTAAATCACGGGAAAAAAAACAACTTCAATTGATCAGAATTATACAAATGATTAATAGACACCTGACCAAACACCCAAACGTGTGGTTCATTGTTGTAAAATTTGACAGCTTTATTGACTCAGTATAGACTTCCAGAGGCATCAATGAAATATGGAGTGACCTTGTACTGAACTTGATTAGCCATAATGAAAGTTGTGTTGTATGCGTATGCTGCTTATTGTTTGCTTTAAACTAGCATTTTCATCAAAAAGGCCCCATAGATCTCTTAAATTGAATTCCTCTTCTGTTGGCTGGTTTTATAACAAGCCAAACAGCATGTAATTACATTGACAATACTGATGCATTGTGTGAATATCATTTATCACACAAACCACTTAAAAACTAAAAGCCAGTTGACCTGTTCGTCATCAAAAACCATTAGATTTATTGCCTCAGAGTAGGTGATAGCGCAAGTACAAAAGAACCCGGTAGGTCCCAATATGAAATATTTCCGCTAATAAAAACAAGGCTTTGAAATGCAAACGTACCATCCATTCAAAAGGTTGTATTGTCACAATCTGTCTCATGAGTCATGACTAAGAGGTTTTACAGAATCTTTGGCAAACAGGAACTTTTTTGGCTGACTTTTTAATGACCCCACAGGTCAACATCAGCAGGGGCGCAACTACCCAATGTTAGGGGGGTATGCAGAAATAATTTTGGCGCCCCCCCTGCTAAATAAAAAAGTGTGCCGTACATCATCATGTATGGGCTTGAAATAATAAAGGTTTATTTTAAAAGTATATCAGACAGCTACTGTAAGCCTACCATAATTATATGGTATATGAACACAAATATATAAAAATGTATTCATGGAAATTTCTCTGCCATTTCTTTCTTTCTGTCGTATCTAAAACGTACCGATCCGTACCGAAACGTGACACAAGTGAATCGTTGTAACCATTACACCCCCACCTTTTCCATATTAATAATATTAAGAAATGAATCTGTTGGTATGAAGTTGGTATCAAGCTCCCTCTACACTTCCACCTAATGTTAGACCTACCTGTTGCTTTCCCCTGTCTTTCCTGATCCACCATCCTCACACCTGAATAAAATGAACTCGCTGTTAAATATAGCAGCCTAAATTACATTTTTAAAACAGCATAGGGATGGCATCAGATAAGACAACTATTATGCAGTAAGGTTGTGCTGCTGTTGAAATTACATGAACATTTGGGATTTTAAAAAGTACAAATATGACACACACACACACACATACATATAGAAAAGTCATTACAGGGTCACATCTCTCTCTCTTTAAAGGTCTGTGCTGATATACATGTATACATACACATATAGCACAGATCTTTAAAGAGAGAGAAATGTGGCCCTTGCAGCTTCCATGTCACCCAGCAGATTTAAAGTAGCCTGTATGTCTGACAGCACAGCTGAGCTAACATGAAGCTAATGGTAAAAAAAACCATGATAAACCAGCCTTATTGCATAAGTAATGTTTCCAGCTTCTAGTCATTTATTGTGCATGCTACCTTATATTTAACAGTTCTTATTTTACTTTAATAAAATTGAGATATGTCATGCATGGCATTGGTACAATAGGGTTTAACCAAAATCTAAATGTAGATATCAGCAGCAACATTATTTTGCATTAAGTTAGCAAACACTTGCCAGTCAATATTTATATGTGCAAGCCTCCAAGTTTGGTAGCAAATCTTTTCATGATTCCGACGGTCGGATGCTCAGCAAGCTCGCTAGCTAACGTTAGTCTGTTAACATGAATATTGTATTTGCAAGAATAGACGTCACATTTTAAATCCTACCTGTTGCCTTTCACCATCCACGTATTTAGCTGCTGTCGCATCCCTTGACAGGCCTTCTCCTTTTTCCATCTTTCTTTTTCTATTTTTAGCCCCCGAAGGCTTTTTTGGTTTATCCATCTTTTTCAAATTCAAATTTCAACGACAACTCACTAACGTTACTGCGTACTTAACGTAACTCACGGCGCCCCGCCCACTCGCGATATTACCCGTCTAAATAAATTATATGATGGAATCTTATGAGGGCACCGGTGCAGCCTAGCCTGTTAGTCCTCTTAAATGTATATAACTTTTTATATATACAATAACTTATAAAAAATGTATAAAAATGTGTATAACTTTTATTATTTCAAAATTTGTAAACCATCGCGTTGGCGCCCCCCATGGTGCGGCGCATATAGCGCATACCCACTTTTTGCGCCACTGAACATCAGTGTCTATTAAAAACAAGTAGGGGTAACTGCAGCCTGGAGCAATGGGCGTGCCGAAAGGTAGGGGCGTGCCAAAAGATTTCTCATTGGTCTCGCCGAACAGTATGGGCGTGCCAAAAGGTTTTGCGAAAACTACCTGCACGGCGCGGGTTACTGACGTCATCACCACGGCAAGTTTAGCTTAAAGTTTGCAAAAACCGTAAGCTGTAAATATAAATTATATATACTTCCTTTGATCTTTTTTCTCACTTTCATTACTATTATTTTGTTTCAACATTTCATAGTATATTCTCATTTTTACATATTGTAGTCTTTTACGATTAAAAAAAGTTTACAAAACTTAATACTAAATATAGCAATCAAAAACAAATAGCAACTATTTTTAGGGTAAAAAGCCTCTTAACACAGTCGCACTATCTGTTTTTAGATAGAAGTAATTTAAAAGTTGTATTCGTTAACATTAAAGCACTTTGAAGTGAACAAACTATGAGCAGCTGTATTTTTATTAACTAATACTAACAAAGCTAAAAACAAATACTGTAACAAATCCATTGCTCATAGTTAACGTTAATTAATACATTAATTTTAACAAACAAAACCTATTGTTATGCCTTACCCTGAAAACAATGTTTTGCTTTATAGAGAACTAGTTAATAAAAACACCACAGAATTGAAAAATTAGTCAAGTGTTTAGTATCTTTCTGCTAAATGAACCAATTTAGGAAACAGACACAGCTTTATTCACAAAAAAAATTTTTGTTTCCAATTCAAGTAAACAGAAACATTCAGTCACTCATTTTGTAGTAGCAGTCCATTGAACAGAACCCAGTAAACTCTTTCTCTGAATAGAATGCTGTGAAGACCCCCTTCTTTCCATTGCCACTGTATCCAAAGGTGTTTTTGTAGATGTTGTCACAGCAAGCGCACCTGGTGAGCTCAAACTCCAATCTGTATTCTTTTCTCACTTCTGGACTGACAGATTTCCAGTCAACGATACATAATTACGTTATATAAATCATAGATAAACATATGATGAATTGCACCATATCTTACCGCCGCCATCTTCTTTGGCTAAAGGAATTACTTACCACTCACTGTAGTGGCTTTTTTCCTCTTAAAGTTTGGCACGGTTTGCAAACCAACTGATAAGTGCCTTACCACCGCCTGCTGGACTGGAGTGTGGAACAAAAGTTTAACGCTGATTGGCCAATACAGTAAAACTCCTTTCACCAATCAGAAACCTTTTGGCACGCCCCTACCTTTCGGCACGCCCATTGCTCCAGGCTGCAGTTACCCCTGTCTCATTAAAAAGACCATACAATACATTGACATTGATTCCATACCAATAGACACTTATTGTTTCAGAAGGTGAACACCAATAATTCAACAACCTTCAAGAACTCCAGCTTCCCAAAGATGCGTCTAAGTACATTCATCCAGCAGCTAGAAAAATATACAATATAAGCTAATGGCATCAGAATGATTGCTTTATTAAGTGACCGCCGGCAACATTAAAGCAACGTACTAAACATTCACCATTCCAAAAATTACAAAGCAATAGGATCTATCGGTCAGTGGATGACCAGCTTTCTGACAGACAGGCAACAGTTAGCGAGAATTGGGAAACTCACATCTAGCACCCGCACAATCAGCATGGCGGCCCCCAGGGGTGGGTTCTCTCCCCACTGCTCTTCTCCCTGTACACCAATGACTGCATTGCCCAGGACCCTTCTGTCAGACTTCTGAAGTTGACAGAAGGGTTGACACCACACTCATTGGCCTCATCCAGGGTGGTGATGAGTCTGTGTCCAGACAGGAGCAGTCATGACAATTTGGAGCTGAACACGCTTAAAACAGTAGAGATGAATTAGGACTTCAGGAGAAGTTTTTTATACCCATAGGTCTCTGTGTACTGTTGTTGATGTTTCTGTGGTCCGTTCTTCATACGTCGCTAACTCGCTACATTTATAATTGTTGGTCATCTGCAATCATGACCATGCCAATAAGTATGACTAACAGTGTCCTTCAGGCTTCCCTAACGTGATTGGTGCCATAGACTGCATGTCCCCATCAAGGCCCCAATGAGGGGGATTTTGTGAACCGAAAAGGGGTTCACAGTGTAAATGTGCAGGTAAATTACTATTACAATTTATAATATTCCAGATAAGTAATATATTACTTGAAAAAGAGGAATGGAATCAAAAAGTATGCAGTTGAGTGACTAAAATCTCTTAGATGGTGTGTGACTAACAAATGTGGAAGCAAAATGGCCAGGATCAGTGCATGACTCAAGAATTTGAGAGAGTCACATTTATGCACATTATTTGAACGTGGTAAGGGAACATATACATTTCAAGCTCACAGTAATATACACAATATTATGCTGAGCCTAACAGAACGGCATTTTTCCATTATACAGGGGATTTTGAAAGGATCCTGCTTTGAGACAGGGGCTATGCCTGCAGGCAGTATTTTATGAAGCCAAACCCTGGGCCACAAACCCGTTACAATGCAGCTCTAGCCAGAACAAAGGGCACGCATTGAAATGACCTTTGGGCAACTAAAGGTGAAGATTTCAGTGTCTGGAAAGTCTGAGGGTTGCACCTGACAGGGCCTGTGACAATTGTTGCATAACATTGCCACTATTAGAAAGGAGAGGACCCTGTGGTGGGGTGCAGCCTGATGATGACCTCCAGCCAGTGCACTTGGACCAACCTAGTGGCAGAGCTGCACGGGACAGATTTTTGGAACACCATTTTTGTAGGTAATAAAAGACAAGACAGATATGCTTAGTTCCTTGAGTTTTATTTTAAATATTCTTTATAAAGAAAAGCAGAGCCGGACAGTAACGGAGTACATTTACTCGAGTACAGTACTTAAGTACAATTTTGAGGGATCTGTACTTTACTTGAGTATAATTTTTGGGGAGTACTCATGACTTTACTCAAGTACATTTGAGAGGCAAATATTGTACTCTTTACTCCGCTACATTTCTATCCATAACCGTAAGTACACGTTACTTCTAAAAAGGAAAAAGAAAAATCTCGGAAACCACCGATTTGTTTTTTCCCTCTCAAACGTGATTGGATTGTGCAGGCGCCACTTATTGGGCGAGCCTATCAGCAACAATCACCCAGACCTCAGAGCTCTATCATTTGCTGTACACAGCTGTCAATCATCTCACGTCTGCATGACACGTCCTGTGTACACTTCCTCATTCAGGACATCCGCGATGAAGCTAAAGTAACATTTCTTCACCAAAACAAGAAGCTAATAAATGCACGATTGAAGAATATGTGTTTTGTGTGTATTTTCATGCGATTTGGGGGTATTTTTATATGAATAAAGAATAAAGGTAAGGAAGAGTAGCCAATAGCGTCATATAAAATGGTAAATATAACATGAAATGAACTTGAAAACATCGCGACCGGTCAGCTGATTTTCTTTAATCATTATTATTTTCTCTTCTTTGCTCTATGCTGCGTGTTTAACATGGTCAGGTTCAGAGGTGTGTCAGAACATTGCTATATCGCCTTCTTTGCTGTTTTAGGTTTATTGATTTCAGGGGCGGCGTTTGCGTATATCCCTATAGCGTTCAGAAAACATTGTTGAAATAAAGTACGTGTGCATAATGAGACTCATTATAGATAATTAAACTACTTTACACTGATGTGTACATGTAGCATAGGCGTCGGAAGCATGTGTATTTGAGAATGTATAAACACCGTTAATTCACATAGCGTCATTGACGTATAGTCGGTAAGACCGAAGATATGTAGTTTTGACGTGACATCATCGTAATGTTGGTTCGAAGCTCTTTTTGGCTAAACTCGTTTGTCTGCATTTTCCACATTTAAGATCATATACAGGCATTTATTTTCAATAAAACAAAGAAACTGTCTACAAAATGCCTAACAGTGGTTTTGGAATCAAGTGTGAGGTTATGGGTAGTGGGGATGGTCTTTATTTTCCCAATTAGTTGGCATCCATTTAATAATTTTAATAAATCGAATAATTTACACTATTGTTATTGTATTTCATTCATAATGTACAACGCTATCTGTGAAAAATTAAAAAAATATATTGTACGGAAAGACTTTGTAGTGCAGTCGCAGTTTAGGCTATTATGTATTTTGCGATTTGCCACTAGCTATGCCAGGATTAGCTTAAAAATGAAAAGAATCAAGGCTTAACAACCCTGCGACAAGGTAAGACATGTTTTATATTTAATCTGGTTTCCTGAATCTGATCAATGGTTGGTTTATATTTTAGTCTCATAGTCGATTAACGTAGTCGTTGGTGGTGGTTATGACAACATCTGGCTGGGTTATTTTTTACTACTTTAAGTTTTGTGGTTACATATATGTGATATCATTTGGTTTCATTGTGGTTCGTTTTTGTATGGTCTGAGGAAATTTCGCCATACCCTAGGTTTTGATGAAACACCATACTGATTGATGAAAAAACAGAGAAACTCACATGTACACACAATTGTTAGCTGAATTGTATTTTCTAATATTACTCATTAATGTAAGCAGAGTATTTGCTTTGATGTTCTTGAGTATGCGGTGTGTTGTTTAAAACTGTTCGGTTCAAATGTGGGTGCAAAAAATCCATTAAAACTCTAGCAGAGGTGAAAAGAATAAAGCATGGTAAAAAGATTAAAATTACTTTATTTTACTTTAAATTCCTTTAACATTCTCCAAGGTATTAACATTAACATTTTTCATAACTCCATGTAGGACGTTTCTGTACATAAATGTAAGCACTGTCCCTGCTGAAAAATCCAGCTAAAACCAGCCTATGCTGGTTGGCTGGTTTAAGCTGGAAGTAGCTGGTTTAAGATGGAAGTAGCTGGTCTCCCAGCCTGGCCAGGCTGGTCAGGCTGGTTGGTCAGCTGGTCTCCCTAGACCAGCTGGTTTTAACGGGCTGGGCAGTTGGTCTCCCAATCTGGCCAGGCTGGTTTTATTTGGTCTCCCAGCCTGTCCAGGCTGGTTTTAGCTGGAAGTAGCTGCTATAAACTGGAAGGTTAACTGGTCTCCCAGCCTGGCTAAAGAGTCAAGCTGGTCTTCCTTGGCCAAGATGATGTCTATTTGACCCAATAACAAAATCAGTTTGTTTCACTTACTGACAAGGTTAAATAAAGTGGCTAAATAATAAAGATTAAATTATTGTAGATGTAAATGATAATATCATAATCTATCTGAGAAGACCCTAAAACTAATATAATAATAAATTATTGCATAAATCTATAGCATATACTGACTCGAATCAGATTCAATTATGAAGAAAACATTCACCATGGTTGTATGACCAAGTCAGCTGTTATATTTGCTGAAACAAGTGTTTCGGTATTGAATCATCTTTTACACAAAATACAAATAAAACATACAGTCTTTATTTATAATAAATAACCATTGTCATCTGCAATTAAAAAAATACAATATATTTGACATGAAATATCTAAATGAATATAAACTTGTGTATCAGATTATGCTTTCAGTCAGACAAGTTACACATACATACATACATACATATAACTTTGTTGTCACTGGGTGTGATGTCCTGTTGTTTATCTGAAAAAGGGGGACCTCGAGTGGTGACGCCTTCATAACGTAATGCTTATTTTTGTACTATCGGTCTTGCCGTAGTTCGAATTTTCATGAAGTAAACGGTTACGCATTTTTTCCTCTCTTGACTTTCGTTGGCCAGAAAAATGTTTGCCTGTAAGTACAAAGTCATTGAGTTATGTTGTTATTGAATACTAGTAATGCGAGTAATCCTCTGTTAATGAGTTTAAGTTCATTCTAAATATGTAGCTTGGTCGCATATGCTACACGCTAGCACCGTAATGGAATTTCCCATAGAAGTTAGCCTTAAGCTAACACATTTATTTCTGAATGCCTTTATCAGACAATATTTCAAGTACGTCTGTATCTGAGTAAAATACTGAGATGTATCTTTGTAGTTTTACAGTGCTTCCTGAGTAAAGTTTTGAAAGGATACACAAGCTTCATTCTTTGTCTTGGGGAAACTGTTATCTATCTGCCGAACTAATGTAGCAGGCTAGACCACACACACACATACAGAAGCAGGGCAGAATACTGGGGACTAATTGAGGATGTTTAGTATGCACAGATTTTCATTTTGTACTATTTCACATATACTTCAGTTATTTCCAAAGAGAAAATTATTTTAGAATTATAAATACAAACACCCAAAACTACTGAATCATATGTGATGCAGAGGTTTCTAAAATAATTAGATAATAGACTGACAAAGAGAAACAGCACCACTACATGATAAGAACTGCACTGTGAAACACCTACATTAACAAAACACCCCCACCCCAGATGACTACACCTACACTTCCTCATCGACACCCCCCTCACCCAAACCTGTCTGTGTCCACTGAGGTTTGGTCAACAGTGTGTCTGTCTATCCTTGATTGGTCTCCCTCCTATGAAACCACAGATTAGCCATTAACATTCTTTATTCATTTCTAGACTATTCTGACTAATTAGCCTGCGTGACTTGCATAAATTATAATTCACAAGTATATGAGAATAACACAATTTTAACGCATGATGTGGAATATTTCAGGTATGCTGGCTCAACACTGTAATACTGTAATACACAAGGATGGTATAGCTGAAATGTTAAATTGTTCATTCAACCAAAAATTACTCACCATTGAGTTATTCCAAACCTGCTAAAGTTTCTGCTGAAAATAAAAAAATATTTTGAATTATGTGAATTCCCAAACAGTTGATGGTAGCCGTAATTATTTTTTTCAAATTATAGAGGTCAATGGGAACCAGGAACTTTTTGGTTACCCACATTCTTCAAAGTATCTTCTTTTGTGTTCAGCACAAGAAAGACACTAATACAGGTCTGAACCAGCTATAACTAGGCACACTAGAATCTTCTCAGTTTGGAGCTAAACTCACTGGCATTGTTCCAAACCTGTATGACTAAATTCGTTTCAGCCTCAGTCTATTTATTTTTCTTTAAAGCAATGTAAATTATATTTGTCAATGTAACATTCAGATATAAAAAGTTTTTTATTTGCCTCTACCTTATATTATATTTGACAATGTAACATTTGTAGAAGGCTGATGACTTATTAGAATTTCATACATCATATTTCATAATTCTTTTTATCAATAATTGTGCTTTACAGAAAACACTAAAGACTGCTGAAGCAACTGATAAAAGAAAAAGTCTTCTGAAAAATTTGGAAGAAAGAAAAGCCAAAAAGAGACAAGTCCTTCTTTTTGAAACAGACCCCCCACCTATCAGGGGCATGTTTCTAAATTAGCCACAAAGACATGACACTATAGTTTGCCTTTTGAAGTAGTTTTACTAGTTAAAGAAATCACACATTCATAATCAATTTTTTTTCTCTTTTAAGTCTGTTTCAGTGACTGGCTGAAAAAAGAAGAGAATGAGAGAAGAGGGAGAAACAAGTGGGCTACTACTTATCCCAAAAATTACATGACAGAATAAAAAAAGAAAGGAAAAATAAAATGTTTATTTGTTTATAATTCTGTTATTGATTATCTTCACAGTTCATTTTTATTATAGTTGTTAGCTTTTTAATTATTCCAATCTTTTTGTATATATCGGTTAGAATATCAACTAATTCATTTAACTTTTAAGGGGCTGCAAAAATGTTTTAATGGTTGCTTGTGGTCCTGCAGATTATTCAAAGTAAATTTAGAATTATTTACATTATTTATCACAACACCCACTGACAGGAAAATTGTGATCAATCAATCAATCTGACCAGCCTGGTAATCTTAAACCAGCTAAAACCAGCCTGACCAGCTTAAACCAGCATGTCCAGCTAAGACCAGCCAACCTGACCAGCTAAAACCAGCCTGATCAAATGAAACCAGCCTGACCAGCTTAAACCAGCATGTCCAGCAAAGACCAGCCAACTTGACCAGCTAAAACCAGCCTGATCAAATAAAACCAGCCTGACCATCTTAAACCAGCATGTCCAGCTAAAACCAGCCAACCTGACCAGCTAAAACCAGCCTGACCAACTAAAACCAGCATGTCCAGCTAAAACCAGACTGGGAAAGTGGCCAAAACCCCTCTAAAACCAGCCTGATAAACCAGCTATGACCAGGCTGGGTGACCAGCTAAAACCAGCCTGACCAGCTTAGGCTGGTTTAGGCTGGTTTTTTCAGCAGGGGTGGCAGTAGTAATGCAATATTTAGAAAATGTACTCTTGTACTCTTGATACTCAAGTACTTTTAAAAACATGTACTTCAGTACTTTTACTTAAGTACACATCTGACTGTAGTACTTTTACTTGTACTTGAGTAAAATTTAGCAAGGGGTATCTGTACTTTTACTCAAGTAATGAACCTGTGTACTCTGTCCGCCTCTGAAGAAAAGCCAGCAAGTCATCTTTTGCCTGCAATAAGAGATAGTTATGTAAAGTAAGCAATACTACTATGTGTGAAATGTGTATTAGCACTTACTCTTAAGGTCCTTTTGAAGCAACTCTATCTCAAGTTGTTGAGTTAGATTTCTCCTAATAATTTCTCTTTTTTCACCTCAAAATAAAATGTTTCTTTAGTTTATCTTGGATGTGTCATTTGATGTTTGGATGTAATAAGCGACATTTTCACTTATGTGTTCTCACTTTTTTTGCCAGTGGTTTAGACATTAATGGCTGTGTGTTGAGTTTTTTCAGGGGACAGCAAATATACACTGTTATACAAGCTGTACACTCACAAACTTTACATTGTAGCAAAGTGTAATTTCTTCAGTGTTGTCACATGAGAAGATAATAAACTATTTATACAAATGTGAGGGGTGTACTCACTTCTGTGAGTTACTCTTTGTGAATACAGGTAAACCAAGGCTATATGAAGCACACAAATTCACTAGGCACATAAAAACAAATTTTGAGCTTTGTGGACGGTCTTTGACAGTTGACCTAACCTGTACACACAGTGTGAATGAACCAGGGTTGAAAAAGTAAGTTCATCTAGTTGCTTAAACTATGCTGGTGTAGCCGGCATAGCTGCCTAGTTAATTATGGTGATCACCTAATTACATCCAGGTGCGCTATAGGTGCTGAGTGCGTATAAGGAATGTTCCTGCGCACGTTGATTGTTGCAAACTGGGAGGCTGTTTCTCTGAGTTGCTCCCGTATGGGGATTTTTGATCGAAACCGCACAGATCTTGGAGCGGAGCGGCACAGCATTTGGGTATTTTACCATGAAGACAGGAATATTAAATTTGGGCATTAAGTTTGGTCACCTCTGCACAGTTTCAACTGGAAGACTGTGTTGGTGGGGTTCGTGTATTATCGTGAGTGAATGCACTTATAAGTTGAGGTGAGAGTCTGGGTGTGTTTGGTTGCTGCTAAAGGTGTGTGTCTGTGTGTGTGTCCATGAGAGAAATAAGCGTTAATGTTAGTGTGATCTTATGGAGTGAATCTTGTGGTATATTGTTGATGAACTGAACCGTGTAATGTGATTGTATCTGTTATTTTGTTGTTGCTTTATTTTTGATTTAACTTTATATTTATTTTTAACTTTTCCTATTGTGTTTATTGATTTGATATGTGACAATTGAATGACAACTGGAACTTTGTTGGATTAGCTAGGAAGTATTGCTGACCACTCTAGGTCCAAATTACTGGGTACCCTTGTTCACTGAGTGATTTGCTTCTGCTAAGTTCTGTCACCTGAATGCACGTGTGCTTGTGGTCAAGTGCGTACATTCGTGTACGGTTGAAGTGTGTAGTGAAGTGGAATTGGGTAGGTTTGCCATTTCTCCCTGTCAACTGACATGTTCCCTCCAATTGTCTGATTGTTTTTGTTTAGTTTTGAATCTATATGAACCCCTTGTCTCCTGAATTGTGTTTTGTTTTTATTCTAGTTATAATAAAAAAATATTGTTATTTTTCTATATTCACGTCTGCCGTATCTTTGTGGGATTGGACCATTATTTCCCAGGGTGGCATAGTCGGTGTTGTAATTATAATTGAGTCCAAAATAACGAAATCCACCCCCTCCGGTGCTTCACTGGCATATAAATGACATACAGTATCTGCTGGTGTTAGTTGTTACAGTATAAAGGAAGCATGGTGCAATTCTTTTAACCCCTTTTAATAAAATAACATTAATACCTTGAGATGAACATTTATGCAATTCAGCTGAATGTGGATGCATTCACATGTTTAATACACATCAGTGGGCAGTCTGAAGTTCTTGAAGCAGTAAAAGGAGATGTCTCCGTGGTCCACCGCCGCAAACGTCACTGGGACATCTCCACTTTGGCAGGACAACTGCTTCATGATGCGCAGATCAGGTGCAGGACCGTCGACACTGTGACAGAACAATGAGTGCTGCTGCAATATTTTGAAAAGTAAATAATATATGGTGAACCCAGTACTGAATCGTGAGATGAGCGTATCATTATAGTCCTATTATTGATCTGAAATCATACCTTCAAACTCGGAAGAGGTGAAAAAGGTGACCGGGTATAAGTGGGTTGTATTGTAATTTACTTCAGGGTTTTGGCCTGCACAAGTTAAGTGCAAAAAATGACCCCAATGGAGCAGCAGCTTATCACATGACACATTTTGAGCTACAGGGAAAAATATGGATTTTGTTCAAATTTGAGATTTTCATTAAAAATTAATATGTTGCCCTCGTCTCCCGATCCAAATGCTCAAAGTCATAATTAAACATCTAAACTGGTCTTCATTTAAGTTTTCTGAGAGGTGGACCATTCCTAATACAAACTGGATGCGTGTCCATCGGAACCAAAGCGTTTGCGCATCTGGGTTTGGTTTCGGTTTTAAAACATGCAGGATTGAGAAAATAAAGTGCGGCTGATGTTAAGAGAGTAGAACATGTCATTCTGGTTGGCCAATGGACCAAAAAAGACGATGCAGTTAGCTGTTATCTTGATTCTGGTTGGCCAAACGAATCCAGGGGCTGGACCAAAGACATTTGGACCAAGAAAAAATTCTTCGGATTTAAACGATTCATATTAATGTCGTATTTTTTATTAAAAATGGCAAATTTCACCGAAAAGCAGCTAGTTTGCAGGTATGTTAAATACAGTAAATGTTTAGTCCTTATTCTTTTTCATTTGAAATATTTCACATATTTTCTTAGCCGTTGCTATTGTGTCATTCACAGATATTAAGTGAGTTGTGTTCCAGTCTTGACCAGATTAAATCGAAATGATAAAACGCTTGTTCTTCGCCAGCAGCAAACACTGATTGTGTGCATCATAATACATGTCATAACTCAAGAGACTCTCTCATATGAAGGCATTGTGTCCGTGTGTTTACCTGCACACACACATGCGGCTGTAGGGCTTTCCAGGGTGGCTCTTTTTAAAATCGGCCACCGTAAACATCAAAGCTAATCTTCCACTGGTCAGCCGGAGGTGTTCTGAGAAAACACATGCCAAAGTGACAATAGAAACATTTAGCTGTCAGAAATAAATTACATTGAAAAGAGCTTACAAAAGAACGGACAGTGAGCTATATATACCTGGAAACACCCTTCGACCAGCTTGAAGATTTGGTCATGCTGATCCGCTCCAGCACTTCACCTTTGCCAACAACACGATATACAAAATGTTTTAATTGTTTCCAGTTTTATCGTTTTATATATATATATATATATATATATAATTTTAAATTTGCCTTTATTTGTTGTTAATTTTTTTAGCTATTTCTTTTTATTTACCTGTTTATAGATTGCTATTAATTTATTTTAATTCTGTTCTAATTGCATTTTTATGTTTAGTTAATCATTTTAGTGCCTCAAACTTTATTTCTACTTGTCAAATAATACAATTTATTTGTATTTGACATGTGACGGTATACATTTTCCACACCATGGTAACTTTTGAGAAATATTGTTGATATTATTATTAGGGGCCAAGCCTAAGGGCTATGGCCTCTATTGCTTCTGTTGGTATTGTTATTATTCTTAAAGGAGGGGTAACATGCTATTACATCCATTGTGCCTTCTTTATACTGTTAAACGTGCTGGGTCCTCAAGCTTAACATGGTCAACTTGATAAAAAAACGAGTTTGACGCATGACTTAGTATTTCTGTGCTTACTGTGATACTGTCCACCAGCACAACAACCTGTTTCAGAAAGTTTTTTATATTTGAGAAAACATCAGTTTCTTATTGGTATAGCCCCTTTGTTAAAAGGATTAATGATGCTCTATGCATCCATTAGTGAGACTTGCATGTATTTCCCATCAAAAGAAAGAAAGTGTCCTGATGCAGTTTGTTGATGC
The DNA here is from genome assembly GCF_947034865.1 of Barbatula barbatula. NCBI lineage: Eukaryota > Metazoa > Chordata > Actinopteri > Cypriniformes > Nemacheilidae > Barbatula > Barbatula barbatula. Next base: position 22,437,890 of record NC_136769.1, on the reverse strand, counting down.
TCCAGTTGATCTTGGCTGGATGTGATCATAGAGAACCAGTTGATGATGTCACATCCTACAGATGTGACTGACCCAATCAGCAGATGGCACCTTTGGAGGGAAAGTTAATTGTTTTTGTCTTCCAGCCAGCCCCGGATTGGCTAATCGGGAGCACCGGGAGAATTCCCGGTGCAAAACAAAGTTGTCTGCAAATCACCGTTCAGCTCTTCAGCAGCAGAAAGAAATTCTCATGTCTTTGGACAATGACACCGTGATAGATAAAGTTGCAGAGACCAGTGCTCTGCTCAGGCGTTTATTAATGTTTTAGGGTTGTCCATGTTTCCTTGAAGCTACACTTATGCAGAGGAAAAAGAGATGATCATTAGAAAGTTATACTGTGAAAAAAGTCAGATAACAGTCCAATAGTTTTATTATTTAACTAATACTCATATTTGTGAAAAATATTTGAAGTTGTAAAGCAGACGTTTCATTGAAAAATAAATGATAGTGTCATTAGACAGTGCAATACATTTTATTTTAATCCTTTTTAATTTATTTTGTTTAATGTTTTTGTTAGATTTTTTTCCACATTTCAATATTTATGAACACTAATTCTTAAAGAAAATAGATTCTGATACTGTCCTGTGCGCTATTGCAGACTTATATTCTGAGGTTTTAATTATCATTATTTTAATATAGTCAGTCGTAAACTAAAGTCATTTTCATTGTTACAAAGCAGCTGTACAAGAAAACATTGACTAAGTAAAACATAAAAGGTTATGGAAGTCAAAACACAGGTCAAATATTGTCCGAAGACACAGGCTTGGAGCTGACCATCTTGTCCGAAGACACAGGCCTGAAGTGGGCCATCTTGTCCGAAGACACAGACGTGGAGAAGGCCATCTTGTCCGAAGACACAGGCCTGAAGTGGGCCATCTTGTCCGAAGACACAGACGTGGAGAAGGCCATCTTGTCCGAAGACACAGGCCTGAAGTGGGCCATCTTGTCCCAAGACACAGACGTGGAGAAGGCCATCTTGTCCGAAGACACAGGCTTGGAGAAGGCCATCTTGTCCGAAGACACAGGCTTGGAGCTGACCATCTTGAAGACACGGGCGTGGCCAATGTGTGTGCAGCCCACACACACATTATAGCTGTGACCATTGTAATCAGTGCCTCCTCTTCAGGCTCGGGAACAGCCTTAGACTGTAGAAGGGTCGACGTGACGTGAAGCTCTGGCTCTGACTGGGCAGACGTGACGTGACGTGAAGCTCTGGCTCTGGCTGGGCAGACGTGACGTGACGTGAAGCTCTGGCTCTGGCTGGGGTGACGTGACGTGAAGCTCTGTCTCTGGCTGGGCAGACGTGACGTGACGTGAAGCTCTGGCTCTGGCTGGGCAGACGTGACGTGACGTGACGCTCTGGCTCTGGCTGGGCAAACGTGACGTGACGCTCTGGCTCTGGCTGGGCAGACGTGACGTGACGTGACGCTCTGGCTGGGCAGACGTGACGTGACGAGAAGCTCTGGCTCTGGCTGGGCAGACGTGACGTGACGAGAAGCTCTGGCTCTGGCTGGGCAGACGTGACGTGACGCTCTGGCTGGGCAGACGTGACGTGACGTGAAGCTCTGTCTCTGGCTGGGCAGACGTGACGTGACGTGACGTGAAGCTCTGGCTCTGGCTGGGCAGACGTGACGTGACGTGACGTGAAGCTCTGGCTGGGCAGACGTGACGTGAAGCTCTGGCAGGAACGACTCGGACTTGATTTGACTCCGGCAGATCGACTCGGACTTGATTTGACTCCGGCAGATCGACTCGGACTCGATTTGACTCCGGCAGATCGACTCGGACTTGATTTGACTCGGCAGATCGACTCGGACTTGATTTGACTCGGACTTGATTTGACTCCGGCAGATCGACTCGGACTTGATTTGACTCGGCAGATCGACTCGGACTTGATTTGACTCGGACTTGATTTGACTCCGGCAGATCGACTCGGACTTGATTTGACTCCGGCAGATCGAATCGGACTTGATTTGACTCCGGCAGATCGAATCGGACTTGATTTGACTCCGGCAGATCGACTCGGACTTGATTTGACTCCGGCAGATCGACTCGGACTTGATTTGACTCCGGCAGATCGACTCGGACTTGATTTGACTCCGGCAGATCGACTCGGACTTGATTTGACTCCGGCAGAGTCAATAACATCAGTGCATAGTCCATGATGTCCCTTAAACTGCCCTTAAACTCCCCTCGAGGTAACCAAGATTTAATTGGGTCATTGAGTCCGAAACGGAACAAGTCCTTAAACAAAACATCATTATAGAACTGTATCTGATAGGATATCTCTAAGAAATGTTTTACATACTCCTCAGTAGATTGGCCTCCTTGACGATGGTGCAGTAGCTGATCGACTGGGTCAATGATATGGTCTGGCAGCCAATTTCTCTCGTGCGACTGATAGAAGTTGCAGCCTTTACAATTAAACAGCATTTTTAAAATGTTACCTTAAACCATACACTATTGGAATAACACAATCATCTTACTGCCTTGTTCATAAATATGAATTATATGGCATTAATCACGTGTATGCATTCCTTTAACAGAGATAAACATGGATATAGTGTTAGGATTTCAATGAGGACGTTTCTATCACACTATGTGAATTGAGACAATTCAGGCAGAATATCGAGAAACGAGTCTGGTTATTCCTCTACCGTATTTGTAAAATGGAGGTTAATTTGCAGCTATCATGTGTCATGTCATATGTTAGATGTAGTGTGTGTGTGGCCTTGACATTTTAGCATGTCTATGTCATACTACAGAAGTACAGGTTTGAGCATGGGTCAGATTTCTTTCTTGTATACAGTAGCTGCAATGGATATACTGTTGGCATGCTGAAAAACAGTGTAAGAAAACACCATATTGCATTACAGGTGTCAAGTCAGACCCTAGGCATGTCGTCATTCAAATCTGCAGCTCGCGCAACTTCTATGTCTTCAAGACCAATTAAAACTCCATCAAAAAGACCTTGCACGGAGCTTGAGGAAGATCATATTTCCATTGCGGGTTGTTCTTCTGATGAGTCAGACATTGCGTATGTTTCTGTAGTGTGCAGATGTTTTACAATGATCAATAGTATCTTTCTTTTTATTCTACTGATACTTATTTTTCCAGGACTCAAGCATCCACACCTGTCCAAAACATACGCAAATATATTGTGTATGAGACTTGCATCATGGAACTCTTTGAGTCTTGTCCGGTATGCCAGCGACGCTGTGATGTTCGTTCAGGGAACATTTTTACGCGTAGACCAACTCTGCCAACACTGCAACTTTTCACGCAAATGGAACAGTCAGCCTCCAGCTGGCAACATTCACCTTTCTTGTGCTGTGTATCTGAGCGGGGCTTCCTACATTACACTAGAAAAGGTACTTGAAGGAATTATTCTAAATCTTAATTTCAGTAACCACTTTAGCATTTACTAAGTTGGCTAAATCATTTATTGCAAAACAAAAAAATCTATCTGTTTAAGGTATTTGCTGCTATGCGTCTACAAGTGTTCAGGTACAACACCTTTCGCAGCCATGCGAAAATGTACATAGAGCCTGCCATTGTGCACAAATGGAAGAACTGGCAGGATGGGATGCTGAATCAGATGAGTCGGAAGGAAAAAGTCATTCTTGGTGGGGATATGAGGGCCAACTCAACAGGTAAATTATAGCATGCTTAGTAAAAACACATCTAAACAGCAATACACTGTGCACCTATGTACCCTGATGTAACAATGACGTACCATTGATTTTGAAGGGCATTCTGCCAAGTTTGCCAGTTACACCATGATGGAACTCCAGACAAACACCATTGTTCATATACAGCTGGTACAGGTCAGTGACAAATAAACTTTGTGTAAAATAAGTTCAGTTGGCATAAGTTTTACATGTTATTGAGTTTTTGGAAGCTCAAGGGGTCACTCTGGACTGCATTGTAACTGACCGGCATCCTCAAATTTAGAGGTTTCTCAGGGGAAAAATGTGACACAGTTCTATGATGTTTGGCACATAGAGAAAAGTGTTACATTTCTGTATTTCATGAATAACTTTAGAGATTTTAAGGATGATGTAACATGTTCAATAAAAGGGAAGGAAGGCGACGGGAACCGGCAAACATAAAATAGACTTTTAATTAATAAAATCAAACGTAAATAGACAGCCGGCAGCCCCCTCACGGCATCTGCAGGCGACACACACAAACCATAACATAAAGTCCAGGCCTGGTCCTCTCTCACGGTCCGGTCGCTCGTCCTCTTATGCTCCCAATCTCCTCTGTGATACGAGAGCGGTGCGCGTACAGCTGACGCTCGAAATATCCGGCCTCGAATCCCGTAGAAAGCATAACGGCTGACAAGGATCACGTTAACACATAATGCCAGTGATGTCAGTGGCCTGCGTTCCTAGTTTAAAAATACAAATTGTATCATAGCAAAAAAACTATTACAGCGTCCATGCGGTGTCTATGTATATCTACAGTATATGTTTCCAAGTAGGAGCTCTTTACTCCAAGTGGCTCTAGTGCACTTTACCTAAAGCTGAAAACCGGAGGTCTGAATAGGCCACGACACGAGTGTATTAGCCCCTCTTCACATTGTGGTAAAGGTACAGTGGGGAAGAGCAGTTAAATGCAGTTCACCTTCAGCCATCTGTGAAATTGGAAGAGCACACTGATTTTAATTTAAAAGATATCTGAATAAAGGTTACCATTTGGGATCGTAAAACACCACAAGCTTTCACCAGGGCCTCTAACAGGCACCAACAAGAAATGGATTTTATACTATACTCATTTTATTTTAGTCTAGACTATTACAGCGCCAAAACTTCCAGGCGACCATAAATGCAAGTGAGCTATTGAGCCGGACAAAGAAACATGTTTTTGCACCCCAAAATCCGCTCATTACATTGGATCGCCCACCTTGGAGGGGCGTGACGCCCTGCGGGTTAAAACATCTGTGCACAGAGGAAATTGCGCTCGCTCGTGTTCGTTCACCCTCTCGAGTACAGCATACATATTAGGACATCGTCAGACCTCAGTGTCAGTATAGGTATCAGATAAAACAGCGTTCAGGCCTCAGACAAAAAGGCATCAGTTTTCAACAAAACAGCGTCGGGGCAAAGGACTCGAAAAACAAGGCATCGGGCCTTAGACTAAAAAGCATCAGCTCTCGTGCAACAAGGCATCGGGCTAAACGGCCTAAGACTAAAAGGCATCAGATGACTCTAGAAATGGCCACGCCCCTCGTGCCTCAAACCGTTTTCGAGAAGCACTTTTACGGCAAGCAGACAGGAAGGTAGGATGTCCACAAGCAGGGACGTGCACAGGGGGGTTGCTCAGGTTGCCCGGGCAACTGCCCATATGCCCTTCTCGACTCACGTTGCCCTTCCGAGGTGGAAAATAAATAAATCATACAATGGATGCAGAATTTCACATACGTCTAGAGAAAATAAACGCGAAAAGCCTCATTCACTTCCGTATTCGGGCAACTAAAGTAAAAGTCAGAAGGGGAAAGGCAAACTCTGTTTACATGGCTGCAGCGCTGCACGCGACCGGCACCTGAGCTGAGCCTGCATGAGCGGCCCTAGAAGGAGATTGTCGCGGTTATCGGGTGATACGACTCAACGTTGTCTAGGGTGGCCATACTTCTGGATTTCGTCCGGACAGTCAGGATTTTAAGCCCCCTGTCCGGCGTCCGGGGCAGCCTTAAACCAGACACTCATTTGTACTCGTTTTTGGAGTTGTCCTGAATCGGCCTATACAAAACCCGCTTTAGAACATTTATTGGGACGCAGCAGCATAGCGTCTGACGCCGTAAGATCTCCGGTCAAACACATGATTGGCTGAAAGAGGTGTCAAATAAATATCTGATATATCATTGGTTAATAACGTAAACAAGCCTCCACGACGTGGAAGTGGAGTCCACATGCTGGCTTCGTAACATCATAACGGTAACTTGCTGAAACGTCAGACATCATTTAGTCCGGAATGGACCAAAGAGCACAACTTTATATAAAAAAACAGTAGAGACACTTTTCATGGATGTCGCTGTGAAGTGGACGTTTGTAGTCAAGGGACCTGCGACATGCCAGCACAGAAAAACAAAAGTAATCGACGAGCTGCAGGTACATCTTCCCTTAAGCTTAGGTCAAATATTCATTGCCAGACAATTTAAAAAAAAAACGAGTAGACTGTTTCAGAATCACTGTATCATGAGACCATCGATATGATGCACAAAATTGTATTGTAGTTGCGAGTACACAAGAGTCCTATGCGATTATTCTTGCCTCACTAAATGCTGCAAAGTGTCCTCCTTTTTGGTGTTATGGAAATAGCCACCATAACGTTGTCAGAAAAGGTGAGTTTGTGATGTATAACAAACGAACGATCATCATCATCAAGTTTTATGAAATGAATTAAAATCTTCAAAAATCCAGGCTGAGTTTGCCACGTTTAGCCTAAATGATAAGACAGATAGCTTGCAGACAAGCAGCCTAGGCTACTATTTTTTTTGGTAGGTAGGCATTAGGCAAACTAAGCTACGTCTCTGCTGATAGTTAGTTTCTCACATTTCGTTTTAGCAAGAAGAATGAATGATGGAAGCATTGCATCACATTAATTATTTTATTCTAAATGGTTAAATGCCTAAATCCTTTCACTATTTTGGATAATGTTTGAAGCCAAGATGCCCACTGAAAAGAGGCGGATTCAGGAGAGATATTTCAGGGAGTTATGTTTTTCTGTGTTATTATTAGTACTAGTAAAGGTGATTGAGTGCTGTATTTCAGTGTTTTACTTCTTTATATATATATATTAATAAAGACCCTGTTATTCTCAGTCCTTCATATGAGGGGGGGTTGCCCTTTTTTCAGGTCAGAGCAACTGCCCCTCAAAATTCCTGTGCACGTAGTTTTAACTTGTTATAATCGTTACTCTTTATATATATGCGACATGTTCTAAATTGCTTAATGCAGTTAGCATGCTTAAATTAGCATGCTTAAATTAATTATTTTTCTTATATGTTTGTGTGTGTTTATGACAGTCAATCAAGAATGGAGACAGAGAGAAGTATCTATTTTGAGCTTGGTAGAAGGCTAACATTACTATAACTACACATAACAAGATTTACTGTATAGACAATTTTTTATATTACCTTTTGTAGCTACTATGTTTTTCTTGTAGCCCAGGAATTGATCAATGTTGTTTATTTGCATTTTGACTTTCCATTGAATTTCAATGTTAAATGTGCTAGGCAGTTTATAAATTAAATGTAATTGCCTTTAATTTTAAGTAGATGAAATGATCCAATTGCTTTTTGCCAATGGATGTAAACAGAAAGAAATGTGCTCTGCTCTTGGTGCTTCTGGATTTAAAATCAGGTGATTTTTAAATTGTTGTTTGCTATTGTTTTACTGATAATACTGAATAGGCTGTAAATTCATAATAGAAATATACATAGATTTTTCTTAAAATGCGACATAAGCTTGTTCACCAAATGTTCACAGCATTTGTTTTTCATCATACAGTGAAAGGCATTTAAGAAGAACTATTAAATCTCTTGGTTTGTGGCGGAGGAGTAACAATAACCTAATACGGCAAGCTATAATGGTGTGTATATACATTTTATGAAGTTCCTTTGTATTTAATTAATGGGTCTAATGCAAAATTGTGTTTATTTTCAGAGTGAGTTAAAACACTGGTCACCTTGCCAGGGTGTCCGTGCAATGCATAAACGGATACGTGATGTCAGAGGAATCCGGCCTTGCTACAAGTACATGTATTTAAACTCAACAAACATGGTCCGATTTATTCCAGACACATTACTTATGCCAATACTTATATTGTTTTGTCTATTTCTAGGAATGATGTGGGTGTAATAATGGCAGAGCTCGATGCCAGTGGTCTAAGAAAATCGAACGTAAGAAGTACTTTAGTCGCGGACCACATTATACTTGGCACATTGATGGTAAGGATTATTAAAGGTTGATTTTATAGATAACTGTAAAAGGAATGATTGATGTAATTATTGAAACTTTTGAACATTTACTTTTATTGTATGATTGTATTTTTAAAGACATGATTGTTCATAATAGACTCTGTTGATGCTCTGTTTCAATTAAAGATGTCTTCTATAATGTTTCTATGAAAATCTTTTATATTGGTTACAGGAAATGATCAATTGAATTTCTTTGAAATATGGGTGCATCTTGGATGAAAGTCACTTAAAAATGTCTTATATAAAGGTCTTCTGTCACCATTAACTCTCTTGTCATTTCAAACCTGTCAGACTACCGCAGAACACAAAACAAGATATGCTGAACGATCTTGATAACCGAACAGCGGTGGCACCAATTGACTTCTACTGTATGAACACAAGACCAGTGCAAGTTAATGGCTGCCATCGCTGTTTGGTCAACAGCATTTTTCTAAATATCCTGTGTTACAAAAAAGTCATACAGGTTTGAAATGACCAGAGGGTGAGTAAATGGTGACAGAATATTCATTTTTGTGTGATCTATCACTTTAAAGGGGTCATATGGCGTGAACACATGTTTTTCTGTGTCTTTGGTGTGTTATAAGTTGCCCATGTATGTTTTGGGCACGTAAAATTGCAAAAATATAAGTGTCGGAACAAAGGTCGCATTCTATCTGAAAGTGAATGCTCACCCAGACCTGCCTGAAACGCCCCGTGTAACCACACCCCCACAAAACTACGTCAGTTCATGGTATGATTTGACTAAGACCGCCCCAAATGTATACGCAAGTAAGGTGGGCGTACCTTTCCGGACAATTGCTTTGGAACGTTATGTTCCAAATATGGTAAGAGGCGTTACATTTCTGTCACACGTTGCAGTATTCAACCAATCACTATGCAATCAAAAAATCTGTGCGTTCCAGAGAGGCGGAGCAAAGAGAAGATAGAAACATTTTAATGAAAGTTATTTAAGACAAAGTTAAAATATCTTCACTTGTGTTAAGCACCAAAAATAAATGTATGGAGGTTTGTAACAACTGGGGGGTATGCAGATAATGACGAAATGTTCATTTTTGGGTGAACTATTTCTTTAAAATGATTGGATGCAAACTGGTAGTCTATTTCTAGGTAAATGTGTTCTTCTCAATGTAGGTTTTGCTGAAATGCTATGCAGAGTGGATGATGACCTTCTCCAATATGCAGAACAATTTGTGTGTGCTGGAGATGAAACACTGTTGGTGGCAAATGAAGCATTCAGAACATTATCTGGGGCCATTCTTTGAGATACAAACTTCCCATCATCTCCAGATGGGTCTCTGGCAGCTTACCTCATGTTGGTGGAGAAATTTACAAAAGGCCTGGAGAGAAGAGACATTCCCATACCATCCACATTTGCAAAAGCAAATAAAATATACGAGTTACTGGCAAATGAGACCTTATAGTGTTGTATTTAAAGTGATCTGGTGTTCAAATTTTAGGTACTTAAAAAATCAGTAGAGATGCTGATATAATACAATATATGTGTGAATAGACTTGCCAAACAAAGGACCAAACAAAATATGTAAGATGTAATCTTTACTGAGTATTTGTATATGGTACTTTCTCATCCAAACCATGGACATGTTGTAACGAGGTGAATAATATTACACACAATGGTTATTTGCCATTTTTAACTGTAACAGCCTTTGTAAATGAAATATGACTTACAGTTTTTCTCCATTGGTTTGGCTCATTCTCAAAATTCTAAGATCATTTAGCAAAACAGTCTTACAGTTCAGCACAACACTATAGCTCACTTGTGTAGTGGGATTGCCCCTTTAAGAGTAGTTTGCGTGGCCCCTTTAAAGAAATAGTAGCGCATTAAGTGGGTGGGTACGTCAGGTAATCACATAGCTATATAGATGCAGGTGAGAGTTTGTTGTTCATGGCATTGTACTGATGTGACCTGTTTGCGCAGGTCGTATATCTCCTTCACTCCTTGGAAAGGTAGGATCTGTTAAACTGGTGGTTCATAGACGGAGGGAAATATAAATCTCTGTGGGAATTTGACTTAATTCACATGTTTGGTGTAATTTTAGATTTGTCAGGTGCGACCAGACATTATTAGCGAGCATGTGCGAGTGAGTGTCTTGCACGTGAAAGGTAATATTATTTTCCCTTACCATGTTTTCGCGATTATAAATCTGAGAGGAGTGGGGAGGGAGAAGCAAACGAAAATGTCTATTTGTTTTTCAGAGGTGGCCAGCTGCTGTTTTGCTGTGGCTTAAATGACGTTTCCAGTTTGGGACGCGGGATTTTCGTTATTGCATTGAACGCTTGTAATTGCATTGAGTGCTCGCGATTGCCTTGAACGTCTTCAAGTGCTTGTACATCTCTCATGTTGGACGCGTTCTAAACCCGTGGCCGCTGGTTCTGGCGTCATCAGGTTCGCTCATTTCACTGGCGGAATTTCCTTGATTTGCGTCTATTCATTGTCTGTGTATGTCTGTTTAAACGGGTGTGCAATAGAGTTGAACTGAAATTATTGTTCATTATTGTTGATTTATTATTTGTTATTATATGTTATTATTTGGTTTGTTTATTTCGTTGCTCGGGTTGGTTGTACCATTTCTTTGTCTTGCTTTATATTGACACTGCTCCATTACGGAGCTGATTAATTGTCGAATTTGTTTTTGTGTGACCTTGGTTTATTTTGTGGGTGTTGAATGGGTTTAAAACCATTATTGTATTTCCGGGTTTGGTTGGTTTGACGTGTTTGATTTGTATTTATTTTGAGTGGTGAAATATTCATGCAAAGACATAAGACCAAAGAGAGAAACCAACTTGTGTAGCTACTTTATTCTTTTGTTGAAGTGTTTTTTTTCTGTTAGTACATTTTCTTTTGTCATATCCCTCCAGTGTATGGGTGGCCGGCAGGTGGGAACTGCCTCAACGAAGCCCATTGGGCTGATTAATTCACATTTGATTAAATTATTCAACCATTGATGTTGAGTCCCAGGTGTTTTAGTAACCATTTGATAAATAAATTGATAGTCTGTGGTTTTGTCTCTGCTCGTCATTTTCATTTAGTTGAAAGTCTGTTATTGGGGAGGCTCGAGAATTTGGGGTCTTGAGCACGGGCCTTACCAGTGCAAGCTAATGACCATCGATCGGTCACAAGTGGCGTAGTCGGCAGGGTCTTATGTGACGAGCAGAGACTGACAATAAATAGATATTTGTGTGGTATTATGGTGTGTTTCCGTTACAGCAAAACAGCAGCTGGTAAGATTCAGACAGGAGTGTAGTAGTGAGTGGTAAGGGTTTTGTTTTCTTTTCTTTTCTCTTTTTGGCGGGGGGAAGCTGGTAGACATGGAGGGTGAATTGGAGGAGTTGCGAAGACAGGTGCAGTCATTGAGGGGAGAAAATGAGCGGTTGCACCAACAGCAAGCAGGCGAAGCGATGGGCGCTGCGGGCCCCTCAACTGCGAATGTCCTACCTGCCCCTAGCCCCATAGTTGAACGAGTGGTCTATGTCCCTAGAGAACGGAGGGGCCGTATGTTTAGTGGTAGAGGGGAAGACAATGTGTTTGAGTGGGTGGAAGAGATACACGCTTGCTTGCGGGTCCGACATCTGCCTCTGGTTGAACAGACCTTATTTGTTTTAGATCATTTAGAGGGTCCTGCTAAGAATGAGATTAAGTATAGGGCAAGGGAAGATAGGGAAACACCAGAACAGGTGTTTTCCATCTTGAAGGAACTTTATGGGTGTTCACAGTCCTATATTGCCTTACAGCAAAACTTCTTTTCCCGTAAACAGCTTGAGGGTGAGTCTTTGCAAGAGTATTCCCATGCCCTTTTTGCACTAATGGATAAGGTGGTACATCAGGCCCCAGGAGGTATGACTAATTCAGTGGTTTTACTCCGAGACCAGTTTGTAGAGCATGTGCTGGATAGTGGCTTACGGCGGGAGCTCAAACGTTTTGTTCGATTGGATCCTGGCTCCACCCTATTGGATGTTCGTAAAGAAGCCATTAGATGGGTGGATGAGGGGTTTCAATATGAGAAGAGGGAGAGGAGTCATTCGGTCCCAAATTCCTCTGCGCTTCAGTATGGAGTACAGGGACGGATAGAGTCCTCTGGCCCATCGGACGGTAATGTTTCGGAGCTTACAGAACTGAAGAGAATGATGAGGGCCCAGCAGGAACAACTTAATGAATTGACTCAGAGTCTACGGCAACTACAGTCTCAGAGTGTAGGAAGCCATCCTAGGCGGTTTGGCCCTATCATTTGTAGGCGATGCAATCAGTCGGGGCATATTGCTCGGAATTGTACATTAGGACAGGCTCCGTTTAGAGATCAACAGGCTCGTTTGTCCCATGTAAATGTATTGCCTCTTAATGGGCAGGCGGAAAACTGCAACCCTCTGAACTGATGAGCCACAGTTCAGACGGGATAGGGCCTGGCTCAGGGGCTCGTGTCCCCACTGATAGAGGACCTTCCACTTTGTTGGGTAAGTGCCCCTCCGTCATAGTTAATATGGGTGGGGTTAACGTTCCATGCTTATTGGATACAGGCTCTATGGTAACTACTGTCACAGAGAGTTTCTTCTTGGCACATTTTGAACCCTGGGGTAAAGAACGGTTGAATGATTGTGGATGGTTGCAGCTTCGGGCCGCTAATGGTCTATCTATTCCCTTTGTAGGATACCTGGAGTTGGATTTTGTTATATTGGGTAGACTCATTCACAATAAGGGTGTCCTTATTGTAAAAGACCCTCCTCAGGTTCTTTCTACATCGGGGTTGCCAGGTCTATTGGGAATGAATGTTATAGGTGAGTGTTTTCAGGAGCTGTTTAATCAACATGGCCCTGAGTTGTTTGATCTCCCTATAGTTAAAGAAGTTCCAGCGTGGACATTGGCAATGCAATATTGCCAGACTGGCTGCTCTCGGAGGTCGGAATTTAGCGGGGGGCCTGTACGTGTTAGGGGTAGACATGCGGTTCGCATTCCGGCCAACTCCCTACAATTTGTCCCAGTTACTTGTGCTGCGCAGTGTGGGTTTTTGTCTATGGCTCTTTATGAGCCTTCGGATCATGGGAATCCACTTCCAGCCGGCTTGTTGGCGTCTGTATCCCTGATTCCGGTGAGAGGTGGTATCACTAAAGTCCCTATGGTTAACTTGGGCGAACTTGATGTCTTTCTGCAACCACGGCAAGTGGTGGGAACATTGTGCCAGGCCCAGCTCATGAGCTGGCCAGGAGAGATTATTGCTACTCGTCCAAGTGCTGTCTATGACCAGCAGGCTGTAGTTTCCTCACAAGTTGGAATGGTTGATGGGGTAGAAGAGGTGATCCAGCAAATGGATCTCTCGTACCTCTCTGTAGAAGAGCAGAGTCAGGTGAAAGGTCTGTTGGGTAAATATAGATCTGTATTTTCAACAGATGATTCTGATTTGGGGTGTACCAACCTGATTACACATGAGATCCCACTATTGGATTCTGCGCCGATACGACAGAGGTATCGTCGTATCCCTCCTTCAGACTATGTTGCGGTTAAAGAACATGTGCAACAATTGCTCGCAAGTCAGGTGATTCGGGAAAGTAGTAGCCCCTTTGCTTCCCCCATAGTCATTGTTAAGAAAAAAGATGGCAAAATTCGGCTGTGTGTCGATTACCGACAGTTAAATCAGAGGACTAGGAAGGATGCTTTCCCATTGCCCCGCATCGAGGAGACCTTGGATGCCCTTTCTGGGGCTCAGTGGTTTTCAACTGTTGATTTAGTAAGTGGTTATAACCAGGTTCCAGTGGCAGAGCAAGACAAGGGTAAGACTGCTTTTTGCACACCCTTTGGGCTATTCGAATTTAATCGGATGCCCTTTGGGTTGTGCAATGCCCCAAGTACATTCCAGCGGTTAATGGAACGTATGTTTGGGGATCAACGATTCCAAACCTTGTTGCTGCACTTGGATGACATCATTGTCTTCTCGACCAACGTAGCTCAGCACCTTGTGCGATTGGAGTTGGTCTTTAGCCGCTTACAGCAAGAGGGCTTAAAGGCCAAACTTGAGAAATGCTGTTTTTTCCGTCAGGAGGTTAACTACTTGGGGCATGTAGTTTCAAGAGGGGGAGTTTCTACCGATCCCGGTAAGATTAGTACGGTGGCAGAATGGAGGCGACCTCTTAACGCTGCAGAGTTACGATCTTTTTTGGGCTTTGTGAGTTACTATCGCCGTTTCGTAGAGGGGTTTGCCAAGTTGGCTGCCCCTCTGCATCGCCTGGTAGCAGAGTTGGTCGGCACAAAGAAAAAGAGGGGCTCAGGCAGACCCATAGAGAGCTGTTGGACTCCAGAGTGTGAGCAAGGGTTCCAGTCTCTTAAGGAGAAATTGGTGGCAGCTCCTGTGTTGGCCTATGCTGATTTTGCTAAGCCCTTTGTTCTTGACATTGATGCTAGTCATTTGGGACTAGGGGCGGTGCTTAGCCAGGAGCAGGGTGGAAGGTTACGGCCATTGGCCTATGCCAGTCGGGGGCTTAGGCCTACGGAGAAGAATATGGAGAATTACAGTTCCATGAAGTTGGAACTCCTCGCCCTTAAATGGGCGATGGCAGAAAAGTTTAGAGATTATCTCCTGGGCCATCAGTGTATGGTTTTTACAGATAACAACCCACTGAGCTACCTGAATTCAGCTAAGCTGGGGGCAACTGAGCAGCGTTGGGTGTCTCAGTTGGCAATTTTTGATTTTGAAATAAAGTATCGCCCTGGTCGGGTTAATGGTAATGCCGACTCATTGTCAAGGCAGTATTCCTCTTGCATCCCAACACAGGTCCTTGGTACACCATTGCCCAAGACACTCTGCACAGTTGACATCCACCAGGAGGATGAAGGTGAGTTGGTAGGTGCAGAACAGCATGCTATTGTCGCCTTCCCCTCTCATTCTAAGGAAGAGCTCCAGCAGATGCAGTTGGATGATCCCACCTTGAGGGGGTTTCTTGTATTTTTTTCCGGAAATAAGTATCCATCTAAGGTGGAGCGACAGTTAATGTCCAAGTCTGGGCTGGAGCTCTTGCGACAGTGGGGTCGATTGTTTTTCAAGGAGGGATTGTTGTACCGCCACCTTCAACTTCCTGATGGTGGGGAGGAGATAGATCAATTGGTATTACCAGAGATTCTATGGAATGAGGTATTTACGCAGTTACATGATGGGCATGGCCATCAAGGCAGGGAACGGACCTACGAGTTAATTCGGAGGAGATGCTATTGGCCAAGTATGAGTGCCTATGTCCAAGAGCATTGTCAGAACTGCCAGCAGTGTACTATTTCAAAGTCCAGTTATCCAGTAGCTCGTGCTCCCATGGGCCACTTGTTGGCATCTAAGCCCAACCAAATATTGGCTGTTGACTTTACTTTATTAGAACCATCTAGTGATGGACGGGAAAATGTCTTAATTATAACAGACGTATTCTCCAAATACACCTTGGCTGTGCCAACTAGGGACCAGAGGGCAACCACTGTAGCCAATGTCCTGGTCCAGGAATGGTTTTATAAGTTAGGTGTGCCAGCCAGACTTCATTCTGATCAGGGTCGGAACTTTCAGAGTGCAGTGATCGCCCAATTGTGTCATCTTTATGGGATTCAGAAAACGCACACGACTCCGTACCATCCTCAGGGTAACGGACAGTGTGAAAGGTTCAATCGAACACTGCACGATCTTCTTCGGTCCCTTCCCCCTGAACAGAAACGTTCCTGGACTCGACACTTGGCGCATGTGGTCTTTACATATAATACCACTTGCCATCATACTACTGGTGAGTCTCCGCATTTTCTGATGTTTGGACAGACTCCACGGTTGCCGGTGGATTTTCTGCTGGCAGGAGTGAAGGATCCAGTCGGGGGCAGTGTGGAAGATTGGGTGGCTGGGCATCAGGAGGGGCTTAGGGTAACCTATGGAAGGGTAAAAGCACGTCTCGAGGCCGCTGCGGAATATAGAAAGAATCTGTATGATCAGACAGTGAGGGGTCAATCGCTAATTGAAGGCCAGTTAGTACATTTGCGCGAGCATGGAGTTCGAGGCCGTAATAAGATTCAGAATCATTGGTCAACTGCTCTGTATAAAATTGTAAGAGCTCCTCGGGAAGGTGGTCAGGTGTATAGCATATCTCCATTGGATGAGCCCATTCGGGTAAAACATGTGCATAGGTCTCTGTTGAAGCTGGCTCCTGAAACTGTACAACGGGCTTATCATATTGACCTGGGCTTACAGGGCCAAGATTTTCAGGAAGATGTGTGTGATGGGGACTCTGTGATGGTGGTTATGGAGCCCTCACTGCCTACCCCTGTTAATGACGCTTCCGTGGAAATCATTCCAAATGGGACCACCGAATGTACTCTCCCTTTGGTCTCTGTTTTAAATTCCCCGTCTAGCGAGGCCTCTACTTTGGGGGAACATGGCGTGCGGAGATCAACTAGGAAAACTGCTGGGAAACATCCGAATCGTTATAACTTGCCCAGGACAGTAATTGGTGATGTATCCGCTAGTCTATCACTACCATCCGAGGACCCCCTCCTGGGACAAGGAATTGACTGTCATTTCCGCCCTTGGCTGTAGAAGGTTGAATCATTGGGACAACGATTGAAAATCCAGGGGTAGATTGTAGTGGGATTGCCCCTTTAAGAGTAGTTTGCGTGGCCCCTTTAAAGAAATAGTAGCGCATTAAGTGGGTGGGTACGTCAGGTAATCACATAGCTATATAGATGCAGGTGAGAGTTTGTTGTTCATGGCATTGTACTGATGTGACCTGTTTGCGCAGGTCGTATATCTCCTTCACTCCTTGGAAAGGTAGGATCTGTTAAACTGGTGGTTCATAGACGGAGGGAAATATAAATCTCTGTGGGAATTTGACTTAATTCACATGTTTGGTGTAATTTTAGATTTGTCAGGTGCGACCAGACATTATTAGCGAGCATGTGCGAGTGAGTGTCTTGCACGTGAAAGGTAATATTATTTTCCCTTACCATGTTTTCGCGATTATAAATCTGAGAGGAGTGGGGAGGGAGAAGCAAACGAAAATGTCTATTTGTTTTTCAGAGGTGGCCAGCTGCTGTTTTGCTGTGGCTTAAATGACGTTTCCAGTTTGGGACGCGGGATTTTCGTTATTGCATTGAACGCTTGTAATTGCATTGAGTGCTCGCGATTGCCTTGAACGTCTTCAAGTGCTTGTACATCTCTCATGTTGGACGCGTTCTAAACCCGTGGCCGCTGGTTCTGGCGTCATCAGGTTCGCTCATTTCACTGGCGGAATTTCCTTGATTTGCGTCTATTCATTGTCTGTGTATGTCTGTTTAAACGGGTGTGCAATAGAGTTGAACTGAAATTATTGTTCATTATTGTTGATTTATTATTTGTTATTATATGTTATTATTTGGTTTGTTTATTTCGTTGCTCGGGTTGGTTGTACCATTTCTTTGTCTTGCTTTATATTGACACTGCTCCATTACGGAGCTGATTAATTGTCGAATTTGTTTTTGTGTGACCTTGGTTTATTTTGTGGGTGTTGAATGGGTTTAAAACCATTATTGTATTTCCGGGTTTGGTTGGTTTGACGTGTTTGATTTGTATTTATTTTGAGTGGTGAAATATTCATGCAAAGACATAAGACCAAAGAGAGAAACCAACTTGTGTAGCTACTTTATTCTTTTGTTGAAGTGTTTTTTTTCTGTTAGTACATTTTCTTTTGTCATATCCCTCCAGTGTATGGGTGGCCGGCACGTGGGAACTGCCTCAACGAAGCCCATTGGGCTGATTAATTCACATTTGATTAAATTATTCAACCATTGATGTTGAGTCCCAGGTGTTTTAGTAACCATTTGATAAATAAATTGATAGTCTGTGGTTTTGTCTCTGCTCGTCATTTTCATTTAGTTGAAAGTCTGTTATTGGGGAGGCTCGAGAATTTGGGGTCTTGAGCACGGGCCTTACCAGTGCAAGCTAATGACCATCGATCGGTCACACTTGCAAAAGCTAATAAACTGTTCACTCATGCTTCAAAACTAAATTCCTTCCCCATATAAAGAGTCAGGGCCACGAAAATTTCAAAGATCCTTCTCAATTGCTTTGGCTCATTTCTTGAAACAGACCGGACGTTCACAACACTCTCTGTGCTTTTGCCAAAATAACGTGGATGGTTCGGCACAACACCATGGTTCACGTGCAAATGCTCATACCTCTCACAAAACAGTTCACTCGTGTGTCAAAACTAAATTTCCTTCTCATTTAAACAGTCAGTGCCCCCAAAATGCCTCCTCCCTTTGGCATTGTGTAAGCACTGCAAGTCAGAATGTTTAGATGTTTTGTCACTATGGCAGAGGACCATTGAGCCCAGTCTGCTCCATTGTCATCTGATGCTTCTTCAATATCCGGTCTATTGTGGAGATGCTTATAGAGTTGACATTTTGGAAAAAGGCATTGTCTTGTAGGACAATGCGCGGATCTGTCTCAATGTGATTGCATTATTTGCCATCACCATGTTACAGATCTCTTGTTCTTGTTGTTCATTGAGAAGTTTTCATATTCAACATATAATTTGTTTGATTGGTCATCTGAGATGTGAACTCCTCCTTTGTTAGTCAAGTTCTAGTTTCACCTGACTGTCAATTGCTGTAATAAATGTTGGGATTCATATATGGTATTCATGGTATTATGTTCTTGACTCATTTTGACAATTGAACAGACTATTGTGCATGTGATGACTTATACAATGAAATGACCCTGACACTTTTTTGAGCGAACGACCATTATACTGAGAATAAACAACCAGTTTAGATCAACAAGATCAATTCACTTGGAAATTGTGCTAAATGTAGGCTACCTGTACTTAATCATTTGCAAAGATGTAGTGAGACATTGAGACATGTACTTATTAATTTAATCAAATTGCAAATGTCTAAGAAATTCAATTCAGTTGTGAACAATTGCCAAGTTTACATACAACCTGCAGAATCTGGAAAATGTTGCAAATGTCAGAAAAACAAGAGGGATTTTGAAAATTAAGAATTTGTTTGAAAATGTATTTCTTTTAATTAGAAACTGCACTGAACAAGTTAGTTCACATAAAAGATGTTTACATACTGTATAGTCAACAACAAAAATAAGCCAGTTCAAAAGTTTCCACACACCTGATTCAAACTACTGTATAATGTTAACTGAACAGTTAATGTCAGTTTTTATGTTTTGTCAGCTCTGACCGAACAAGAAATTCTTCAGCTATGACATATAACTGACATCAACTGTATAGTTAACATTGTACAGTAGTTTGAATCAAGTGTGTGGAAACTTTTGAACTGGCTTATTTTTGTAAGTGAAGTTATTCAATGTAAATAATAAATGTAGTTATTTGGTGTTGCTGACTGTACGTAAACATCTGCAACGTTTTCTATTTTCTGCAGGTTGTATGTAAACTTTTGACACATTTGTTATTTACCATTTGTAACCGTAACGGCTCTGGAGATCTAGCCCCTCAACAGTTTTTAAGGAAAGAACAACAGATGAAGCTTCAGGTCTTGATGCTGGGTCATAGTGTACCATCACGGAGATTAAACTGTATCTTTCACACAGATGTTCCAGAGCGTGTGGCTGCAAATCTTTTTTTCATCAGGCTGTCCAACTGCTTTTGTTTTTTTTTACTGTCCAGGGCTTCAACTTTGTAAAAAGTTCAAGGTATGTTAATCTCAAAAAACAGATGTCGGAGCATCTCGAAGCCTCTTCAAATTCAATGAGACATTCTGGAGCCATGTAAAGAAAAGTCACATCCATTGGTCCTATTTTCCAAAAAGTGAATCTGCTTCCTTGCCGCAGTAAAACTGTGCCCCACATGTTGACAAGTCCCCAGTCAGTAAGCACAGCCTTTTTAGAGAACTGGTCAACCTGTCAAGGTGCGGGGACGGTGACGTGAGAACCCCAGTTGAGACTACTGATGATGAAACTGCAAAACACCCGCCAGGGTCAGAAAACCACCCAAGATATATTGACATGATGAATTTGCCGATCTGGTGGCTGTTGATCGTTATGCTAATGTTTGATGTGTTTCAGGAACCAAGCACGCGACAAGAGGCATCGAAGAGTCCTAAAGCAAAGGAATGGCAGGACGCTGTTGGAAAATAAAATGTGGGATTTAGTGGAACTACCAAGGGATCGGAAGACCATAGGATCAAGATGGTTGTTCAAAGTCAAGCATCAGAGTGATGGACGAGTGGAGAAATACAAGTGCAGACTCGCCGCTAAGGGATATTGGCGGAAATATGGTGCTGACTATGATGAAACTTTCTCACCCGTGGTTCGCTCGCTGCTGTCCTTCGCTGTCCAGAATAATCTATATGTGGACCAGATGGATGTGGTAACGGCATCTGTATGGAGCAACCAGAGGGATACATCAGACCAGCGGAGGAACACCTGGTGTGTAAATTGAAGAAGTTGCTATATTGGCTGAAGCAGTCCCCTCGCTGAGTAAAACATTAACAGTGTTTATGATGAACATTGGTTTCAAACAGAGTGCATCAGATCTGTGTGTGTTCATAAGATCTCAACAGGAGCTGGAGATATTGGCGTTATATGTTTATGATCTGATTCTGATCACAGAGTCAACTGAAAGCATGGCACAGCTAAAACTCGCTCTTAAGAAGCACTACAAGATGAAGGACTTGGGAGAACTGTCCTGAATGACAGAGATTTCCAGGATATAGAACAGAGAAAGAAACCTTATGTTTCTTCATCAGAAGCAGTATATTGAAGCAATTCCTCAAAATATGGCACGTATGACGCCAAACCGACTGCAACCCGTAATGTGTTCATACTGAGTGGAGGAGCAGTGAGATGGCTCAGCAAGAAACAGTCAACTGGTGCTCTTTCAACGGCAGAAGGTTTAGTATTGTGACTGGCTTAGACGACTACTGAGTGTTCTTCGAATGGAAACTACTCCTGTGGTGGCAATTGCAAAGAATCCAGTTGATCACTGAAGAACAAAGCACATGGAAATTCGCAATCATTACATTCGTGAAAGTGTAAGTGAATTATCCAGTTCTGCACACAATGTTGTCCTACAGAAAACATGAAAACAGATATTTAACCAAACCATTGATGAGTCAGAAGTTTGACCATTCCTTAAAAAGACAGAAATTAGCTTTTTTTGTTTAGTTATTTAATTTACTGAAATGCTTTTGTGAAAAGAGTGAGAGAGTGTTTTAATGTCGTCATTTCTCCAATAGGTGTCACTGCAGTTCTTTCCGCTGTTCTCTCTTCTTCTGTGTAATAAATAACAACACTTTCAGTAGCAACACTTTTGTAGGTTCAGAGAAACAGACGATGTACTATTACAAGCGGCAGAATGACATTCAGAAAATTTATATCGGCCCTCGTTAAAGTTAACATAAAATATTTCTGCCCATTTTAGGAACGGCAGCACTGTGTATCGACCTCTAGATGCAAACAATAGATTAACAACAGTCTGAAGCCTCTAACGACATGCTGTCGTCCTCCTCCAAATGAGACCACATCACCGGAGATGGCCAGGGACGCTGGTCGGGCTGGAAGAAGTGAACTGGCGAGTCATCTCTCCGTGGAGAAGGCGAGGCGTGAGCCCGCTTTTATCCGAGCGCTTAGATCCTCTACCCCGCTGCTTTTTCCTCACGACCTCTTGCGAAGAAGAATGCAGGAAAGGAGATATAACAACGCCGCAGGAAATTTTCTCTTCAACAAGGGTTGGGGGTTCGAATCCAGGAAACACACAATGATCAAATATACTGACCGCAGTGTTGTTTGTGTAAAAAATCAATAAACAAACAGATAAAAATAATCCACTCTGAAAAATTCTGGCTTATCTTCAACAAAGCATTAGGAGAAAAAAGGACAAACCCAACGTTTGGTCAGTTGAGTGGTTTGAACCTATTGTTCGGTCAAATACGTATAATTGTGACCCAGCACTGGGTTGAGAAAAACCCAACAGGTTTACAGTAAGTGCCAACTATTTGAATTGTAACTTCAGGGGTCTCATTTTATAAATGAGGCCTCTGGTTCTCGTCAAGACTTCCAAATGACCAACATTTGAATGCCTTTTTGTTGCATTGGGTGTCAAGCCCAACTCTGTGCCATTTCCATTATGGGGAAGGGCTGCCCTCATCTCAGTTATGCAGATGAAAGACAGGGATGTGCATCGGAGCATCGACAGCCCCTCACAAACACTAACCCACATGACGGTGATGATTGTGGAGCTGTACGGGCAGTGGACTGTGTGATCAAATCATCCACCGTCTCTCTGCAGCTCATTGCATATTGATGACAACCACAAGTAATAAAGAGTCCTGCAGAAAAAAAAGTTTTCTTTTACCTTTCTGCTTGTGCCTTTACATAAAGTTTCTCGAGAATCAATACAATGTTAACACATAATATGAATGCTTATGTAACTGGTCTGTTGTCTGCGTTGTGTATTTAGAAGAACAGGACAGCATTCGCAGTTTCGCTGATCTTTTATTCCCTCTCCACTGCATAACCAATGCAAAGAGCGCAATAAATCACATAAAATACATAACAGAAAACATACCTGATGTACACAAACAAATATAATCAGCCTCTTAGTGAGAGTTGCCCTCGGTTACTCTATAAAACAAATGTAATATACACTTATCACATGTGCTCATATCACTTTTAGGCCCAGATGCAAAAATATAACTTAAACGGGATGAAATGACAAAAATAACCACACAGATAGGTAAAATAATATCATATACATAAATTATAGTGAAAATATAGACATAAAAGCAACAATAAAATTAAGGATTAATTAAGATTATCAGGAGCCCAAAATAACCTCACCTCTCCACTGCATAACCAATGCAAAGAGGAAGAGGAGGGGACAGAACAGGACATATGGACTCACAAAGTCACACCAATTAAAGGGGAAAGGCACTCACTTCACTTAGGCAATCATCAGCTGTATGTAAACGAACAATTTTGTGAGAATTCTAATGAATACATATATTTAACAGTACACTTTCTGTACCTGTTACACTTAGAGGTACATAAACTTACAGGCATATCTTTCTCCAAGGCAAAGATTATTCGTGTGGGGAATCGAAACTAATGCTTTAATGATGATTTAGATCTAAATCTCAACACTGAATGTATGGAATAACACACTTCAATACTGTAAAAAGGCCACTAGGTGGCGACTATACATCATGATAATGCAACTTAAAGGGGTACCTCACCCAAAAAATGAAAATTCTGTCATCATTTACTCTCCTTCGAGTTGGTTCAAATCTGTATAAATGTCTTTGTTCTGATGAACACAGAGAAAGATAGTTAGAAGAATGCTCACAACCAGACAGATCTTGACCCCCATTGACTCCCATAGTAGGAAAAAATACTTTATAAGTTTTGTTCTGTTGAACACAAAAGAAGACATTTTGAAGAATGTAGTACAGCAAACAGTCCTGTGGCACTTTTGACTACCATTGTATTTTTTCCTACTATGATAATCAATGGGTGGGAAATCTGTCTGGTTATAAGCATTCTTCTTAAGTTAAACTTAACGTTATATTAAACTTATAGTCACAGTGCTCTGCATTCATGGTTTTAAAAATTACAGCGTGGGACACAAGATCTGGATCACACGATTAAGATAATAGAAATGGGATAAACACACTCTCGGTGAGTTGCCTTTTAAAAATCTCTCGCAACACACGCAAATTTAAAAGACGTGACGGTTTGGAATTAGTAGCGAAGGTTTGTTTAACTGTTATGCTAGGCTGAAATTCGTGGCGGAAGAAATTAGTTCTTCTGTTCCTTTAAAAACCGGATGGTTTTAAAGTCACTCTTATGCTGTTTCTGATTTATCTCCACAAACGTGTGACGTCGAACTGTTGTATAAATGCAATATTGCTCTCGTAGTCGTGTAGTGCTCTTAAACCAGCAGCTGTTATTGCCTCCGGCACTCTGCCTAGTGTCTCTGGCCTTATCATAGCAATGCTGATATAAGAGCACTATACAGTATACACTCCTACTCGAGCAATATTGCATTACTACATGTCAACTAACTCTCATCAAAGTAGGCTTATAGACTGTCTGGAAGAGTAGAATAATTTGACTAGTACTTACAAAGTTATATTTATTTACTCTTACAAATAATGTGTTAAAGATATTAAGCAATCAAATCTAAAATCACTGGTAGTTTACTGGTAAGTCATTTATTTAATTTAGTAAATGTGTCGCTAAAATTAGCACTGATATAAACATTGATAATTTAACTTATAGACCATACAGTATTTCACGAGCCCGCCTTAGCAAAGCGTGCTATATAGGGAAAGGGCTCAGTGTTTGCCTGAACCCAGGGCGCTCCCGTTATTCTGAGGTAGAAACGGGCTGATGGTGAGGAGACGGGGTGGAGGAGGAATGCTGAAACATGTAGAGAGAATGAAGGTAAGGT
This sequence comes from Barbatula barbatula, assembly GCF_947034865.1. Lineage (NCBI taxonomy): Eukaryota > Metazoa > Chordata > Actinopteri > Cypriniformes > Nemacheilidae > Barbatula > Barbatula barbatula. Next base: position 22,413,442 of record NC_136769.1, on the reverse strand, counting down.
GGTTAAACAATTGATATAGCTTGCTCTCAACTGATAGGATGGATGATGCAATTGCCGATTACACATTTATTCTTTTTCACATAACATCACATATGTTTTCAACTTACAATAATGTTTGGGTCTCCTTGCTTGGAGCCAGGGACCTGTGTGGAGTTTATATGTTCAGCAAAGGTTTCTCCAGTCCAAAGACATTGATATTGAATGTACTGTAGTTTTGAAATGTTTGAATGTGTGATGCTGAACCTTCATGATGTTTCATAATGAATTGCCAGATACTTCAAAATGCAAAAGAAAGCTTGAACAAAATGTTGTAAATTCACAGTGCGATGCATTTTATTTTATCATATGGTTTAATGCATGAAGGAGTGAGGTAAAAGGATTCTTATGAATGCATCCGTCATGTTGTACTAACCAGACATACACTTTTATAGACTTTTTTAGAGTTTATGTTCTCTGAGAATAATGAACTCCCCAGAGCCTGCGGAAGCAAGTTTTTGGAGCAACACATATAACAATTACTAAAAGACATCAGACCAAAGAGTTCAGATTTTCTGAATTCTGAAGTCATTTTTATTTTCTTATTTCTTTTCAAGCTTTATTTTGTTCACCACTTTCAATATGCACCACCTCAACGTGGCCTTCCTTGCTTTTTTGCAAACACACTTTAGGCCAAAATGCCACGAAAAAAAGGAAGAAAGACACAGCTCTTTTGCATAAGTGTGTGCCTGTTATACAGACCTGCCGAGTTGCAGCATTGCTACATTACCGAAGGCCACATTTCTTTTTCCCTCAGCTGTCAGGAGTCATGAGACCCAGATGAGACACAGGGGAGATGTGACAGGGGTTATCTGCTCTAATAGATTCTACCCCCGTGGGAGAAGCTCCATTTAAATCGTACTCTCTGTTAATGTGTTAATGAATATGAAGGCAGCACTTAGGGGAGTGAGGGTGATGTGCTGGGCTAAAACTTTCATCACGCTTACTGCAGGTGGGGGGCAGAAAGATATTTGGAAGAATGTCAGTAGCCAAGCAGATCTCGTCCCACATTGACTCCCATGATATTTATTTTTCTTACCATGGCAGTAAATGGGGGATGCGATCTCCTTGGTTAGTGACATTCCTCCAAATATATTTCTTTATGTTTAGCAGAACAAAGAAATGTATACAGGTTCGAAACATTAATTTAAAAGTAAATGATGACACAATTTTCATTTTTGGGTGAACTATCACTTTAAAGTGTGGAAAAGTCAAAATGGGACATGATATTTGTTTTAATATAACAGAGAATTCATAAAGTCAAGATGTTTAGGTTTTTCTTTTTGTGTAGTTCATTTCTCCGGTTTGATATGGAAAGACTAGAAGCCTTGTTGAAGACCTCATGCCTTGTGTCATTGTAAAAGTATAAAAGTAATAGAAAGAGAAGGAAAAAATAATTTATATCCATCAATGCCAGCTCACTGTTTGCAATGTTGCAACATAAGTGGTGATGGCAATTTTTTCAAATGCACGTGCAATTTTAAATGTTGCCTGCATAATCTGCAAGTGTTTAACTGAAACTAAAACAAATAAAGTTTGAACTGCAATTTTATTATCTTTTACTGATCTAATACATTAACACGCAACACAAATATTTGCAGATTGCAGTACAGCTTTGCTTAGCTTTTGGCTAAAATGACAAATTTTTAAATCTGAATTAACATCCGGTTGGAAGACAGATCGGTGAAAAGGTGAAAGTTTTGCTCATGAGATTAGAAAAAGAGAGAGAGAGGAGAGGAAGATTTTCAATGAAAAATGAACAAAAAAACCCAGTTCCTCACAGACAGCTGTGCCAGACCAGCTATTGATTGCAACAGTAAAGTTCTGCCTTAATGCTCAGTATGCTCACAGTCAGCACTGAGTGTTTCTTATTTTGCGCGAACAGGTTGCGTGGGAAGTCTGTGCAGAAAAATGGTGACAGATGAGGAACAAATGAAATTACCTTGATATATTTAGGGCAAGTTACTGTAGAGGAAAGCATTGGAGAGAGTCCAAAGTCACATCAAAATCCAAGAGTTTGCATCCCTTAATGCATTCAGTTTCTGCAGCCAGGGTCCAAAACTAACTCTCGTCCTAAATGTGAGTAAAAAATGACTTTAGTGGATAAATAAAACAATTACCTAACAGCTGGCTGCTTACTTAAGTAGGATATCTAGCATAATATGAAAACAACTAAATTCTTGCTTATTTGCATCTTATGATTTGTTCATGTCACGTTCAATGCACTTTAAGCCTGAAACACGCACACATAACGTTATTTTTTCATTCTTTGCTTGGAGGCAAATAAAAATAAGCCTGAATATTATTAGACCATCTTTGAAGGTGCACTCTTTCAAAAACATTTGTGGAATTGGAGTTTGTGGAGAAGCAGATCCAGGATTTACTTGAGAAGCCGACACGGGTGCGAGAAAGGTCCCTACACTGATGTTCTGAAAGACTTCTTATTGGACCTATTGGTTAGCGTTGATAAAGTACTAATTTTAATATCCACGCAGATAGTGCTAACAATGCATTAGCAATGGTGTTTATAGAGCTACTACACCATTTTGGAGTAATACAACAGATCAATGGACCCACTCATCGATTTAATCATACACTAGACTTGACCATATCTCACGGAGCCGATCTTACCAATATAGATATTATACCTCAAAGCGACGATGATCACTGATCACTATCTTATAACATGTACACTGCGCACTGCAGGAATCGCCGGTTTAACTCGTGATCGACAGGGTCGAACACGAATTACCTCGAATACTAAAGATAATTTCACAAAGAGCTTGCCAGATCGGTCTTCTTTCATAACCATACCAATAAATACATATTTTCTCTAATACATTAGAAGCTGTCGCACCTATGAAGTCAAAAAAGATTAATGAGAAAATCATAGCACCATCGTACAATAGCACCACTCGCGCCCTTGAAAGAGAAACACGTAAATTGGAGCGCAAATGGAAACAAACCCAGTTAAAGGTCTTTAAAATTGCGTGGAAAGAAAGTGTAAACTGTTATAAAAAGGCACTAAAAGCAGCAAAGGCTGAGCACCTCTGTAACCTCATAGAAACTAAGAAAAACAATCCAAGGATTTTATTTAGTACAGTTGCTATAAACAGACACTTTTTGAATTATCTTAACCTACAACTTGCTAACTAGACCCCATACCAACTAAATTATTAAAGAGCTACTACCTGTTGCAATTGAGCCCATTTATAATATTATCAACTCGTCAATTAATCTAGGCCATGTCCCAGAACCCTTTAAAATAGCCGTCATTAAGCCTCTTGACATTCATAAAAAATTTCAGTTATGACCGCATCATAGTACTGAAACTGCTCTCGTTAAAATGAAGACCAGATGATTCCTTTTAGGCAGAGTGCATAGAAGATATAAAACATTGGTTGACTTGTAATTTCCTTTTTTGAAATTCTAATAAGACAGAAATATTACTTATCGGACCAAAGACATGTGAGCAGAATATTTTGGATTATAACCTGACGCGGAGAAGCTTATTCCTCAATTTATGACCTCAAGACTTGACTACTGTAATGCGCTACTTAGTGTTTGTCCTGCATCATCAATAAACAAACTACAGTTAGTTCAGAACGCAGCTGCCAGAGTTCAAACCAGGTCCAGAAAATACCATCACATAACCCCAATGTTATCAACCCTTCACTGGCTACCCATTAAGTATCGTATTGACTTTAAAGTTCTTTTAATCACTTATAAAGCCTTAAAGGGTTTAGCCCCTATATACATAACAGAGCTTCTGTCACACTACAACCCATCACGCTCTCTAAGATCTCAAAACGCAGGACTTTAGATAACATCTAGAATATCTAAATCCACCAAAGGAGGTCGAGCTTTCTCCTATAGCACCTAAACTCTGGAATAGCCTTCCTGATATTATTCCAGGATCAGACACACTCGCCCAATTTAAATCTAGATTAAAAACACATCTTTTCAGCCAAGTATTCACTTCATGCAAAATATGCTAAATAAACCACCTGGAGATGCTGACATTAGATATTATTTACTAGAATCATTTAACTTGTTCTATAAACACGTACTGTGTTTTACCATTTTTGTCTTTTTCAGTTTTTCTTGTTTTCTCCTGTAAAGCAGCTTTGGAACAATGCACATTGTGAATAGCGCTATATAAATAAATTTAATTTAGATTTAACTTACACTTTGCTTGCTCATATTCAAATTAATACCAATAGTTTCAGATCTACAGACTGCAAGTTTGTTTCAAAGCAATAACTTTTTGATCATTGAACAAGTAAATAACAATCAATATTTAACACAGTCTTTGTATTTTACTCCAATTCACAATAGTAAGCTTATAACTAGAAAGGTACATTTTCTGCTTGCTGTGGCAAAACTGGGTAGTTACTAGGATGATGATACTCCCAACAAGCCAACCCCATTGCTCTACTAGATGCAGAGATACAGGTCTTGCTAATCTTTTTTGGGGTCGATGGAGTGTCTTGATAGGTGCCAGTGATGATACTCCAGGCCAAGCGTGAAATGACCAATGTCTCATAAAATACTATCACAAAATAAGATTACAATTATTTTATGTTTTATGATCACAATCTCCCACTTCATAATTGCAACTTTTTTATAAATCTGAAAATCAGACATTTAAAACACGTTTCGATATATATTTAGCTACCTAAATAAAAATACGAGGAGCAAAACAATGGATGATCTTTTTTACATCATGATAACAGAGAGATGGAAACTGATCGAAAATAGGAATTTTAGACCAAGTATGGCAGCATGAAAGCATTCTGATCAGTTTCTACCTGCAGACAGAAACGAGCGCCCTGCAGGAGTGCCCGCATGACCGCCTCATTACCTTTCCCTATTGATGGATTCCTGCCTGATGGATGGGAAAAGTATGTCTTTAGAGGCTCCACAGGGTTCATTTTTAGTTGGTGCCTGAGTGCACATGCCGACATCAGAAGCCTGCCAATCTATTATCAGACAGACCAGTCTTGTGCAGTGCCTACCTATGATATCAATTTAATTTAGCCATTTTCTGTTAAATTGATGACAACATTTACATTTACATTTATTCATTTGGCAGATGCTTTTATCCAAAGCGACTTACAAGTAGTTTTTCTTGTTACAGTGGCACATTACTGCAGAGCAATCAGGGGTAAGGTGTCTTGCTCAAGGGCCCTTCAGTCATGACCTGCTGGCACTGAGATTAGAACTGGCAACCTACTGATCACAAGCACAACACTCTAACCATTAGGCCACAGCAAATAAAACTAAGAACAATAACAACATGCATGCATGCAAAATATGTGCCCATGTTTGGAAAGCCTGTGCCAAATGCAGGAACATAAACATATGCTGGGATTCTAAATCCCTACACAGTCTTTTTTTCAAATTCAAAGTCTTTTTTATTTACTTATTGTTATTTATTTTTTATATATTTAAAGTAATAAGTAAATTATCTTTAATAATCAACATTTATTTTCAATTTGTGTGTGTTTTATGCAAATTATTTGTACTACCATTATATTTGCTAACCACACTTGCATATACCCCTTGATGAAATCATTCCTCATTCCAAGTTTATTTTAAACCCACACTGCATACTGTTTACATATGACACCAATTTATGTCTATTGGAATAAAACCCACACCTTCACAGGTTTTAATTGAATTGAATATTTTAAATGTAATGTTGGCCTAAGCCATGACACTCTTGCAATCCCACTAAGTCACACTAAGGGGGATGCGGCACTGCAGTGGTTTTGTACAGTGCATACAGTACAATAGGTTAAATAAATAAAAATTCTATATTGTTAAAGAAAGGGACACAATTCATACTATTCATGAATAGAGAAGTAGGCTACACCCTATTTCGGTCAACTCACTTACTTCATCGCTGCTAGAATCTTAACATATGATTGACAGAACCTTAGCCGCTTTCAAAAAAGTGAAAGAAATGTTTTAACCTTTTTACATTAGCGGGCAGAGTGCAATTAAAAGGTAAGCTTCATTGTGAGATGAGCTGCAGACAGTGCTATCGAAGGCTGCCTGTCAAATATCCTTTAACTGGACAAGTTGTGCCGCCTACACAGGCTGTCTGAAACGATTGAGGATCTTGTCTGGTTTTGCTTGGTGAGGTTTGTGAAAAACAACACATATTAGCAGTTTACTAGCAATGTTTCTAATCGACTGATCAGCTATAGACATTGATCAGCTTAGTGCTGGTTTGTCACTCTGATCTTTTACCTGAGATAAATACATTGGTTTGCTCTTATAATGACCAAAATGCACACAACACACTATGGCACAGCTGGTGTGGAACACTCTCTTCTGATCACAACAGGATCTGGTATTCACTGAAGCAAGACTTTGGGTAAGTTAATACAGTCATTCTTTAGCGAATGCTTTGATGTAATTCAGACAGGGTTACGGGCCAGTGAACATAATTTTAGAAGCACAAAGAGAATGGGCCACTGTCCCTGAGGGGTCTGGTAAGAAAAGCTACCCACTGCACTTACCTGTAGATATAGCACATAGACTTGCTCGGTGGTAATGCCATAAAAGTACCCCATCAGTGCATGTAATTACAATGCAAAAAATAAAGTTCACCTTGAACACAAAATTTGAAAGGACATTTTGATTTGCTGGCTTTGCACCACTTCCGGCAATAATGCAGCCTTCGAGTAAACATGGAAAACTTGTGCCAACCAGTTATGAACCAGTTGCAATGTTATGATTTCACATGACACATTCAAGTGGGAAAATAAGTGGAAGAAGTGTAAAACCCTTTACAAAAGTATTTTTGGATCTTTGCGCTGCTATTTGGATCGATTCCAACGACCAGTACGACTTTTCATAAAGCAGAGTATAAGTAGGCAAAATAACTAGCCACACAAATAAACTAGCAGCAGTAGTGACTGACATGCTTTCAATTGCAGATTCTACTGTGGAAAATAGTATTAACTGGTGATAGTATGTGTTACCCAGGATGATAGAAGGCTACGTTAGCAGGTCACTGAATGTTAAATAGCCTACCTTAACTTAGCATCTTGCAGTCAACATAAACAGTGGATCATAGACATTTTTCGTTTCTACATTCTGTTTATGTATTTGTGAGTGTAGCCCACCCTACATGCAGAGAAAACCACCCACAGTTTAATGAAGGACTGTCATTGCATTGCTAGACACATGTGCTGGAAAAACATGTTGGCAATGTTAAAAAGGCTAAAGTTAACATTGTTGGTTATACAAATATAATGAATCATTATTTGATTGATAATATCCAAATAACACTATCTGGTAGGAGGGTTAAACTTGCTAGCCATAGGATAGACTACAAAATTAATGAAATATAAATAGGCTACTAACGTACATAGTAAAGTATGTTTGTTTGTTAATAAACCGTGTGGTTGTTCAGCATTTCACATTCCAAGGTATTAACATGAGTGTGAGTATTTGTTCGAGGTACTGGAGGGTAAATAGTGTTTACAATAGAAGAAGGTTATTATATTTATTTATTTAGATTTGTTTTGCTCCACAAGTTCTGAAAGTACTTCCTTTTGACAGTATTTTTGTTGGTTTAAATACTAAGGTACATGATAATTTATGTTAATAAAACGTTTGGTTGTTCAGCATTTCGCAGTCTCAGGTTTTTAGGTTTATTTTTTGAGAGTGCATTTTTGAGATTATACAGTTATACAAGCTCTTTAGGGACAGTATACAGGATGGTGTATCGTGGTCAGGATACAAAATAATGAGATGAAGCAGATTCACTTCTGTATTGTGATATTCTGTATTGCCAACAGTCTGAAATAAAAAAGGAAATCGTCATAAAAGCACCGGTAACTTACAATAAAATATTTCCAGGGGGAACGATGCTTGGCGACTTTAATCCAACTGATTATTTCAGTAGATACCTGTTTGGCCCATATGTTTAATAACTTCCAAACAACATTTGAGGAAAGCAATGAAGGCATTGCTTTAAAAGGGTTCGTGTTTCTCTCAACACGATTGAGCCCTCTAGAAAACTATCAAATTCACTGATGGTTTTGAGAGTATCCAAAATTAGTTCTGATAATAGGCTATTTGCCAAAATACTGTGAATTCTCCCTAGGCTACAACAACAATGCCTTAAATGACATTAGTTAAACATTAATTGGTTATAAGTTACCAGATCCTTAACTTAGGTTGCACTCCTGTCTGATTTATTAGTTAAGCCTGAGATTCAAATGAGAACAATCTCTTCACATGACTCTCGAAAAGTTACGATCGATCTTGAAACAAATCGTTGGCTAACTTCTAGTCTAAGCAGTTTTAGCTATCTGATAGTTGCCATTTGATTGCGTAAATCAGACACCCAAGTACTGAGTGTGGATCTGTATTACATCCTCTGCGGTTTCACGCAAGGAAATCTAATTAGAAAAAATGGATTTAGTTTCCAATGTTGCTGATGAAACTAAGCTCTATGTTTCGTCTTGACCAGATTAAACTTCTAAATGATCCGAGTTAACAGAGTGTATTAAAGACATTAAAGACTGGATGACCCAATAACATCCATCTGCAGAAACGCAGAGCCATTCATTACAGCAGACCCAGGCCAGCAGACGTTAGGGCACTGCAGAGACTCTGCAGGAGGATGTATCCTGGATGATCATTTCTTTCAATTAAATTCTCTTCAAAGAGAAACATTTCTCATTCTGGGGTGAGGAACCTGCCAGCCTGCGCGCATGCAAAGTAGCTTGAAAAAGGTTAGCTAAGTTATTGCACAGTCCATATCAGGCTGAAGTATTGATCGGAAATATGTTATTAAAGTGTGATTTTTGTCAGCGATTACATTTTTTAACTTGTTATGATGTAAATGCCTCTGACAAAACCCTCTAAATTTGACAATAATTTATCTATGTTACTCTAAAGTGTTTAATCAGTGCCATTTTTAAGAGTGAGAGCTTTTTTATTTGATGAAGGGAAGAAGGGCCCATCTATGTTGTGTGCGTTATATACAGTAGCGTACATTTTATGTGATATAAATATGAAATTGATCTTACAATGACGCATGATCTCACAAGGGAGAGTGGGGAATGGGTTTTGGAAAGACAAATTCAGACCTTACTGTATTACGTTCTTGTATGTAACATTAATGCGAAAATGATGGGACTAGAAAGAATGCTGAGGCTTTACACTTTCAAAAGATACCATATACGTCTAGCTTTGTTCTTCACAGCCTGAAGATTTGATGATGTAATATTGGACCTGCTGCAGGGTCTGCAGAGTTTAAGAGGTTAGGACAATTTTTGTCTTATAATACATTCCAGAATTACAATCCTGTATTTGACATTCAGAGGTGTTGCTCTTTCTGAAAACGATGTTACCAACGGGATGATAAGATATTTGGGTTCTGTCACAGACGTGGATTTCCCCTATCGCTCTTTCCCATTCAATTCTTTTAACGTTTCTGCTTTTATCTGTGGAAGAAATTGCAAGGCACATGTGTATCATCTGGGGTTTAATGAGACTTTACTTGGTATTTTTGCAGGGTTAAGTTTGATTTGTTGCAAGCAGTGTTCGTTTGTTCATCTTAAACTTTTTTATCTGTACTACTGTTGACAAGCAGCCATTTTCTTTTATTTTAGGTTTGGGTTCATCAACCACCTGGATAAGTGAAGGCGCTAAAATTGTATCTGAAACAAATATGTTCCTTTCATTACAAAGACATTAGGCAATCATGATATGCAATAAAGAATTATCTGGTGGACGTTTGCTGTGTGCTTTTATTGAATGTAACCACTGGGTGGTCCAGAAAAGTATTAGTAGATTGGCAGTGTATTTCAGTTTGTCACACATTCGCGATATTGTGATGCTGCTCTGGTGACACTGTCAGGCCTGTGAGGGCTCTGTTTGAAGGGTTTGGTGATAGATTAGTGGTTACAGATCTGGGACAAAAGCGTCCAAATTCCCAGCTTCAGATTTGTAAACAGCTGCTGATTCACTTGAGAAAGACACTGTACCCAAGACACTCTATAAAGACACCTATATTCGAGTAAGCGTTCTCTAAGTTAAATAAGTGTTCGGATAAGAAAGCATTTGCTGTGTGGCTGAGATAAGTATATGTGCTAGCTCTCCGCAGACTATTTATTTCAATATAAATGGGCAAGATGGTTTAAAGAGGACATCTGGACATCTTCATGTTTGTACCTGCAGTTGTGTCCTTCCTCCGCAGAGGAACACTGCTATCGCATTAGATCTCTTTTAGGGCCGGATTAATCACATTGACGTCAGACATAGTGAGAATGTTAAGATTTCACTATGCTCAAGGACAGAAGCGCTTAGGTAGAGTCTACGAAATATTTGATATAAAGTGTGTAAGTTAAGACAGCAAGATCTTTTTGGACAATGACTAGATCACATCTACATGCATTTTTTTATCAAATCACTGTTAAAGTAAGCGACTTTCTTGGTTGGGAGTACTTTTTATCAAGTTCGTCTAGGATGAGCTGCCTTTACATTTACTGTAGTTATTACTTATAATTACTGTATGTACCGCGGAACGCATCTGAACAAGGGGGGGGGGGGGCATAATTCCAAGTCACGCGGAGGGTGTGGGGGCGCAAATGCATTGAAACAGACAATATTACTGATATATTAAATAACGTTGCGGAGCACTTAATTTTATTCCGACACCACACAGTCACATCTACAGTACACACATGATGACCACGCACACTTCCTCAGATTAACCCCTCTGATCCCACTCTAACATTCACACACAACAGGCCAAGCCTATTTACACATAAATGCACAGATGACACTATAGCAAACAACATAAAGTACATCCAGTCCAGTCCACAACCACAACTCATCCTACTGCCTTGAATCTAAATCAACATTATAGTCATTATCATCACAAGTCAAGACATTTTTATCAGATTGATGTGCAGAGCCGCACAAGACACACACACACACACACACGCACACACACACACACACACACACACACACACACACACACAAAACAAGTAAAGTTTTCCGCTCGTGTTACACAATGTCAGCCAGTTAAAATCTTTGAACCACTGACATTGAACTGACCTTGCTCGCTGTGAAGACCCAGTCCCCTGTACCTTTTTGGTCTTCATTAGTAAAAAAGGGTTTTGTGAGATCCCCTCGCAGCACTCACATGTACAGTGGCTGTCGGTAGCTTGGCTTGAAGCCGGAGGAGAGCATCTAGCGGGCTCGTCTGAGTCCGTGGTGGAGATGGACGCTCCGGGTCTGTTGTTGAGGCCACAGTGGAAGCTGGAGTAGTTTGCTCATTTTGTTTTGCCAGTTTATTTGTAAAAAATCTGACATTGACTTCTGTCCCTTCATTGTCGCAGCCTAGTAATGCCGCCAGCGGTTAAACAGGTGCCCGCCGTTAGCTCGCGACGACGCTCTCACATGACAGACCTAGTAACTACGTCGACGTAACGTCGTAGTTGATAAACAATGCACACTAATTTCAAATCAAAATGCAGTAGTCAGTGTGAGTTTTTTTATCGGCAGCAGTTGGTGAGAGTGAGTGAAGCTGTGTGGTGACTAGTATTGTTTGGCTCGTAAAAACACAGATACAACTTAGTCTTTTATTCATATAAGATAGTTTGTCAGAGTACACAAGTTGCCCGGGCCGTGTCCCCCCTGGCCCCCCCAGTTCTATGGTATGTACCTAATGATGAACATAAAAATAAAGAATAAGAGAAATTCAGAGCAAGGGCAGTGTTCTCAAATCATCAGGCAGGTGAGCTATAAGTCTCCTATTATGTGTTTAGCCCTGAGCTTATTGAAGCTGAAGAATAGCAGAAACATTAAATTACTCTCAATCAATGCATTAGTGCTAATCAAGAGGAAGAACACAGCCACTAATGCTGAAGGAGGTCAAGCTGAAAATAATGTGTGAATGAGGCATGTTTACTTTTGAATGTGTGTCATAAAGAGGACTGTGACCTTACATGAACTATGCACACTGACTTATAATTCTACATACATACGCATACGCATACATATACATAACACGTTCTGCTTGCCGGTATTGATATCTGGTACACTGTTTATTGAATATGTCATTTAATACATACAACAACATAACTTAACTGTGTATAGTTAGGATAGTCCCTATCAACCAGCCAGAACACCATATCAACCAACCAGAACACCATATCAACCAACCAGAAAACCCTATCAAACAGCCAGAACACGATATCAACCAACCAGAAAACCCTATCAACCAGCCAGAACACCATATCAACCAGCCAGAACACCATATCAACCAACCAGAAAACCCTATCAAACAGCCAGAACACGATATCAACCAACCAGAACACCCTATCAACCAGCCAGAACACCATATCAACCAACCAGAAAACCCTATCAAACAGCCAGAACACCATATCAACCAGCAGGAACACGATATCAACCAACCAGAAAACCCTATCAACCAGCCAGAACACCCTATCAACCAGCCAGAACACCATATCGACCAGCCAGAACACCATATCAACCAACCAGAAAACCCTATCAACCAGCCAGAACACCATATCGACCAGCCAGAACACCATATCAACCAACCAGAAAACCCTATCAACCAGCCAGAACACCCTATCAACCAGCCAGAACACCATATCGACCAGCCAGAACACCATATCAACCAACCAGAAAACCCTATCAACCAGCCAGAACACCATATCAACCAACCAGAACACCATATCAACCAACCAGAAAACCCTATCAACCAGCCAGAACACCATATCAACCAGCCAGAACACCATATCAACCAGCCAGAACACCATATCAACCAGCCAGAACACCATATCAACCAACCAGAACACCCTATCAACCAGCCAGAACACCATATCAACCAACCAGAAAACCCTATCAAACAGCCAGAACACCATATCAACCAGCCAGAACACCCTATCAACCACACAGAACACCCTATCAACCACACAGAACACCTTATCAACCAGCCAGAACACCCTTTCAACCAGCCAGAACACCATATCAACCAATCAGAAAACCCTATCAAACAGCCAGAACACCCTATCAACCAGCCAGAACACCCTATCAACCAGCCAGAACACCATATCAACCACCCAGAACACCATATCAACCAACCAGAAAACCCTATCAACCAGCCAGAACACCATATCAACCAACCAGAACACCCTATCAACCAGCCAGAACACCATATCAACCAACCAGAAAACCCTATCAAACAGCCAGAACACCCTATCAACCAGCCAGAACACCCTATCAACCAGCCAGAACACCATATCAACCAACCAGAAAACCCTATCAAACAGCCAGAACACGATATCAACCAGCCAGAACACCCTATCAACCAGCCAGAACACCCTATCAACCAGCCAGAACACCATATCAACCAGCCAGAACACCATATCAACCAACCAGAAAACCCTATCAACCACACAGAACACCTTATCAACCACCCATAACCCCCTATCAACCAGCCACAACACCATATCAACCAATCAGAAAACCCTATCAAACAGCCAGAACACCCTATCAACCAGCCAGAACACCCTATCAACCAGCCAGAACACCCTATCAACCACACAGAACACCCTATCAACCAGCCAGAACACCATATCAACCAGCCAGAACACCATATCAACCAACCAGAAAACCCTATCAAACAGCCAGAACACCCTATCAACCAGCCAGAACACCCTATCAACCAGCCAGAACACCATATCAACCAACCAGAAAACCCTATCAACCAGCCAGAACACCATATCAACCAGCCAGAACACCATATCAACCAACCAGAAAACCCTATCAACCAGCCAGAACACCATATCAACCAACCAGAAAACCCTATCAACCACACAGAACACCTTATCAACCACCCATAACCCCCTATCAACCAGCCAGAACACCATATCAACCAATCAGAAAACCCTATCAAACAGCCAGAACACCATATCAACCAGCCAGAACACCCTATCAACCAGCCAGAACACCCTATCAACCAGCCAGAACACCCTATCAACCAGCCAGAACACCCTATCAACCAGCCAGAACACCCTATCAACCAGCCAGAACACCCTATCAACCAGCCAGAACACCCTATCAACCAGCCAGAACACCCTATCAACCAGCCAGAACACCCTATCAACCAGCCAGAACACCCTATCAACCAGCCAGAACACCCTATACCATTTGCATAGTGACCTTTAGCAACCACCTAGCAAACCATCTCGCCTTTCATAGATCACTTTTTAAAAACTCAACATGTGAACTGTTATCTGATGTGTGAACTGATGTGTGAACTATGAACTGATGTGAACTGTTTTCAACTTCTATCCAAGGCTTTGCCAATGCAACGTTAAAGGTGCTCTAACAAATTAGGGGCTATAGGCTTATTAAACAGCATCTTCTGACAGTGATGAAGATCTTCCAGCTCATTTCAGGACATTTCACACTTTACTTCATACAATAGTATGCAAATGAAATTATGGATGCTAGATTGGGAAACTTTGCGAACTGTGTACAGGAGGCCAGATGGTGCCGCATTTTCAACAGCAGCTGTTCCTTGGAGAGCCATAGCAAGTGATTCTGCTAATGAGAGATTATACATACACATAGTGATGCATACTGCACAGAGGTATACAGGGCTTTACTCTCATTTACATTTCCCCAGAACAAAGATAAATATGACTGATACATAATAATCACCAAAAACATACTTACAAACTTTATTTGATATTTTCTTGGTCTTGATTTTAAATAAATGCAAATTTGTAATGTCGCGTTTAGTCTATCATTTATTCATGGATAGGTTTAATGCCTGTTTTTTTGCTTTTGTATGTATGTGTTATATATATTTTACTATCTTTGTATATTTTTTCTGTATATAATTCTTGTGGAAAGTTTCCTTTTTTGCTTTTCAATGTCTGTTGAGGAGATGCTTTCTTTAGAGTAAATGCACGTTTACACAAATTAGGTCAGTTAACAGCTACGTTTGTCATGGCTTTAGATCCTGTTGTAGTCAGAAAAGAACAGTAGCCAGAACAGGTTGCTTCACTCATAAGACATGCAGGTGTTATTGTGTGAGTCTGGGCTTCGGTCTGTTGTCTGTCTGTATATGTTGTAAGCTTGGGTTGTCTGTTTACTATCGTCCTGACGTGTATTCAGTATTTAAAAGCATTTATTAATGCAATCCATAACATAAAACAGTAATCGGCCTGACTTAAACATCAGGCTAAAAATCTATATTTGATATGTAACATTTCTATGCTATGTAAATCACACAGAGATATATCATGCCGACTGCAGTGTGGAGTGTTTCAGTGAGCAAGGGCACATGGTTAAAGCTGCCACTAGTGGCCCCAGTAGACCACTGATGTTTCTCCATCTCAATCCAGTTAGTCGCTGGTTGGCCGCTGCATCTTCTTAAGTTTTCACAGAAAATGCATTGCATTTATCACAGTACGCTTGAAAGCCCCATTTATAAACATAGGAAATATAAAGGCTTTCTGCAGCATCTTCACAATATGCTACACAGCCCCACAGACTTAAATAATCTCCTCAATGAATGTATTGGCTCGATAAAGGGCGTGAAATGAAAAGTGTAAACATATAAGCGGATTATTGAACACTGGCAGAGGTCCAAAGGAGCGTGTCAGCAGGTTTATTACTCCATATTTTTGATTTGGTTCTGAAAAATATCTGCTTAGAGACATCTGCCTACAGTATCTCTGATTCATGTGTCTGAACCCAAAGATTACTGCGAGCCTTAATACATAAATGACAAGAATGACATTGTTTGTATCTCTGTCCTTCAGAAAATGTTCTGCATACAGTAACGTTTAACAACCAATGGGTCACTTTCACACAATCCCTTATACCTCGGTACCACATATGTCATTCAGACTTTTATCCTCATTCCCACTGTTCAAACAGAAGTAGAGAATCTCAAACTGTAATCTGAAGACTTCGTTTCTTCAAGCTGTTTAATTTCCAGCGTCTTATAAATGTTCTGCAGTTTCTTTATATCTTTACTGAGATAATGATGATTTTCCTCTATGGTGTGGAGACCTGCGTCATTTCCTTCAGAACTCATTGAGAAACAGAATCTTACAACTTTGTATACAAGTTGTGAAAGTGACTAAATCTTTATAAAAATCACCAGCACATCAGCATGGATCCCTGAGACCAGCGAAAAACCAGCAAAGCCAGTGTTTGTTTGTTTTCTTACATTCTTCTTCTCTTTGATTCTTCAAATGGTTGTGAAGTATTTGGACTGGATTTTATGAATGCAAATGCTTTGCCGGTGCTTGTGATTTAGGATTAGTGATTTTCTCTATGAATTATCTATGAAATTGTCACGGGACAGGTAGAGAGAACCCAAGCGCAGGCAGCAATACGGGGTAAAAGAGTTTAATACTAAATAAAACTGCAAATTACAAATAATACACCCACAATGGGGGGAAAACTGAACGGAGGCACAATACAAAAACAGAAAGTAAAGACTTCAAACTACAAGGGAACATGAACACGAGCCAAGGTACAGGTACACGCAAGGAAACATTTACAACGAACGAGCAACAAGACAATAAACAAGAGGGTATATATATAGGGAGACTAACAAAGGAGATAACGATGGGCAGGTGTGGGTAATGAGACACAGGAGGAAAGCTATACTAGAAACGAGAGGGGCGGGGCCAAATGACGAGACAGGAGAGAACGCATATTATGTCCTGATTGACAATAATATGTTTCTCTCCACATAAAACACGTGGGTCCGTCATGATTCTGCCTCTAGACCAGAAAACCAAGACAAGAGAAGGCAGAATCATGACAGAAATACACTTCCAGCCTAAATCATTGATATAATCTTGTTGCCTACTATTTAAAAAAAGAAACATTTGCATGATTTTTGTCAATATCTCATCCACAGCAAAGTGTATTTGGCAACATTTGATCAGCTGCCAAGCTCATGAATCACTATAATGTACAATATGTTCAGACATTGGTGAGGATTCCGGACACACTGGTACGCACAGAATTGATGTGTCAATTCAGAAATACACTGGAACGTTCACATTCATAAAAACGGTCTTTAACATGGAAAAGTGCTTAGCGCCGTTTCGGGGGATGCACAGAGGTGTATAATTTTGCTTGCCCAGGTGCTGCAGTCTTCTGGAAAAATAGCCCACAGCAAGAGTTTGTGTTTTCAAATATCATAATAATGTCTAAAGTGGCTTTGAACTGAGGTGATTTTGAGCTGAGTGTCTTTGCAGTCGATTGTGGGACTTTTTAGGGAGCAAACAATTTAGTGCACTTGGAAGGATAAAGACTCCTTTATTGGTGCCCTGACTGCTGAACTAGAGACCGGATGATCGGGAATACAAGGTTAACAAGATTCAGTGATGTTCAAACCAGAATGGGAAAAATTGGGATTTAAGTAGAACTGAACATGGCACTATTGATGCGCCAGATGGTCAGGTGGTGATGGTGTAATGATGTGAGGGACATTTTTGGCACATTTTGGGTACATTTAGTGACAATTTAGCATCATTTAAATGCCATGAGTATTGTTACTCATCATGAACATTGTGAGTCCATCTTCTCCTGGATAATGTGCTATGTCACAAGCAAACAAAAATGGCGATAGAGAGGTTAATGTTACTGCTGCCTGTCTGATAGTAAATTCGTTTCTCTTAAATGTTTTGAATCTCGTGCCACTGTATCCTCCCAACAAAAACAAACAAAACAAAAACTGTGATTTAAAGTGTGTATTACATTATGTACCAACTGTCCTATAACTCCTCATTTTTCGTGCATTTGGCACTTGTCGAGTACAAATGTTGGACCCTTTACATGAACAACTGAAGAGTAGTGCGCGTAAGCTGTCACAGGCTCCCACACTGCCAAAAAACACTCCCTATCAAGATTATTTTTATAGATAGCATTTTCTCTTATTGCTCTGAGAGCAATTCCATTAAATTCAATTATACATTGCACTTGTGTTAGACTCACAGAAGGAGGCTTCCTCAGAGTCTTGTGTTGTCATTATTTAGCATTGGTTTCTCAGAGATGAACACACACACACTGTAGTTTAGACGGCAATCTAATAAATCTTACATAAACCTTGAAGGGCCTGATATTGCAGCTATCTCTGCACACAGAGCGACAGATCCATTGGCCTTATTGATGTTTCGGTTGAGACGTGCAGACAGATCTTTATTTGGAGAAGGCTGAAAACATTTGCTCTGCCGTCAGAACGTTTAGAAAATGATGACCGTGTAGGAGGGTACGAAGACTGAAAACAGTAAGATAATGTGTTTAGGTTTTCACAAGACATCGGAACAAATTCATTTGATTTACAGCGATACAAATATGTAAACCGATGACATTTTCAGCAGAACTGAACGCCTCCATCTGCAATGTGTTACAAAATGAAATAATTCAAATGAATTGATTTAATATTTCAGTCAATAGTCAACACACAGACATATGGTGGCATATCCTGACCCAGGTCAAACTAGATAAATACAAAGTTGCTTAGATTTCCTGTGACTTTTCTTGTGTTTGCAACATTCTATGTAAATCAATGTCACGCTAAGTTTATTGTGATTATTATAGTCAACACTTCCGGCAAATCATTAAATAGAAAATTCATAATAATATTAAGAATATTAACAACAATAATAATAACAATTCTTCATAGTATTCTTATTATTATAAAATGATTTATTCATAATTTACATAATTGTGCTTTATTATTTATATAACAAATCAAGTAAAAGTAAATCTTCAAATCAAGTAAAAATTATTGTATTTGTGCAAACACACAACATAACTTCAATAAGATCTGATTGTATGTGAATGCTTCTGATTGAAGCAAATAGATGTAAATGTCAAGTCATATTGTTATTCAAGCTCTTTTTCAAAACCAGGTCCTCGGTGTAAGGTATATCGATGAAAAAAATAGCCGGTTCCCTCCAATGCCATATTGAACGCATCAATCATCGTGATGAATATGTTGCTGATTACTCATTCTAATGAAACAATAATAGGCCTCCATTGACCCGTGCAGTGAGTCCCATAGAGTGAAAATTCACGAAAAAGGCTGCAGTGCATTCTGGGCTTTCATTATGGCCTAATAACTGAGAATGAATGATCACAGGGAGGTAGAAGAGGAAATTAGCTTTGACCTTTTGCGTGGTCATAAGGTTTGAGAATGTCGTTTTGAGTCTAACCAAGAGTGTTCCTTCCTCGCAAGCCTGAGGCGGCTCGCAGTGTAAACTATAGGAAGAGAGCCCATGTCTTAAAAACATATTCCATTCTGTTCTATCGTATTTGCAATAATGAATTATCCACCCAGTAAAATGGTAACAGACGTTTGTGTAAACGTGCTTTTATTCTTTTCAAATCTATGAACCTAAATCTGTCAAATAATGCGATCGGATTCAGCATCCCGTTGATTCGTGCAGGGACACGATGTCTTTCTGAGTACGCACCCCGTGTGTCGCTGTTTTTGTTCTCGATGTGTCAAGATAAGATCTATCTCTGGGGTTTTTATTGCAGGGATAGCTTTATGAGCGAGAGGCGTTATGAGAGTTTCTCAGCATGAAGATCGACAAATAAATTGTCGTCTTCAACGTCTCTCGAGTTCCCCTCGAAATAGCTTTCGGCAACGCGTGCTGTTTTTGAACTTGTGTGACAAATGCCAGCATTTGTTTGCTTGAAACTATTGAGCCAAAGGGAAAACCAGCAATGAAGTTTCAAAGAGGCAATCAATAATTGTAATCCACTCTCGAACCTTAAATCTATCCTGCTGTAAAGGACTCCTGTCACTGTGATCGTTTAGCCTCATCTCAGATGGAGATATAGAAGGAACCGAGGGCTTTTTAGACACCAGAGAAACAGCACAGCGTCTTATCTGTATGAACAAACAAATGGACACCCTCTACTTAATGTAAGAGAGCTTCTGTGAGACACATGAGAGGAAGCCATTATCATGCGGAGCTGTTGCTGGACAGTTGCTTTCTCATGTTGATCTAAAGCCTGTTAGGCTTGTCAGGAACCTTTTCTCATTGCCTGAATTGCCACTTAAGCTATTTAAAGGCCTCTCTCAGAACAAGGGGACAGAGAGCGAAAACAATTTTGTGCTTGCGCTGCAAAAATCGTTTTCTTTACGACATGAGGTAGGATAATTATTTGATGGATCTCGTGCTTGTTTCGCACAAACCTCTTGTAACTCAGAAGGAGATGTAACACCTGCTGACTGTTGCTGCTGAAATTTCCCTCTCTTCTGCTAGAGATCTGTCACACTCACAGATTTAAGGGCTAGTTCGACCAAATTGAATTAGTGAACTAACACAATATGACATGATAACATTATAAAAACATGATTTTACGGAGTGTCTATTTTCACTGCTACAAATAGCTTGCCTTGTTGGCAGAGGCTATTTGCACTAGCTCCGCCCACCAATATGTGATTGAAAAAAAAGAGAAAGTGTAAGAACGACGTCCTTAGGGTAAGGTTAGGTGTATGTGTAGGGCAGTGCCGGCCCGAGCCTCTTGGGGGCCCTAAGCAGAATTTGATTTGGGGGCCCCCCTCCCACCACGCGGAGTCACCATATGCTTGAAGATTATTGACATAAATGTGATGCTATAATGTAACATTATAAATTTATATAGTGAGGTTATGTATTAATACAAAATAAATAATACAAAATCGATACTTAAATAAAATATTTTACTCTTAAACTTCTGAATACAAACTGTCACAAAACATGAAATAAATAATTTGCAATCTTAAAAATAAAACAAAAATAGACAAACATTAATATAATCAAAAATAGAATGTTTTGTGTTCATGAGAAATGTGCAATATTACTATTTGTGTATACTTTGTAAATAGTAACGCTTGCTGTTGTCACGTGATGAGATGTGACTTACGTACGTAATGACGCACGAAAGAAGAAGAAAGTTGAGTAAAGAAAGTTACGGATTCACTACTCGTGTTGCCTGGATTATTCTTAAATCATCTTTACAATACCACAGAATGTTACAAAAAAATAGATACTTAAACAATGAAAGCAAACATAAGAACAGCAAGCGGTTCAACAATGACCTCAAAATCGCATAACTGCAGCCTATAAATTTGAGGATAGCCCTGCTACAACACTCGCCACCATATTAATAAAATTGAAGTCTATTTTCATCACAGAAGTCTCCCCACGGTATAGGTATATTTTCTAACGTTCACTTCAACACACACAGCAATGCTAGCTGGCATCGCTTTCACCGAGAAGGTTAAGTTCCCCTTCGGCTGTTTTCACCAACTTAAACTGATATATATATATATATATATATATAATCAATACGTGAACTACACCGAGATAAATGTATATTAATAATGCGAGACATTTTACTTTTGATGGCGGGGACGTTTACGTTAGCTCTGGTGATGGCTTATAAAAGATCATGGTACCTGAAGTGACGTGAGCAAACTTTGTGCTACCGCTAATCTTGCTCATTTTTCTCATTTTCTGTCCTTTTCTTCTTTCTCTTTTCGGCACCAGAGGATACATCCTTTTTTGTTACATGGCTTACCATTTATTACAGTGACGCGCACCGGCGCTAATTGTCAATGCACGCGAGATGTCTATTGCGCATGACTCAAACGCTAGAAGACACAGCAGCAGTTGTCGGGAAATCTGAATTTTCTTGTCTTGAATTATTAAATTATTTATTCATTCATATTCATTCGTTCATTCATTTATATCACTTGTTTAAGTTATTTAATTGTAAAAATAAATAAATAAAATAAACGATTGAGGGGCCCCCTGGTGGTCAGGGGGCCCCAAGCAGCCGCTTAGTTCGCTTATGCCTCGGGCCGGCCCTGGTGTAGGGCTTTAATATCTCAATAAGTTGCAATCATTTTATTTCTTTTTATAAACGATTCACACTCTTTTATTATTGCATAATGAATTAAGGTAGAAATAAAAACAACATTTATAAGTACCAATAGCTTCTAACTGCCCTTTCTACTCAACCAAAAGAAAACACAGCTATTTTCACTTAGTGTAAACAGAACCTACTGCTATTTAAAGTTGATGTAAAAAGCATCTATTGCTATTTACACTAAGTGAAAATAGCCGCTGCCTTTTTTTAAACAGAGTTATCTGTTTTTGCAAATAAACCTTTCAACTGCCTTCTGAAGCAAAACTAAACATTTAGCCTATTCGCATAGCTCATTTAACAAAACTGAAACCAAAGCAAGCAGACCCGAGCACTAAATTCTGTTACAATTTAATTTGTTCCGGACAAAATATCTTATGAGAGACTTTCCTGTGGTAATAGCATTGCGTTGACAACACAATGTTTTGGGTTAGATCCCAGGGGATTGCACATACCTATGTATAAATGTATAGGATAATCCAATGTAAGTCGCTTTGGATAAAAGCTTCTGCCAAATGCATAAATGTAAATGTTATCACGACTAGCCCCAATACTGTACATGCGACAACCAATGAGATATTGATGTTGTCCATGTGTCACCATATTTAAATGTTTGTTTTAGATTGGTTTTATTAAATAAGCTGACAAATGTATCACAAATGATTGTTTGGCTTCTGAAGACATTTATTAACTCAATGGAGTTATTGTGGGACCTATGTATAATGCGGTTTGGTTGTGTTCAACCCAATGTAAAAACCGCCCTTCTGCTTTATTTTATACCTGACATTTGATGTTGATGCATTGTTTATTTTATATATCTCACGTGATAAATTGCTTTTGGTTTTCTTCATTTGTAAGTCACTCGATGTGAATAAATTTGTGGACAGTAACACATCAGACAATGGATTAGACATTTTCTGTATATTTGTGTTCCTCGCAAAAGGATTTTAAGTTGTGATGACTATATGCTGCCTCGGGTGGGAAATACAGAACAAAACTGGTTGAGTGTTCTGAAAATAGGTTTTCTTGTGCAGCATTATGCGTCCAGGCAGTCATGGTGAAAAAACAGTCCAATTGCACTGCTGTTTGCTCCAAAAATTCTGCATGTTCTCAACATGAAACTGTTCTGGTTCATACACACATACATCCTGCCAGCTGTGCACTATCCAGGATACGTGCCTTCTGTTTTCTGTTATAGCGCATTTTATGAATGGTATTTGGTAGATTGAGATTACACTATAACACTCAAGTGTTAATGAGAAACACTAGTAAGTGGCTCGTGTAGCGATCCGATTTTATTTTCCATAAATATGTTTCAAGATTTGGGTTCGTCTTTGTACAGCATTTTAACATGTTACAGAGCTGTTTTTATTTCCTGTCTAAACCTAATGATGCATGTTTATGCTTTTCGAGAGGTTTAACTAACCATAGTACCATAGACTACATGTAACCATGCTAGAGAAATTCTCATAAATGTTATGGGTAACAGCCTGCATACCACTGATAAAGTATTATGCACACTTCTCCTAAGCAGGCACAGAAAGGAATCATAAAATATGGATTTTCACGATACTCTGCTTAATGCGTGACAATGAAATCCTCTTTAAGCAAAGGAAGAGGAACCGTTGCCTTTAGCTCATCACACGTTGATGCAAATTCATGCTAATAAGACGACTATAAAAGCCACACCCCTCGCTGACCCATTTAGGAAACTCCCAAGGGAGGGATCTCGACAGGTTTGTCTCTAGAGTTTGCACATATGAACAGTGCGTTGGAGTAGTTAAAGGTTGGGCATAGTGAGTCTTTTTTTCATCTACAGAAGTTCAATTCCCATAAGCTATTAACCATCGCCTTTATTTCTTTAACGTAATGTTCCAGGTTCAATAGAAGTTCAGCTCCATCGACTGCATCTGACATGAAGGTATACTTCACCCAAATATATCCAGATTTCTTTCTCTGTGTTCTTCAGAACAAACAAATTTGTACCGGCTTGGAACAACTCGAAGTGGAATAAATGATGACAGAATTGTTATTTTTGGGTATGCCTATAATATCAACAACCACAGATTATAACCAAAAATGTAATTCTTCAATTACAAAATGTTACAAAATTATTTTTGTGGAGGTATACAGTGTAATACTGTGGGTATAGTCAATCCAGTACAGTCACAGTCAACTCAAGGTGTACTTTTCCTGTAATAGGTTCTCAGAGCTGTATTATGAAAATAAATCCTACTGCCCGAGGAGAATAAAACAATGCGTGTTGTCATCATGTTCAGGCCATTGAACAATGCAGAGTCTAATATATCCCCTCTATATGGTTCAGCATACAGCATTGTCTGGTAAGATCTAAAAATACATTGTATTTATTGCTTTTGAATCCGTTTTTTAAGTTAAGACAATCATATCTCCTGTACTTCATTGGAGCACATTTCCACTTATATAAAGCATCTAAACGCTAAACTATGAGTCTGTTCATCTTGTTATATTTATGTACGGTCTTAATCCTCTAAGGTAGAAGTGTAATTGATTTGTGTTTAATGGTGTGTGACACTGAAGTCCATTAAAATTAATTTATTTTACAAGAGCTCCAATAAAGTCTTACATCAGTGATTAATCTGAAATGCATTTCAGCACTCGGATCAGCTCATTCTGTTCAGGACACACATATCTGCAGGCATATCCTATAAACACATTTGAAATGTGGTCCATCGTCACCTGCCACCGATGGTTTACTGAAGTCTCAAATAACATATGGGCCTTATTTTCAATTATTTTCCGCCGCTGAACCTCTCAGACATCTCCAACATTTTCCACTAAAAGTTTCTGCATCAGAGACCAAGGAATATTTTCTTATCTGAGTCCATCTTTCCACAAACATGCAAGAACAAGTTGAAAAAAGACATCTTCACGATGCTTTCATATTCCCTTCAGAATGTTCTCTCAGAGGAGCTGCGTCACTAGAAATCTTTAGTTCTAGGCGATCCGGCGCAGTTTAACACTGCACTCTGCTCTTTTTCTCAGAACAAGTGAGAGAATGTTTTTGACAATGGGCTAAAGGAAGCCGCGTCACCCTTTTAAAGACATCATACATTCAAAACAACAGGGGATGAAATCTCTGTGCTGCAACCCAGAATACAAAAAGTGTCTAAAACAAGTTTTTAAACAAACTTGCCAATGGCCAATAATCAAATAATGTCAATTATAATTAATTTATATGAATATTCACAATAATATATATATATATATATATATATACTTCTACTACTACTAATAATAATATCAATAATGTATTTATTGTCATTTCAAATAATAATAACAATGAAAAGAATAATAATAATAGTAACAATAAATCTATTGTTATTATTGTTTTAATATAAAGAAATATTTATAAATGCATCATTATTATAAGCATTATTATTGTTGTTGTTGCTGCACCTAAATGGAATCTTGAAAAAAGAGGTTTAGACAATTAAACATGAAAAGAACTGTAATGTTGAGAGAACTTGCTTTTAAACTGTCCGATTCAGAAGCTAGTATTTTAAACGCCATTGGTAGTTTGACACCAGTCAGTGATGCAGTTGAAAGCCATTCACAACCCATTAAAGTTCCGGCAGCTGCAAGGTCAAAGTCCTTGGCCCTGATCCTAGCCAAAGTCAAGATTGAGAAGTGGAGTGGAGAAATTAATTAGCTCATATAAAACGAAAAAGAATCCGTCCTGGTCATTTTGAGATGAAGGCTTGAATGACAGAGAGTCATTATGTGCGTATGCTGGCTGAGAATATTTGAGAGGAGAAGCGTCCATGTGCCGAGTTTATTGAAAGCAATGAATCACCTGACAGCAAACGTTTCCTAAATTCATAATACAGGATCATCCTCACCAAGGCAATTCATTCTTTCAATAGGACCTTTCCCTGGTATTTCATTCATCAACATAGTTTTTATCCAGCTTTGTTATTATACAGGTACAGTATCATCAATTCTGGTGTTACTGAGGGCAAGACTGACTATTTGAGTGGGTGACACAGGCTCCAAATTCTGTATTTTCTTTACTCAAACTGTAACTCTCATTTTATTAGCTTACCATAACTTAACATTAATATAATTTCATAAACATCATCATCTCATCATCAGATGGCAAGTCTCAGACTGCCCACAGTGGGATCACAGACTGTATGATTGATACTGTATCGTGCACAGAAATAACTAGATCTCAAAGCTATTTTAGAAAATGCTTGTGGGTGTATTGGTAACATACATTTACATTTACATTTAGTCATTTAGCAGACGCTTTTATCCAAAGCGACTTACACAGAGTCCGGGGAGCAATAAGCGATCTGTCATAAAAGAGCAATAGTACAATAGGTGCTAATACAAAGTTACTAGTTTCAACAAAAGCTAGACCACTAACTGTTGAGAGAAGTGGGTTAGTTACCAACAGACAGACACCATCAATGGCAACAGCCGCTTAGTCTCGTGGGTTCAATGTTCGGGACTTCAGAATTTATTCTGCAAATGCATTTCAATCTTCCATTATTTCCTAACTGTTTTTGGCAAAAAGAGAAAAAACACCTAAAGCGAGCATAAAACATTTTTGCGCTTTTTAATTTGAAATTTGGCGTTTCCATTACTCGTTTCTGATGCGAAACTTCCTAAGGCATATAAACGGTTGATGGAAATCCGTCTATTCCAGACCACCACATAATAATTTTGTTAAAGTGCCACCTACGGGTCAAAAATAATGAACAAATTAATTGTTCTGAAAAAGCATTTCTAAAAATGTGGCCATTAAAAAACATGATTTCTTATTTGGCTGAATCACACTGAATCCCGCAGGCTCTGATATTGCCACAAATTCCCCCCTTTGTGGCCTTTGTTGGTTACCACAATTGGTGCTTGCAACTATATTTCATAGGAGCAGCTGCGCAACTACCCAATGTTAGGGGGGTATGCAGAAACAGTTTTGGCGCCCCCCCTGCTTAATAAAAAAGTGTGCCGTACATCATCATGTATGGGCTTGAAATAATAAAGGTTTATTTTAAAAGCATATCAGACAGCTACTGTAAGCCTACCATAATTATATGGTATATGAACACAAATACATAAAAATCTATTCATGGAAATTTCTCTGCCATTTCTTTCTTTCTGTCGTATGTAAAACGTACCGATCCGTACCGAAACCTGACACAAGTGTATCGTATTGAACCGAACCCTGAATTTTGTGAACCATTACACCCCCACCTTTTCCATATTAATAATATTAAGAAATCAATCTGTTGGTATGAAGTTGGTATCAAGCTCCCTCTATACTTCCACCTAATGTTAGACCTACCAGTTGCCTCCCCTGTCTTTCCTGATCCACCATCCTCACACCTGAATAAAATTTCATAAAGTACAAATATGACACACACACACACACACGCACACACATATAGAAAAGTCATTACAGGGTCACATCTCTCTCTCTTTAAAGGTCTGTGCTGATATACATACATACACATATAGCACAGATCTTTAAAGAGAGAGAAATGTGGCCCTAATTACAGCTTCCATGTCACCCAGCAGATGTAAAGTAGCCTGTATGTCTGACAGCACAGCTGAGCTAACATGAAGCTAATGGTAAAAATTTTTATAAACAAGCCTTATTAAATAAGCAATGTTTTCCAGCTTCTAGTCATTTACATTTATTAGACGCTTTTATCCAAAGCGACTTACAAGTAGTTTTTTTTGTTACAGTGGCACATTACTGCAGAGCAATCAGGGGTAAGGTGTCTTGCTCAAGGGCACTTCAGTCATGACCTGCTGCCACTGAGATTAGAACCAGCAACCTTCTGATCACACCCCAACGCTCTAACCATTAGGCCACATTCATGATTTTAACCAAACATTTAGACCAAATTTTGGCCAAAATCTAAATGTAGATATCAGCAGCAACATTATTTTGCATTAAGTTAGCAAACACTTGCCAGTCAATATTTATATTTGCAAGCCTCCAAGTTTGGTAGCAAATCTTTTCATGATTCCACGGTCAGAAGCTCAGCAAGCTCGCTAGCTAATGTTAGTCTGTTAACATGAATATTGTATTTGCAAGAATAGACGTCACATTTTAAATCCGTTGCCTTTCACCATCCACGTATTTAGCTGCTGTCGCATCCCTGGACAGGCCATCTCCTTTTTCCATCTTTCTTTTTCTATTTTAGACCCCGAAGGCTTTTTTGGTTTATCCATCTTTTTCAAATTCAAATTTCAACGACAACTCACCAACGTTACTGTGTACTTAACATAACTCACGGCGCCCCGCCCACTCGCGATATTACCCGTCTAAATAAATTATATGATGGAATCTTATGAGGGCACCGGTGCAGCCTAGCCTGTTACTCCTCTTAAATGTATATAACTTTTTATATATACAATAACTTATATACATTATAAAATGTATATAACTTTTATTATTTCAAATTTTTTAAACCATCGCGTTGGCTCCCCCCATGGTGCGGCGCATATAGCGCATACCCACTTTTTGCGCCACTGCATAGAGGTATGGTTTGACAGCATTGAAAAGTGACTTTATACCAGACAATGGTCAACAGTTTAGGTGAGTCTAAAATGAACAAAAGAGCTGGCACCATTTTTAAACCCAGGTAATATGTTCCTGCTGACCACCCCAGCAAATGCAAGGGAATTTCACACAATGTGCTCCTGAACGGTGACTGAAATAATTCATTGTGACGTCTCGGAGTGATTGAAAAGAATCGTTCATTCAGCGATGTTTGTACACAGACTGAATCTGAGGCTTGTGTGCTATTATAGAATGGTTCAACCCTAACAGCCCAATTACACTCTCTCTATGCACAATTTACTCTGGTGAGAGCTGCCCAGTCACCCTCCACTGAGAGCGGACAGGACTGAGCCAATTTCTCTCCAGTCTCTTAACCAATTAGGGATGAAAACACACTTTGGCTGTCACACAGGAGCATGAGACAAGTAGTGTAGAGCGAGAGGCGGATAAATGGAAGGAGCAAAACAATCAAAGAAAGATGGAAAAATAGCCCGGAGTTGTTGTGTTGACAGAGACCGCATCTTTTGAGTGGAAGAAATAACCGACCCATAATACCAGTTTAACATCATTTTATTCTCTAGACAAGGGGTTAAGGTTTGGCTGGTTAGCACAGTAGTCAGAATATGTATTAATGGAAGGGAAGTGAATGAATATATATAGTCTGTATTCCCAAGGGTAAAAATGAAGGGTCAAGAACTGGGAATCCCAAAATTTCAAGAGGTTGTTGAACTACACAATTCTACACTGTAGTCAAAAAACAGCTTCCTAAATGTTTTGTTTGCACATTAGCATTTTTCTGACATCATACATATACAGTCAGCAAAAGATTACCTCAACAGAAAGACATTGACATACATTTCACCAAATGATCCATTCTGTGAACTGATGAGAACAGAGCTGGTCCGTTACAGTCATTATTACACCTCAAGCAATAATTGTTTTTTAACTAACAACAGGATCTCAATGTCAGGGCAGTTTGCCAAATATTGACCAATTCTTGCTTTTGATAAAATCTCAAATGTTTGTTATGACATCTTTAACAGCTTTCTGTATTTGTTCAGAGGGAATGGATTGCATGTCAGCGAATTTTGTTACAGCAGAGATGTCTCCAGAATTAATAATCACAAAAAATAAGGCCAGAGTTTTCAAAATTCCTCATGACAATGAATTATAATTGTATCTAACTATTCAGATTTTTCACTGGAGAGAGTTTTTTGTATTACACATAGTTTGTTCGGTTGAGAAATGTAAATGTTACCGTGCTTCACTAACCGTATGTGTACTTTTATATTTGAAACATGGCAGACACAAACATAAAAATGAAGAACTAAGAGGATTAAGAAGATCAAGGTGTACATCTATGGCAGTTCCTTTATAAAGCCCTACATTCTCTAAACCTAGCTTCCTGTAGCTCATTGGTAAGAGCATTGCGTTGACAACGCAAAGTTGTGGGTCCGATCCCAGGGGATTGCACATAAAGTGCAATGTATAAATGTATAGGATAATGCAATGTAAGTCGCTTTGGATAAAAGCATCTGCCAAATGCATAAATGTTAAGTCATGTTTTATCACGCAACTTTCTATCTTGTGTAAAATTGTCAATACATTGAGATTTGTGTGGTACACACAAAAAATTTAAACATTTCTTTCAGAGATTTTCAGATGTCCACTTGAGTGAAGTACAGTATGCGAAATCTCCGTATGATAGGGTTAAAAGAATGACACGGAAAGTACACCAAGGTAAAAAACTCAATTCAAAAAATTTCAAAGGACCTGCAGACACATGTTCTTGGTTTTATGTTCAGGAAAGCAATATTAAAGGCAGGATTAGTATTTAAAAGTCCAAGCCGGTTCCAGCTGGAAACAAGAAAACACAAATGCAGGTCATCAAGTTCAATTATCACAATTTTGCACAATATTGTTGCTGAATATAATCATTTATTTCATGGTAATTGAGAAATCTTGTCCATCAGAATGTTTTCATTTCATTTGGATGCTTAAATTAAGACAAAAGAAAATATGACAGTAAAGAGATCAAATACAACATGTTTTATTACAATGCTAACAATTTGGATTCAAGCAAAGACTGTAGCTGTCATGTAGGCCAATTTGTATGTTTCTCAGTATATTCTCTGTGTGTTATCATCATGTTATTTTCTGTATTCGGCATTGTGGATTTAACATTAACCTTGCGCTTCTGATAACAGAAAAAAGAAACGCCTTATATTTTTTGGCTTTATGCTGAATTGTGTTCATGAGCGTAATGTTAGCCTGAGGTCATCTGTAGGGCTTCACCGTCACCCGGCTGAGATAATGGCACAAGATGAAAGCAGAGCTCCTTCACTGCTCTATTTTTCTGGCCATTCCAGTTTCTCATTTTAAGATTCAAGGACTTAAGATTTGTGCAAAACAGACTTAAATAAAGCCTGTTGTGGAAAAATATCCAGACCGACATTTTTGCGAAAACAATCACATCTTTTTTCTCAGTATGGGACTTTTATGAACAATACAGAACATTCACATCTGTCCTGACAGGCTGTTGTCTGGCGTATTTGTTACCTAAGATTAACAATTCCCAAAATATAAATCTATTGTTAAACACAATCGTCCCCTCTGCAGTTTTATTAAGCTTAGTTAAACTGAGTTAAACTTAGAGCTCAAGTGGGTTCAAGCCCCCTCTGAGGACAGCAAGCTAAGTTTATTTGCCCAAAACTATTGAGACTGAATGGTCAGATGAACTTGTGAAACAAACAATAAAGAAAATCGAATAAAACAATCGGTATAACCTTTTATAATATGGTTTCATGCTTAACATGTAGTTATGCAGGAACAAAAGCAGAACAAATGGTTAGTGGTGCATTAACACTGTCATTCCTGATAACTAAGATAGATTAACTAATCAGTAAGTAAACAGCATATGCTGTTTAAAAAGATTAAGTAATAATTACTTATTACCAAATATTTATTTATAACAAATAAATGCTGTATGTCTCCTGCATAACTACACAATAAGACCTGTTTAGAATAACTATTCATTTAACAGTTGCAAAAAAATTATTTACATTTAGTCATTTTGCAGACACTTTTATATAAAGCGACTTACAAAGAGTTCAGGGAACTCAGGGAATTTTGCCACTAAACAGCCTAATATACTGTTTTGGTACTAGGATTTATTATATATTATATAATGTATGATCATATCACACCAGTCCTCAGGTCTTTACACTGGCTACCAGTTACATATAGGATAGATTTTAAAGTTTTATTACTGGTATATAAATCGTTCAATGGCCTAGGACCTCAATACATTGCAGATATGCTCATTGAATACAGACCCAAAAGAACACTCAGGTCATTAGGATCACATCAGCTAGAAATACCAAGAGTTCTCTCCAAGCAAGGAGAGTCTGCATTTAGCTATTATGCGAGCCGCAGCTGGAACCAGCTTCCAGAAGAGATCAGATGTGCTCCCACAGTAGTCACATTCAAATCCAGACTCAAAACACATCTGTTTAACTTTACATTTAATTAATGTGCCACTGTGCCTCTGACCGTCAGACTGTTTGTGCTGTACTTTATTTTATTTATTATCTATTCTAAACTATATTTTATTTTATTTTCATTCTTAACTGGTTAATTTTTATTTTTCTTATTTCTTCTAAACTATGTTATTTTATTTTTTATTCTTAACTGGTTACTTTTATTTTTCTTATTTCTTAACTGTTTTATCAAATGGATATTTTTAATTTCTTCTATGTAAAGCACTTTGAATTGCCATTGTGTATGAAATGTGCTATACAAATAAACTTGCCTTGCCATATAAATAATTTGGATTAATTAGAACAAATTCTTCCTGGAATTTCTTAGAATTCTCCATACTGGGATATTTTTATTTAAACTGATTTAAAACAAATAACCAAAACATCCAAAAATAGTATTAAATAAACCCCCTCTTAGCCATTGTATTGTCACTAATGTTTCAAATTGAAAGGTTTTCTTGTCAATCAATCGTTACAGTGATTGACTTAACAAATAATGCACTGTTACTTTAAGGGGGACTGGCACGAACATGACGTATGCGGAAGTCACAGCAGAAGCGTGTTGTTCAGATTTAATGCTGCTAAAGCGCATCTAAAATGAGAAAGACCAGGTGTGCAATTTACTTTATTGATCGATTTAACGTGAAATCGCCGCTGTCTTTAAACAGACAGATGAAAGCTACAGAAAAGAGAAGCAAAGAACGAAACCTGGATTTACAGTTAACACTTCGTGTCAGATATGTTAAAGGCCCCCTAATCCAGAATATTGTCTTCAACGTGTTATTATTACATACATTTCAGTGGCCAGTGTGTGTGCAGAACCTCCCTGTAATTATACAAGTCCACCCATTCTGCTTTTTGTAATCTCATATAAACCACAGCAGCCGCACTGATCAGGCTGTTGGCGATCTCGTAGAAAAGTGACGTCACACTTAACACGCCCGGCCCATGACCGCTCAAAGACTCCGCCCGTCTGACAGAGACACGCTGTCTGCCATTTTCATGACAGAGCGGTTGTAGGCATTGACAAGAATGTCTCCGAAACAACTGAGGTGTGCTGTTGTCTGGTGTAAAAACGAACATAGAAGTCTTCATTTACTCCCGACATCTGAGCCGCTGAAGACGCAGTGGAAACGTTTCATCTTTGAAGGAAACGCGCCCCTCAATTTACCGAAGTGCGTTTATGTGTGTGCGAATCATTTTACACCAGACTGCTTTGTCAACGCGGGTCAGTATAGCATGGGTTTCGCCAAAAAATTGATCCTCAGGAGTGGATCAGTACCAGCTGTTCGCGATCAAGCTTCATCTCCGGAAGACGTAAGTATTACACTTCATTATAAAATCGCCTTTCTTTAATAATGTATTCATTTAAATGGCACACATTTTTATCACACAGAGACCATCTGAGTGAATAAAATGTCATATGTGCTTTTAGTTTTCCTGGCTCAAAATGAGGCGGAGGTGGTGCCAACCTGTTCGGACGCACGCTACTGTACCACTTTACATATTAAAACGTATTAAACGTTCTAAAATGACAATTATTAAGTTACATAAAATATGACTTTGATTAAACCAAACACGAATGTTCTTAAATCAAATAAAGCTTGTCAACTAACGTTTCAACCAGTCTCACTAAATGAGCAAAGCTCCTGCGTTCACTGAGCTTTAAATGATTCACTGATCTTTTATATTCGCGATAGTGACTGAACACTTTAAACGAATCGGTTCAAATGAGTCCTTCTGATCGCAATTATGCGTTCGTTCACACTGACGCGCTCGCTGTGTAACGTACGGTATACCGCTGATTCAACGGACCATCTGCACACCTCAAACCATTACAATGATGTTCTAAACGTTTATTTAAGAAATCTTTTGAGTAATTGAACGTACTCGTATGCAAAACAAACGATATTCACCAGAAACAATGCGAAACACAGTTAATACAGATCCTAACTCTGATAGCACAATCCATCTGGCTTACGTCTATTTGACGTCTGCATTTACATCTGCAATAGATAGTTTGCTCGTCTGCAATACGTCTCGGAGACGTCTGAACGTCTGTAATACGTCTGCTAAAGATCTGGAGATCTGGAAACATCTGCTGCATAAAAACATCTGCTAAACATCTCAGAAAGAGCAGCTTTACATCCATTCTAAAACATAAATATCGTACAGACATCTTATGGAAGTCTATATGACGTCTGACAGCAGACGAATGTTCTTGTGAAGACACCCAAACTCATTTTGGCGACAGTCTGAGGCGGCATGAAATGTAGCGGAAGCGGCCGCCTCCAATTTTTCTATGTAGGAAAAACCCTGGAGGATGTGAAGAGGCTGCATTAATTCATTGGAGATGTAGGAGAGCAATTTAGGAGCCGAGTGGATTTGTCATCTCCCTGTGCATTTTTATTAAAACTGTAACATTTTGCTTTACAGTGAAATGGATATATCAAAACACATCATCCATCCTTACATCCATAACATCAGGCATCATGACCGTGTACTACATCGGAGCATATTCTTTCCCTTACATTTTCTCACAAATTGTAGTTTTCTATAAATAAAGTACATGAATAAATAAATCAATAAATGCAGAAATGAAGCGATAAAGGTCATAACACTTAATTTAGACGTGCAGCCATTCCTATCCAAGCAGGGTTTGAACAGATGATCGGTATGATTTAAAGTCTGACACCCTTTATAGTGTCCTATACATCATGACTTCTCACTAGAGCACTGATGCGGGAGTGAGAACATAAGATTTATTTTATTATTTATATGATATTTCAATTATTTCATTCATTTACAGATTCATTAATTTATTGGCAGATTTCTCTATTTATTCAATTTCTATTATTTGTAAATCCACTGCAGAGCGGAAAGTGTGCCTCGCTCTAAAGCACTTTCTGCCGCCATGTCTATCGGAGCTCCATTGATCATGGCTTGTCGTAGTCGTGGTGCTCGCGCTTAACTAAAGGTTAGCCTACCCTGAGATGATAGAACCATCTCAAATCACCTGATCTAAAACCAAAAACTCAGTTTTGCATCTCTGTGAAAAAAATCAACATATGGTGTTGTATCTAGTTTTTTGGTCCTCGCCATGTAATTCATATTTATGAACAAGGCGGTAAGGTGATCGTTTTATTACAACTAGTGTATGGTTTTGGTTAAGGTAACATATTGAAAATGCTGTTTATTTGTAAAGGCTTCAACATCTATCAGTCGCACGAGAGAAGTTGGCTGCCAGACAGAATCTCCAAAGCTGCATTGTGTTGGGACACAACTATCAATGAGGACGCTTCAATCCCACTACAGAAGTACAGGTATGAGCATGGGTTTGATCAGATTTCTTTCTTGTATACAGTAACTGCAATGGATATACTGTTGGCATGGTGCAAAACAGGGGAAACAAAACACCAAATGCATATTGCATTACAGGTGTCCAGACTACGGTGTCAAGTCAGACCCTAGGCATGTCGTCATTCACATCTGCAGCTCGTGCAACTTCGATGTCTTCAATACCAATTAAAACTCCATCAAAAAGACCTCGCACGGAGCTTGAGGAAGATCATATTTCCATTGCGGGCTGTTCTTCTGATGAGTCAGACATTGCGTATGTTTGTGTAGTGTGCAGATGTTTTACAATGATCAATAGTATCTTTCTTTTTATTCCACTGATACTTATTTTTCCAGGACTCAAGCATCCACACCTGTCCAAAACATACGCAAATATATTGTGTATGAGACTTGCATCATGGAACTCTTTGAGTCTTGTCCGGTATGTCAGCGACGATGTGATGTTCGTTCACAAACACAGGGAACATTTTTACGCGTAGACCAACTCTGCCAACAATGCAACTTTTCACGCAAATGGAACAGTCAGCCTATTATGGGCAGCACTCCAGCTGGCAACATTCACCTTTCTTGTGCTGTGTATCTGAGCGGGGCTTCCTACATTACACTAGAAAAGGTACTTGAAGGAATTATTCTAAATCTTAATTTCAGTAACCACTTTAGCGTTTACTAAAGAATCTATCTGTTTAAGGTATTTGCTGCTATGCGTCTACAAGTGTTCAGGTACAACACCTTTCGCAGCCATGCGAGAATGTACATAGAGCCTGCCATTGTGCACAAATGGAAGAACTGGCAGGATGGGATGCTGAATCAGATGAGTCGGAAGGAAAAAGTCATTCTTGGTGGGGATATGAGGGCCAACTCAACAGGTAAATTATAGCATGCTTAGTAAAAACACATCTAAACAGCAATACACTATGTACCCTGATGTAACAATGACGTACCATTGATTTTGAAGGGCATTCTGCCAAGTTTGCCAGTTACACCATGATGGAACTCCAGACAAACACCATTGTTCATATACAGCTGGTACAGGTCAGTGACAAATAAACTTTGTGTAAAAGAGGTTCAGTTGGCATGATTCAGTTTACATGTTATTTTACGCCAAACGCAACATTTCTTTAACAGAGTGATGAAGTAGGAGGAAGCTATCGCATGGAAGAGGAAGGGTTAAAGAGAAGCCTTGAGTTTTTGGAAGCTCAAGGGGTCACTCTGGACTGCATTGTAACTGACCGGCATCCTCAAATCCAGAAGTTTCTAAGGGGAAAAAATGTGACACAGTTCTATGATGTTTGTCACATAGAGAAAGGTGTTTAATTTCTGTATGTCATGAATAACTTTAGAGATTTTAAGGATTCATTTCAGAAATATTGTAATAATAAAAGGGCACATGTTTACAAAAAGTATTATATAGCATTTTTGTCTTTACATCGTCCACTCGTTGATTGTTGTCGTACTTGCTGTATTTCTTTTCCAGGTATTTCAAAACAGCTTGACAAAATTGCACAGCTAAAGGGGTGTGAGAAACTACGCAAGTGGTTGCCTAGTATTAAAAATCACATTTATTGGACTGCTGCATCATCAACCACAGGACCTGAGCGAGTTGCAAAATTGACATCGATCCTGAACCACGTCCAGGATAAACACACACACAAGGACACAAATTTCCCCGCATGTTTACATGCACAAGGGAGAAGCAGAAACAAAAGCAAATGGCTGGCTGCAGGTATGTTAACTGAAGACGTTTTAAAAATGCTTTAAAAAAAGTATTGTAATTTGTAATTAAAAGTTAAGCCTAAATCAAGTTACTATTGAAATCAATTGTAATACATGCACACTTCCTTAGGGACACCGCTATTCTACAAGTTGGAGAAAGTTCTCTCCAACAAGAGAATACTGAAGGATGTAACAAAACTAAGTCCTCACCCCCAGACTTCTTCTGTAGAGTCT
The DNA here is from genome assembly GCF_947034865.1 of Barbatula barbatula. Classification (NCBI taxonomy): domain Eukaryota; kingdom Metazoa; phylum Chordata; class Actinopteri; order Cypriniformes; family Nemacheilidae; genus Barbatula; species Barbatula barbatula. The sequence continues at coordinate 22,376,032 of NC_136769.1, read as the reverse complement.
TTCCACAGCGTTATCTTGCAGTTTGCACCAAAACACATGGTCTTTTCATTTATTGGAATGTTGTGCAGGTAAAGTAATTCAAATAAAAGTTCACATTTGCAAAGATTATGATCGTGATGTATGAAATTGTATTCTTCGCTTGCAGACTCTATCTGGCTGCACTACATTTCAATGAGAACACCAGTCGACCACAAGCCTCAGCAGATGGTCAGTCCCGGTTCAAAGTGACCTTTCGGAAGGCAAAGAAAGGAGAAAACTGGGTGTATGAAGTGAAGACTCAACCAACATTCTGTATGTATTTATTTACAATATATGACACAAATATACATGCGGTTACTGAACTTTTTCCTTAGGTTAAAATACTAAATAACAACAATGCACAAAAAAATGTCATATTGCACAGGTTACGTGGATGACCTGCTAGACCTCATCTTTGATGAAGTCTTTGTGGTCCCCGCACCTTATATGGAGGAAGTCTTGAAGATCCACATACCACCACCACTGAGTGCAGAGTATGAGCGGCCAGAGAAGGAGGATGTCGCTGTTTGAGGGTTTTAATCCAGAGGCGTCTGAAACCTACATTGCTGCATAACGTATCCTCAGGACCACACAGGCTGGAATTACGTGTATTTGGGATCCAAGGAAACACCAGCACCAGCTCACTGCGATACGCCAAAACAGATTCAGTGATGTGTGCCGTTTTCATTGAATACATTGAAGCATTGACATGTCAACTTTTAACGATTATTTGTAAATGATCCTTTTTTACTTTGTGAAATTAAATAATATGTTACACGCATTGTGTCGTGATTTCCTTAGTGGGTTTATCAAATAATACCGTTAGGTATTTAGTATACATGTACTCTCTGTATGCATGTTAATAAGGGTACCATGAAGTTGATTATTTCAATAAGTGCTGAAACAACTGAAATTAAAAATGAAAATTGTATTAATATTCCGTGACACTTACTGTTCCAATCCACGTAACCGCAAGGGACGATAGTGTGCTCTGTAAATGTTACATGCGTTTTATAAAGAGAACATGTTAAAAAAAACAGCATTTGTTGGTTTACTTGTGTTGATGATGGTTTGCCTATGCAACCAGAGCATTTGGATCCGGAATGGCCTTTTGTATATGGTATGACATATTCTAGAATATGAAAACCATAGCCCCTTGTTTAATTATCATTTGTTTATTTTATTTTTATAAAATGTATATTATTGTTTTATTATAATTGTTTTAATTTTATGCACATGGACTGTATTTTCTTTTACAACGTCTTGTAATGCCAGGATTTGTATACAAATAATTGTTAAATTAAAAAATATATATATATGGTTTGATGTCAGGCTTATCAAGCGGATAAGTGTGTTCAACTTTATAAAAATTATTCTATAAGATAATCATTTAGTGGGAAAGTTTTACTTTGATTCAGAATCGTGTTCTGTATCAAATTATATTAAAAACAATTTTAATTTTATATGACGTTTTCATGCTGTTTACCGGTTTCAAAAAATTGGTCCCTCATACAGACATTTAAAGAATTCACATAGATAAAAAATCTAATTGTTTTCTGCAAACTCCACCATATTCTTGTTCTACGTCTCCCAAGTACCAGTGTGGTGATTTTTGGCTTTTTTCACGGTTTAATCTTTTAATAACTGCACACCAAATCATGACCAATTTTTCTGCATCAAAAGAACTTAAAGAATCACATCACATCGACAGGTTCAATACTGGACAACGTTTATTCGGGCCAAGAGCCAAGAGAGCATCAACCCACCAAACTCAAAGTACAAAATTCTTTATTTCTATAAATGCAAGTTAAAACCACAGGGGGAGCCACCGATCAGTCTCATCGCATTACATAAAACCTCAATATTTGTCAGACCTTTAAGTACCCTATACCCCAGCACCCACTCTCCGTTCCACTGAAGCTGGTCTCCTAAATTCCCCGGCAACCCGCTTGATAACCATGGGGATAAGGCTTTTTCTTCTCTTGCTCCAAAATGATGGAACTCCCTCCCCACCGGGTCTCTTAATATTTTTTAATCATTGCTCAAAACCTATTTTATTGGTTCAACTTTTGTATGAGGTGTCTATGTGTTTTATCGGATTGTAATTTTTGTTTTTACGTTACTGTTTTCCTAATTTTATTTTATTTGAATGTCTGTTTCCTTTATTCCTTTCTATGTAAAGCGCTTTGAGATGCCCGCATGTAAGGCGCTATATAAAATAAAGTTATTATTATTATTAAACCCCCAGAGTAGCGGAGGGTCCACACGATGTCCTTGTAGAATATTTCCTATGGACACACACATACAACGTATGCAACCAGCAGGGATACAAAAGGATCGTACGATTCATAAGGTAAGTATGCGGCCACCCACAGTATACACACGTTACGTAGAAAATATCAACAGACCCAGAAAGCTTTACAATGCACGTTATTCAATACTCCACACAATAATAAATAAACACCATAAATTAGTACATGCAATTCATATCACTCAAGCTGTACACATAGCTGTCGTCAATAGCGGTAAAATGTAAGCTGGTGAATACATGAGAAATGAACGAGATGCTCTAATAACCCCCATTCACACTCACTCCCAAACACACATAAACAAATGCTGGGGAACCATTATAATTCATATTCATAAGGACTCCCCGGCACGATTAATCCCACAATACAGATCTCAGCAGTACCCCTCTACGCACCAAACACTTCCTCTTATAACTTCCTGAATTCAACACCAAACAGGTGTCTGCAATTAAGCATATAGAGATGAGAACCCATCACCATACATCATTGCCCCTCCCCTTTCCGCTACACCGCTTACATCTATCTACAGAATACGTTTCCAAGTAGGTGCTCTTTACTTCAAGTGGCTCTAGTGCACTTTACCTATAGCTGAAAACCGGAGGTCTGAATAGGCCACGGCACGAGTGTATTAGCCCCTCTTCACATTTGTGGTAAAGGTACAGTGGGGTATAGCAGTTAAATGCAGTTCACATTCAGCCACCCACATTCAGTTGATGTATTCAGCATTTTTACTCCTGCTCATCACAGAGGAGTTTATTGCTAAACAGTGAAGATATAGGCATAAGTCACCTCCAGTCTACGGCCTGTCAAAATGGCTTTGTTATGTCAGACTGTATTAGGCCTCTGACATCAAAAGCTTTGAATCAGTAAGAGGCATAGCCGAGTTCCCCCAGATGGGACTCTGCTCGTCCATTGTGTCTGCAGAGAGATTATACTCCGGTCTGGACCCCGGTGAAAGACCACTCGTTCTTGAACTTGATCTTTTAAATTTGATCGCCATCTGTGAAATTGGAAGAGCGCGCTGATTTTTATTTAAAAGGGAAGTTCACCAAAAAATCTACTTTGTGTGATTTTTTACTCACCCACATGACGTTAAACATGTTTAGAGAACTTCCGCCATTTTTCGGAGCACAAATGAAGATATTTAGGTGACATCCGAGAGACTTCCAGGCCTCCTCATAGACATCATGGTGTCAGTTTTTGCCAAGGTCCAGAAAAGTACTTTTTTGAAGCGACGAGAATACTTTATGTACCAAACACATACCTAAATATTGACTTTAATTGATATATTCTCCTCTGTCTTGCGTGCATTCATGAGAGCACTACTTCTTCTTGGACCAGAGCACTTTGACGCATGTCTATAAGGTTTGTGCGCCGAAAGCTATAGGGGCTTGACCCTATTGGACGCCAGCGCTCTGACTCACAACACGGAAGCACAACTCTGTGTTTCTTCATGCAGAAGAAGAAGTGCTCTCGTGAACGCGCCGTACACTGACAAGACAGAGGAGACTATATCGATTAAAGTCGGTATTTTGGTTTGTTTTTTGCACATAAAGATTCAACTGAGCGGCTATGAGCTGACGGACCAATTTAACGTTGTCTTTAGTACCTTTCTGGACCTTGACAAAAACTGATACCACGATGTCTATGAGGAGGCCTGTAAATCTCTAGGATGTCACCTAAATATCTTCATTAGTCGTACACACGACTAAATGCAATCACAGCATTCCATATTTTAGGTGTAAATGCAATGTACTATATAATTAGGAGATGAGACCTAAAAACGGCATAGCAAATGTTCGTTCTCTATCTCTGAACTATGTGCTTTTAATGGGCATTATTATGAACACGCCAAATGGATTTTTGATGGTCTTCTGAGAACACGTCCTCTGAAAAGTGCCTTGACATTCAACAGCTGTGCGTGAGGATGAAGGACATCAAATGTGCAGAAATAATCCAGCCGGAAGTTTCTTCATATGATTACAATACTTCTTTGGTATAAGGTATCAGGGGGTCATATTATAAGGATTTGCTTGATCTTTGAAGATGAAAGAAAAATAAAAAATCCTCTGAATGTATTCGGAAGTCTGAAGGTAAACTCTCCCTTTAATGGATATGGATATTTATATAAAAAAACGCATTCTAGTGTCATTTGATGTTTACACAGATTGCAGGTTACAAAGGGTCACTTTGTCATATTTATATTGTGATTCATAAAAACATTACTGTAGTTACAATAAATGCCACTTATAGTTATGCAATTTAAACCGTATTGACATAGATTTAATATAAAATAGTGTTGACACAGAGGTGAGATTACTTTGTTTTATGTATTTTTGCCTTTAATGGACAGTGGGGACAGGAAACTACACAGTAGAGAGAGGGGGACGGGATCAGCAAAGGACCCCCAGACGGGATTCAAACACGGATTGCCGTCGGCTCTCACAATGTAAGATTACTTTTATAAATGATCAAAATCCTCATTTTATAAAATGTTCAAACATGATGAACACAATACGCGTATATACTACAAGTATGTGTTCCCTCCTGCCATCTAAAATCAGCAAAAGAGCAACGCCTCACCGACCAGACACTAAATCACTCTTGAAAAACATGCACGCATCCATTTGTTTCCACTTTGGTGGACACAGCATATAACCCTACAGTTTCATTTATATTTTACCCAACCATGGGTTTAAACAACCCAGTATTTAGAATGTAGTGTTGTATACCGTGCTTATGGTTGGCTCCTAGGCAAAACTTGATGGTCCATGATTTTAAAGCTTGATAACAGTGTCTGCTAAATGAATGACTTTACAGGTTCTGCGTGTGAATTTATCAATGTTGCCGCTTTAAGCTTCTTTGCAGGAGGAGATCCTTTATTTACGGAACACACAGTTTGTCATGTTAGGGCTACTGTAGAAACAACAAAATATTGTTAATAATAACACTTAAAGTGCATGTAGAGTATTAACCACCAACACAATTATAGGCTGCTTAGGAGTACATTTGGAAAAAAAATGTATGACCATATTTTCTCAACTCAATACAGCAGTGGTCAGTAAGGCTGAGCACTGTTAACGGTTTGGACCTTCAGTGTTTCAGCAGCCTGAAGAAAGAACGAGACGTGTCTGACTGATCACTGCCACTGTCATCACGGTTATTGATTGGAGCAAATGACTTAAATCCAGCGCCAACCGTAGCAGAAAGCAGTAATGTGAATCTCTTGTCAAAAACACGTCTCGTTTATATTTCATGAATAAAAGGATTTATTGTTTGATTCTTAGGCGAAAAAGAGCAAATAAGCACAAAATGTGTTATGGCTGTGGACAGAACCCAAGCGCAGGCAGACATGTGTCGAACAACAAGACTTTATTCCAAAAAAAAGACCCTCGATGGGGAAAACATGAACACAAACAAGACTGAAAACTAAAACTTCCCACAAGGGGAACAAAACAAACAAGGTCTTAAGAAAAACAAACTATAAATCCACAAACTTGAGTCCAGGGAACAGGAACACAGGTAATCCAGACAGACTAGGAAGGGTAAATGTGCAAAATGAACCGACAAGAGACAGAGGGAAACTGGGGCTTGATAAAGGGAAACACTAACAAGGACTGATGACACAGGGAGAGTGGCGGCAGGTGACATGGATGAAACACTAAGGGAAAGCTAACAGGAGGATTGCACGAGGCAGGTGAGGGGACTGAAACACTAAGGGAAAGATGGATCAGGGCTGGAGACAAGACTAACACTAATGGACCGCTAACCGGGGAAACAAGGGGGCGGGACTAAAGGACGCGACACTGGGGTGTATTCCAGAAAGCAGGTTATGTGACTTACCCGGGTAAGTTTAGGAGTAAGTAAGCGGATAACCTCTGCTTTCGGTTCCAAAAACGGAGGTAACTTTCGGGTTATGTAAGTAACCATAGCAACTGACTCTCTGAGGATAACCTGCTCCGGAGCAGGTTATGTTACAGGGTTAGTTTGTTTCAGAGAGGTTTCCGAGCATGGCGTGCCCTTTCGATGAGGATCCTGTGGACGTAGAGGCACAGATTATACGGGTTTTTTTTCGCCGTGAGAGGGTGATAAGACCACGTATCCACGTCTTTTCTTATCCTAACGAATATTTGCAGGAGCGCTATCGTTTTTCTAGGCAGTCGTTAATTTATTTAACAAACCTACTAAAACCACACATCTCAGATGTGACAAACCGCGGGTCAGCGCTTGGCGCCGAACAAATTCTTTGTATTGCTCTGCGCTTTTTTGCTACAGGGAGTTTTCTCTACAATGTGGGCGATGCAGAGCATGTGGGAAAGGCAACAGTGTTTAGAGCAGTTCGTACAGTATGCATGGCACTGAAACGGTTTCCACACACTTTTGTACAGTTCCCTGGCCATAAACCTGTGCGCTTTATTAAAGAAGAATTCCACTGGGTGGCAGGTTTGCTCTCAGAAATTCTGTCATCTACTTCAATTAAATGACATTTCTTAATAAGTTTATTTTGACTGCACACACATACACGTAAAGGCTACACAGACTTTTTAAACTTGTTCTTAATCTTAATATCAGGGTTCCCAAACGCAACGAGTTGTTGTGGGAGGTAGCAAAGTCTGACGAAGTGCCCTCTGGAATCCCATCGACCACAGGGCGACCTTTATTAAACTCCTCAGATGGGGTGAGAGGAGGTGGAGGTGGACTCCCGCCAGTTAGACGGGCTTCAGCCTTCTTTCTATTAGCTATATAGGAAGAATACTGTAAAAGTAACTTAAGACATTGATCTTACAACAGTTAAAATAAAATATTACCTTTTTGGAGAATGTTTTTGTGTTTCATTTTGACTTGGGAAAGAGTTCTTTTGGCTCCAGAAGGATTACACCTTATAAAACAAGAGGCCTAAATATTTCTTGTCAATATACATTGCACTGTATTCTGATGTAGTAAACTGATGTAGTAAATGCTTGTCGAGTCATGCCACATGCTCAAAAAGACAATTGTTCTACTTTGCAAATTAACAAAATGCAAGCATATTTACAATGTTATAAAAACAATCTTACGCATTGACTCTGTCAGTTATATTTTGCCAAGCCAATTGTCTCTCCCTCGCGTATGCAGCTGTATTGCTTTTTTTCATTATAATGGGCTTGAACTCCTCATAAGCAAACATTAAAACTTCTAACTCCGCTTCGGAGAAGTACGCGGCACGTAACTTTTCACCCTTAGTTTCCATGGTGACTCCTGAATTCGGCGTTCCATTGAAAATGCCTTGATATGTTCTCCGTGCGCGCGCATTAACTCAAGGTTATTAGCAGTAGGTTGATTAAACTAACTCGACACAGGTGTTTTGGAACCGACATACCCAGAGTAAGCAGGTTTTGGGTTAATCAACCCACAGTTCAGGGTTAATCTGATGGTAAATTAACCCAGCTTTCTGGAATACACCCCTGGAGAGAGAGCATGGCTTCTTAAACCAAAACAATGCTCTTTCTCCACACAAAACACATGGGACTGACATGATCCTGCCACAAGACTCGAAAACCAAGACAAGGAGAGGCAGGATCATGACAAAATGATTTGTGTTGCCATTAAATATGAAAGGTACAAGCACCAGCATCCTCATTCCAGTCCTCTTTTACATTCTGAAGAACTACAACTTCTTCGCTTTGGATAAAAGCGTTTGCTAAATTACTTAATGTAAATATTTCCCTTTCCAATGTGAATTCAGTTTCACAGAGGTAACAAACAGTGTGCAGAATTGGAGTAGAATTCAGATAAAATGCCATTTAGAATGAATGTAGCCTAATGTAACTGCATAAAGTGTACTATTTAAAATATATATTTTTCATAATAATGACCAATAGATGTGTTATCAAACAAAACTGAAACACCGGAGTGTGTTTGAAATGATAAATGTACATTTTGAATTGAAATATATTACATAATGGTCTGGTTTAACAGACAAGGCTCACAGCTAGTCTTAGAATAAAATGAATGTTTGACCTGTTTAAACTTGAATATAACTTGTGTTAAACTATTTCAGTGCCATTGTTTTGTCTCAAGATGCACACCAGTAATGTATTCTTCTACGGCATATTTATAAAAGAAACATGAATATCGTAATTCAACTAAGGCATAGTCCTGTCCTTAGCGAAGCATTGTCTGTGAAACCGGGCCAACACAAATACTAAAACAAAACAATACTGTTATGCCCATTCGGATAGCTACAGAATGTCATTTTGTGTATTTTATCATTATGTGTTCTGCCTATAAAACTGCAAAAGCTGCAATTTTAAATAGCCTAGAAACATCAAGTTTCATTACTAGTTCATTGGCCACAACTATATTCTGGTGCTTTCTCATTAGATTTCTCATTAGATTGAAAAAATGGGCAATTGAAACTATTCCACTGAGAAAATATCAGAGAGCAGTGAAGCTGCTTCCGCTGGTGATGTCCTCTAAACCTGTCTTAGGTCATGGCTTTGTGTTTGTCAGATTAAACCTCACTATCTGTAGTGCTCTGTTTAACTAATATTGATGTGCAAAACCTTATAAAAAATTATATTGAATGTTCTCGTGAATAAAAACAATATGCTGCTGCCCATCTCTGTGAGTCGACATTTATAACCAAATTACAGATAAAATCGTGCAATTCTAAATGCACAAATTATTGAGTGAATTCAACTCACGTAAACTTGTATAAAGGATCTTTACTTAATTATTTTGTGTTGCGACTACATTCATTGATTTAGATCATTTCACCAACTGAGCAGTGAATTTAGAGTTCCCAGCATGCTTGCGACAGCATCGGGAGAGCCATTTTTGTGAAAAAGTGCTATTTGATGTGCTTGAAACACTATCAAGTCTTTCATTTTATTGTATTGTATAGTTGTTTTTAAGATTCGGAAGATATTTTCTATGTATTTTTGAATTTGTGTCAGTATTTTTGTTAAATGCAAAAGGACAAAAATACAGGGATCAGTTTGGTTTGCCATTTAGTAATGTCCTCTAACCACAACGCAACACCCCACTCAAAAATATTGGATTCTTTTGTTTGCATGGCTGCACAGGAGCAGGAATCCTTTCGAATCATAAGCTGCTAACATAAAGCTTAGTCTTCAACCTTTCAACCCTGTGTCCACACTCGAGGCATCTTGTTCTTAAGCTCGCTGCTTGATTTGCATCTTTTGTTATCTGGTGCGGAGTAATTATCCACATCATGCATATTCTTGTGCAGTGCACTGATAAGAAAACTCGTGCCTGGAAAATATATTTGTATGTAAATTTGGCAGCACCTCTTCATACTTAATATTGATGAAACTGTGGACGCCATGTGGCTCATGCGATCAGTTTACTGCACATCTCCAACGGATGATAGATGTGTTGCCATAAAAAAAATATATAATGTATTCATAAGATATTAGGAGATCTGGAGAGCTTCATTTGTTTGGCAAATGGACTGTTCAAACGATTTCTCATGTTGGCATGAAATGGCATCACATGACATGTTTATTCAGTTTTGTCGTGACATTGATTATGAAAGTATGACGTATGTGCTCAGACGAATAATCATACAAGCTCAATGTTATATTTAGTGTGAGTTAGATTGAGTACATGTAAAAGAGGCTTGACAGTTGTAGCCTGTAAACAGCATAAAACATGAGTTGTTAAATGTTGTAAAAATGTAACTGCAAAAGGGCATTTCAGAGTGAGACATTTAAACCGGCTGCTGCAGCTTTTGTGTGAAATCTTTGAAGGCCTCGGGATTCAAAGCGTCCGTAAAACCATTAGAAGCTTCGAGTGCATTGTAGCCCTTTGAGTGCATGTTCCTATTTCTTTCTCAAAGATGTTATACATCTAGGTATCAAATGTAAAACCGCACAATGTCCTGATTTTGCTGTCTTGAAGGGCTTTGTACAAAATGGATTACAAAGCATTGCTTTCTACTGTACTGTCAAGTACATTGCATGCTATTTGAAAAAAAGCTAATGCTAACACAACTATGGATCAAAAATGAGAAAACCCAACTGTTGGGTTAAATTAAACAGAAAGGTTTATATTCGACCCAACGATGGATCAAATCAACCCAGCAAAGTTTTTTTTAAAACCCAACGTTTTAGATTGACCCAACATTCACTCTCAAACAAAAGGTGCTTCAAAAGGTTCCTCGATGCCATAGAGGAACCTTTTGGTTCCAAACGGTTCTTTGTGGTGAAAAAAGTTTCTTCAGATTATAAAAAAGTAAAGAGATGTTTCTTTAAAGAACCTTTGACTGAATGGTTCTTTCTGGAAACAATATGGATCTTCTATGGCATCGCTGTGAAGAACCTTTCAAGCAGCTTTATTTTTAAGAGTGTTGGGCTGAAATAACCCAACTTTCTGTGTGTGTAAAGTGTCTATTTAAGAAATATTATATGTAGTTTTCACACTATTCTAAAATCTTAACACTTTTAAATGTTGTTCTGTGACAGCTAGCAGCATTACAAACAGAACAGGAATCGACTAAATAAATAAATGAGAACGAGAGCCAGATGGAGACAGAAGTGTTGAGGGGGTGTCTGGAACATTGGCGAGATGAATTTAGCCTGCAGATCATAGACACGTTGTAAGATGCATCACATGAATCACACTGGAACTCCTACAAGTTGGGCTGCAAATTTCCACAAGAACCATAATATAAAAACTATAGTGCAAAAACCACATGCCAGTCTAGAAATGATGGCTAAATTTTGACGTTACGTACATTCCGTTTGCATGAAGGCCAAGTACGAATTAGATCTATGAGTTACTGATTAGGGGAGACTTTCAGTTGAAGGTGGTCCTCCCACAATGCTACCGTGTCTAGAATACAGATAATATAGTGCATGCTAGGGGTTGCAGGTGAGGGTGAGTAAGTAATGGCAGATTTTTTTTATTACATTCAGAGCTGAACTAAGCTGTCAAATGTTTGAAAAATGTTTTAGTTATAGTGTATATTTTTAGCAAAGCCCCAGCTATTGTTGTAAAAGTAAGGCATGTAAGCAGTGAGTTACTCTCTAAGTATGCACCGCACCACCAATGCTTTTCAGGAAGAAGTGTTTTTATGAGAAGAGCATCTTTTCTTAGTATCTCTCACTAGGGTTGCGTGAGTTTCTATTCTCAGCAGGTTTCTCAGACGCTCAGAAGATGCTGCCGATGGCAGGGAGCCGCTTCATCACTGCCAGATATCCCAGAATGCCTCCTGCTTTGAGAACGTCAGCACAGTAACATACAGAACTGAACAAAGATATCAAACACATGAGTCATACTTATCAGTATAGTCAATAATCCCACCGCTTTCTGAGGTTTGAAACATTGATGTTCATTTTCATTCCAAGTGCAGCAGTTAAATATACAACAAACTGATTTTAAAAGTATATTTTATTTTGTACAAACAATCCGGTTTATGAAATTGGTAAATGCAATGACTTTATGTACATTTGTAAATAATTCACATCCGTTCTCTACCACATTTCAGAGAGACTTTTGTCTTTTTCTGTTTCCGCACGATCTTCAAGTTAAAATGGAAATGACCGGATTTACATTAGAAACAAGTTTCAGTTTTTCGCCTGATGTCTTCTAAGCTGCACAGGCTACTATTTAAGCTGCGTTCAGAGCGCCAGTGACCATGTCGCTTGTCTCTCGCTATGAGGCCGTTAGAAGGCGTTCCTAGAAACATTTATAAACAGACCCTGCAGTAACAGACGAGAGACGGATGACGTGAGCTCCGCTGCTGTGCGCCTTTTGATAGTCGCTGCCGAAAGTCGTTCATCATTTGCATAAAGCTGAGCAAATCTCAACGTTGTCGAGTTGCTAGACACGCCCACTTCGGTCACTGTCGCTCGTATCGCTAGGCTACCATTGAAATGAATTATATCCCCTTGCGTTGTCGCCGGGTGTTAATGGCGGTCTAAACGGGGCTTTAGTGCTAACAAACAGCCAAAGAGCTACCTATGGAGTGCTTGAGATTACCGTTTTATGTTGTGATGAAGTGCTAATGGCTGCGTAATTTAAATCTAAGAAAGGTTACTGTAATAACAAAGAACAATACTGAAAAGGTGTCTGGAATAAAGATGAAGACGATTCAGAGGATGAACATCTTCTCAAAACCTGGTACATGCTTTGTTTCTTGAGGGGAGTACTGCAAGCACATTCAAACCCTGGTCCGATTTAGTATGTTGCTAATTTTTTAAACTCAAATTAAATCTCATTCTTTATTGAATAACCCATTGTATTTGGACGTATGGCACAATACCAAAGTAAATTGGTTGTGAATGCCATTTCATGTTGACTTCAAAACACATGTGCAATTTTAACGCATTCAGCATTCTGAAAACTACAGCTTCTACAGTCTGACCTGAATCACAAAGGAGCTGAGCACCCGCAACTGCAATTTGCATTTATTTTCCACCTGAACTGCATTCACACACCACTCGACCCTAAAGCCACCGCCAGCATAGACATCGTGGTGCCATCTTTCTTTCGAAATGTTAATCTGAACTCCAGAGGTTAAGTTTCGCTTTGGATCAAAGTGCAAAAAGAAACAATTCTCTGGGCGCTTCATGAATGAACCAACAGCCCCAACCGAGCAGTTCCCATTAACCTGTTGATACGGGTCCAGGACTGGCCTCGGCTTACTGCAGACGTCTCTGAAGGTCCATGGTCAAAGCGCTCAAAGGCAGTCTCTGCACAGCGCCACCTGGCCCTGGAGGTAGTCTCTGCAGGGGCAAAGGCGCTGGTGTTTGGCACTGAACCCGGCACAGCTGAACAGCAGTGGGTCCTTCTGCACAAAACATTCTCTTCTTTCCACCTGTACCGCTGGAAACACGTGGTTCTTCTCCACTTCAAGCGACTTGCATCGTGCGTTAAGCCTACAAAATGAACAGCCAGATTCAGGTCACATGAGATAAAACAGCCTATTCAGCATGATTCATGTGAAGTTTTTTCATTCTGGAATCAGAGAACATCTTCGCAGTATTTCTGGACAGCAATCCGTGCACATTAACAAAATGAAAATGAAAATCATTCGATTGTGGTCATTTGATAATAAAAAAGCATTCAGATTTAGAGTTTTCAACATTATACACGCTTCACAGTATTCGTTCCTCAAACAATTATAACTTTATATTAACTGTTACACTTCAAAGAGCTAATTCATTTCTTCACACATATACGCCATCAATAGAAAGCTGTGCAACTCACCCGCTGAAGGCTTCCATATTGTTGATGAAAGGAAAGAAAGCTGGCTCGCAGATAAAACCAGCGTCCTGACAGGTTTTCACACAGGACGAGGCCTCTGGAGACAGGAAGAGCCGGAGGGCTCTGAGAGGGGGCCAGCAGGCCGGAGCAGAGATGCTGGGAGCCCAAATCAGAGCTGTGGAGTTTGACAGCTGGACGAAAGGGCTGGGTGGATTCCCTGGCCATGATCTGGACTCGTTGGCCGCTGGAAACCGACTACTTTGTTGACAAAAATCCTGCGAGAAATGAGAAAAAGAAAAACCTAAGAATTATATGTAATATGACGTTTCATGTGACCATATGACCATATTTCATGATGCATTATTAGTAAAAGAGCAATTTTGGAGCAAAATGTTTATCGTTAAGGCTAATATTCATAATGAATGTTTTCCTGTAGCTCAGTGGTAAGAGCATGGCGCTAGCAACGCAAAGGTCGATTGCACATACTTAGAAACAAATGTAAAGTATAATGCAATGTAAGTCGCTTTGGATTAAAGCGTCTGCCAAATGCGTACATTCACATTAGATATTTGAAGAAGCTGAGGTGAATTTAAGAACGTTCAAGGAACTGGTTTAATGCACTGGACCAATGTTAATAATAGATCAGCCCTAAAAATGACTTTCAGGTGTTAATATTAACCAGAGAGCGTGTCTGGGTGCAGATAAAAGTCAGACCCCTGAGTAGCTGCCATGTTTTATACTTTTTATGGGTGGATTCAAAGGGGACCCATAGTGTAAAAGACATAAGTGGCTCCTGAACTAAAACTCATGTGTCTCAGAGTGGCTTTACAGGGATACTCCACCCCCCCAAAAAAAGATATTCTGTCATCATTTACTCACCTTCTAGTTGTTCCAAATCTGTATAAAATGTGTTTGTTCTGATGAACACAGAGAAAGATGTTTGGAAGAATGCGTTTAACCATACAGATATGCCCCCCCTATTGACTCCCATGGTAGGAAAAAATACAATGGAGTCAAAAGTGCTCCAGAACTGTTTGCTGCCCTACATCATTCAAAATATCTTCTTTGGTGTTTAACAGAACCAAAAAACTATGGGAGTGAATGGGGTCCAAGATCTGTAAATGTTCATCTTTGGGGAAAGCATCCTTTTAACTTTGCCTGAGTTTTTTCTTTATTACTTAATTTTGTCCCTTCAATGAAACTTCCCCGCTGACTATTTCAAAAGAGACCAGGGACTTGCCTGTAAAGTGTAAGTGTGTATGTTTCGTTTGACCTATGTTGTTAGGAAAAGAGAAAAAAGCATCCACATCAAAAACCTAAAGCAGTTACCTTTGAAACACATTTCAACTGTCCTATTCAAATAAATTAAGATAATGATTATAAAAAGGAATAAAAAGTGTGATGGTAAAACAATATCAAAATGCCAAAAGGTTTACGGGTAGGTGTAGGGCTATGATTTCAAGTGATAGTTCACCATAAATAAAACTAAATCGGTCATCATTTGCATTTCAAACCTGTATGACTTCTCAGACAAAAGAAAATGTTTTGAAGAATGTTGTTAACTTGCCCCCATTCACTTGCATTGGCTTTGTGTCTATACAATAGAAGTGAATGGGAGCAAAGTGCTGTTTGGTTACCAACTTGCTTCAAAATATCTTCTTTAGTGTTATTTCGAAGAAAGAAAGTTATACAGGTTTGAAATGACAAGAGGGTGAGACAGAATTTTCATTTTTGGGCGAACTATCACTTTAACAATATATACAATACAAAAATTCAGGAAATGTGAATGAAAAAGGTGTATCTCCATTCAAACACATGTTATGCCAACAACCAATTAATGTTCAACAATATTGCTGTTTAAAAATTCCCAGCATCCTTTGCACCATGAATAAATGACATGGTTACCTTTGTGGTGTTTGGTTTCTGTGAGTTTCATTAGCTGTTGTTTTTGTTGTGTGGTAATCTTCACAGCTTTACTTTTCTGGTGTGTCTTTAATGTCACCATTGTTTTAGGTTAAGGTGTTTATTCAATAACCTTCAACATCTTTAATGTTTCAAGATGGCCTCTCATTGTAGAGGCAAACAGTGGCTTAAAACCCTCTGTAATGATGACTAAATGTTTTTCAGTACTGTTGCTAATTGAAAATGTATTGAACAAGTGATCTGTAATTACTTTCAAGAGAGTTCTCTGGCCGAATGAGACGTCCAGTATTTAGAAAAGAATAAACGCAAGTTGTCAATACAATTACTGCTGTTGAAATAATTCACATATATAAATTGGCTAAACGCAACTTTCAGTGCTTATCTAACATAAAGCGTTACTACACAAACAACTAACTTCTAGTCGGTTTAACAATATCTTTACCGAAATAAAATCAGAAGAAAAGCGGTACATAGTGCATTGGAAAATATTGTTAAATTAATACAATAAATGTTGACGTCAAAGTTGACATGAAATCCCAATGGCAAGCTCAGCACATGCACAACACTAATGAAAAACATATGCAGACTGTTATTGTTGTGCATGTTTGCGTAACAGATCACATACTTACACTGTGTCCAAACGCACCGACTGTACCCTGAAGTCAAAATAATGAGCAAATACACATTTTCAGGTGGATTCTAAAGTGAAAGTTTTGTTTCTTTTTTTGATATTTGTTTGTTTGTTGGTTGGTTTATACAGTGAAGATTGTAGAGGGACACTGCACTGAGGCATGCAAGGTTACCATGCACAGTATATAAAGTATATCGGAAGTGTGTACTTCCCCTCACAAGCAATACCCTACAGTAGAACGTAAAATACATTTCACACCCATCAAGTGTACAGTATGCGTGTGTATATTCTGATCTGTGTCGAGGACGCAGGGGAAAACTACTCTACCTGATGCTGAATGTAAGCGTTCACTCTCTCCAGCATCCCTTCACATGTGTACTCGAAGGGTATCAAGGGCTCCACCTGTATAAACACAAAATCAACACCGTCTTTCAGGAATGTTCTCTGAACATTTTCACAACCAAGTCCTTACTGTATGACCATCTCATGTTGCATGTTATAGAGGATAATTAAGTGCATTAACTAAAGAGGATAAAGGAAGACAAATATTTTGCTACATATATTCGCGACACAAACACTGTACATTTTAAATAGTGAGATAAGCCACAAATGTGGCTTCAAAAGTGTAAATTACAAAAATATAAGACAAAAGATAACAGGAAAAAGTGGTTAGCCTCCTTACAAATGAACAACATTTTCAGGTTTGAGTGACTTATGATTTATTTATTTATTATTTTCAAAGCATATCACCAGGTTGGACTAAATGCACTTGCAATAGCATTGTTGTTCTGTGGTCATCAGTCTTGAATCTAGTTTTATTCTATAGCGCTTTAGCTCAACAGTTAGTTGAATAAAATGTGCTGCAAAAATGTTTCATTTTATTCTGTTTTGTTTATTTAACAGTTTAGGAGTTACATTTAACATCAATGGGTCTTAAAGCCCTTTTTTAGTTTCTGGCTCATACATTAGCAAATAATTCACACTATATTCACATTGGTGCACAATACAGCTCTGGCATCTACACGCAGATTTTGTGTCGCATGAATCCCTCAAATATTTAACATTCTGACTGCTTCGTCATGAAGGCAAATGTTTTAAGATGGAGTTGTTCTTTAGACTGTTTGTTAACAAACGAATAATCTTAACTTATCTTAAATCGAATTACTTTTTTATTTTGCCTTGTTGTGCGCGCACTATCAAGCTTGTGCAGAGGCTGCAGCTTTTGCCAGATGGGAACTGGAATCCCCTGGTTAGGCCTGGTTTCCCTCTGAGGTTTTTTTCTCCTCCAATGGAGTTTTGGGTTCCTCGCCACCGTTTGCATACTGAATTTTATAGTTTTATTTATTTAACACGGCATATAGGAATTTATAGTGTCTCTGATATTTGACCTGTGTTTTGACTTGCATTACCTCATATGTTTTGCTTATAGTCAATGTTTTCTTGTACAGCTGCTTTGTAACGATGAAAATTGTAAAAAGCGCTATATAAATAAAGCTGACTTGACTTGTTTGCTTTCTCCCCGACACACCTGGCTGAAGACACAGAAGTCACAGTGTGGGTTGATCGATCGGGTCTGCTGGAGACGCTTGAGTGCTCTGCACTGATTAGCGTTACTGCTGTTCTACAGCTAAAACTTTGAGTAAAGAAGTACACGTTGACTAAGTGTTTTTCACCTATACTGGCTAAAAACACATCCAGGACCGTTTATACAAAGACAATACTGAAGCCTTCGGTCATTTAAGCACAAAGACCTAAAGTTCAATTCTCAATAATAAATTAATTGGTTTAGTTGGTGAACACCATGAATGTACAAAAACACATACTGTATACTTCAGGGAAATAGGGGGCATGTAGGAATTCTTGGCCAAATCCAAATTATTTGACCTATATTTTACACCTCCATACTCTTCATGTGTTTTAACATTCGTCTCATTTGTTTAATTGGATTTTTCATAAGCAATTATAGATTAAATCTGAGACTAAGAAATCTTGACTTAAATCAAACACAATCGAGAATTTGATCAAGGCTCCTCAACTATGACCGAGCAAGCTCAAGGATAGCCCTTAACTAGAAATTACAACAGTATTTACTTATCCAGATCATTTATGATCCCTTTAAAGCTTTCAGCGTTTAGTAACTCTATATATAGCACTCTGAAACAGAGAATCACTATTTCTGTCTTCTGGACATTGACGGAGCGATGTGGTGATAGAAAATCACAAACACTGTCTCTCTCTTAACTGTACTGTTGGCAGTGATTTACTGCATTTTCTCAGTGTGAATACTGTAGATCGGACTGGTTATATCACTTTGGTTAAAAATAGCTCCAACACACAGGTTTAGCTTCTCCTGTACACTTACTGCTCCGAGAAGCTAAATGTGGTTAGCAATGTACAATGTAAAAACAGTTTTTGGTACAAAATAAAGAGAATTCTCTCCCAAAACATAGTTGCGAGTGTGGATTCTTTGTCCAAGTCAATCATAACAATGAGAAGCATGTAAAATCCTGTAAAAGCTTGCAAGAAAATACTTTTCATGAAACCCCAGTGTAGAACTGGTGCATTGATTTTCAAAAGCTTTACGTATCCAAAGATGATCATTTGAAATGTCTCAAATTCTCCATTTCCCCTCCAGTGAGTATTTATAGAGTTCATGGGTTAAGAATAGAATCATAATCTATAAAATATCAATTCCATGTAAGTAATAAAATAAATGATTATTGATTCTTTACTGACCTGCATCACATCACACAACACAGGTACTCACTTTTAAATCTAAAGTATTTACAGTACACGAAGGCTTTACATTCTCATGTTGACTATTATTATAGTCCATTTAAACACAATTAGGATTTCTATTTTTACCTTGACTTTGACGATTTCCCGAACGGCTGCCTCAAACTCCTCAGAGTTGTTGAAGTCTGCGGTTATGACGTGGGGTTTGCCGATGTAATGTTCAGCATAAGGATGCTGAGAAGACACCTGGTGGAGACAAGAAACAAACCATCCTGCTCTTTAATAGGTCTAAACGTGATGATTCTGCAGTGTCAGTTCATTGCTCACTGTAAGGTGGAGACAACCTCGTGGAGCCCACCATTATATTTTTGTTGCCGAGCAGATCTGATTCAGTTTCAAGGAATATTGAACATTCTACACTCAAACCTGCTCTGCATTTTATTAACAGTTTGCTACCGAGACGGTAAATAAAGTTGAACTCGGGATGCAAATGAAGACGAACAAAAATTACAGTCTGAGTGATAATGAAGGTCACAAACTCTATTACCTGAGACGCTTCTGTAAAGTTCCACAGCCATTAGCACTACAATCAATGGATTATATAATCAATGTTTATAGGGTGATTTACCCGAATGCTTCTGTCATAAAGATTGTTTAGAAAGATAATTGAGCCCTTTGGGCTCGAAGAATATTACGATTTTGTTGTCAGTGCGGTGAAAAACATTTCTGTTAGGGCTGTCAATGGCATATCACGTAATTCATTATCGAATCTCATTAAATAACAGAATCAATTACATTTGAACACATAAATACTTGCTGGCAAAACAACCAAATTCACCAAATGAAGATAACCGATACACATTACATGACAAATGACTGTGATGAACTGAAAGAGAGTCCTGTGGTGCTACACGTACTTCTCTGGAAGTGGGCTTTCCTCTGAAGAACTCGTGGTTTAGGGAGCTGCGAGCGGGATTGAACTTCGGCTGCAGGAAAACACAGCCATTGGCTATGGCCTCTAAAGGGGCGGGGCCTTCGTAGGGAAAGCCTAGTCCCATGAAGAGCTGTGAGAATATAAAAAAGATCACACAATCCAGAAACACAGGAGGCTTCTGAAGCTTTACATTTTTAAATTTCTCGCTCAGAAGTCTGGAAGCAATACCTTCGCTTTCCTCAGAAGCTGCTGTAGTTCCTGCTGAGGCAGCAAGCCGTGGTTTCTCACGAATGCCGGGACCTCTGGTGGGCGCTGCGCCTCATAGTAGACTGTACCGTGGATGTCCATGTAACGATGCAAGATGGTCAGCAACTTCTCCGTACCCTGCGGACGCACAGAAATGGAAGATCATTCGGTCCAGAAATAAAGTATAAAGCGATAATGGCGATGTGCATTCAAGCAACAAAATAAAGAGTAAAATGCTAACGTGTTGATAGATTCTACTATCTTGTTATTGATCCAAAATTATACCGTAGTATTGTTCCATCTTGTTCACATGCCAAAACTGACAGATCTGACAATCCTGCAGTCTTGGATGTCAGAGGGGAAGAACAGCAGGCAGGAGACAAAGTGATGTAATAATAAAATGAACAAAGTATATTTTAGAGAGAAAACATATTGCCTTCGGATTCCCATTCTAACTGCCTATGACTCTGTCTAGAGTCTCCGTCTAACTTTGTCTAACTTCATCAGACTAGAAACACATTGAGCAGGTGTTATTATACCAACATAGGCCGTGGAAAAATAAAGCTTCACAACATTGTAATAATGTCACAAGACAATCTAAATAAAATAGTGCTATATAGCACAAAACGCGGTTCTTGACTCGTAATCACAGGGAAACCACTTTTAGTGTTATATTGAATGATATTTTGGTGCTTCAGGGGTCATTCATACAGGGGCTTAATAGGTTCTCTATACATAAACTGTGCTGTATAGTACCTCAATTACCCCAAATAACCTCTGAAGAACCACTGAAGCACCAATATATGGTGCTATATAGCACTAGAATGGTTCCCCTATGATTACAAGCAACTTTTAGTGTTATATAGCACCATTTTTTTAGAGTGTATATGATCCTTGAGAATAAGACCACTGCAAACTCATGTCTACTTGTGAAGACAATAAAAATGCAGCATCCAACAGAATGAAGAATATAAGAAAGAAGAAGTGGCAAGCGGTGCTTCCTCTTCAGGGCCAGCAGTAAAGTGAAGCTCGGACAAACATGTATGTAGCCCGTCATGCGTGTGCCGCGTCATGTCAAAATACATGCTCGGCGCGCCACATGAACCTATGGGCATCGTGCATCATGTCAAAATACATGCCTGCTGCAGACCCGTAAAAAAGGTTTATGATATAAGAGACGCTCGTGTTCAAAAGATACTCGCAAGGCACTTGCTTAACTCTTGACACTAAGCGAGTATCTTTTGAACATGAGCATCTCTTTTATCATAAACCCTTTTGACGATCGGCAGCAGGCACGTATTCTATTTATGTGCAGCACACACATGACGCACTGAACAAATTTTTTTATTACTGCTGGACCTGAAGATTAGGCACTGAAAATATACAGCAAAATAAAGTAAAATACTTTTCTAATATTTACTAATACTAATACTTCTAAATGAAGCATAAATGTCTTCGGTAACAAGTGCATATTTGAGAGTTTGGTCATGAAAGCATTTAATCGATTACTTAAGGCAATAGACCTTAAATGTATAGAAACTAAATAGTTGTTTACGTGCACTCATCACAAAAGTGCAGTATTGAGACATGAAGGCAATGCTTGACTTCAGATCAGCACCATGGACAGCGGACAAACCAGAACCCATATATTGAGTACGTTCAATGAACAGTATGGGAGATGTTGTAAGGCCAGCAGTCAAAAGTTGCCAAATTACCTTATTGGAAAAGAAATGAAGTCATTTTAGTACTTTAAAAAGGGTGTGCAACAACTGGACCAACTTAAATGATGATTCTTTCCCAAATTATAGAACATTATTGGCAACTGTTCCATAATTCTGTGATACTTTGATCTCAAACATATTTTGTTTTAAAACTGTATCATTTAAATGTTGACTGAGACTTTTTTAAGCGTTACTTAAAAAAAATGTATTCTGTTGTTACTGAAACATAAGCCAATTGTTTTCATTTATACTCAATCAATCAGAGCTATGCTTTCAAGTCTTTGTCTGTTTCCAAGAAGTGAATTGACTTGTGGAAAGAACTTTGGCACAAACAGAAGCACATGACTAGAGTGGAAAGCTGTGGAATTGACCCACAGCTGCTAACAGCTTCACCTTGTCATCTGAAGATTAAAAGGAATCACAAATACAACCCTACGGTATTACAAGGTCAAAGGAAACATTTTCATTTGCATCTGACAAAAACAGAGATCTGGTCTGCCAAGAACCTGTCATCAGTTTGCACTCCAGTCCCTGTTCAATAAACAACTCGGTGGTGGACAACATTTACATATAGTAAAAATAGTGGGAGGGTTTATTTCTATGTGTATGAATATATAATGTATGCACTGTTTATTATTACATTTATTAAAATTGAAATGATTGAATTGATAAATGTTAATAGAAATGGGCAATGCACACAAATCCTGTATAGATATAGATGTAGAAATAACCTAGTCAGTGGGATCAATCCAAGAACAGAATATAAACAGTAAACAATGTTTAACAGTGGGTAAGATTAATATTTGCATTGCATGTTTCTTTCTGTCATCCCTTCACACCTGTAAATTCAGATAAACCAGTACGGACTTTCTCATGTCAACAGCAAAAAAAAAAACAGCATTCACGTCAGCTGCACGTGCCAATACGATACTTTAAAGTCTACAGTATGTGAACCGCTTGCAGTAATATACAAGTCTCCACTGAATAAACATAAGATACCATGCATTAAAACTAAGGCTATTTTGTTTCACTTGTTGAAAAAACACGAGCAAATAAAAGAATCATAATCAGCATGTGTTACAGCATCAGAGTTAATATTAATGCAAAGTGTGTTTTTGCCCCCGACCCAGGACACATTACATTTGAAAACAGCTAGACAGAGCATCACAAAATGGAATAGGATGCCAAAGGTTCTGACTCTTACATTCTTGTTCATGAACCCTTAATTCTGTCCATGACAAACTTGATTATAAAGTGGAACAGACTTTTTTCCTTACATAACACAGTAACTACCAATTTTTGTGTAAACAGGATTTTTTCAATGCATTATCTACTGCATTATGTTCACTTGGGAGGTTTTCCCAGCAAGTGTTGATATATGCAATTATTTGCTATTTATTCAACTAATTAATAACCGTATCGTGTAATTAATCAGATTGACTTGCTTAATCGACTGACAGCCCTAATTATTACTGATACGACGAGAAGCAGACCTGAATTCACAATGAGCCTTACAAAGCCTTTATTTCTTTATAGCGATAACTTCTATTCCAGTCAATGTTGCAAATCAACAGTTCTATTAACAACTATGTATGTATATATGATCATGCATAATGCACTATAATCTGAACGTTATAATAAAATATACTGTACATCATCATTTCATGTACATCATTTTTTGCTCAGGGCAGGCCCAAAATGAGTTGTAGGCTTTCATCAATTGCGAGTGCTGCTCATCCCACCAGAACAAAGCGGGTGTGTTTTTCATAACATCTGGACAGTAATAACATTTCCTACATAAGCCATATGCTGCAGTTAAAGAGTAATATGAATTATTTACTTATTTGAATCATTACTACATTAACATTTTATGCAGACCCTCAGGCAAGTTGTACACCTACAGTAATTTTTTATCACACACCATTACGTTTTTGAAACAAATCAGGGCCTCGTAAAAACATCATAGCTTTCATTGTGTTGCTAAGGAACCTGTGCTGGTTATACTTTGGAACCACAGGCAACAGAAAAACAGTTAAACAAAGTTACCGACCCACCGGACATATAAGAACCCAATCAGTCTTCTGTAAATCAAAATTGCTTTGCCTCTCTGCTACAATGGACATGCATTTGTAGGTTCAGAGAAAAATACGATGTACTATTACAA
Organism: Barbatula barbatula; assembly: GCF_947034865.1. Classification (NCBI taxonomy): domain Eukaryota; kingdom Metazoa; phylum Chordata; class Actinopteri; order Cypriniformes; family Nemacheilidae; genus Barbatula; species Barbatula barbatula. The sequence continues at coordinate 22,352,136 of NC_136769.1, read as the reverse complement.
GCGGCAGAATGACATTCAGAAAATCAATATCGGCTCTCATTAAAGTTAACATAAAATATTTCTGCCCATTTTAGGAACGGCAGCACTGTGTTAATGACATCTGTGTATCGACCTCTAGATGCAAACAATAGATTAACAACACTGAGAATAAAACATTGCTACAGAAATGGCCAGATCCAAATTAAACCTGTAGTAACCACATTCATTTCTGTTGAAATAGCAACTGAAAATCTAATCATAATAGTCATTCATAATAGTAATGAAAATATATGAATATTGTGCCGTATGATGGCCGTTTTTTATTTGGAGTCAAAATACAATCTTACATTTTGTATTATTAAAAAAGTTGTCAAAACTTTCTGTATATAGTTTAAAGACAGAATAAAAACGAAATGACACCTTTTAACTTTCTTAATAAATGTTTCTGAACCGAGTGTGCCCAATTCACTGGTGCATGTTATTACAGAAACATTGTCTACAAAATCTTTCATCAAAATGTAATAACTGTCTCTGCCTAAAAAAAATATATTCCTGCTGATTCGTTTTCTTTGCTCGATCCCTTTCCTCCAATAGCTTGACTTCATTTTGTCACATAACACAAACATTTACAATTCAATCAGTTAAAAATGAATGCAAAACAGTGTTGTTATATTTTCCGACAGATTTTTTTACTGATTATCCACTTCAATCCCAAATACATCACATTATGGAAGTAACTGTCAATGTCATTTTATGTTAATCTTAAATCTCATTCACACTGATCCAACATTCCAAAATCTCATCGACATTTATCCTACAAACAGCAACAAGTGTTTAACAAAGATCCATCCAAGACCAACAAACATCAACATTCCAAATTCTCGTTGACATTAATCCAACAAACACCAAAAGGGGTTTAACACAGATCCAAGAATCACCAAAATTCTTTTTGACAGTGATCCAAAAAACACCAAAAATATTTCACACAGATCCAACAAACACCAACTTTCTAAATTCTCATTGACATTGATCCAACAAACAACAACAGGGGGTTTTACACAGATCCAAGAAACGCCAAGAAACGCCAACAAACACCAACAAACACCAACCTTCAAAACTATCATTGACATTGATACAACAACAGGGTTCCTCACAGATCCAACAAATGTATTTGTGTAGTGTAAATTCGCCTTAAACGGGCCATTCCTTTAGAAAAAAAACGGTTTGATGTATTATGCAGACATGCTCTTATGCTCACACTGTAGAACTCCCAGTCCACTTCGACCATTTATTAAAACACACTTACAAAAACAGCTCAGTAGTGGTGCTTGCCAAGTTATTCCAAACCCATTACACCAGAACATCAAGACATACGGGGTGAACTCTTCACTTTGGCCAGCAAACAACCACCCAGAACACATCCGTAATGACATGGATACATACTAATAACAACTCAGAACATCTTGGTGATCACATAGAAATACCATGACAACCTCGAACAGTACCCTCATATCGTGGGCACCACAAGCACATTTTCTTTACGGTATCATTGCGCTTACACATTTTCCACAAAAACGTCCTGCCTAGGGCCGTAACATCCTTAAAAAACACCTAACACATGGTTTCACAAGGACTTTAGTGGTTGTCTGACTAGTAAACACTAAAACACAAATCCATGTGGTAATGGTCGATAAGCTACCTGTTAGCAACTTTAGCTTTCAGCATTCAACCGCTTGACGTCTTTGAACACTGGCCCAGAACGTCTTTTTTAATATCATGTATATAAATAAATCTTAAATACTTTATATTAGTTTAACATTTTGATTTGTTTAAAATTTTTTGGATTGTTGTATTGTGTTCAAACATTTGTGTAGTGTCTCTCTCTCTTCCTCTCTCTCTCTCTCTCTCTCTCTCTCTCAAAAAACCCCCTGAAAATGATTTTTGGACACTTGAAAATATTGGATGTGGCCCGTTTAAATATTCCCCCATTCATCAATAGATTATAGATTCCAAGAAAGAGTTCAATTCAGTCACACGAGAGTGAAAAGCAAACACTGTAAGAATGAGGGAAAGGTGAGGTGATTGTCTTTCCAATCTCGAAGCGTACAGTGGTTGTGCCGAGCTGAGTGACACTTGCACAATAGAAGCAAATGGCCTGCCATTAGGGCCTGGAGGGAACTGTCAGTGTTTAGGGACTTCACAGTGCAGATAGCTTTAAAATGGCAACCTGTCACACAAACAGACACGACAATACGCACCTCAAACGCAACTCGGGCACAAAGACAGCGAATAACTCAACTCGGAGGAAAACGGTAGTCAAAACATTCAGGTTAAACGAGGAGGCTTCATCCTTCAAAGGCTTGAAGCTTCACGTAGCTGCTGCTCTCATCAAAACCAAATCTCAGCTGCCGAGTGCCCGCGGTTCGAACACGCGTTCTGATTAAGGTCTGATGCTTGTCATATCTTTCATTTTTTCGTTGGGAGAGGGGGCGGGCGACGTTTCCTCTGGCGATGTTCACAGGCTGACTCTTGCTTGATGTTTGTAGAATAGTCACTTTTTTTCTTGCTTTGAAGGCAGCCGATGTTATTTGCTGTCAGCACGTCCAAACGCCACTTTAGTACAATCAGTGCGCCCAACAAGCCATGATAAGACCCAGGCAATCAATCTGTGTGTGTTCTGTCAGATACACCAGCTCAAAACAAGTCTACAGCAGTGCTGAGCAGTGGGCCTGAACCGTGCAATGGTAACAATGGCCAGCTGCTAGAGATGTGTGTAATATGTTCACACACACTGCTATTTTTGCATATATATTATTTTCATGAATAAACAACAAAGAAAAGGAGCAGTCAAAATTTGTATGTGTTTTTTTCCAGATGAGACTCATCCCATCAGAATTTAAAGTCTGATACAATGTTCAAAAATGAGTCGTGATTTATCGCACCCAGAATAAAAGTTACATGAAAGTGCACAGACATCATCGTGTTTGTCTGTGCACTGTGCATATTGTATATTATGTAAACACAAACTTTCATTCTGGATGCTATAAATCCCGATAAATTGTTGCAATTTCCGTTGGCAAACTCTCTCTCTCAATGGCTCTGGTCTCTGCCAACAAGACGGGCTATTTGTATTCAGTGTAAATACAGATTGAAGGCATTAGCTGAAACGTCTGTGTCTTTGTCCCTCAATGATGGAATAAAACTGAATACGTTTGTATCTCTGTGAGAGCGAATCGTTTTGTATGAAGAAGAGTTTTGTAGATTAACGCACCACAAAAACAAAAAAGAAAAAGATCGCAGTGCAAGCGACCTGTTGTATTCAGTGTAAATAGACACTCCAAATTAAAAAGACGTAACTCCTGATATTCTGTGGTTTTATCTTTTGTCAAATCGATTTGTAAACTAAACAACTTAACCAAGTTGAATGTTTTTTTTTTTTTTGTACCATATAGCTAATATATTGATGCATTTCTTGAACCTGTAGGATCAACAAAAGCAAATATTGTGCAAACTGCTGTACAGACAGTACAATATTCATACATAAATACACACACTTGCATGACAATATTAAACATAAACTGTGATATACAGTGCTGTAAGATTTTGCTCATAATCTGAGCAGTTAATTATGGCTTAATCTTGTATGACTCGTTAAAACTGGCCACATTCATTCTTACCTTCCACATGCTTGCTTCTTTGCCATAAACCACTGCTATGTTGTTGGCTTTGTCCCTCTGAATGTTGAGTCTTTCAGTCTCATTTAGTTCCTCAGTCACAAAACCCATGAAAGAATTGTCAGGGGTGTGGGCTATGAGGAAAGAGAGGGTTTGTTAATACATAAATTAAAATTACATTACATTTATTGGTTTATGGTTACTTGACTTTTTAGACAGTTTACCAGCTAGAAAAAACAACGCCTTCTCCACTTAAGGGTTTTAACCCTTTTGATGCCAACATAAGTAGATTTATACGTAAATACAAAAATGTTTGTTTTATATTGTGCATTAAACATATTTTAGTGTCTAAAACTTTAGAAACATTTTAGTATAAACAACGTGTTATCAATTCAATTATGAATGTTCATCTTTAAGAATCATTAACACCCTGTTACAGAAAGAGTAATTCTTGTTGAGTCGGATATTAACAAATGTAAATGAGAAGCCGTGTCTCATACAGACATAAAGACTTTTCCAGTTTGTTGTCAGAACAGATGCTTCTCTCCTCGTGAGAGCATATTGTGGATGTGCTCTCACGAGGAGCATCTGCTACCCAGACATGTACTCAATGCTCTTGTGTTCTTACTAAACATCCATTAAAGGTTTACATTGCTTTCACTGTTCAGAGTACAAATACAGAGGCGATGAAACGCAGTAGAGAGCCAATGACCTGCTAAAGGTGTTGTATCATCTTTTTTTTAGCACTAATTTCCCTAAGGCCCACTTACAAGGCCAGTGAAGGTCTTTGTTTCTAAAACATGTTTAACTATCTCTCTGACCCTGTAAGACCCTTATGCCATATTTGCCTAGGATTTGAGAAAGGATGCACATAGGGTCCTGCTGTCAGGTCTAATAAAGCTTTTAACTGGAGAAGCAACACAAGAATTTCAAGATATTCCCATATTTCACATGTTATTAGTTCTTCTAGTGTTCAGGAATTATAGTATCTATGGTGTCCTACTTGATAAAACAGCCGCATCACTGCAAGCAAAGTGTGTAATCTGGTAACTACATGTAGAACATTTAAAGAGCAAATATTTTGTGATTTTTAAGGTCTTACTTTGGTTTATGGAGTGTCCAACAACAAGTTTACGTACATACACGGTGTAAAAACACTTTAATTTTCTAATAATAGGCAGTTATTTTATTATCTTACTTCTTGGTTGACTCTTAAATGATTCGTTTAGCGATTCAGTATTGTACCTTAGTACTGCATTTGACACCGTTGACCACAGCCCACTCTTACATAGACTTGAAAATTACGTCAGCATTAATGGAATAGCTTTGAAATGGTGTAAATATTACTTATCCGACCGTTTTCAATTTGTAGCAATAAACAACGAAGGTGTCATGTAAATCACAAGTCCAGTACGGTGTACCACAGGGCTCAGTTTTAGGGCCTCTGCTCTTTGAATTATACGTGCTACCTCTAGGAAATATACTGTAATTAAGAGACACAGACTCAGCTTTCACTGCTATGCTGATGATACTCAACTTTACATTTCCTCGAAGCCTCACAAAACACAGCAGTTCAACAGAATAATGGAATGCATAAAATCGATATAAAAATTGGATGAGTAACAACTAAACATTTTGTAACTCGGACAAAACAGAAGTGTTACTTATTGGACCGAAAACCTTCATACGTAACAACAAAGAGTACTGTTTAACTATTGACGTATGTTCCATAAAAACTCTGTTGTCAGCAAAGAATCTTGGCGTTTTATTCAATAGTAATCTGTCATTTGAAAGCCATGAAGCCAAAACCAAGTTTTTCCATTAAAAATAAACTACGTCATATGCTGTAACTATAAGATGCAGAGAAGTTAATTCATGCATTCATGACGTCAGACTAGATTATTGTAACACACTATTAGGTAGCTGCCCTGTGGGCCTATTACAAAAACTCCAACTAATCCAAACGCAGCAGCTCGAGTTCTTACACAAACTAAAGAATATGGGAATATGGCAAATTCTTAACATAAGAATGACATTTATTTCTCTATAAAATAAGAGCTCAGGGCAATAGGCAAGAATCCATGTTATGTTATGTTCCTCCTGTTTGGTCACATAAAAGTGAAATGTTGTTTAATTGGTTTTTAATAAACCCACCTCTGATTAATCAATGATGTACCACAACTATGAAAAGATACAATCACTAGCACAAGCTTGAAGAACACTGCCGCTTGCCAATAAACTGGGAAGTAATTATAACAATATGACCCTTGTTTCAATTTAGCTAAATATGTTTTCAATATTTCACTTTCACTGTAGTTTTTCACTTTAGTGTAGGTCCTGTTTCCTAAAATGAAATGGACATAGAAAAAAGAAAGAATTTCATGTCATACTTGTCAAGAAAAATAAATGCGATGGCATATGCATCCTGGATGGCTTGAATAAATCATGAAAGAATTTGGGGTTAACTATAACTGAAAATAAACACCGCACGGGGACGTCTGGGATGCTTCATTAAAACAAATCACGCCATCAAACCGATTTGCTTAACAATCCTAGGTTTTCTGGAGAGTGTCCCAGATTTGAGCATTCAGTGTTCAGCTCATGTAAAAACTAAAACATTGCCTGTTCCTGGAAAAGCTGAACACCGGTGTGAAAAAACTAACCTACTATCAAGTAATGGAAAATTGTAGCTTAGTTCGTGTGCTTAAAGTAACATCACTAAAACAATTCTGAAGTATCAATGCAACACCCAAATGAATATTTTCATTCTTTAAGCCCCAGAAAATACTGCTGTAAATGATGTACATGACCATTTTCTAGTAGGAAGTTGTGTTTTTTCGTGGTGTCTTCTTTTACTGCAGTTGGCGACTTATGGTTAGTTGATTGTGTCTAAAAGATCAGTTTGACTGTATTTGACATGGATGCACTTGCAGACACATCCAAACAACAAACATTATTCAACAACACCGAATAAGACTCAAAGATGGACTCACGGAACATGGTCATATACTGCTTGCAGTTCAGGTTCCAGTAGCCCCAGTTGGTCCTGAAGCCGTGCAGCGTAGCGTACTCCTCGTGATTGTACGCCGGCTCTGTCCCGAAGGTGTCGATCACACGAATGTGACACCTATAGACACAAATATGACACTTTACTGTAAAACATTCCATTGAAACCAAAAAAAGGTTTATGCTATAGTGTACGCTCCGACATTTTAACTATGATTAAAAAAGGGAGTTTAACGGATGCCTGTTCGTATCAGTATCAGAAATCAACTTGCGTTTTTTCATTTCTTTTCAGGCACTTTAACATTTCAAAACAATTTTGTGTAAAATAAAATCATGTGCAGGTACATCAGCACATTCAGTTGAATTTCATCATTCAAGTAAGAAAGGACAACATACTTGAAATGTTTTGCTAATATAAGGGCATAGAGTATGTGATTTTAAGCAAGCAGTTTAATAAAACACATTATCTGGATATGAAATGATACATTTTGGGGTGGAAATGACATTTTTAATAAAAAAAAGACTCCATGTCACTCAATATTCAACAGATGTGGTGGACACAGGAACTATTGAAATAATAATTTAAAAGAGTCAGATCACATCTCCAAACCGCACCAGTCTGGCTGAGATTCTGTGTTGTTTTCACTAACCAAAAATAGTGCAGGGAAGGCGCAGGCCGAAAGATCCACAGGTTAAACTCTACACTTATTTAAGGCCTTACTGCACAGTAGTGGGAATAGATTGTAAAAGCATTCTGCTGCTTCTCAACAAAGTGTTACTGTGACTTTTATAAGGTAAACAAATATAAGAGTTACGATCACAGCAAAATTGCTTCCTGGGAAGAAAAAGAGGCAAAAGGGAATAGATTGGAAAAAAGAGGTGAAGTCAGCAGTCCAGCCAATGGGAAACACTGTTATTAGAGCTGAGCTGAACGATCAGCAGTCAGCTATCAGCCTCCTGTCTGCAAACATTGTCACACTAGGTTGTGTATCGTTCAATATTGAATTAGGAATACAAATGAATTAAATATTACTGCAATTGTTTTAAAAATAAGAAATTAGAAATTAAAAGTAATGTTATAAAAACAGGACAATTATAAGACACATCACATGGTATTACTGTAAGAAGTATGGTTTTAATGCAAATTTTAATAAGATTTAGCTCTACTAACTGTTAAAGATTTCTACAGAATTGTGACCAGACCTTTATATTTATATGTCGTAATGGTCACAGTGGATGCAAAAGTCTGCCCATACGGTACATGCCAACAAAAGACAGATCTCTGCTGGTGCTTGCCAACGTTATATTCATATTTAAAAATGTAAAGTAATTATATAATATTGAAATTGATAATAAAAATTTTGATTTCTGTGATAGATTACAGAATGCAATAAACAGTTGAAATACAAATACAAAGGAAAAATATTTAGCTAAATGATATGACTTTTTGAAGTTTAACAGCCATGATCGCTGTAAACTCTGCTGTGTGAACATTCCATAAAAACAGCAAACAGGTTTGGAATGACTTGTGAACGCTGAGTAAATGGCAGTATTTCATTTTCCTTTATAAATTACAATCTTAAAGGCTTCAATGATTTATTACACAAAAGACAAATCACCCTCAGAGTAAAATATACAGGCGTTTTAACAGCTGGCAAATGAAAAATGGCTTCTAAATGATGCTTCAATAATTATAATGCATTATGCATATATGGCTGTGGTGGTGTGAGCGGTGATTCTCCATTATTTAAGAGGAAAATATCAGGATTATGCTGTAATGATCTGAGCGCTGATGTTTCAATGCTTTACGTGTCTCTGTGTAACATACTGAATGAAGAGCACATCTACATACAAACAGTTTGAAGAATCGTTGAGGACCGTCAGATGTTTTTATGTTACAGCCACTGACGCTAAAACCCAATAAATCTATTTCACAGACCACGACAGAAAATACTTGAAAGTCATTCACTCTGGCCAAGGAGAAAAACAAAAAAATGGTTGCAGCTTGAAAAGACTTGAGATCTGGGGTAAGTGTTTTTGCCAGTTTCATCCCATCGCAGATCTTATTTCCCGTCCTGCGCCGCGATGTTTAAATAGCAAATGCATTTGCGCTCATTTGTGCGCCCGGGGGCGTGTTGGTCTGAAAAAGAGGTGTGCTCAGGTACATTGTTGGCGTGTTGCTATTTTGAGGAACTGAAATACACTGCACCATAGACCAACTCAAACCTGATCTAAAGTCTAAATTCGATTTTTCTGTTATTTAGAGAGCGCTTTGGGAATATACGCCTATGGGCGGGTGCACAGCGCTCGTACATCTTGCTTATTACATACAGAGGGACGCGCAGAAGCACACAATAATGACAAATGTTTATACAAATGAATTACAATGTAAAAGATTATTATAGTGGACATAAAGATAAATGTCTGGCCTGTCCTGTAGATGTTCTGCTTGCGTGCTTTAACCTCTCACGCGAGCAGACGCGTTTGCTCTCCTGAATTTTACTGTGAGAATAGCGAATCCGCCATGGCGCGAGCGCAACTGGCTCTTAGGGAATGAGAGATGACACTCTGATTGGTATATTGCACTTTACACCCAAAAAACACCCATTACTTATTAAGAGAATTGGGACAAACCGTTTAGACCATGATAATCTAGCAAAAGTGGGTTCGGACACGCGCTGTGCGGAGTGCAAATATAGGGCCCCTGGACTGTAAAAGCCAAAAAGGGAAATACAAATATATTTTGTAGCTTTGTCTGTTTTCTGGACCAATTCATAAATTTTAGTTTTCATGGCTTTCTGTTCTACCAGGTAAAGGGGGAAAGGTAAAAGAGATTTTCATCTCTGATAGTGGAAAAGAACAACAGCGTGTAAGTTTATTAGATGGAGTCGACCTGACTAGTTATTTTTAATTGCTCTATACACTTGAACAATGCTCCGTTGATTCAACCCAACCATGAGTTAAAACAAGCCAGTATGTTTTAGAGTGTGGGACTGTAAAGGTGACCTTTCAGATCACTCTCATTATAATGAATGAAGCCGCCAGAGACATACACTCACAGTGTTAACAGCTTCATTAATTAAAATGGGATGCATCAAACGCTGCTGAGAAAATAAGCATCCAACTGTGCCGTGCTTTCATCGCCTCTCTTGTAGTAAAGCACTATAGGTCCAGGTAATGGTACGCATTTGAACAAGTCAGAATGTGATTGTGTTTTGTGTATATTTGTTGTGTTTTATTTAGACAAAGCACTAATCATTTTGTTTTGACGGTTTTAGATGATGAAAAATGCAGCTGCCGGAAATGTTTCATGACTTTGCAGTTTTCTTTGTTGTTGTTTACATTCCTAAAATAGACTTCACGGTGTTGCAATGTATGTTCTCTGAGGATAAATATGTATATGTTTATTATATTAACAATAATATTAAATATTATAATATTGATCATGTCAGGGGGGGCGCCAGGACGTTCTTTCTTGGGGTTGCTGAGGGTGGGAGGGGTTTACAGGTTTCTGTTAAGAGAAAAAAGCATATCCACAAGGTTCGAGTCCTTTTACTAAAGGGTCCTTCGCTCGCCTCATTATTCCTTCTATAATCAAAAGCAAACTAACCAGTGCTATAGTCTTCTTTTCTTTGTATTGAAACGGAATTTGCAGAAAAACACACTCATTTTAGCAAAGACCACGACGTCCCCATAAAGTGCTGATTAATCAAAATGTTAAATTTATTCACAATTGACTATAACGTAAACGTGAGATCGCACCCATGCTCTGATTTGCCACGGCGGGCATAACAATCCGCTTTGCCTGCTCTTGAGCGGCTCTCTGCAGTAAAATGGAGAGCTTCTGTTGTAGGTCAATGCGATTAGTTGCGAAGTGATGTTTTATTGAGTTTGCTGCTTTCCAAAAGTCAATTTTTTTTACACTAAAGTACTGGAAAAGTTCGACAGGGCAGCCAACCACAAACTCACAAGCTGAGTGTTGAGAACACACGCCAATCAAACATTATCCAAAAAGACATTTATTTATTTGTCATTGATTTCAGATGTTAGCAGCTTGCTTGTAATCACATTAGAATAAATAAAGGTACAATATTTTAAGAAATTAAATATTTAGTCAAAACATCGGTGGGACCATTGATCATTGGCGGGAGAGACAATATGAATGCCAGAGGTCTGTTTATTTACGTTGCCAGTCGTTCACCCCAACTTTACCTTACAAACGTATTATTAAACACTTGTTAGCCATCTTTTTCCTTTATCAAGAATAAATGGCTTTATGATCTGAACCTGCGACGATAATAAGTAGTCAACATATGCTTTGCTCTCTACGCCACTGGAAACGCTAGTTGTTTAGCTTCATTTTTACATATTACATATACTTTGAATATCTGGTTGTATCCTCGTCTTTCAATCTATCAATACATTCATATTGATTCATTAATGTCGTGGTTTGTATCACATGTAAAGATGATGGTGTTATCGTTATCGAGATAAAGTGAGAAATTTCATTTTTTAACTTCACAATATGTATATTTATTTATTATTATTATGCATCTTTTTGTGTTTCTTGTTAATGCTGCAATGCTACAACTTTAAAATTCTAATACAATTTACATAATGCCTTTATTAATAATCTGTTACATTTTGAAGCTGTTCTTACAACTGTAGAAAACCAAGGCACTAAATACTGTTACCAATGGCTCATAGTTATCGTCATGTTACAAATGTTTTGGGATAGAAAATGCATATACATTACACAATAATACAAACGTTTATTGTCGCAGGGTTATGTTCAACTTACAAAACAAAGTATTGGAAACCAAAACTAAGAGTTTGGTTCCAAAATCAGATAACTCATAACTGCATGTTTTATTATGTAATCATTTTTTATCGTGTTTTATTGTGTAAGTTAGCAGTATTTTCATTTAGTTATTATGGCTTAAATTAAAACAAACCAACTGCAGTTTGATTCATATTAATTGCACAATGAGTTATATTATTTATGAAAGCAAACTATTCACGTATACTTTGATGGATTTAGTACACGTACATATTATTTGAGTTTAATAACTGTGATTATTAATATTAGTACACGTATATATAATTTTAGCTTAATAACTGTGAATATTTATATTAGGTATTGAACAAAATATAATATTAAAGAGGATTTCACAAAATATCATTAGCTTGGTGACATGTTAGAAGCAAACTCTTTAAAATGATCTATGAGTCCTCCGTGCTGAGAACCACTCAAATTATTACACTCAAAGGTTGCATTGCAGTGAGGAGGCAGCGTTTGACTTACCTGTGCCGTCTGAATGACAGGCCCATGTGCTGTTTCATCTGCTGCAGGCCGTGGTAGTCTGTGTAGATGAGGTCAAAGGGCAATGGACCAATCAGAGGGCAACTTCCTCTACCCGGAGGCACACCAAGGGCCCTAACAAGAGAAGATAGACGAACTGCATTTATTAAAGTGGGATTTGAGTCAGAATTGAAGCTTGAGGCCTTGCGGATGAATTTGGTAAACCTCATCGCCCATAGCACACACACACACACGCACAGCAGGAGTGCACCTCCTCTACTGAAGATCATTATTCAGTCGGGAGAGTTTCTCTGGGATTGTTCTCCAGGGATACCGGAACTGCCAAATCCAAAGCTGATGGTGTTTCATGATTCTGGAGGGAATGTGTCAGACAACACAGAACTGCTGCTAAACTCACTTCTGCTATGAATTCTGGGATGGTTTTGCACACCTTCATTACTCATCAAGAGTGATGCAATGAAATTGGATTAGAACGACGCAAAAAAATCATTTGTGATGACTTTTTTGATGTCAGATCCTTTCATGGCACCACCCAGCGTTTAATAGACAATACTGGAAAATAATTTTTTATTTTAAAGCAGTGCAAACCCTCAGGCAATGGTGAGGCCTTTTTAAAGTTTGTTCTTTGAACCATTTCTATATAAATGTCACCACTGTAAGCGAGATGATCTCTTGCATAAACCAGGTTTGTGGGTCCACATTAGAGGAGAGATCCCTGGGCAGCGTTTAAATTCAACATGAAGCAACATCTGCAACCCTATTTTCTTTCTGTAATGTCGCATATTTCAGACAGGAACAGGATATTCAATGAGAAATATGAAGGATGTGATTCCATTTCTTTGGTAAATCTAGAATTATTAGATTGTGAAAAGTGGCCATTACTCAACAACTGAATGCAGCCATGGGGAACAAGAGGGATTTGTGGAGGGTGTGAAGTTTTTGGCTGGTTACCTGCATCCTTCGAGAAACAAGCACAAAGATTCGCTTACAGATGCTTTTACAAGGTAATGTAGGTGATGTAAACCACCTGGTTTTGTGACGTCAGCCATGCAAATGTGTAACATGTAAGTGTCTTTACATGTTTTTGTCTTCCGTTAGAGTAAAGTTCCTTGTTAAAGGGATGATTTGCGGGAAATGCATGTTTTTTTTTTGTCTTTGGTGTGTTATAAGTTGCCCATGCATGTATTAGACAAGTGAAATTGCAAAAATGTAAGTGTATTTTATCTAAAAGCGAATGCTCACCCGGACCTGCCTAAAATGCATCAGGTTCGTAACACGATATGACTTAGACCGCCCAAATCTAAACGCAAGTAAGGTGGGGGGTCTTGTAAATCTAATTTTACCTTCACTGGCGCAGCCATGTGGTGGAGACAATGTGTGTTTCGTTGTGAAAATCCTCTTTGTTTGACCTGCCAAAGACGATACAACAAAAAACGAACAATCCAAATGTTCAGGTTTGTGCAGAGCATTTCACCAACGATTGCTTCACACATCTGGGAGAGATCAAGACCGGCTATGCACAGAAGCTTTTGTTAAAAAGTAGGGCAATTCCATAAGTTAAAACTCTGCAAGGACTGTACGGCTCCTGTGAGTATATTTTCATTGTAAAAGACTTTTAGATGCATTCCATCTAAAACAAACAATTAAATTAGTTTTAGCCGCGTCAAATGACCCCTTTAAATCCCACACAATTTAAGAAAGAGATATAACAAAGTCAACGGTAAATGTGAATTTAATGTTTATCCATACAAAGACATAAACTATTTACAAATGTACATCATTTTAGACTCACAACATAACATACTATAATCATAGATCGTGACTTGTGTAGAAGTAGAGCTTTCCTCCAAAAAAACATTTGTTCCTTAACTCAAATGTGATGCATTGGACCATTCACTTGGAACGCCTCTACCTACATTATAAACTGACGCATTGCGGTAAAATTTTGTAATAATGACACGAGTGTGATTTTCGACAACGATTGTGTTGTGAGGGATCTGTAAAACTCAAAATATTGATACAATTATTGGTTGTATAATAAACGTAAAAGAATTAAATGCATAAAGTGAACAAGCTAAAGCAACGGAATATCTGGCACGTCAATACACATATAGCCGTAGGTCGTAATAAGCTGCTGGCACTAGAGGCGTTCATCCTTAAAGGGACAGTTCACCCCAACATTTTTATTCCGTCACAATTTACTCATCCTTAGATTGTTTCACAGATCTTTGGAGAATGTCAGTAACCAAACAGATCTCATCCCCCATTGACTCCCATAGTATTTATAGTTCCCATTATTGCGGGTGATGAGATCTGTTTGGTTACTGACATTCTTACACATATCTTCTGTTGTGTTCAACAGTACAAATAAATGTTTACAGGTTTGGAATAATCCGAGGGTGAGTACAAAATGACACAATCTTCATTTTTAGGTGAACTGTCCTGTCCCTGTGTTCGGGAATGAATAAGGAGAAGTGGTTGTAGCATCGAAGATCTACTTTGTTATATTCTTCCTGCGGTCCGGTAAGTCTTTGTGCAGCATGACCCAAAGCAAGTCCTGCAGTCTCACAAACCCTTCCTCAGATCAATATAGACCATAGAGATTAAGAAGCATTCACACGTGACTAGGATATTGACTGAACCCTGAACAAAAAATGGCCACCAACTCACAAAATGCCATGGATCAGCAAGACCCAAAACCTGTTACTGTGTTTGTCCTGAATACCTAATGCAAAGTACTATCAATTTAAATTGAAATAATAGGGTAGAGATATAAGTTCAGGAGATCTAAAAGTAGTCAATTTAAAATAATAAGGCAACCTATCACAAGCATGTTTTTGAGTTTACTCAAGAAACGGAGACTGAAGTCAACCCAACTTAAAAAAGTCATTAGCGGTCACATAGTCAAGTTTACGTAACAACAGAACATCATATTTTTGTTGTTAGCTGAACATAAATAGAGGATATACAGTAGATGGGGTTATGTATAAATAAACAAATGCGTTTGTCTTTCATTACGATTGTAAACGTTTTCTGCATTCAGACAGACCAAAACTTTGTTCTATTAACTGTTTGTGGTAAATGCATTTATATGGTGTGCCCATGTGTCATGCACCTACACCTCAACCAAAAAACCATCATTCATTAAAAAGACTAACAGCAACAACGATATTACAGCATGAATGAAGCCAGCAAGAACTAAAACACTAATCTTTGTTAGAAATATGTGTAAAACAATCATTTGAGTCCTTTAACTAAAAACATCTATGTTCAAGTTACTCATTTATCTTTGTAGGGAGAACATTTTGCAAGTTGGATTTTTAGTTTGTTTGCAGAAACCAGTTAGTATAAAATAAGACTCATATTCTTTTATATTCTGTACATATTAGAAACAAAAATGATTTAAATGAATACTGTAGTGCAAAGATAGCACTAATATATAATGGTTAGAAGAAAGGAAAAATCACACATATGTGTTCTAGTACAAAGGCTGTTCCTTAATGCAAAGATGTGAATTCACGTCAGAGCAATTGAAATGTAAATCAAATATTTATAATGTCGTTTTGAAGCTTTAATGCTTCAGTAATTCAATGTATTCGCATGTAAAATATGACCATTATTGCATTTTATTCTCCTATAATGTAATTTCATAATAACAACTAACCATTTTTACACTGTGTAGTGGGCAAACACCACAAACAATATGTCTCCCTATAATTCCACAAGAGACCTGTAAACAGGTTATTTTTGACTAGTGTCTTTATAAGGCTAAAAACCAATGTGTTTCCCATTGAATAGTCCCCATCCTCCATGCTCTCCGTAGAGCTGTGTGTGTGTGTGTGTGTGTGTGTGTGTGTGTTTGTCTCTCTTTTCACAAACAACAGTCGAAAATGTGAGCTGTATTTCTGTGGGTCACTGGAGCTCAGCGAAAGTGACAGATGACAGACATACAAGCTGTCACGGTGAGCGGTACACAGAATTTCAACACAAACACATCATATATCTCCCCCATCTACTACTGCCGTAGAAAGATGACATCATTGCAGTGTAAAACAGCTTGCAGTAGTGTCTCAGACAACAAATGGAGACGCTTCACTTGAAAACTCTCTAATGAAATGATGTTCAGAACCAGCTTTGACAATCTCCACACAAAGAGTTTTAGTATAGATTTATCATACACATCAACTTTCACAATTCAAAGACCAAAAACGAATAAAGTAATGCCATCTGCAATCTTGTTTTTAGCTCTTGATATATGACAAGCCATTTTCCAGGATCAGGTTTTATTTGTGTCTATTTTTATTTTCTTTAGGCATTTTAGGTGTCCTGTGCGAAAAGAGTAACCTCTGAGTAATACAATTCTCCTGTGCGCACAGACACACACAAACACACATACACACTAAAACTATTCCTAGTGAAGCAAATGCTCTCACACGGTTAAAATCGGATACATGCAGCTGTTCTATTTCCCTGCTATGGATTTCTCAATTTGCTGTAGTATTTAATTTCAGCTTCCACCGAAGGGAAGAGTTAATGTCATGTCTCCTTTCCAAACAATAGCTGAAAAGTAAAATCTATAAGCTAGCCTACTGTTCCACAGCAAAGCGAGCCATTACAAAAGCTTGAGTTATAAAACAGATAGTTCTGCTGTCTCTAATATATGACCGAGCCTTGCTTAAAGGCGTGAGTGAAAAGGTGACCATTGGCTAAAGGAACATAAAAAGGAATTTCCTATGTAGGAAATTCATCTTAAGTAGACATCTACGCCGCTCCTATTCTAATAAATGATAGGAGAAGAATAAGAAAATATCCTCACTCAAGCAATACTAACAAATGAATTAGAAGCCAAAGATCATCTTATTAGAAAACAAAACCAAACTTACCAAACAACAAAAACGACCAAAAAAGGGGGAACGAAAACAGTGGTTGCCCGGCCATAAGCTAGTCCACTCCTCTAATGAAGAACCACTCCTAATCGGTGTTA
Organism: Barbatula barbatula; assembly: GCF_947034865.1. NCBI lineage: Eukaryota > Metazoa > Chordata > Actinopteri > Cypriniformes > Nemacheilidae > Barbatula > Barbatula barbatula. Next base: position 22,335,170 of record NC_136769.1, on the reverse strand, counting down.
TCATCATCATTCAATACATGCGCACTACAAATACATTTAATACACATCCATAAAAGTCCCATCTCCAGCAGCTCGTGTTTTTCCGGAAATAATCGTACAGCTGTATCTCTCTTTTATTTCACAGACGTATGCAATATTACTGTATAGGCACTCAAGATTAAGACGAGATTGGCAAACACTGACTGTGATACGCGGAACTATACGGACGCCCTAAATAGTGTCATTGAAAATACACAGCTTACAAAACAAGACGTGCTTTCTGCTTGTTAGACTAAAGTGGCACATGTCCATGGTTGACAATATGTCATGATACATTTTATGACATGTTAAAGATATTTTACTACTATTAAATGATCGTAATTCACATCCTTTTTAGGTATTACTTTGTGTTTATGTTATATAGTGATAAATGTATGCAGGACCACATAAAGTGCACCCTCTTGTGAACAGTGCACCCCTCTTTCCATGTTGCAAATGTCAATTAACATAATTTTAGCACCGATATAAGTATGTTTACCATCAGATATTTTCTTTATCAAAAGTTAATATTTTCAGATTTTACAATTCGTTTATATCTGCTGTAGTTAGGCACACAAAAAGAAAAAAATACTTAAAATAGTCTATATACATAACCCTTACAGTATACATATTTACACTATATTTTAATATATATTGTATTGTTTCTATTATAAATATTTATGTTTATATTATATTCTTAGTTTGGTGAGCAATATCAGACTGTGGTCTGTGGTGCTGCCAGAGGCTAAGTCTGTTTCTATATTAACGCTTTAAAGTAGCTTTTACCTCACAGTCTATCAAACATCATGAGACAGCAGTAATTCCCAACGTCAATAACACACACACACACACAGTAACACAGTCATCCACACGTCAGCTTTCTCACACCTCAGTGTCTCACTGCTACAGGCCTACTTGTTCAGGTTCAGCTGTCACAACAGTGGAGCAATTAAACATTAAAATTCCTTTCATACGTTTTAAGCTTCACGGCTTCAAAACGGTTCTTTAGCTGCCAACTATAATCATTTTAAAGCTCTTTAAATGCAGTGTAGAATCTACAGTCCCTTCCTTTAAAAAGAGCAAAAATGTTCCAGAATGACAGAGTCACCCTTGCCCGAGATTCACTTCCTGTTCTCTAAAGAACTGTCTGTTTGCACATAATAATAAACTAAAGCCTATTCTCCTAAAATGCAAGGAATTGTGAGCCCCATCACAGCAGGGCATGTCTTTAATACGTCTGAAATTTGCGTTTTCTTAACAAATGCAACAGATTACAAGGCGGAGCGCATATGAATAGATGGGCAATTGTGGCGGGCAAATCAAGAGAAGTGCCGGTGTGTGGCAGAGCGAGAATGAATACGTCACAATGGAAGTGCACAAGGCCGTATTTAGCAGACGGCAGTTTCATTAACTCAACCCTGCGAGATACTTTTAGGGATGTATGTTAATTCCAGCACGAAATCGCAGAGCAATCAGTGGTTCACATTTGCAGTTATGTAGCATACGAGTTGTAAAATGAGTACTTCATAAAATTAAACATTCACACAAAACTTCATTGATGATTCATGTTTCTAATTCGGTCTAACGGAGCAACACACAAATATATTCTGTTCATGTACAGATTTAAATAGTATTTTCAATCCCTGGATTGTTAATCTGGTCTCATCTGGACGAATACAACTGTAATAGTTGGAAATATTTATGCCTAAATATTGCCTGGTCTTAATAAAAGAAATGAAATAAAAAGAGAACTCAATTCAGTATTTTGCGCTTTGTCTGATGCGGCATTACGGCCACGCGCGTATCTCAAACAGTACGTGAGAACCGAATCTATAGCATCTTCTTGGGAATATTTAAATAGGCAAGTGTTAAAAACGTACAAACTATAATTTTCCATTACAATACAGCTCTGGCCCGATCGGGCAAGTGACAGTAATCTCAACTGGCCAGAGGATCTCCAATGCTGGCCCCAAGCCATAGAGCAGTCTTTTATGTCGAGCCCCGAATATAGTCCTGGTGTTTCCATTGTCAGACGTTGTATGGGTTTTCTTGGTTTTGTCATGTTATATCTTCTGTTATGGGTTTGGTGTTAGGCCTTTTGATATTTTTCAGATGCATGTGGTGGGGATCAGACCCACACTGAGAGAAATATTGGCAAAACCAAATGCGGAAGCACATTTACAGGATGCGGTACGTGCTCTTGTAATACACGGCTGACTACAAAAGACCAATCCTATAAAGGCCTACTAATCTCTCTCTCCTGAAGTGAAATATTGCATCAGAAGGGATGTGAAGTGCATGCACCACTTCACTGTGACCCTGTGTTTATAAAAATTGCCAAAAAACGTAAGATCCTAGAACTGCCCAAGGGGTCACTGGAGCTCAAATTGAAACAGTGAAACTTATAGATGTGGGATGTATACTGACAATAATTCCAACAATCACTCACTCTTACTTACATTTTAAAGAAAATACAATAAGCAAGAACAATCAATGCTTAACGTTCATTCTTGAATGCAAATACGTTTTTGTAATGTTTGTGGAGGTGGTCTACTAATAAAAAGCTGAAGGGGGGATCACACATAAGAGCTGACCTTCTTATGTGAGGACCGACAAGAGAACACAGGCCTCATGAAGGACTATACTACATAGTCTGGGTCTAAGCTCTGGGACATCAGCATGCTCCTCTGGCCTTGGAAGAGGCTGCCAAACACAGGAGGGTACATTTTGTCTATAATCAGTAAATAAATGACAGTGTAGTTCCGGCATGAAACTCTAGATGGCGCAGTCCTAACGTCTAAACAAATCTGACATAACAACTTACTACATGGTGCAGCAGATTGGTCCGTATCAGCAGCCAATGCTTAGCTTGCTGCTCTACGTTTAATCTTGGCTAGTGATTGTTTTAGCAGTGCAGCGCGTCTCAGAAACCCACCTCCTTCCCCAGCTCCACCTGTATAGATCTGCTACAAGGTGATCACGTAAGCTATGAGGGTTTATTCATATATGTTATATGTGCAGCAGCAGCATTCCTTTTATGCACACAGCAGCAAGTTGCGGATGTTGTTATGACCTGGAGAAATTTGTGCGTTATGCTATATTGTGTAGCCTGTGTTTTGCATTTTCTCTTGGTCGTGTGCAGACACGTCACTGCTCCAGATTCTCTACCAACCACTTGGAGATGGTCATGGGTCCTACCCCAGGTGCCCTGTGTTTATAAGTACAGCCCTAAACACTCATTCGATGCATTGTGTTCCTTGTGTGCCATTGAGCTCTCGTGCCATTTTGTTGATGGTTCATCTGGTTTATGTTATTTGATGTGATTTCGTTATTGTGAATATGTAGATTTAGACTTCATCTTATTTTTAAGTACACTCTCACACTGTAAACACCTTTTACATATTTCACCAAGTTTCGAGAGGTAGGGGGGTTAGACGCCATTTTGATTTACATGCCAGTTTTAACTTTGTTTATCCTCAGGGAGTCAGAGAAGACACTGTGTATTTTGTTTTCTATTGTTTCTACTCTTAGGTTATTAAGAAGTCTAAAAGAAGACTGTTTTGTTTATTATGTTGGACTTGTCTGCCCCTGAAGAAAATCGCATATGGTATCAATAAACTTGGTTTACTGAACTCCCTGTTTTACAAATGTTGTATCCTTTTCCTGTTTCGGCTTACTCCTAGAGGTCGCAACAATGTATCGGCAGCAGCAAGTCACCGTACTTGCACCGCGGCAGCAGCATAGCAGATCTATTTTACCAAGCTTTCCTGTAGCTCAGTGGTAAGAGCATTGTGTCAACAATGCAAGGTTGTGGGTTTGATCCCAGGGGATTGCAGATACCTATGTAAAATGTATGTTTTGGATAAAAGCGTCTGCCAAATGCCTAAATGTAAGACCAAATACATTTATATGTCATGTACACCATCATGCTAAACCCTACGAGAATTGTCATGACAGAAATGAATTTATTGCAAACAGGACAAAAGAGAATAGCCCTTGTCATTGCACCCTGTACAATACTACCAATGTCTTTACTGGATAACGTTGTTGGTCTTCCTGAATGAAGCAAAGGATTTAAGCTTAAATTGCTTTTTTTATAGAAAACTTGCCCCGAATCTATCAGAAAATAAATGATTCAGAGGTTTTCGATCCCTGAGATACCAGGTACTTGACATAATGTAGATTTCCATGTTGCTGGCAAATTTAAGGAAATTCAACGGCTATTTCAATGCAGGTTACGCAGGTTTTGTTCAAACGTAATAGGCCAGCAATCAACCTTATGTGTTTATATGGCAAATTCATACCTGCAGTTGAATGCTTTTCTTTTAAAAAAAAGTCAATAGCCTTGATTCAATGTATTCAGTTCTGTTTTGTTATGAATGAAAACGTATTGTAATTTGTAGAATGAACAAAAACCTCCCTGGTCTGAACATTTATTTCTTACTACTTTCTGATGTCATATTGTAAAGTAAATTAGGTCTGTATTCATGAAAGTTATTGTTTTTATAAAGGTGTTACTGTTTTATTAACGCCTGACATCTTAAGCCCCTCATTCGGCACATAACGGCACAGTTCCTTCATACTGTATTTCACTCCTGAAGACACAGTTTTAGTGAAAATCAAATCAATGCACCACAGGGCACGGATGTGTTTCCAAATACTGTGCATTATTTTATCTGTGTTTTGTAAAAAAGCTTACAAACAGTTATTAATGGTATTATAAGAACATGTTTTGTGGCAATGAAAGATCTCATTGTGTCTTTGCATGACATAACTGTTATCTTATTCTGACACAGATCTCCGATGGCCATGTAACACGGCATTCATCAGCTCAGATCAAACATCTACACAACACTATAGTAATGGGAGGAAAAGAAACACAAAAGGCAGCTAGTGGCCTTGTGGCACTAAAGATACAGCTAATGCAGGAGAGAGAAACGTTTGAAGGGCTTGAGAGTGCATTCAAAGGAAAACTGAGCGGAACATCTATGCAACATTGACTGCTATCTTTAGAATGCATCCGAAAATAATGAGAGCGCTGAATGTTGAAACTCAAAGAGGTTACAATGGAAACTCTTTGATTTGATATCAGTGTCTATGTTCCAGTAAGGTGACTGGACATTTAAATTAGGGATGCAACGAATGTTCTGCAACAGAATCTTTTCGGCCGAAAATGGCAAGAAAGCATGTTCGGTGGAATAAGTGAAATATGGAAACATGATGCTTTATTAATGCAGCAAACACGTTGGCAGTGTGTGGAAGCATTTTAAAGTGTCAGAGAAAGACAAGACAAGGGACCTGCGGCGCGGGAGTAAATTTATGGACGAAACCGGTACACTGTACTTCAGACGGCAGCGGGCGCCTGAAGCCACTCCCGAAATCCTCTGGCATCGCACAGTGGTAGCGTGCACACAGTTCGGTGCACTAAACAACTCGGAAGGTCAAGCTATGTCTGTGCATCCCAGTACACCCTCTGAGAGAACAGTCAGTCAGCATTTGTGGGCGGAGTTTAGAGAGACATGAACTGAAATGGTGGTCAGTCAGTCTCGGCATGCAGTGCTTGCGAGTATTTCTGCAGATAGTTAGTCCATTGAATTATTGAACAATATATTTTTGTATTTACTTGGTTGGCTCAGTATTTTTAAGTTGAATTCTACTATATTGAAAAGCAAGACACACAAAAAATGCATTTTGATCATTCCGTTTAGGCAATAGTGAAAACATTAACGAAATAAATGGAAGGAATGCAAAAATTTGGTATTTGGTCTTCGGCCAAGTGTATTTCTATTCAGCGTTTGGCTGCGGCCAAGAATTTTCATTTCGGTGCATTCCTGATTTAAATGATTGTAAAATAGTAATAAAGAATATATAGCTGTGTCATTTGGCTCGGAAGGTCTTGTAATGACATGAATCTGAATGGATGCACGTTCATTTTGGGGTGTAATGGCATTCATCATTAACATTTCATACAAGTAAAGACAGCTGTGATTCAAAATACAGAACTAAACTGCGGTCCTCTCATTTCTCTCCAGGGAATATGATGGTAATAGGTGCTTACAGAAGAAGAGACACTACTGCGCTGTCCCAAATGATCCGACTGTACTAAACAACATTAACACTGCATTAATCTTCATTTCGTTTCTCTCTCACATGTAGTGATGAAAAGTAATCACGTCTGGTTAAGGAAGATTCCTGATGCGACGTGACAGCTGTCTTGGTCTCTCTTGTCACTTCTGGTGTCTTGTACCACATGGCATTTCAGCTTCTGTGACAAACTGTGTGTTCAAGTGACTTCTGCTCTTACTCTTATTGAGCCGCAGATGCCGAAGACTCCATGCTATAAACACACTGATGTTTCAAGACAAGTTCCCCACTCCTGTCGAACAATTTATCGCTGAATTTCCTTGCTGAATGTTGTGATGTTATTTCTGGGCTGCATAATTGGCCGAAGCTTTTAAATATCGGACATTTCTTTTTTTCTCTTTAAGTAATACGATGTCAGTCTAATTGCACTATTTTATGTGTTGTATTATACCAAACTTTGAATGGCAACAATCGTTCACAACATTTATTCATTATAATGATTTTTACATCCCTGATAGTTATCAGATGGCGAAACAACAATAAAATTGACATTCCCTCATTTAAAATAAATGTTGCTCTTTGCTGTAAGTCTCTGCTGATGTGAATGCCTCTTTCACGCAGAAAGTAGTTAAAGGTGCAATGTGTACATTTTTGTGACATCTAGCGGTGAGTTGTACCTCATCGAAACACTATACGGTGGCCGACACAGGAAATAGTAAGTAGAAGAACACCAACACAGTGACGAAACGCTTGACCGTTTAGGGCTGGTGTAGAAACAACATGGGGAATTCCGTGGAAGGGGACCTGTGGTGTATGTAGATAGAAATATCTCATTCTAAGGTAATAAAGAGGTCTTTATACACATCCGAAGACATAGTTATGGATATTATATTGCATTTTTGTCAATAGTTCCTCTAAAATAACTTAACTTAAAAGTTATTGGGCGACTAGTTTAGAAAAATAAAGTTTCTTAACAAAATAATGTGTCACAAGCGTAAACATTTAACCCACAACTGCATATACTTTACCACTTCACATGTCAGTGTTTAGTGAGTGGAGTGTCTCTCTATATTATAACAGACCAAACAAAGTCATGTTTAACTGCCAACATATGCAAACAACATAGGAAAAGCCTGCAACTAGTGAAAGGTGATACTTTTACAGAAAAAAAGATTTACAAACTTATAAATAAAACACATGAAACTATTTAAGATTGAAAACTAGCTACGACTAAAAAGACAAAATTCTATTTGAATCATTCTTGACTAAATAAACAAACTAACCGTTGTTTTTGGCTGGGCTGTCGTCGCATTTGCCCCCCCACGACCCACCCCTGGGTTACGGGATAGGAAGGAGGAGGAAGGTCATTGTGTAGCTTGTCAATGCATGTTTAATGCATAAAATGGTGTGCCTGTCATGAATGTGGTATTGAATGTGGCATAGTTCTTTGGTCCAATGTTAACATCTCAACATCCCACAACATTTAACTCCCCGAGGTGAGCACACAATGCAATAGACACGAGACTCTACTGAAGAAAAGTAAACAATGCACTTCTGTTGTTCTGTTCAGATTAGCAATTTAGTTGCGACGTTTGCAAAAGCAACAGCTGTTGATTTGTGTCTGAGGTACAATTACAATAATGACAGTGAGCAGGCAAAGCCATAGGTGCATTTTATTTCTGCAGGATACCCAAAACAAAGCTTCTCTAAAAACTTTGCCAAAGCAAACTGTAATATATGCCAAAGGGTGAGAACAAGAAATACCCATCATGCTCTGCATCAAAAACACCCAATTAAAACGATTTACAAAATTAGGCTCTCAATAAAACTGCATCTGATTAGAGATTGAGACCGTAGAGAGTGAACCGTAGCTTTCTTACTGCCATGTACACACGAGGACAGGAGAAATTCAAGTCATGTGATCCATGAGAGGTCAGAACAGACCCAAAGCATTAAGGCAACTTTGTAGTTATTTGTAGGCAATCTGCTTTAGCCGCAGTGATGGTTTGGTTTAACAGTGTGGGGTAGATACTCATCTTTGCTATTTGTTGTATGTTTCCCATCATTCAAATTAAGAAAATGTCACCTCATATAATAGCTACTTGAGATCCGTGAGATTAGGTTGAATGTGACTGCCCAGTCTGGACATTGAGAATTGGCTACGATCTGCGGCTTAAAAGATGAAAGGGGACAAGCCACTGTTTTGTGGCGTGTGCTCGGCTTTAGAAAGGAAACATTGCTATTGCGTGTGTTCCCAGTGAATGTTAGGCTGGGTTTTGAGAGCGATATCACACAGCCGGCAAGAATAACAATGAGAACAGAGAGCAGCTGCTTTTGTGGTGGAGAGAGTACCATAAACCTCTCCAACAGCTGGAGGACAGACATCTGCCTGTTCCCTACAGAGAAAAGAAATGAAGTGAAGAGAGAGAGAGAGAGAGAAAGCCCATCAGAGCACTAGTTGCATTAGAGAGACCCACCAGAGAAAATGAGTGCGTGTCCGAGGGTTTCACAGAGTCGTCATACATTGATCTAGAATCAGGACATGCTCCACTGACTGTGAGCAGATATGGAGATGGTCCCAACATATGTAGGATGTATAACAAGCCCCGTCGTGCTGACGTTCTAAGGCAAATTTATATTCTTTTACAGAAAATGCAATCCCAGAATGCATTGCAATGAGTTTAGCTAATAGAAGTGCATGTAAATAAAGTCATCTTTATGGCTTATTAAATCAACGAAGTATAAAACTAAATACAAATATAGATTATGTTTATGAAAATAATTGTATATCCCCAAGTATATGTTAAGTATAAACATAAATACAAATATAGATTATGTTTATGAAAATAATTGTATTTCTCCCATATTAGCCTAATTAAGGATTATGCGTTATGATACATAGGGTTAGAAAAAAATACGTTTATTTGTATAAAAATATAACAAATATAATAAAACGGCATCTAAATATTTTACTCTATTTTTTATTCTTTATTCTATTTTATATTTTTATCAATGTATTATTTTTGTATTACAGTAGACAGCAACACAGCTTATTAAAATCTATTACAATTTTGGTCATGATTTGAACCCACAGTGGGCACACATTAACAAAAGTCATCGGGTAAATGATAATTTACAGAAATAATTATGTTTATACGCAAACAACAATCGTGAAAGTTAATCATTCGCATCCACATCCACTAAAAGCAAGATGTGCTCTGACTGACAATGAGTTTAATGTCGCTCTCATTGTATTTTATTGGCAGGTTGGAGCAGATATTTTATTTAGGCTTTTAAAATAGTTTCAACGATATATGTTGAAACTCACGTTGCCAAAGAGCTGCTGTAAAATTGAGATGCAATGAGATCCGATTCTGGTATGACTCTCTGAATTAAAATCATATCGAATGCTGTGTTTACACTTCAAAGCAAACTTCCCTCATTAAACTGTAAAACTGTCTAAAGTGAAAGCATAACTGTGTTGAGTCTCAATGTGCCTTTAGATGATCGACTCCATCCCGCTCCTCACCTCACCTCACCCACTTTATTTTATTTTAGATGGACCAGTTAAATAATGTAAAAATATCATACAGGATGTGTGACTCAATTTATTTTGATCTATAACTTGTGGTCTAAGTAAACATCACATCAAAGCAAGCTTGTGATGTTTCTGAACTCAGGTCTGGTCCACTACTTTAATGGGACATTCACCCATAGATGAAGAGAATGACATCATTTACTCAACCTCAAACCTGCATACATTTGTTTGTTCTGTTGAACACAAAAGAAGATATTTAGAAAAATGTGGGAAACCAGACAGTTCTGGGTCACAATTGACTACCACAATAGTTGCTATTCAGCTGATGGTAGTCAATAGTGACCCAGAACTGTTTGGTTACAAATGTTCTTGCAAATATATGAGGTTTGAAACAACACAAGGGCAATTAAATGATGGCATAATGTTCATTTTGGGTGAACTATCCCTTCAAGTTATATATTTAATTTCTAATCATATGTAAACAACTGAATTTAAATTCCAAAAAGTAATTTTTATACGAATTATATAAAAGACGGCCAGACTGAATGGTCTGATATTATTATTGTGTTATTCCTGCAGTTGTAAAGGGACAGTTCACCCCAAAATGGAAATTCTTTCATCATTTACTCACCCTTGAGCGGTTCCAAACCTGTTTACATTTCTTTGTTCTGTTGAACACAAAAGAAGATATTTGGAAGAATGTCAGTAACCAAACAGATCTCGTCCCCTATTGACTCCCATGGGGTTTATTTTCCCTACCGTGCCTGTAAATGGGGGATGGGATCTGTTTGGCATTCATTCAAGATGCGCTCAGCAGAACAGAGATTTGGAACAACACGAGGGTTAGGAAGTGATGACCGAATTTTCAATTTTGGTTGAACTATCCCTTTGACACTTCCAGTGTAGTCACACTAAAGCTTTTGTGTTCTTAAGAAGTGAAGAAAGTCCCTAAATTGTGTTTTTGCTTTGTTGACATACGGTATGTGAAAATATGGCATAATGGCTTTATTTGGCAAATGAAGAAAATTAGACATAGCATCACGACATATACTTGAGGGCTTGAATAAATTATATGATGTCATGAAAAACATAATGCGTCCTGCTGAATAAACCCTTAATAGTGTGTGTTGCCATGATTCAAATGTAAAGGAACACACTGATCATAAAGTATACAGATTCAAAGGTTTACATTTCTAATAATGTTCTTCTGTTTAAGTGAAGCTCACTCTGATTGTTTTTTCAGACTGAGGTGTTTCATTCCTGCAGTCAGATTATTGCCAGATTATTAGATTGCATGTAAAAGTAGCCAATGCGTGAATCTCACCAATTCACTTCACTGAATCTGAGCAGCAATACGTCTTGACAACCGTGACACACGTCCAGCCGAGAACAATCACTTTACTAGACACTGGAAAGAATTTGTAAAGTGTGTTATTCGTTTGCTTCTCACATAGACGCATTTGGCTCTTCAGTATCACAGTTTCATGGACCAATTTATAGACAGATCAGATCACGAAAAATGAATTCGTCTTTTTCTTCCCGTGAAAAGCCTGTATAAATTACATTTCATCTAACTTCAAAGTAGCACGCTGAAGTGTGTCAGAGATATGAATCATTACTTTAGCGGGCTAACACGGACAAAATAGATCAAAAAATAGCGTCTACTAGTCGAACACAAATACCAGAACTAAAGCCATTGTCACATCCTTTATTCCGTTAAAGCGAATGACAAAAAATGAAAGCTAAACTTTTAGAAGAAAGTTTGAACTTTAAGAAAAGAAACATTTGGTTTTGCCTGCAGAAGCTTTACTCAGAGAAGAGGCGATAATATGGTTTGTTATACAGAAAAGGACGATGACCAATGTTGGCAAAAGCTTAGAACTCTGCTCACCACATTACGGTGCTTGCTTCAGTTCAAATTCAACTTTGACAATTCGCATAACTTCCCAGTTTCACAACTGCGCTCAGTTTGACTTTAAATCAACAAGGAACATTTACAAAAATCGATATTTCCATGTTATTACTATGTATTTGAATAGCTTCTTATTCTTTTGTGTAGTGCCATCTGATGTTTGTTTTTTGACAGGATCTGCCTGTAGCTAACAATTATTACATTTGTATGTTTTGTCACTTTAATGAAAAGAACCGAGCAGGAGAAGGTCAGACTGGTTGTTGTTGAGTCTGAAATGAGACTGTTGTCATGGTGTCTACTAGACTCTCTCATTTACATTCTCCACAAGCATTGTGACGCATTAATGTTTCATCAGTTCTTTCTTTCTCTGCACCTCTGTTATCAAGGCCTTGTATGGTAAAGTGAGTCAAATCCACTCCAGGTTAAAGAGCGTGTTTTAATTCCTAAAAATACTTAAAAAATTTGTGTAACGTGTAATGTTAACAGTGTTCGAAGAATCATGTGAAACATGGAGAAAGCACTGCTCTGAGACTCTGAGATTTACAGACCATCATGATGCCTAGTTTGATGTTATCTCAATTCCAAGCATCACATCTTGATAAAAACATGTCTTAGGTTAAAAGAACACTATGGGGACAAGAGCCCCACACAAAGGTTGAAGTGTGTTGATATTTTGCTGGATTTTTGAATGTTCTGCTGGCACGATTGACCTGTCTCCTTCTGGTATAGCAGCTATATTAAATGGAAGAACGTTAGAACACGTCTGATCTAAAAAGTAAGCTGTCTATTTACCAAGGTTGCTATAAGAATTCATCACAATCGACCAAATGCTTAATTCTAAAACTATGCGAGGTTCACGGCGTACATTTACTTCCAGATGAGTTGTGAAAATTCCTAATCCATGATCACAAATGAAACAAAATTTTGGAATCATCTACAAATGACGTCCCTTTTCTCACACGATCCTGCAAGGGTGTGTGAATGCAGTTTGGAAGATGCCATATATGTCCTACTGGAATAAAAACATTTGTTCCTCGGATTATTTGAAGACAAATGAGCTGTCACACACAGTACACCGCATATTTGTCTGTACATTGAAATGGTACGTGGAATATAGCAATTATCATAATGACATATTCATAACAATAGGATTTGTATGCAATCTATTGCTCCAGTGACTCTGAATATGACAAATTATTATACAGTATAAGCTTTTAAAATTTAATGGCATATCAATGATGATCATTTTAATGCAGTTCATTAACCCTTGTATGGTGTTCGGGTCTGTGGGACCCGTTTAAATTTTTTATCAAAAGGAAAAGAATACAATTAATTATTTTTTGAAGAACATACATCCCTACACATTTATATTACATACAGGATGTTCGGGTCCAAAAAATGTATGAAAGAAAAGGTTCTGTGCTTCATTGTGTCCTCTTCATGTCTGGACCTCCTTTTAGTATGTTTGTGTGTGTTTCTGTGTGCGTTTGTGCGAGAGAGAGTGTGTGTAAGTGTGAGTTTACTGTCCCCGACGTTCCCGCAAGAAAACGTGGAGCACTTCAATTCATAAATATGATCTAACAAAGGTACAGGGCAAATATTAACCATGTATGCCGTTTAGATTGGGATGAAGTAAATATCTTTAAATTATTTTAACATAAAGTGTTTGACCCAAAACTGCAGCGGGTCCCTGAAACCCACCAACATGGCTGAGTAACACAAATATGAACACAATATTACCAGATGCATTAGTACACCAATTACGCACAAATGGGAAACAAAAGCACAAACCTCACAACAACTGAAATGAAACGCAAAGCAATAATATATTCATATCTGGCCTCAAAAATAGATATGAGATCTTCCCTAAATATATCTATCTCTGGAATAAATCTAATATATCTCTTGTCTATCGCAAAATTAGTTTCTGTGGGGCTTTAAATTGGAGCAAATTTACGGGCGTGTGACTTCATTGTGTCACTTTGCGGCAATATTTTTCCACAGCAAAACCTGCTTTATACTTATATGCATTTATCAAAGCAGATATTAAAACTTGCTTCATGTTACAGTTCACAAGATGTAAAGGGTGAGTGTGCATAAGTATGTCTGCATCAGTGTGTTTGTTTCTGTGTCAATTACTTGACCAAGCCAGACTCATTACATGCACAAACTGAAGCAGGCGTCACCCCTAGGGTATTTTGAAATAGCTTTCTCTTCAGCTCTAATCCAATTCAGCATCCATGACTTCACTCTTTTGGTGAAGTAAAAGTGAAGTGCCTTAAAACCTTCCAGAGAGATATTGTGTAAAACTACAGTAAACCCGGCCAGATATAAATGTGTACGTGGGAGCTGTCCGTGGTGCTGAATGCCACCCCGTAGCATCCTATCAGTGGGCTTCATGTGCCTATTATCTGATGGGCAACCACTGGCAGTTCTGGCTTAGTCTTTATAACCCACACAATGTGGTCCAAGAAACGGAAGGTAAATTGTGTTGTAGGCAAATAATGAACGAATGAAATAATGGATTCCTTAATGAATTGGACAAAGTAATGAAGAAAAAGCAGCCAATTAGAGCCCAAAATAGACTATAGATTCATTCAATTCCGTTAATGCAAATTACATAAGGTTTATTTTAAACTAGAGGAAGCTGCAGTCCTATCAAGAAACAAACACAATCAACTACCAACACAGGTCATCATGTGTGTAGCTGACAGTCTAGTGGTATTGCTTTCGTTCACAGTTTAGGTGGAAATGGTTACCCATCTGAAAACCCATCCGAGAGGAAGCATGCTTTCATTGTTTGACTGTATTCTGGTCGACTCACCCTTGCAGCTCTTTAACTGAGAGTGAGATCTTGAGGTTATGACCCAGCACATGAAGGGTGGTGAGGATGTCTGCCCACTGAACCATTTCTCCAAGTGGCCCCCCTTTCAATACCTTTGGACTGAACACATCGCCAGATTCCTCTGTCAGAAAGCCCACATGTATCAAGATCTGAAAGGAAGAGTGCAAAAGGTGTAAAATAAATATTAACAAAAAAAAAACAATTACAAAAGGCATACAGTCCTAAAAATCCACACCATATCTGAAAACAACCACACTGGACTTTGTGTGGAGGCCACTTACTTCCTGCAAACTGTGAAGGTTTTTTACCCCGAGCCAGAAAAAAAAGGTGATGAAAGTGATAAAACGAAAATATAAAAAAGAACAGAAAGAGTCACAAAGTTCTTTAAAATATGTTACAATCAAAACGCAAGTTTCAGTGTATCACATGCATAGCTGTAAAAAAACAAATAATGAATAAATGTAGCAAAACGTTGATTTATTAAACAGTGTAAAATATGAAGTACATACAGTTAATAATATAAAAATGCAACAATTAACTTCATCAATAATGCTATTAGGAGTTTATAATCAAATGTAAGAAACAAAAATACCAGTTTATAATGTCTCTGATATATCTCTACGTCAGATGTAAAGAGATAAAAGTGACTAAAAAAGTATTTGTTTTATAATAACCAAAATATGAAAACGAATAAGGTAGCATACCTTAAAAATAGATTTTCTGCTCCAGTTCCAGGTATAGTGTGAAGTCTAGATAAAGTCCTAGTCAGTTTTGACTGGCACCTCAAAATATGTTTTAAATAAATATTCAAGTGTAGCCAAAACATTCATTTATTTATCAAGAACTCAAGACCAAGTCAATGGATCAACACTAGCGGAAAAAAGAGCACATATCTGCTAAATGATATTATCTCGGTTTATATCTCCACATTGAAAGTAAGTAAAAACATATCAGTTTGGCAAGAAACGACACAACTCAAAACAAGATCACAAAGTATTACATCCAACAAAGTTGCCAGCACTGAAAATGTGATGCAGTGCAGATTTGGTTGACTCTAAGTGTGTCACGTCATATAGCAACTACTTGATTTACCCTGTCTGTCTAACATAAAAGCATTTTGTTTCAGAATTTGCCTCAGAAGCAGGTCGTGATGGAATAAAGATGCTGAAACATTTATTTGTGCTTGGCTGTCGAGTCAGTGGAAACGTAGGTCGGTAAGAGGCCTGCAGATCCCCAGGCTGAGCGTCACTCGAGCGCTGGTTTTGACATAAAATCCAGCACCATTTCAGTGGAAGAAGTGTAAATGCCTCAGTGAAGCGGTGGGACAGACGCAAGGCTTTAGAGGATCTACTGTTCCAGAGCAATGCCAAGACACAATATACTGCCACTGTACTATTTTATCATGCAAAAGAAGCATTGGAGCAAATAAACCTGCGATTCAATGTAATAGATGTCTAAAGCTCCATGTTATTAAAGAATGGATAAACACTACTACATGTTTTTGGAAACGCTGTTCAATGGCTCTTGGGAAAGGTTTGGCTAGTTAGCACGGTCCAGTTTGTCTCCTGCTGGTAGATGCTGGAAATATACACCTGAGGGCTACTGTTGCTGTGTATTCAAAATAGACATTTCGTTATCAGCAACAAAAATGGCACTATACTATAAATAACACAATTGTCGCATGTCTTTTAAGAGCATGATATTAGCTTATATGTTTTGCCTGGGAGCTTCCTTTGATATTACAGCTGAGGACTCATTCTGAACTCATGCTTTCGTCAAACTTAAGCAGAAGTTTTTTTTTTAAAGTTAGAAAGTATCAACTTTAACTCAATGCTTAATGAAACGTCATCCTAACACAAGTTTTATTTTCAGTCATTCTGAATATTCTGAATAATAGATGCTGACTTCTCTGAAATATTAGTGCATGACTCGCATTTTTACGGGCGGTTTTCAAGTATTCATATACTATGAATGTCATCACAAACATCATACATCCTTGGACTAGAGTGAGTTCAGCTCCTCATAAGTGGTTGTGTGAAAACGTGTAGCATTAAAACTACACAATTTTTGATCAAAAATGGAATGACCAAAGGTCTTTAACAGGATGAATCTGGACTTGAATTTCTCAGCAATATCAGAGAAAAAGATGTGTATCCAGAAGAATAGACTGACAAACAGAAAATCACGATTGCATGCTGGAAATCTCACCTGCATCCACAAACAGATTCACAGGCTGCTGAAACTGCTGAAATGCCCATCTTGAAAGCAGTGTACGCTTCACTCAAGCAAATGCCTTTTCCAAACTCTAAGTCGAGCAAAAACTATTCTCTATGCGACAGAAGAAGTCTGTCTAAAAATAAGAGTTCATTTAGAGCAAATGCATCTAAACTGCAACACAGTGAGACAACTTTTATTTAGTCTAAAGAGCCTGAAGATGTTTATTCTGGCTTGGTAGAAATTTAGGAAATGAAAATAATCAGTCTGGTTTAGGTTTTCTGATTTGATTATTCACTGAGAATTAGAGTCAGGTATTATCCTTCTATATAAATGTAATATTTATATTACACATTAATTATACAAACCATACAGTATACCTTGTCAGTTTCAGTAGGTTTTGTAATAAAGTTTGTGACTTAACACTCTTTACAGAGATCCAACCCTATGCAAATCAACACATCACTGATCTGAAAAGTGCTACTGTAAGCCTTACTGTACAACAAACAACCCCATTATATCTTTTAGCACCTTTAATTCACCTTCTTTAGACAGTGTGTGACCGCTCACCCTCTTCTGCTCTCTGGACTGACTGCGCAGACGCTCATCAAGTCTGCGTGCGGCTGCAGCCCATTGCACGGCCAATCTGCGCATACGCCTCCTCATAAAGCTTAAGGATTCCTTCCCTGAGCCGACCCGCTCCAACAGCGCAGCCAGATCAAAGCGGAGAAATGCCTGGAGAAAGAGAAGAATAGTAAGAGAACAAAGAAAAAAGGCATCCAAAGCAATACGAATAAAAAACCTGCCGTTTCCAAATGACAAATGACACGGTTTCAAAGAGTTCCAGCTCAAACTGGCAGCAGCTGCGTCGGATTTAGAGAAGCCATTTCACCTGGTCTGAAAACACTATATTATACCCCAGAAATAAATAAATAAATGTAATAAAGGCAATGTCTCATTTCAGCCTGGCATGGTTCAATGATGTTGTGTGTAAGTTACACAGCTGGAACCTTCAAATGACTCACTGTGAGAGTTAGTAAACCTGTGAAAAGGCACACAAAAACTAGTTTGTTTAGATGCTGGCTAAGGCTGAACACAAATGTAATTGCAGTAATAATAATAATAATAATAACAATAATAATAATTGTATTATTATTATTGTAAATTATACAGCATACGATATATACAAGTTATAACTTTAATAAATAAATACATTCTAGCAACTGTTTTATTTGTAAGCAGTATATGGTTGAAATGCTTTACACATTGCTGCACTGTATGCAGACAGATCAACGGGTTTTAAAACAGAATCATAGAAAGTTCAATTCGCCACCATTGCTCCTCACAGACTCCCATCTGGTCTCTCTGTAGCAAGGAATCATGAATTGAAATTGTGATCTGTTTTGAGGCATTCACCTGTCTCTTTGGTGGGGTGCTGGTGGTTGGATGGGTACTGTGGTTCCTCAAGGCCAGCGGGGGGCAGAACCACTCGACCTCGCTAAGGTAGACGAGGAAAGAGCAGTCAGAGCCGTCCACTCCATAAAAGGCATAGCAAGGGTCCGACGTCCACCTGGATCTCATCCACTTGAACATTAGGACATGAGAAACATCTATTGAAATATAACGTTTTAATAACGTACGATTTTGACTGTGTCACGATGAGAAATTTGACATGGCGGAACAAGACAAATTAGTCACGATAAATTTCAGGTTTGTTTAAGTTTCATCTTAATGCCTGTGCACTCGAGATGAGGAGGGTAATCCGTGGATTTCACGGCCTGCTGCTTTGCGTGGTCTTTTTTTCTCAAATGCTCGTTCAGGATTCTTTCTGGGAAGAAGTGCTGAACAAATGTTTAAACTGGCGTTCATTTAAAAGCCACTGCACATGGATGATGGTGTCAAGTTATACACTTTCACAATATAATGTAACATTTTTCAAAGCGGTTTTACAGAAAACAAAGCAGTAGTGCCAATTGTCTTAGAGTCCTTGTTGAGCAGTCCAATAAAACACCTTTATCTTTAGGTCTCCATTGGGCAAGTCAGGGGCAACTGCGGCATGGACTGTACAGCACAAACATGATGCTAATATCATTTAGGTGTATTAATATAGACAGTTTTATTGGACACACGCGCCTGGCCTGAAGTGGACTTCCGGTCTGTGTTTGTTTATCTGGCTAGTGGCAAATAATATAACAATTATTATTTTAATTAATTATTATTATTTATCAATTTTATTGTACATTGATTGTATGAAATAAACAATTTGTAGATTTGATTATATTTTGTTGGCTGGGTTGTATAACTTTGTCGCATTTAAGTTAAGCCAAGTAACGGTTCTTCTACTGTTAACATACATGGCTAGACATACTTTTAACTTGCTAATGTCATTTAGTTGTTATTTCTTTTGCTTTTTATCAGAAATAATTGACTCTATTATTTGCGAATTTGTCCCAGAAGTAAAGTTCGGGCCAGTAAAGTGCGCATGTGCAGTAACGTTTGTTTATATTATTGCTATTACATTAGAATTAGAAAATGTTTATGATAAAAATGGATATTACTTAAGCTTTAGAAATAACGATTAAGTCCTGTTGAATTTATATTGCCAACTCTAAGACCAGTTCACGATGAACTGTGATGAACTGTGCTAGAATAAACAACAACACACAGACATCTAAACAGACCACATCATCAATCAATGGAACAGGTGTGAAAACATCCCACAAGAAATCCATTTGTCGGGTGTCTGTGTTGCGTTTACCAATCTGTTTTTCTCTAAGGCAAACATGTGAGTGTAAAAGGAGTGTGCGACTTTCTCAGAAGAATCTCTGTGTCAACTCACATCCACTTTACTGGCACAATCCGGGTACCCCGGATCCTTGGGGACCTCGCACTGGCCCGTAACTCCATCTCGGCCTGCAGATGAAAAAGACAGCTTGTCACAGTCCGATACTGTAGCAATCTTCAACACTATGAGCTGTGGAAAGCCAGTGGGACTAAACTCCTCTCTGCTTTAATGAGGCTTTGGGAGAGCCTGCATATCTGCTCCCATCTCCTCAATTTCCTCTACGCTTTCTTTATTAAGCATTATGAAAGTGGCGCTGGCACTGTCTGCGTGAGGCTTGCTTTGGGGTTTGGTAAGGTTCTGCTTTGTGAAGACTGAAGAAAAAAACATTGCCTTCATTAATTCCCATCGCTCAATGGTAGCCGGTGGTCCCAGTTAGCCTAATTAATGGTGCTTCTTCATCCAATAGGCCAGATTAGATCAATCAAGCAGGGAATTATGGGAGATTCTTCATGAACAGACAGTAAACAGCAATGAAAACACAACACGCACAACCCCCTAAAGCAAAAGCGGTTTGACTTGGAGGGCTGTTTGTGTAGGATATTTACCCAGAGGAAATGTTATTGCTCAGAGTTTGCTCTTTTTCAGCTCTGGAGAATTTCAGTTTAATTAAAAACCAACTTTGGAGGAACAGACATACATCAATTGTTGGGCATAGATCTATAACACTCTGTAGATCTATAGATCTATAGCTATTGCTGAGCTCAGATAATTTGCGAGTTATAGTTTATATTGTCTGACACCGAATGCACTTGTGGGTTGGCAAATCTAAGAACAGAATGGAACACTGCATGTGTATATTAAAACATCACCGAACATAGAAAGACACTACAATAAGTTGTATAAGACACCTTCTTTGTTTGAAGGAACAGACTGACACTGAGGGAAAAACAGCATCTGTCTCAACAGAATGAATGAATCATTGTCGCCATTTCAGACTAAACCAAACCCCACAGCCGTATCATCCACTGAGAAATAGTTTTTATCAGTTGAAGCTACATTGTCTGGAAACAGTGTGACACATAATGTGGGATAACGGGATGATTCAGGTGTGAATCTGGACTATGTTGAATCCCATTACCTTTCCGCTACACTTTCTTATTGATGTGTATTGAAAATGTCGCCCTTCTGAAACCTTGTATCTCCATATTTCGTTTGCCATAAATCATTGATATAAGTTACTAATCACGTTTGTCACTGGGTTTCCAAGTATCCAACCAATAGAAAGAATTAAAAAGTGCTTCTCAACTTTGACTACACAGTATATGTGTAAAATATTAAAGTAAAGTGTTTTTTCCATTTCTCCATCTGGGGTTTCAGAAGGACTGCCATGATATATTAAAAACAGCAGCTATGTTTTGGCTCGGGCTGGCAGTCATATCGAGGCTGTTGTGTAATGCAATTCACAGTTTATTATTTATGTGCCAAGTTTTAGTCTTTGCTTAGTCAACTAAATTACCTGGTGAAATGTTTGAAATGTTTACATATTATACATGTGAATAAACAATATTTGAAAAAAGAACATGGGTAAAATATTGATCTGCGATTTCTGTATCGGTTTGTTTTTAGGTCCCACAAACTGCCTTCTTCAAAATGAAGAGTTTGGTTCTAAAATCAGATTTTCAAAAATCATATATTTTTTAATGTGCGTTCCAATTAATATCAATCAAACTGCATTTTGTTTGTTTGGATTTAAGCCAACTTACACAATAAAACACAATTAAAACATGATAACATAAAAAAAACATGATTTTTGAAACCAAACTCTTCAAATAATAATATTTTTCTTGTTTCATTACCTCTTATCTCTGAGCGAATCTACCAATAAAAGCAGCTCTAAAATAATACATTTGCTTTTAAGCAGTTGGATAGAATGTAACCTAGATATGAAATGAACCATCTGATGTAATGAATCAGATAATTCAAGTGAATCATTTAAAAGGCCTAATGCAAAGGATATTGCTTCAAAACATCAAGTATAATATGAGTTAAAAGAAAATCATATCTGGTTTGATATTGATCACATGATACATGTTTTACCCATGAGGCTATGTGGTTACCCCTACAAAAATGACTGACTTATAAAAAGGCATTCATTGACACAATACATGCAGTGTTCCCTCATTTTAGAATAATTCTTCTAACATTCTGTTGGAATGTCAGAGCTTGCAAGTAAGAATTAAGTCTGATTTATTTAAGAAGCGTAAATAAACCTCCCACCCGGCCTGCACATATGTTCACTTTGCTCAATTAAAACCTGCTGGATCTTCACCAAGGTCTGTTGGCAATCTTTATTAAGCGCCATCACGTGACACAGTGGGGCTCGCCGTACAGAAAGGATGATTGGCATTATAGCTATGAATTCCAAATGAGTTGCATGAAATGATAAAGAGGGAATGTATTGTCCTGACAAAAATGGCACAGAGCCCAGATCTCAGCCCAGGGCTCATTCGTATAATTTTGGCTCATAAAGCACGAAAGTTTTTTTTTCTTCCCTTTTCTTGTTATGTGCAATAAGGTAACCAAGAAGGAACTTGTTATTGCTCTGAGGTTGAGCTTTTACAGATTCGGATATTATGAATTTCGCTGATGTTAAAGTATCAAATTTGATTGACCGATGATGTTTCTGTCTAAATGTGTTATATCAAAATAGTTTTAAGACAACCGCAGGACAAGGGCTTGCACGACTGCTAACTCAGATAATGAGATCATAACTAGAACGTCTGACTTTTGATTACAGACTTTGGTATCCTTGGTAACAGTTTGAGACGGTGTTAAGATTACTGGCGTCTTCTTCTCAGGAGGGACTTTTATCTGTTAATTTAATCTCATTAGTGCCTCGGAGACACAATTGAGATCAAGAGCTCCCATTTGCGATCTTTCTTTTCTCTTACATCATGTGTCTTTGCCACCAAAACAGCATTGATAATAGATATACACCTCTGCTTGGCATGTTTATCCTCTTCAGAATCTGCTCCATTCGTACAGCCATGTCTGACACATTCTGGGCGATGGCCTGGATCCGCTCCACCAGACCTACCGGCTGGAACCTGAGAAAGTGAGAGAGAGATGATGTCCATCAACAACAGTGCTATTAATAGAGTAGTTCACACATCAAAGAGTTGCTGTGGGTGAGGATTGGACAGACATTTTAATCTGAGTTTTCAGCCCCCATGTGGTTGTGTTTTCAAACAGTTTTTTTCTGTCATAATGCATCGCATGACACATGATAACCAATGACGCTTGGCTTCGGTGACATCAAACCTGATATGCCACACTTTTGGAAGTAAAAACTAAGATCTGTGATTAATTAAGGTTTATGATACTTTTCAAGATAATCTTTACAGATGAACACAACATTTGTAATTTTTGAAGCCTAAATACAATTGGCAGAAGTAAAAAGAAAACATGAAGCTATTAACAGATCGCACTACGCTTTCTCGATATCAACGTCACCACCACCAAGCACCAACAACTTTCTCAAACCTCATTAAAAACATGTTCCCTGGTAAGTATTTACACTTCGTGAAGGAATCCCCATCCAAGTTTTTAAAGATTTGTGTCCGTGTTGCATTATTTGTGAGATGTATATGCGTGATGACGTCCAACAACCACGAGAGGTTTATAACTGGTTTGCTTTATGTCATAGATTAAAACCTGAAAAAAATTTGAGCTTTTGTTAACCACGACTCTTACTGCAGACGATTTACCAAAAAACCCATTCAAAAAACCTGTAGACTTTGGGCCGAAGGAATGGGCAGTGCTAAAACTCGCTTCCCGGATTTGCATAAAAAAATGTAATCTCTGCACCACTCTGTATGGCCACTTTAGCTATGTAAGTCCCGCCTTCCAGTAAAATGGCGCAAACAACTGATGCTCTCTTGGGGAGGAGGTCTGGAGCATTGTGAACCTTTCAGCATGTTCAGTAGCTACAACAACCGAGAAGAAAGACTTTCTTTTTAAAGCAATTTGACCTTTCCCTGACTCCCAATTCGCAAAATATCCATCCAAAATGTCGCAAATCAAAGTATGCTGAAACAAACTTCTATTTCCGGTGAAAATGGATGTCAGGTTTAATGTTGTCTGGAATTATAATGATTTCTTGTGACTCGTCTTCTCTTATTCAAGTCTTCTATGACTGAAAGAACTGTCTGGAGGCAAACATGGACATGACAGCTGCTTAGGATGACTTTCCTTGTATATATAGTCTACGAGCCATATGCTTATATGACATAAATCATCATCTAGATTTGTTATAGCAGCTCAGACATTCTGTCCAACATTCCTTGTAGAAAAGAAAGGGAAAAACATGGGTTTGCAATATCGTGATGACAAGTAAATGATAACAAGATGTTATATTTGTTTAAAAATGCATTACAGAAACGGAGCTGTTATGGAATGGACAAGGAGAACCCAATTGCAGGCAGCGAAACGGGGATGAAGGGGTTAACAAGGACTTTAATATATATAAACAGAAAACAAAAACCCTCGAGGGGGTAAAAAGACAGTACACAATAACTAATACTATGAACTGAAAACTAAACTAGAACACAACTCTAAAACACTAAGGCTAAACAAACACTCACAAGACTAGGATAAACTTAAATACTTCTCTCCGGACAAGGCTTCTTAGACAGGGTAACAAGTACAGGCATACAAGTACAACGAACGAGCACAAGACAATAGACAAGAGGGCATTAAATAGGGGAACAAACACAGGATAATTACTAAGGGGCAGGTGAAGGTAATGGAACACTAATGGGAAGGCTAACGAGACAAAAGGCGGGAAACACTGACGAGACACGAGAAAGCACATGGCATGTCAGAATCAAAACAAAGCCATGTCTTTCTCACACAAAACCTAAGGCTATGCCATGACTCCGCTGCAAGACCAAGAATAAACATGACATGATAGCGGAATCATGACAGGAGCAAACCCTGTTCATGGCAAACACATGTAAAAATCATAACTAAATGATTGCTTGTATCTAATCTGAATGAATGCCTACCTGCACATGTATTCAACCAAACGTGCCATCTAGCTTGTGCTACAGCAGATTTCTCTCTATTTGTTGTGCCTTTGTATTGTATCACTCTTGAATAGTGTGATTACCCATCGGACATGCTAATTGTCTGAGATTTGCTTGGAGCATGAAAGAAGTAGAGTCTCTGCACTGACACCGTTTATACCTGGAGATAATGAAAACGCTGTTTGGCACGTTCAGGCCGAGCCCCGGGAGAGAGACAGACGTTACAGCAATTAAGTCGGTAGCGACTTTATTCCCTCGCTGTTGACTGCTTTAGAAATGATCGGAGATATTTTAAACTTGGGTTCTAATAAGGAGGAAACATAAGTAAGGCATAATGCGTAGTCATCTGCTCATTGACGCAAAATAAACCCTGACAGGAGGATCAGGACCCTGGGGGAAGCGTCTCGCTTATTATGCAACAAAAAATAAATGAAATTAGGATTATTTTAAAAGACACAAACCCTTCCAGATATGGGAAAATCCATATAATCTAGAAATGTTTGATCGTGTAACACAGAATCATATATTTGTAAAATGTTACGACTTCTAAAACACCTTTGAATGCAACTTCTTCAGTATATGAACACACAGTCTGGCGTAAACTGGAGCTAAGAGTCTCTTCAAGGGCACAGTGATGATGATGTTCAATAAACATCAATTGCAGTGTTTAAACTTGAGTAATGGATCTTCAACCATAATGCGTTTCACCTTCCCATAAGGTCCAGACTAAAATGAGCTTAACAGAGTTCCAAGAACCTCAATTTTACTCGGTTAAAAGATCTCCGGAGGATAGAGGGACTTTTAATATTCAGATCACTTTTTGTTCAGGGGCAGATAAATCTGAAAATAATAACACCACAATAACAGAGCTAAAAAGTGGTTATAGCATATGATGGTGTCACTGTCTGTAAAAAGTTGGAAAGATAAATACAAATCGGAGGCTTGTTTTGTCGAACCAAAAGGCCTCAAATGAAATGTATTTCAAAGATTCCATTCCATTAACTTTTCAATTTTTGTCAAATCCAGCAGTAAATTGCTCATCTGTGCCCGACATCTAAAATCGGATTCAATCTGCTACAGAATCATAAATTCCCTAGAGATGCAGACTGATGGTGGGTACTGTTTACTTTGATTTAGTTTTTTTGAGTACGATGCAGTTTCTGATCAAATGTATTCTGGGTTATCATAGGAAGAGTTGAGCCTTTGTTTCAAAGTTATAAAACTAAAGTCTAAAATACACTACTAAAAGACTTTTGCTTAGATTTTGCCCAGATTTTCAGTCTGGATTTGTTGCAGAAAGTCTGTGCCAGTCTGTAGATTTGATCAGTTAGTGTGTTACTATCTGAAACTTTTTAAACGTCTGTAAGTGTATGATATGTTATTGAACGAGACAAATTAGAGGGTTCGGCTTTCTTTTTTTTCACTGGAAAACGATTGGATTTATAAAAGTAGCTGTTTATTCCAAAGAGTTTGGGGGTTAATGGATGTTCTGCTCAAACCGTCACACTGACATCAACAGAGAATAATCGCCAATCCAGAGTAGAAGTCCATTTTCAGATTTTAATTTAGAAAACTATACAAATCCTTGTCTAATACAATGGCGCCCAACTGGCGATGGACATAAGGGGATCAATTATGTGAAAACAAACCAAATACATCATAAATTCCATCTATCTGTTCATCTTCCAAATCCTCTGCATAGGAGGGCTGGAGTCTCTCCCAGCATCTTGGATCACAGCAAGGGTACACCCTGGAATTTCATAGCTGCATATCAAACTATTTGGCAATACCACTCTTTTGCATTAATAACAGTAGAACTTCTCCTTTGTGCAAAACCTGATGAGTTTGGATGAGATAACCATGTTATCTTCGCATGATCTGAGTATGAGAAGAACGTATAGTGTGCTTTAAAAGCCATGAAATCTGGCATTTTCTACAAAGGAGCTACATAGACAATGTCACAAATTGGCTTCTGTTGATTAAGTAACTCGGAAATAGGGCAGAGTCCCAAATACAGTACACCTTTCCTGACCTTTCAGAAATCATAAAGGTTTGATCATTTACATTTTAAGAGTACACACTGCACCTCTACTTTAGGTTAACTCTGACATCCGCCTTATCACCAACATTAATAGGTTTTATCTCAGTTGCCCCAAGAGACTTAAATCTCTGTCAGACAAACAGGGACCTCTTTTTCAGTAAGTGAAGGGAATGTGTGTCATCATTGCTTCATGCAGAGACTTTGATTTCTTCATAATACCGCTCGCATGAGCCGCTTGCAACCTCGCGCCCTGCGGCTCCCAGAGTCATGCTGAACCGAGTAGCTCCCCTCCATGAGCAACTCTGTCACTATCAATAAATGTCACCTCGTAGAGCTGAATGCTCACAAAACACCTCGACAAACCCCTGATCTTTCTTACTGCACAGCTGAAGACAACAAAGGGTTTAGGCCTTGATGTCACACACAAGTTTGACTTTGGAGATCCCTGTACTTCTGAGATAAATTTTTTCTTCATTTGCCAATGTCGTTTAAACCATTTAAAATAGGTTTTATAAAAAGTTTGTGAATCTTTTGTTTTAAAGGATTAGTTTGGCCCGAAATTTTGAAGTTTTTTTTAAATAACTCACTTTATGGTCTTGTATAGGTCCCACTTGTTAAAGCTCCAAAATGCATATGCATCCATCTATCATAATAAAGACAACTTAGCGAAATGTAACCCATTACAATATTAGCATACATCCATTACTAAGCATCTGATTCTTGCGTGTCCGGTGACATTATTATTTTTTTTGACTACAAAGTATTAGACACGCCCGAACCAATTACATTTGAAGTTATAACCTGATGTCTTGGGAATTCGTAACTATTTTACGAGGTGGCTAATTTGTACGATTCTAGAAAAAAGCAATACTGAAGCCCCACCCCTAAATCTAACGTCACCGGCGGGAATGCAAATCGTACTGAAAAGTTCATACGAATGTGCCAAAATAGGCCACATCGTGTAATAGTTATGTTTTTTGCAGTGAGATTGTGTTTGAAGTTATGGACTAACTAAATCAATTTGGTTCCATTATAGGCTTCGGTTTTGTTAAATAAGCTCAAAATATTAAAGGTTTTCTCACCCAAACATATGTGTTGCTTCAGAAGACATTTATAAACCTTTAAATTTACTTTCATGATTAATGTTTGTGCTTTTTGAGCTTCAAACAAGTTGGGACATATAGTGACCTTTTATATCTTAAAAGTTCAGTTGTGTTAAGCTGATGAAGAGAAGTCACATACATCTCGAATTGTATGAAGGTGTCTAAATTATGAGAGATTTTTTCCTTTTTGTGGGAACTTTGTCTTTGTCATATTTTAAACACCACTTAAATTAACTAGTTTCATATTGAGGATTCTAAGCAATGTGGGTGTTTTTTTTTGCATGTGATTTGTTGGTGAAATCATGTCTAAGCGGTGGCACCAGAATCCTTCTGAATGTCTGATTTGCCGGGCTTTTGTTTCCATGGTGACAGGTGAAAACTCTAGGAAGTGTCTCAAATAACTTATAAGCAAGTAGTGCTGTGCGTTTCTCTGAGATGAGAAACATTTAATTAAAAAGTTTCCTTTTGAGTCATCGTTGAAAGTTGAAATCACCCAATGATTCCATGTCAATTCCAATGATTTTGAGTTTTTTTTGTGCAAATATAACAATATGAAGAGCAAACAGTTCAAATCACAACTGAAATGTTAAACAATGGTGGTACCTATTGACCAAAAAAAATCCAATGGGTAGGCCTACTTGCCAGTGGGCTGTCCGTGTTATAATATTCTTTAGTTTGTGGTTTATAATGTTTGGGGTTGGGGGGTTGCAATGGCACACAGTCCTCTCACATGCCTATGTTTATAAATCTATAGTTTAATGACGCTTGCGACTTGTCACATAATCGTGCCTCACGTTTCAAAAGGGTTTTACAGAGGCAATGAATAAACCAGACCTGTAATAAACCCATTTTCAAATGAACTGACACATGATTGATGTCATGTTTCCAGTATGCACACATGCGTACCATGCCCAAGTCCAACAGAACACATCGGGCCCTATTTCTCAACCAATCGTCTAATCCTGATCTAAGCACATGGTTTAAAGCGCACAGCCTAGGTGCATTCAACGCGTGTGTCCGAATCCACTTTTGCTAGTTTAACTAAACAAATATTGCGCCATTGATTTTAGACTTTAGATCAGGTGTGAGTTGGTCTATGGCGCAGTGTTTTTCAGTTCCTCAAAATAGCAACGGGCCAAAAAGGCGCCTGAGCACACTTTTTCAGACCTACACCCCCACGGGCGCTCAAATGAGCACAAATGCATTTGCTATTTAAACAAGGCGGCGCAGGACGGGAAAATGAGATCTGCGTTGGACTGAAACTAGCACTGTGCCGGGTGTACGATAGGGCCCATCGTGTCTGTACCTTCAGCAATTGTTTTGTTTTCTGTTCATTTCATCTTGTTGTTTTCTAGGAGAAATATTACTAAAGAGCTCAAAGAGTCAGCGCCTCCAGAAATTCCAGATTTTCCCCGTGCTAATTACACCTCCTGACTCCAATCATGTCAACATGAACTGAAGCAAGAGTGTACGGAGCCGAGGTGTTGTTTTGCTGTATCGTGAGCGTGAAGGTGTTGACTGAGCCGAGCTGTGCTGTGCTCTGATCATGAGCGTGTGAAGGTGTACCTGTGGAGAGCGGAGCTCAACTCCTCCAGTCTCTGAGACTCGCTGTTGTTGCTCAGCTTTGATAGGGTGTCGATCCTTTTCATGATGATCTCCAACATATCGCTGATCTTTCGCAGGACACCACGAGACTCCAGACCACCCAACACTGTCAAAAAGATGAATACAGTATGTCATTTCACTTAAATCAGACTAAGGCTACAACTTATTTCATCGCTCTTTTACTCATTAAAAACCTTTTGTTGTTGTGACCCATAACTGGAAACGCAGCCATTGTTAAGCAACACTTTGTCATTCATTGTACTTTGTTTATTTCCCCACATGGAACGCCAAAAAAAATACTTTTAAGAAAGGTTGACTCGCAATTGACTCAAAAATCTTCTCTTCTACAGTAGCTCTTTTGAAGGTTTTGATAAATTCAATTTTACACGCTACCACATATGATTGATTTGTTGGTTTGTATAAATATTTAGTAAATAACTACCTGTATAGTAAAAGACTGTGAGACTATAGGGTCTATTAGTCCACCAGCTAAATCAAGACGGAAATTCATGGAATGGCCCAATCCGATGTCATATCAGTGTCATTTATACATAATACAAGCAACAGGGCAGGCTGTGGGGTGCTTTTAAAAGCCTCATATTAGCCACTTCATCTCTCATATCTGAAGAAACAATACAAGCAGCACAAAACAGAAAAAGGGACCAATTAGGATGACAGTGGGGTTTAATATCACATCTCGGAGCTCCAACCGTCTATTTCGAGGCGCTGGTTGGAAGGAGTCAATGGATGTCTCTCACCTGGCCAATTAAACAGAACATATCTACAACTGTGAGGTCTGAAGGCCTACAGATCTGCTAGCTTCGTACTGAACTAAATGCATCTTACGATCAAAGCTAACGATAAGAACATTACAGACGAATATATTTTAAAGAACAAGACAAAGAACTCTGTGCCTGGTTTTTCTAAGATCTGCATTGTCTTAAGAAGGAATGCGATTTACATACAAGCTTTTAGAGCTTAGAGGTTGTCAGTAAATCACTACCCTCATTTTGTTTTCTATCCTGTTGCAACAGAAGATTTGGAATAAAGTGCACAGATTGTACAGTATGTATTGTATCATGGAACGGATTATGAATCTTTGTGAAGGTGGACAGTCAACATGCCAGTAAATTGTTGTTCCATGTAGGGAAATGAACAGTGTGACATTAGTGTGATGAACAATGGCTGCGTTTTCAGTTATGGGTAACAATACCAAAAGTGATGCCTTTACTGTGAAACCCAGAGGGTTCTAAAAATAATGTAAACATGGTGGTGCCGGTGTTCAGCCACCCAGAAAATCCTCTAAACGCGTCCAGCCTGAAGTGTCTAAAACCAATTTGGTGGTCAGCTAGGAACAGGTTTTTAGGGGGCATTATGGATGCATGGAAGCACACTTCTAAAATTCACTGGAGGAGGTCACCATCTGGCCAACGTTTGCCTATTTTACTATTTTTCTAGTCTTGAATATTATTTCTAATGAATTGTATGCAAATGTGTGATGCAGCAAGTGTTCTATGTAACTGCTATTTAATGTGTCCCATATTGAATGGCTACTAAAGTAACTGGTTTTGTGTAGATACCAAACATGACAGTATATTCATTTAAACTGTGGAATAACTCAAACCACACACACAAACCACAACTAAAAGCAAGGCCTTGTACTATCTCCCTGACGGTCCGGTCGCTCGTCCTCTTATGCTCCCAAACTCCTCTGTGATATGAGACCGTTGCTTGTACAGCTGACACTCGATATCACCGGCCTCGAATCTCGAGTCTCGTCCCGCCTACCTCACTACAGTAATGTACAACCCTGTATTTCAATTCAGATCGTGGATCGAGATTCTTTGTTATGAAGATTGTGATATGCTTTTTTGGGAACTTCACCCAGCCCTTATCAAAACCATGACATATATTTGAGTATATTTAGTTAAATCAACATTTGCCTTGTCTTTTAAATTCGAATCTGTTTTATTTAAATTCGACAGACTACCACAAATACAATCAGTATATATTCGGTTGAGAATCGCCTGAAACACTTCTTTCAGAGACAGTGCAATTCATGCAATTTTTATCAAATACTGAATCAGAAGAGGCACGCTGTGAAGTGGCAGATAGCATTAAGCTCGACTATAAATTTCTCCCTTTGTGTTCCTTAATCGACCTTATTAAGCAGGCAAAGTATTGTAGATAGTGAAACCAGGGGCTCAGTTCAGTCATTACTGTGCATGAGAAAGTCGACCCTATCAAAAGACTACATATAGAAACCCTACAGCATTTGCTTAATTACAAGAATAGATGGTGGTTAGGGGCTTCTTAATCTGATGAGAATGTCTTCTCTGTTTTGTACCGATAGAACTGAGCTCAATGGTATTCTGCATTTGTGTATCTGTGCAAAAAAAAGAAAATGAATATAGAATACAGCTAATATTTCTGTGTGTCTCATCTGAGAAAACAACTCAACTGTTCTCCATCAAATGTTATACTTGTTAGCTGGTGTACTGGTGTACTAAGAAGGTTTCTCATACAGTTTAACATGCAAGATGGCTATGTGGGCTAAATAACAAGGTCAACATCAAATCCGCACTAACCATCAATGCAAATTGACATAAACTCTAAAGAAATGTATTTTCAGTAGGGAATATTTTCTTCCGGGGAAGACTGTTCTACTTTCATTGAAAGAATTGTCTGGTCTAACCTTCAAAATCTGATTTTGGTATATTTTGGTTAATATTAATAATCTTCAATTCAAGCTCTTTTATTCTATAGCTAGCTGATACCCTTCTTATGCATACACATTTAGGGTCTGTAGTGGTGAGCTGAATCAATGGTAAGGTAAGGGAGACATCTAAATATGTCATTGTTGTGGTGGGCCCAGGACAGGCCTATGAGGCACTCACAATGTTAAACAAAAATATATAGGCCTAATGTCTTCCTTTGTACATAATATAATGTTCCTCTAGTTCAGAATCGTACTGTTCTTCAGAGCAAGATTTTTTTTATTTGCTTTACCTGTGGACTTTAGGACATCTATCTGAAAGTTTATGTTCACCATAAAATTAACATTGACGTATTCTGGGGACATTTTAACTACAGTCAGTAGCAGTTTAATGTCACATGATGTGCCGATTAGTTTTTTAATATTTTCGGAAATGGTGAAATATACTGTTTAAAGTTTCATGTGCGAAACATGATTTTAATTTCCTTTTTAATTTGGCTTCATTTGTAGGTGAAGTTGACCAGGGCCTGATGTATAAACGAGGCGTATGCACAAAATGGGCATGGAAATGTGCCTATGCTGTTTTCCACACACAAATCCGGATTTACAAAAAAAAAATATTGGCGTAAATATGTGTACACCGTACAGATGCTCTTGACTGTGCATACACACTCTTTTCCTTGAGTGAAAAAAGTTTTAGATTTTAAACTCTTACATTACGCAGAAGCTAAAGAAAATTATATAAATTTTGTCATATTTATAGTGGATGTGCTTGATCACTTTCTGCGGCATGCTATGTTTTATGACAGAAGTGCATGTTATTGGTGCACAATGTATCGGGTTATGAGAAAATACACTGCTCAAAAAAATAACGGGAACACCTAAGTCACACTACATTAGATCTCAATGAACAAAATATCCAGGTTAAATCTCTTCACTTGCATACTTTGCATAACTAGTGGGAACCCAATAATAAGTTTTACCACAGTAACTAACTCATAATGTTTGTCAGTAATGTGTATGGCCCTACGTGCTCATATGAACTCCCTGCAATGTCTGGGCGTACTCCTGATGAGATGGTACATGGTCTCCTGTGAAATCTCCTCTCAGACCTGGATCAGAGCATAAGTGAGATCCTGGGCAGTCTATGGTGCTTAATGGCTTTGGATACATGAGATCCAAGAGGTTCTCAACTGGATTTAGGTCTGGGGAACGTGAGGGCCAGTCAATGTCATCAATGCCTTCATCATCCAGAAACAGCCTAGAGTATTATCATGCACCAGGAGGGCTCTGCACTGCACCAGCATAAGATCTGACAATAGAGTTGAGGATTTCATCCCAGTACTTCATAGCACATGGAGGTTTTTAAGACCCTCTGAGAATGGTCGTCCCCAAGACCACCCTTGTTGTTGCCTCTACAGTGTACCTGTTGTCACTTTTATTTGCACCAAAACAAGTGAAAATGGTTCACAATCACTTATGCTTCCATACTGGGTTGATTGATGGTCCTGAGGGTTAACTGACTTGGTGTTGAGCTGTGATTAGGTATTCCCTTTATTTGTTTGAGCAGTGTATAAATATTTAGCCTGAACAATGATCAATGATGCGCTCTCCAATATTATGGTGGACACTGCTGTACTCGGCCCATTGTCCGGTTTGAAAAGTAATGATATAAGTTTTCTGTACAACCACAGCTGTACAGAGCTTGATGTCGTGTGAAGGCATTTCCACAACATTATGAAAAATACAACTGTATTTGAAGGATCTAAATTACAGATGGTACTTTCGGGGAGGAGACGAGGTGGAGATGCACGTACATACAATTTTTCTATGACTGGGATATACAAAGGGATTTTTGCGCAGGTTCTGGGCAACCTAGCTTTTGTGCATACGTACATGTTAAGGATGAAATTTACGGCGAGTTTTATACATGATGCTCTGAACCTTAAGTGTTAAATTTGATGTTTGTCTTGTTTTGAGGTTGGCTTTGTTGTAAAGCTAGGGATCGGTGAATGTTGTGAACAGTGTCTGGCTCCATCAAACTAATCCCGCTAACACATGCTGCCTCAGCTTCCTCATGTATTTATTAGTCTGCTGAAAATCCCCGATTTGTTAAACAGTGGGATCTTACTCGGGCTGATTCATGACTTCCACATGCGGCTGTATTTTGCTGACTGGAGCCGGATGAGGGACTTAAATGCTTGTGTGTGCAGGTGTCTTTGTGAAAGGTCCTTGAGGACATGATTATATATGTATTAATTCTGGGTGAAAGGGTTTAATACAGTTATACTGTCTATGTAGCATAAACATTGTATTCCTGTATGACATATTACACAATGTAAGCCTTACACCAAAACAGTCTCACCTTATTTTGTCTTATCTGTTGTCTGCCCTCGGGAGCACAGTGGCTCAGGTGAGAAAGCACTATTGCCTTATAGCAGGACTGTCACTGATTTGTGCGTGGCTGTCCCGTACGGCCTCTCTTTGTAAAGTTTACATGTTTTCTGCATGTTGCCGTGGGTTTCCTTCAGATACTCAGGTTTCCCTGGAAGGCATGCAGGTCAGGTACGTTCTACGTCTACAATATGGTCTTGTAGGTTTTTGAATTTACAGAGTACAGCAGGGTGTCTCATTTGCCATATTATGGTTCAAAATGATACTCATGAACAGTCCATCTGTAACTGCCGTGCGAGATCAGTGCACGTTTCATGGGATTATGGGCCTGTTCAGTGAGGTCAGTGCCCTCAGGAGTGAACGTGGGGACATAATCCAGGCCTTTTTTTGATCAGGCCACTCGCCTATTAAACCAGAGTCTGTGCAGCAGGTTGCCATCTAAGTGTAGGACCACAGTAGTCCATTAGTATTTTTTTTGCAAATGAAATGCAATGAAAAGTAAAGTAAAGCATGTGTCAATACTATAGATGGAAAATAGCCATCAAAAAATATCCTGAAATTCCACATTTCTGTAACATGTCTCCTTTGGAAAATAAAAAATGAAGTAACATAAGTTATGCATTCAGATTTTGACAGGCAAACGAATAGCAGTGTGTAATGCAAGCCTCACAGCTGCGCTAACACACTTAATACAATCTTTAAGTCAGAGCCTATCGCATCTCTTTGAGAGACTCTATAAGAACAGCTTCGCGCAGCAGGCTGATAGGTAAACATTCAGAGTCAGCTCAGACTGATGGGTAAACATTCACTGCTGGCTGCAAGCCTCTGAATATAGAGATGTGTACTGCTGTGATCGACTCTGGGTTGATATTGTAGTGTGTTGTAAGGCTCGCTGGCTCAGTGGATAAAACATGGGCTTTTTAAGCAGGTGTTGAGTACGAGCGCTGTCTGGGGTGGGTTTATGCAGAGTGGGCAGCACAAGTATGCTGGAATGTAAAATATTGGCGCATGGAAAGAATCCTCCGCTGAATGTTCCCTTGGGGATCAATATAAGGCATCTGTCTTGTAAGAGCTGCGAACAGAACAGCTGGGTGAAATCTTCAGCAGTGCGAGATCGGTTTTCTTCTGCAATAAAGGCAGATGTGTTATTGCTAATTGGTACACAGTTAAAGTCACATGTTTGTGAAGTGCCACATATCCAGAATGACAGTGTTTGGTATGGTGAGCATGGAACTTTTAATAGTATGTTATTGGTGGTTGCTAGGGTGTTCTGGCTGGTTGCCAGGGTGCTTTATGACGCCCATCATAAAAAGTATGTATATCAAAGCATATAGCAAGAGTGTCTCGTGCTGTTTGAATTCAAGATATGCAAAGTGCAGGATCTTATATTCTTGAACGGCATGATTTTATTTGTGAATCAATAAAAACGTATTTTTAAGTGAATGACTAGGATACAAGTGCATATGTGGATATATTAAACATCAACATAAAAGACAGTTAAGTCTTTTTCTAGCTAAATGAAATGAAAGGTTATTTTGGTTGAAGAAGCTGGAAGAAAAAAAATGTGTGTGCAACAGAAAAGTAATGAATTCTCAATTTTATCCGGAAAACGTAATCCCTTCCTTCGTTCTCGCAAAATAAAGATAAATATATAAATAATTATCAAAAACTATTTCCTGTTTGTTTACCTGCTTCTCTCCCCATTTCAGTCTACACAGACTTGCTCTTTGTCTCATCTTCGTCTAGTGACAGCTCGTGATGAAAGCGCTTGGGGATTCATCGAGTGTATGTGCTTAAATTAGCATATGCTTTCACAGGGAGCAGATATGGGAGTGAAGAAGTCTGCAGGAGGTATTAGAAGGCTTGTTAGTGAAAGGGCAAAAGAGCTATGGGATGATATTTCAGAGGTGAGGGCAGGAATGCGTTTTTCCTCATAAGCAGAAAAGGACTCCTCACACGCTCCTCCTCACACACTTTACTGCCCCTTATGACACCTAAACGATGACCATCTAGAGGAACCAGGCATCTTCTCATTGTGCCACGCTATTAGTGAGTAAAAACATAAATTAGATCATTTTCATTTATTTTTCAGATTTGTAATTGTGATTTGGGATTCGTTTTTTGGCTTTTAGATTTGTTGTTTGTTTTGCGATTTGTTGTTTTGTTTGGCACTTTACGGCTTCCGTAGAAATGTGACATTTAAACAAAAATAAATTCAGACAATTATCTACAAAATACTTTATGAATGGAGTCTGTTTGTTAGGCCAAATCAATTGCAGAAGAGAAAGTTGGATGAAACCAGAATGTTTGAGGTATAAGGTGTTGGCTTGCATGTACTGTAATGAACTTCTGGAGAGTTCAGCATTGGCTATCTTTAGTTTTATCTCATTTGCCAACCATCACAGATCAGTCTTACATTCATTAATTACCTCAGACTTGCCAACATTGATGATAAACTCTATTTCATATGCTTTTCTAATAATTTTGAAAACATCTCTCCCACAACTCTTAGAAATAACACCCACTTTTGACACGACCAAAGTCTAATCAGATCCTGTGGGAACGTCAGAAAAAAGCAGACCTCAAACATGGACTTTTACAGATACCCAGAACCGTGAAGAACGGATACACTTATGTAGACTGCTTGAGGTTTAAACACCTATAAGGTTCCATATGGGTTGGGATGTTGTTTTATAAGACATGTGAACAGTAGGCGGTGATGCGTGTCATGGAGCTTTGGAACAGAGGTGATTTCTGACAACCGTATCTGTTTTTCATGTTTGTTTGATTACTCGGTCCCAGCCTGATCCGAATCGCATTGTTTGCTTTTAAATGGTATGTTTGCATCATCAACACGTGTTTCCAGAGTACTAGTGACAGCTGTTTGACAGGTACAGACGCCACATTCACTGTTTTATTCGTATTGCTGTGCCTCTGGGATGCCTTTACTTAACACATTACAGCACGAGCGTTGCAAAAGAGGTGAAGAACAAGCTGTGATTTCAGTCGAGAAGTGTGGCAATGAGAATGGCTGTATGGAACTGTGTACATCATGAAAGTGATTTCTGGTACAGTAGTGGATTGTTTATGCCAATTTCAAACCAAGCTGAACCACACACCTAAACTTCAGATCACACTTTCAAGCTAATGTGCATTGGAATTTAGAGAAGAGCTTCTACACACATCGAACCAACCAAACCGTGATGTCCTGCATCAAAAGCTCGCCTGTCAAAGTGTCATAAATAGCACCCATCGTGCTTTTCATGTGCAAGCTCTGTTAAAGGTTCGTTGTGTTGCCGACGTAATCCCCATGCTTCAATTCCCCTAAGCATAAAATGTAATGATCAGATGAAAGCTAATTAATCACGATCAGATCACTGCCCAGAATATGAATGAATCACTATAATCATGTTAATTCTTTATAATCCAGGTTGATCCTCGACATGATATGAGGGTTCATTCCAGTTCTTGGAATCTTTATGTGGAATAGATTCGAAAGATTCATTCATTGATTTGTTCAGTGACTCTTTCTGTGGTTTACATCAACAGGTCATCTTGTGCCGTGCCTGAGTAAAGGGCAAGTTGTGGCTGTGCGTAGGACCTACGGTGCGGCCTCAACGCCGTAGGCAACCCGAGGGAGGGGTTCGAACAGACCAATCACAGTGCGCGCGGGGTCCGCATTGAGTGTAATGGAATGTTGTGCGAGTACAAGCGCATGACGAAGAAGGTAATCCAAAGGGTCTTTTGTAATGAATCCAAAGGAAAAAATCACACGAGCGCACGAAACACAATCAAAACTGGACAATAAACTGAACACAGGCACCGGCTTAAATAGGACAGATGATCAGGGACAGACAGGTGAGAGAGACTAATAAACATAGGAATGGACAGACAAGTAAACCATAACAGAACTGTGACGTTTAGTTGACGTGTTGTTACATTTTTAGAGAGGGGCACGTCAGGATATAGCGTAGGGTACACGTCTATGCGTAAGCTACACCGTACACACAACGCACGACATACTGTATATAGTAAGCTATTGAGTCATGTACAATCTAAACAAATCTCATTTTAGTTCATTGGCAATATCTGCATGTCTACAGATGTACTAGTGTTTATGCATCGTAAACTTTTATGCCAACAGTTTGTTTTGCCTCCATTTTGCCAGAACAAAGAGGATGTCTCTTCAATGTCTCATTCATTCGCACTGCGTAAAAGTCATTTCTTACTCAGCATTTGTGTCTTGCTTCTAGTACAAATATCTGAAAATGCTCACTATCAAGATACATTTCCTTGACAAAGAAAGATTATTTTTTACTGTTTACAGTGGTAATTCATATAATATGGTAAATACTACCTGTACATATATTATGGATGTTCTGTTTTCATATTTTTCTTTCTATATTTAACAATGAGGTTGTATTTGTTTTTTAAGGGTTACCCAGGAAAAAGTCATAATATATATTCACTCTCATGTCTTTCAGAACCTGTATGATTCTTTCGTCTGCGAAACACAAAATAAGATATTGGATAAAATGATTTAACATAATTTCAAGGACATTTATAAATCCGAGAGCTTCATTTGAACTTTTACAAATATTTAAATATTT
This sequence comes from Barbatula barbatula, assembly GCF_947034865.1. Classification (NCBI taxonomy): domain Eukaryota; kingdom Metazoa; phylum Chordata; class Actinopteri; order Cypriniformes; family Nemacheilidae; genus Barbatula; species Barbatula barbatula. The sequence continues at coordinate 22,296,218 of NC_136769.1, read as the reverse complement.
ATTTCTGCTAACATCCGAACAAAAATGAACAATTTAATTTGCATTAACTAACATTAGCAGAGATTAATAAAGGGCGTAAAATATGTTGTTTATTGTTAACACCATTACACTGGAGGAAATCAAGTCGTGTGTGTGTGTGTGTGTGTGCGTGCGTGCGTGCGTGCGTGCGTGCGTGCGTGCGTGCGTGCGTGCGTGCGTGTGCAAAAATAAATATAAAACAATATAACAGCAAAAATAGAAAGCCATGTCCCCACACTGTGAACTGATGAATTAATTATCAGAACACATCAAATGATCACTTGTCAGAGTCCCGTAAACCCATGAACCCATGAAAGATTTCTAGTTATGTTTATAGATTTGGAGTAGATTTTGAATCAGTATGAATCAGAATCAAAAGAGATGAAATTGGGAAACTGGGTTTGCTTGCTGCAGGTTCCAGATCTCATTCTGTCTCTCTGAGCTAAAAATACATTCGTATAAAAGAATTATGACCACGGTTTTACTCAAAGAGAGCCCATGAATTATAAGAATATCACACAACACAATGTTTTATTAGTTATGATTACAACCCGTTGGGTTGGATTCATAAAAAACAATGTACAAAAATGAAATTTGTGATTTCCCCCACATCGTCTTTAGTGACAAAAAACTGTATACCCTGTTAATGCTGAATGATCGTGCCCCCCCAAAAAAAACTAAACTAAATGTACAAAAAAAATACAGATTGCTTTTTCCAAATACAATAATCATGGACTTCATGAAATTGAAAATTCAATGCAGACATAGGTTTACGTTCACATTATACGCACTCTTCGCGAATATTTGCAAAAGAGTACCACCACTGATTTTCCTCCACTAAAAGCTCATGCTTTATCTAATAATTCCACCAACTTGGCGCAACTCAGTCATGTTGGTGTTAAAATGTGAAGAAAACAAATATGGATTTTTGTCTGATGAGTCAGTGTGAAATTTTGGAGCTCTTTTTTTCTTGGCTGTTTCCCAGTACTTGTGGGAGTACGTTATAAAAGGGAAGAAGCGGTTCTGCCACTAAACTGCATGGATTTACTGATGAATCACCAGCTGTAACGTGACCTGAGGGCTTCGTGGGAGCAGCAGGTCAAATTCACAGCTCCACAATCACTAACTCCTCTCAGCTCCAAATGTAATGTGTGCCCACATCTGTCCAAGATATTTAGCATCAGGGACTGAACTGTTGAGCTACTATATGAAGCGCTATGAACACATATCGTATGTACCCAAATTTAAAAGTCGACATAAGATTAAACCCTACTGCCCGTGTTCATGTGGGATATTGCTTTCCTGTGAACCTGAGATTGATTGTTGTAATAATTACTTATTCACAAATATGTACATTTTGACAGCTAACGATAACTGATCATTATATTACATTAGAAGCTGGTAACCGATATATTGGCCGATTAAAACATTCATAAATATCTACATACTGTACTGTACCTACAGTACATCAACAGTGTTTGCTAATAGCAGGAGGAGAATGATCCTGTCTGAAAGACGGAACAGTACTGGGTTTTCAATGTGCACCAGAAGTGGTTCAATTCAAAACTGAGATTCATAACTGATCCTCTAAAATATATCGGCCTGATTTTATTATGGGGCCAATACAGATAAGATCATTAAAAATGATGTTTTTCGGTCCTTAGCGATATAGATGATGTATTCTCAATAATAATATATAATTGATCATTATAAATGCTCAAGTATGCCACCTGGGAGCATCACAGAAGATTCAAATTCAAGATGTATTTTAATATGTTACTGCAAGTAAAACAAATACTTTTCATTAATATTTATATTATTTATTCATATTTGTATTATTAAATGTTGTTAATAAATCCCTGAAATTGTTTCCATTTTGCCTGTTGTCGCAAATGCCTTTTCCTTTTCAACCCCTTTTGATTGAACTACCTTCCTTCATTCAGCCCTGGAGAATCATAAATATTAGAATGTCAGTGTGGTATTTAAACAGAAAGCAAGAGAGATATTCACATTCAGGTGAATGTATAGGATATTCTTACACTGTATAGAGACTGACCAGACTGAAGGAATAGTATTTGCATGGATCTCCTGCTGTGCCAACTGTCAACTGTCAAAGGCTACAGTCTGTGAACCCTGCACTGAATCTCGACAGTCATGAAAGAATCCATCTCTGATTTTTATTTTGGAGAAATATATAGATATCTGCTATCTGCTACAAAAACTATTTTACAGCACCTTCTCTATTTGATAAATGAAAGCAAACACTATGGTGCCCAAAGTCTAGTGAAATGATGTACTTGTGGTTGCACATAATAAAGTTGACTCAGCATCATTTCATTATGTTCAATTTGCCAAATCCCCCCCTTAAGGGCAGATTCCAGATGCCCATAAAAATAACATAGTTCAGGAGGGCGGTGAAGTGGAGGCGGAACCGGGGATGGGATGGAGGGCCTGGCCCATGAAGTGGGAGCGGGCCAGGATCGTTTTGCAGAGGCAGAGAACTCAGAAGCGTCCACCTTGGATGAGGCAGAGAACTCAGAAGCTTCCACCTTGGATTAAGCAGAGAACTCAGAAGCGTCCACCTTGGATGAGGCGTGGAACTCAGAAGCGTCCACCTTGGATGAGGCAGAGAACTCAGAAGCTTCCACCTTGGATGAGGCAGAGAACTCAGAAGCGTCCACCTTGGATGAGGCGTGGAACTCAGAAGCGTCCACCTTGGATGAGGCAGGGAACTCAGAAGCATCCATCTTGGATGAGGCAGGGAACTCAGAAGCGTCAACCTTGGATGAGGCAGAGAACTCAGAAGCTTCCACCTTGGATGAGGCAGAGAACTCAGAAGCGTCCACCTTGGATGAGGCGTGGAACTCAGAAGCGTCCACCTTGGATGAGGCGTGGAACTCAGAAGCGTCCACCTTGGATGAGGCGTGGAACTCAGAAGCGTCCACCTTGGATGAGGCAGGGAACTCAGAAGCGTCCACCTTGGAAGAGGCGTGGAACTCAGAAGCGTCCACCTTGGATGAGGCGTGGAACTCAGAAGCGTCCACCTTGGATGAGGCGTGGAACTCAGAAGCGTCCACCTTGGATGAGGCAGGGAACTCAGAAGCGTCCACCTTGGATGAGGCGTGGAACTCAGAAGCGTCCACCTTGGATGAGGCGTGGAACTCAGAAGCGTCCACTTTGGACGAGGCAGAAGACTCTGCAGATTTGGAAGCAGCGCACAGCCCAGACACACAGCGGAGCAGCAGGTACAACTGGTAAAGCTGATTCCAAGCACAACTCCTTAGGAAAGGACGCCACTGGTCTTGGGACCAACGGACTTGGGACCACCGGACTTGGGACCAATGGACTTGGGACCACCGGACTTGGGACCACAGGACTTAGGACCATGGAGACTGGAAGTTCTGGGCCAGAGACCCACTTAGCAGCAGATTCTAATGATGCGGCCATCTTGCGAGTGGACTCTGGATCGGCGGCCGTCTTGCAAGTGGACTCTGGATCGGCGGCCATCTTGCGAGTGGACTCTGGATCAGCCCACGGTAAAGGGAGATCTTCTCTGCACCAGGGCCTGCTCCACAAAGTTCACAGAACTGCCTTGAGGATCAAAACTTGCAAGATGAGTTCTAAGGGGTTCATTGAAGCTGCAACGGTAGAAAACAATAAGTGACTTACCTGGAAAGTGAGTTTTGATGAGAGAGGTCCAAAAAGTCCTGGGTATGATACTTGAGGGAGTTGCAGCCTTGGCGTAGCATAAGTAAACAGGCTCCTGGGGAACAAGATCTGCTGGATCCATATTTGGTGTATCGTTATGTCACGGATAGCAGAGGGAAAACAAGCAGCGGATCCACATGCAGTAAATGATGTTTAATATGAATCCAGAAGACACACATACGGTTAAAACCAGGTAGAATAGCATGGCACCCTCAGGTGGCAAACCGAGTTGCCAGCAACAGGGCGTGACAGCGGGGACCCAACCCGGATTTGATTTCAATAACAGGAACACCACAATGAAATTGTATGGTGTCAGAGTACTGCACCATTACTGAAACTACTATTCTTCAGTAAAACAAATTATATTTTAGCTGTAGGGACTGGGCGGCATTGAAATTATATAAATCAATAACATAACAACCACGACTGATAATATCTGGTTAAAATCTATCCAAAGTGTGCCCATTCATCCTGATGACAGTGGGTCGGCTGGCACATCAACTATGCATTATTTAACATATGTATACGTTATGCCAGATGTAAAACTGACAATGTGCACATAAAGACAGCTGGATATTTAGGTCTTGAAAACCACAGAAAGTCTTTAGTAACTTTTACAAGTTGAATGAACTCAGACTTTAAATTATTGTGTGCAATCTGAATTTGAAAGGTACTTCATGTACATTTCAGGTAGGTTTCAGGGTCATAATGGAAGAGGATTGATGAAACCTTGTCTTTCAGCAATTAGACGTTCTGTTTTTCTGGCTTAACTAACACAAGCCTGCTATGTAAAGAGCACTCTGTGCCAACCCACTCATAAATGTTCATTAAAAATGTATAAAAACAAAACTCTTCTAGAACAGCCATTAGTATCCATTAGAGGCTTAATCCCAGAAACTGTGCGTGATGATAATATTCAGCATGTTCATGGAAAACATGGTCATAAAAAGGGTGTGAAAACTGAAAGGATCCCTCGTGTGAAAGAGTATTAGTAAATCTAATAAAGACCGGCTCCCATTCAGGAAGCGTGAACTGGAACATGCTGGGGTGAAGCATTACTGAAATTGAGCTCTACTGGGGTTGGAGCATTGCTGGAGCATTACTGAGCCTGTCCTCTAAAATTGTGCAAGAATCTATGACCTGTGTGTTAAATGAACAAGTTTTGTGCTGCACGAGCATTTGACCAAAACAACAAAACATGTGACTTCATTTTCAAGAAAAGTGTGAACTTTTGACACGGTCCCTAACCCAACATTTCTCAATTGTTCAATTATTAAAATAAATTCACTGCATCCAATGAACTAAGGGGAAACATTTTATTATACAATGCTTTACACATTTATTGAGTCACACAATTTAAATGAACTATTGCTAATATTAATGCTAATAAAATATCTAAAATAACATTTCTTAAATATTTTGTAAACATGTGCATTATTATAACACGTTTATTATAGGAAAAAAAGAGGCTAGTTGTTATAGTGTTTGTTCTATAGTTTTTTGCCAGTGTAGACAAGGTTAAATGTTAGGTTGGGATAAATTGGTTCATTCAAGCTTATAGAGAAATAATTAAACTTAATATGCACTAGCCCTAATTTTCCTTGCAGTGGAGAAATAAAGCATATGTAACATAAGCAACAGGCGATGCTGTAACCCCACACAGCTCTCAGACATACACTTCTCTATCGGTGATCCACAGTGAAGTCTCTCGGGACATCTGATGTTCTCTGTTTCATTCACCACGCTAATTGAAAATGAACTGAAAAGCGCAGGCAACTTTCGCTTGCAGCTGGGCTCTCTAAGACCCCAAATGTGATTAATGCAACATTACAGAGGACAGATGAAGTGTTATCCAATCGCAATTCGTGTGTAATCACTTTTCCGGATTAGGAAAAGTCAACACGTTTTAAAGTAAAACGGTATTTTTTAGCTATTAAAAATCAATCTGACACAGAACAGAACAAATATTAAAGTAACCCTTTCATCTTTTACAGCGCTGAAGCTCAAGACATTGAGAGGAGCAAAGCTCAAAAACTCACGATGCCCTTGTCAGGCTGATCAGCAGGCATTGTTTAATGAGCGAATTGTGCACAGCTGCTTTTTCAAGACGTCAGCCTGGGAATGGTTAATTAATCAGATTGTGCTCTCTCTCTCTTTCTCGTTCTCTCGCTCTCTCTCTCACTACATAACAGAACACTAATCCATCATTTTCAGCTTTACACTGAACACACCACGCAGCAGTTTTCCAAATGGAGCTCTTACAGTAAGACCTATTTTACACACTTCAGTACACCATTTGATCTCGGGCACATTGTTAAAGCCCAAAAAATGAATATTGCATACAAAGGCTTTGTACTAAACATTAGCCTGATTTCTAAGTAGGAAGCATTTTAATGCATCAAAGGCACACTCCCAAAAAAACAGCTTGTGCTTCTGGCCAAAATCTACAACAGTACCACTTGTTTCTTTGAGATGAAAGCGATCCTATAATGCACTAGTAGTAAAACAGAGTTCGAGTTACATCAAATTGAACATTTATTTTTATACTTCAAATCAGAGTTAGTGTATAAGGTTTTAACACACTGAAAGTTAACATTAGTCAAGTTTTTGGTAACACTTTACAATAAGGTACCCTCTATAAAGCATTTATAAATGTGTTTGTGTATGATTTATGGTTAATAAGTCATTTACAAATGCATAATAAAGTAGTTATAACTGCATGAATAAAAAGGAGATTCTAACGAATACCTGCCAAATAGTGAGCGGGTAAAATAAAAACAACATAACACCCTACATTGTCCAGACAGACTATATTGCAAACAACATCAAGATTATAATGAATCTGCTTTTGACTCAAATAAATGATGAATAAATTCATTTATTAAGCATTCATAACATGTGAGTTAAACATAGCTCACTTTTTGGCAGGTATTTCGTTAGAATCCCTCTTTTTATTATAACAGTTATAACTGCTTCGTAATGCATTTGTAAATGACTTATTTATCATTAATGAACACATTTTTAAATGCTTTATAAAGGGGACCTTAATTTAAAGTGCTACCAAGTTTTTATTTGCCGCATACCTATGCAGAGCATTTTGATTTCCATCTCTGTCTGTCAGGACCTTTGAAGGCCTATGTGGGTGATAGAGAGCTAGGTGAAGTCAAACTCAAACCCAGAAGTCTTTTATTAATTGAATCCCAGAGGAAGGGCCATTGCCTCATAGTTTCTCTGTCTGCAGAAGTGCTCAGCTCAGAAAGCTCTGCACATTTCCACGGATTTGGAGGTTGTAATTTATAAACCGTTACACATTCCTCAACCCTTCAGGTGTTTGTTTTTGAAATAATTTGGCAAATATAATTATGTTTACAGATACTAGTACGAGTTAGGTACGGTACAACAGACCCCTCAGGGAAAAAGCACTAATTTTTTTCTACCAACTGTGAACTGCATCACATTTGCATGTAGTGATACATCTTGAACACGTTTTACTAATACCCCTCATTTACACAAGTCTTTTGCACCTTTTACTATGTCTTAATCAATTTCACCAATTTTCCCCCATCAAGTGAATTCAGCGTGAATCTGTCTGCACTTATAAAGGGTTAACCAAAGACCAAGAAAAAGCACAGCTCACAAAAAAAGCATCTCTGCAAAATAAAATATTCCCTTTCTCTAAAAGGTGGCTGCATCTTCCTCACGGACACGTTCTTTTATGACATCGCTGTCAGAGAAATGGCCTCTAGCATGATATATTTTCATACCCGTAAAAAGTGATGACTGAAGACGAATGGGTGCGCTTGGCAGACAGAACTGCTATTTGCAGCTCAAAGACCTCAGTATAATCAAGTCTGTTAAAGGCCAGCGCAAAACCCACCATTACCCCCATTAAATAACCCATAAACTAACACTCTCTAAATGCCAGCAGATGAATTAGACACGCAGACGCCCAGAGCAGGTGGACGTAAAGACCAGTGTGTTATTAATGTACCTTCGGTTCGGATGCTGAATGGGGAATCGCCCAACCGCTTGGCCGAGAACTGGCCCCCCAGAGAGGTCATTAAGAAGCACAGACTGAAGAAGCCGATGCCCGCCACAAAAATCCTGCAGTGAAGAGAACAAGACAGAGAGATGTATGAATGTTCTGGGCTGACACAAAGACCGTGTTGGTGAAAGGGTGCCGGCCCGGACGATAATGCGACAATTATAAATTCTTAATTACAATTTTGTGCTTCAGTACCTCTTGTGTGGCCATGTACACTCTTTAAAGAAAGTGCACTTTGGGTACGCACTTAAAAGTAAAGGTGCTTCGATGCCATAGAAGAACCTTTTTTTGTCTAAATGGTTCCATAAAGAACCTTTAACATCGGAAGAACCTTCCTGATTCACAAAAGGTTCTTTGTGGCGAAAAACGGTTCTTTAGATTATAAAATTGTAAGAAAGAGACGTTTCATCAAAGAACCTTTGACTGAATAGTTTTTTTGTGGAACCAGAAATGGTTCTTCTATGGCAAGAACCTTTTAAGCACCCTTATTTTTAAGAGTGTGACCTTAAATGAAAACAACTTATTCGCCCTCATGTCGGCCTCATGTCATATCACACCTGTACATCATGAGTTATTTTATAAAAATGTCACATGCTATTCAGTGACCTGTGATTCCACAGAAACCACCGTACATCCGAGGATTAAGTGACGTGTGACTACTCAGCCGGGCTACTTTACCAACTAAAAGTTCACGATAACACTAAAAATATGTAGTCACAAATAAATGCTTTGTGTCCAAATACTTGTATATGTGGCAAGTAATATGTAACAGAATAACGTGCAGCCATGTGGTAATCATCATAAATCAATCTTGGAAGGTGTGAAACCACGTCTGTCAAGCTCCAAAAGTGACAAAAACATTGGTTGATATGCAGAATAAGATATTAAGGCTGATGCCAATGGGAAGATTTACGGTACGTATATTTGTGTCTGTTGTGTCGTCAGTATCGGGCTGCCTTGAATTGAGACGGACCCTTACAGGTGTAGACAATGAATCATGCAACAGCAATAGTTTTACTTACTAATGTCCTTGTAGAACTGCTAATACAGCATTCAGCCATGATTCATTTATTATGTTTCATGTCAAATAAAACAGCTTTAATTAGACTGGAGTCTTCATCAATGGAGTGTTCCATTTCATTATTTTTTGCTTTTTCATCATTATTTCATTACTCAGATATGGTCACCATGAACATTGTTGTTTTCAGCGAGAAAAATCACAGGAGGCAGATTTGGAATGAGTTGTGACCTGACGGAATCACTTTAGATTAGAGTCCGATTCTGTATATCTACTTGTTGCTTATTAGCATGCATATTGGCTGTTAAGACACATTGTGCAGCGGTCCTCCTCTTCTTGCTTTGGAGGTCATTTTACAGAAATGCCTAGTTTCAAATTCCTTAGACGCATTAAAGCTCTCATTAGGGAACTGTTTAAATTCATTGAGTGCTTGTCTGCTGCTGGGGATTGTTAAAAAACAAACAGATCTGGACAATATTCTCTAAAACGAAGTGACGCTATTCATCCACGGCAAATTCATGTTTGTCCTACAGACATTTCGACAAAGTGGAAAATAAAAACTATGGGAGTAAATGGGGGATGAGATCTGTTTGGTTACTGTCATTCATCCGAAGATCTTCCTTTGGGTTTAGCAAAACAAATACATTTATACAGGTTTGGAACAGTCTGAGAATGAATCAATGATGACAGAACTTTCGTTTTTGGTTGAACTATCCCTTTAACAGTGATGGGATGCAAACTTCTGTTCCTATTTACACTTTTCTGTCTTAGATCAGCCGTTCCTAACATGCTGTATGTTGACATGCTCATGTTTAATATAGTGCCTGATATCCTGTTAGTCTTTTTAATAACGCTTTAACAGACATCTCGCCATTGTGCAAATAATAAAGTTCTAATAAATCTTAGAATAAAGATTAAAGTTAACTATTTTTCACAAATACATCTCATTTTAACAGGCCTGCCACTTTCCACATCCTAAACAACAAATCAATTCAGCCCCATTTGTAGCAGCACTACAGATGTTTGTAAGTAATTTTGTTTCATAGCGTTTTAAGAGAAAATTACTTTTTGTGCCCTATCAAAAAGAACAGTATGTGTGAGGGGTTAAATTAGCAAAAAGCGTAGATTTACAGAGCATTACTAATAAAAAAAGATTTATCCCACGAAGACCACAGTCTATTTTATGAAAGAAAATTCTATATTTGATCAAATGTATATAAAAAATAGCTTCGAACGTTAGGTTAGGATAAAAAAAGATGGTGTATTGGTAATACTTGTAGCCTATGTTCGTGTATTTCTGGTCAAAGTATCCTGAGGACAAAAAAGGTTCTGACCCAGACAATATCGCCAGCAAGATTCGCGTTCGCGCGAAAGATGACATCAATATGTCTTATTTCTCACATACATTCACTGAGCTCAGCCTCTTATTGTCACATGTAGCCTAAATAAATCTTCTCTCAAAAGAGGAACATGGTGCCACCTCCATAACATCTTTACGCAAACAACATTTTCTACAGTAAACACTTAGAGGTCTTTACCTTTGTCAGTCTCTGTAGAAGTGCTCGATGTGGTAGCACCATGATAGTAAATAAGCAAAGTTTGTGTCGTTTATGAAAAAATTTATTCCATAATTAATCATTTTGACCGACTTCACGGGTTAATGGTTGAACTAAAGTATCATGGTTAAAAAATATATAAATAAACAGCCTATATCTGAATAACCTTATGCTGGGTTACAGATCATTTAAAGGCTCGCGTTGGGTCGTAGCTTTTTATTTTCTAGGGTAACGACCGCGGATTTACCTTTTCATATTTAAGATGAAGTAAGTCTTACCTGAAAGGTTTGAACGTCAGAAGGCATCTTCTTCCCATAGTTACACACTCGGTATTAACCGCAATCATTTTTCCGACTGTACAACAACATGCAAACTACACAACGCATCCCTTGTTCTCATCATGTTGCTTTATCCTGTCTCCTTTGTAAGTTTGCAGTCAAAAGAGCCCCTTTTCGTGAAATCTCTTTGATGAAGTTGCCGAGAAACGCGATGCACCGTAAGTCCAAAGATTGCTGGGAAAAAGTAATCACCAGTTGGTCACATTAACTCTCGTTCCTTACAGTTTACAAACAGCGCCAGAAGTCGATAGTCCACAAAGGCAATAGTCCGTGTCGGTAAATAATGAGGGAAGTATGAATGAGTCCGGCAGAAGCTCCCGAGGGGAATGAACGCGTCCCTCCAGAACTCACTGCGCATTAATAGAACCAAACCCAGCGTCAACACGAGATCGGATCATTTCAAAGGCATACCTGGCGTTTTCTGTTTTATATGAGCCATCACCTGTATCATCTTCGAGAAAGGCATTGTTTCAGTTTCTCGGTGTAACGGGAACGCGACTGAGCAGTTGGAGAGGAATGGTTTAAAAGCACAAACCGCGCCGCTGTGGTTTCAGCACGCTGGACAGCGCTCAATGCAAGAGACGTCAAGAGCGCCATCCCATGGTTTTATTCCAATGTACCGCGATAATCTCATCTGGCACAAGAGGACTAAGACTATTTCATGCAGTCAGTGTATTTTTGTGTTGTGTCAGGGCTGGAAGAACCTCATGCACTTGGTTCCTAATGAAACCCTACAGCCTGAAAAATAACCTTGAATGAACCGTTTATTTTTAAGGGTGTATGTATTACCAGCATGCCTTGAAAAGAGAATTCACTTGCGATTTCTGTGGAAGAAATGTTCTCATTACTGTATTACACCAAAAAGAATCATAATAAAAGTCATCTTTAAGAAAATTACAACCAATAAACATGAAGCTTTAGGTCAAAGAGTAGCGAACCCAAGCGGTGGGTATATATACAAATTATTTAACCCAACAGCATTTTCAGTGCGCAAAAAGAGCTTTGTCAAACCATGAGTAGCACTTGCACGGCTTGTGTTTCTGCTGGTCTCATCGTCATTACATTGGAGCCCCGATAACCCAGAGGACCATTATCAGTGCTGCCCACACCTCCAGATGACACACTTCATATCCAGTGCTGAGTCTGACAGATCATCCATTAATGAAAGACTCTCTCTGTACCGTTTAAGATGCTGAGGATCTGCTTTCAAACAAAGAAAATCAATACTTCTCTATTTCCCAGAGCTAGAATCGCACAGTAGCAGTATAACTACAAAAAAAAAAGAGTACAGTGGTGTACAGAACTTTCAAGCTGTGTGAAATCCATATGATCCTGAATCCATATAGTTTCAGTGCACCTGCAGGGTGGCAGCATTTCTAATCGTTGCAGAGGGAAGCGTGTTTGAAAAAGAAGATGATCATTTAAAAAACAATGCAAATACATCATAAAACACCAATAATGCAATGAAATGCTCCTCGAATGTACAATTAATAGTTAAGGGGAAAGTAACACAAGGTGCGGTGAATGGTGTTGCTACTTGTCCAAAAGAAGAAAATGAATGGTGAGTGCTACTTGTCCAAACTCACCACAGTAATGATAGGGTGCTGTGAGGGGTTGCCAGAGTTTTGCTGTGGTGTTGCTAATGTGTTCTTGCTAGGTGGTTGTTTACTAGCCAAAGTCTATATATGACACATTTCTCAGATCTATCCCATACATTAAATCTATATGATTTGAACTATTGTATTATTCACATATTCAAAAATGTACATAGTCATTTATATAACTCACACACTAAAAAGTGCTGAGTTGTTTTTGGTCAATTTTGGACAGAACGCACTGCAGGGTTAAAATGACCCAATGCTGGGTAGTCTTCATCCAACTATGAGTGGGAACAACCCAGCAGTGTGTTCCATCCAATATTTACCCAGCATGTGTCAAAAACAACCCCATGCCCGTTGTGCAAACTGATCCTTGTATGTGAGCAATAGCAAGCATCCCCAATAATCAGAATATACGATTTGTATGCCAAATAATATACATAACTGTGGGAATTTTAAGGTTGCTAAGCAACATAGAACGTAAAAGACTTCCAGCTTAGATATGCTTTGAAAAAAGCTAATTGAAGCACAGTTGAAATTATCTGTTTTTTAAAAAAAGAGGACCATTTTAATTTATTTGTCTTAAACACACCCTGAGGACAGCTTGTAAAATGATGTGGTTACTCGTGAGAAACGAGAGAAATATAAATGACTCCAGTTGGAGTGACACTCTATCTGTGCCACTTTTCAAATTATTATGCCATCTCTTTGAATCCAATGTAAATGTGATCGCCAACTTGCTTTTAAAAGAGAACATGTAATATTATTCCAATACAAAAAGATCTCGATTTTACACCTGTCTCCAATACCTTCTCATTCATCTCACACTCCTTGTTATAAGACAGCCACTCAACTTGTGTGTTTAGATGCCAATATAGCACTTCAGGCTCACAACTCATCAATTTCAATTAGATCTCACCCTTTCTCTAAATGCACTCATTCATTCATGTATGTTAAGAGCTATCCACCCACTCCAACTACTGAGAATCTAATTTAGCATTTCTCATCCAATCCTTTTCCGATTATGTTATGAAAGCTGCTTTTAAAAGCATGGTGCTATGGAAGAGTGCACTTTTATAACCTCGGGGCCTTTTGACTCAAAACCTTAAGGAATGATGACAATAACAGGATCAAGACTCAAAATAAGTACTACATTTGATGGATTATTATTACTGTTTGTAGTGTAGCGTTCACTCTTGGTATTATTAATTTAGGGATGTAAACAAACCTTTACCTCTAGGTACTAAACATTGGCACACACAGTCATTCATCACACGCCATGTGCACGTTTAGCAGCCGTGTTCTGTTGGTTTTCTATGCAAGTCGTGATATGCTGTACATTAAACAAGGGACCTGAGCCACACAATGCCCTGGAAACCTGTAATGGTTATTGGGAGAAAGTGTATTTTTTTGTTGCACAAATGAAACAATTACATAGTGAGCTCGTATATAACCCATACACAAAGCTTAATTTTAAACTTATGTTAAACTGTCCTTCATAGATAAAAAGCAATATTAAGAGAACATAATAATTCAAATGATTATAAAACATAAAGAGCTGGGTTATATAATTGAACGCTTTCCAAAGTTTTTATCGTGGAGTCTCTGATTCACACTGTTGTGGTTGAAAAGGTGTTTGTTGTGATGTTGTTGTTGTATATAGTTTGTGTAATCGGTCTTCCACTAATGAAAGTCGCTTTTAATGACTTTATAGACTGTTCTGTGTGTGATTAATGGCAATCTCTGTCTCTCGTTTCTTCAGTTCCACCCATGTGTACTGGTTATGATCACCCTCATGAATCACATGTATCGTGAATGACAGAACTGGAGGCTCAGAGATGAAGTGTGTATGCGTTTAAATGTGCATTAATCACACGCTATTGTGGTGTCATTTGTCTAACGTCCTGGTCTACAGTGAAGACAACTATAGCAACTCTGCCAGAACCCAGATCTAGGGCAAGTGACCAACATACTGGCTAGACGACATCACGTGATGGACTATCATCTGAATATACCGTATGGAGCTGATAATACCCATACTCGATGTAACAAATCACAGACATCCCTGATAGCAAACGTCTATTTGACTTCTGCATTTACAGCTGCAAAACATTGTTTGCTCGTCTGCAATAGGTCTCGGAGACGTCTGCTGTCAGACGTCATATAGACCTCCAAAAGATGTCTGTACGATGTTTATGATTTAGAATGGATGTACAGCTGCTCTTTGTAAGATGTTTAGCAGACGTATTACAGACATTCAGACGTCTCCGAGACGTATTGCAGAGGAGCAAACTATGCATCGCAGATGTGTTGCAGATGTAAAGCAAGCGTCAAATATACGTAAGCCAGATGGATTGTGCTATCTGGGATGTTATTTCACAATTCCGGCAGTCAAATATATCATGAGGACTTTTGTGTAATATTTTAAAGCTTCTAAATACTTTTCTCAATGTTTGAGAGTTTCCTTAAGAGCATACGCTTCTCTCTCATCGAGTATGTCCAGATTCAGGTCCCAAAAAGGATGTCTTAAAATGATAAAAGAAAGAATATGATAAGAAATGATTTAAGATTATAAGGGTTTTTTGTTTTGTGACATTATAAGGTTAAACATTTTAATTTCTCTCATTAATAAACATGATTATGCAACAGTCATCCACTTATTTTAAGAGAATTCCTCTAAAACCACAGAGCCTATCATTTATACTGTATTAATATATATATATATATATATATATATATATATATATATATATGATCATATCTTTTATACAGTATATTCAATTGGTCTAAAATGATTCCATTTATTTAAAAAAAACATATTGTCCTGACTTCCGTTTTGAAGAAAATATAAAGACCGGACCTCTTGGAACTTTAATTGAATACCCTGATATACAGTATAAACATATACACACAGTAGTGTAGAAAAGTGAATTCACTTTTCAATAAGCACCAGTGCCTTGTGCAAAAAAGAATGCAATTATATGTTTTAATACAGTTCATTTGGCAATCCAGCATCAATCGAGATATTATCATAAAGTATGACAGCATACTGTAAGTTGTTTTCAGGTCACGTTTCTAACATTATGTTCACTGTTGTGGTTGTCATTATTCAGTATGTCTGTAGAGTGTGACATTTATTCGCATTATTAATTCATTAATGTCATCCAAATCTAAAAAGGCCACTCAACCAATGGAACCAAGCCACAACAATATAAACACACGATAAAGAAATATAGATGCAAGAATATAATATATTAGGATCTAAATGTTCACAGAAGAAAAAATGTCTGCGAGTGTGTGTCATGTTTTCAGTTTGTATGTTTTGACCGAGAACGGACTGGCCTGGACTCTGGACCTGAGGAGAAGAAAGCCATTTCCAGGCACAATGATGCATCCTAGATGTAATTTAAAAAAGGCACTTGAAAAGTGTTATCAACATTTTTACATTTACATTTATTCATTTGGCAGACGCTTTTATCCAAAGCGACTTACAAGTAGTTTTATACAGTGGCACATTACTGCAGAGCAATCAGGGGTAGGGAGTCTTGCTCAAGGGCCCTTCAGTCATGACCTGCTGGCACTGAGATTAGAACCGGCATCCTTCTGATCACAAGCTCAATGCTCTAACCATTAGGCCACAGCTGACCGTGCTATGTATAGAGCTTTATTTTAGTACTAATCATTTCTATTGAATCAAAACTTTTAATGAGAAAACAACATTAACTTAACATATCTTTACCAGCATGATACAATAAATAATTTACAGTAAAATCATGAAATAAATGCAATTTAGTGTTCCCCTCTTATTATACAAGATTGTATTTAACTATTTAACTTTAGACAGTCTTAACATTTAAAGTCATTTTTTGTAGCATCTATGGACAGAAATGCAATTTAATATCCACAACTATGTGTTCAGAGGTGTATAAAGATCTTACATAATGAAGCGCTGTGTTTTTATTACCTTGGAAGGAGTTATTTCTATCTACACACACACCACAGGTCAACTTACAGAATTCTCCATGGTGTTTCTACGGTAGCCCTAAACAGACAAACTTCTCTACAGAGCGTGTTTCGTAACTACGTTATCTCCTTCGGCAAAGAGGCAAAACTGTGATGACATCTTAGATCTGTGTCTACCATCGTAGTGTGCAACCAGTTTTCAACCTCACCACTAAATGCTGCAAAATTTCATACACTGGACCTTTAAGTTAGTACAAAATCATGTTAAAATGAACTGTATTTTTCATTAATATTATTTTTATCTATCAATTGCAACCAGACCTCAATGTGACTATACTCCCATTCACACCTATACAGATGAAACCTGCACCCCCGGTCTCTAAAGCAACACGCTCTGATTAGCTTTCTCTCTCTCTCTCTCTTCACTTCATTTCTCTTCTCCGTAGGGAACAGGCAGATGTCTGTCCTCCAGCTGTTGGAGAGGTTTATGGTACTGTCTCCTCCAGAGCAGCAGCTCTTCTCTGTTTTCATCTTTATTCCCGCTGGCTGTGTGCTGTCAGGCTCAAAACACAGTAAAGATTCACAAAAATAAGTAAACTTTCTGTCAAACCACAGTAAATCAAATGCATTATAAATCGCGGCTGTCCGTCACTTTGTGTTTCAAAGGGACACAGACAACTGTCTCCTCAATAAACACTGTCATCCATTGCTTTCTATCGCCATAAGGTTATTTCATAAGATTGTGTGGCCATAATGGAAGTCTATGTTATTTGGTGAACATAATCGTTGTAAATGCTTAGCTAAAGGTCAAAATTATAAATGTACATCCACATATGACTTATTATTCAGTTAATAAACTCCACATATATATAAGGCTTTTCCTCAAAATGGGTTACTTGTTAGTGTGCAATGTCATTATCATGACCGTGGGTTACAGTACAGATGTCTGACACTTATTTGTAAAATTAGCAAATTTCAATTATTTCCATGTTAAACATCATATGAAACTTCCTTGTGCTCTTTTAGCACCATTACTAAAACGTTATTTTTGAATAAGCTTCTGTACAGATGGAGCTTGTGTTACATTGACATTTCATTACCGGTGACCCTCTCATTTTCATTACCCTCTGGACAGGAAGATGAATTGCAGGTGCGATTGCAGGCGTGCGCAGAGGGCTGCAGAGACACAGACAGAGAGTGAAAGTGCAAGAGTGTGACAGCCAGATATTTCCTTATCGCCAGCTCTGTATCAGGGCACTAATGCCACATGTCACAAGGGCTTTGACAGCTGACACCACGCTCAGCAGTATTCACTATGCTTGTTATTAGTCAGCACCAGTGCACAGTGGACCAATTACATATTGGCTTTCAGTGGGAGCTAAATCACCTCTTAGAATGCATGCACTGGTTCAGGGCTAGCGCAAGGTTGCTGGGGCCCCACAGGGCCATGTACATGGTCCGCTGCCTTTTTTTAATAACCTAGTTTTATGATGTTCTAGTTAATTTAAACTTTAATTTATATTTATTCTCTGATGAATTCAAAATATTTTGAATTGCAATTGCAAATTCTGATGACATGTTAAATTGCTTTTGGTCCCTCTCACCACAAGTAATGGTTATAATTGTGGGACAGTGATTGGATTTGCATGTACTCTGTAACTCATTTCATGTAATAAGGGATGGAAGCAAAGAGAACTCCACTGCAGATATCAAATCTCACTCTGCATTCTGCAAATTCAAGCTGGCATTTGGGTGTCATTGACGTCAATCCTGGTGCAATACCTTTTCGACTCAATTGTTTCATTCAAAGCTAATGCATGACTTCAGTCTTACCGGAAGCAGACTCCTGAGTTTTTTTATGTTGCTCTGAGAAATATTTTGACTCTTAAGCATTAATGGTTAGACATGAATCTTGCTTGACTGCTAACTTTTTCAAAGAAACTATTAAATGTAATCTGTTTGACAGATTTATTTCAGTAACGCTGGAGTATTTGGTTACTATTTGTTTTGTGATTTCATTGGAACAGAGCTAGTTCAGTGAAATGAGAAATGAACAAGATACCCACGGCAGATAAGAACGCGGCCAACCTGATCGTGTCTCAATTTGGCAAAAGGAGGAGAAATTGATCTTTGCTTTCCGTATTTTCAACTTTCCCCCAGTGGCTGATGCTGGAACTACCGCAGCTAAATTTTCGCAACACAATGCACAAGACATGTCTTTTTCTCATTCCAGGCTATTTTAAATGAACCGGGATAGTAGTTTTAATTAAAAAATAACTTGGGAATAAGTGTTGAGCTTTCCATTTGATCATTACTAGATTGTATGTTTATAGACCAATATAATTACAATAACATTTGCATACAAAAATATTGAGAATGTTTAAGTGAAAAGAACGCTGTTTTTAGAAATGTTAGAAAAACATTGTTTACAGAGTGAATTGAATGTTCTAATAATGTTTTGAATAATGTTCCTTTAACCAAAAAAAATTTGTTTTCTAAAATAAAACATTCAAAAAAAAATTGTTTTTAGAACATTAATAAAATGGCGAATGCAACGTTTAAATAACGTTTTACAACAGACTGAACCTTTCTAAAAAGGTTTTGAATAATGTTCTTATAAACAATAACATTAATACAACTGGACATTTTGAACGTTCTAAGAATGTTCAAACATCAAAGTTTTTAAAACTTAATTGAAACGTTACGGGAACGTTTTTATAACGTAAAATTGTTAGCTGGGTGCTGGGTTGTATCATCCCATCGTTGGGTCAAATGTGGAAACCCAACCGCTTCTAAATGATGGTCTAAATGAAACCTGTTGAGTTTGGCCACATGTACTGTTACCCAACCGGGTTAAAATAACCCAACATTGAGCACGAAATGTATTTTCTCTTGTGAACCTCTCTCATCTAATTTTCTCTCGAATACAAATGTTGCCAATTTATTACAAATAAAGGCAAAATTTGCTTAAGCGCAATAAACAAATATCGTTTCATTTGCTTCCACTATTTCATCCCACATGCTCTGAAACCCCATACATGTCTCAGCTGAACTGTACAGGGAAAAGTGAGGAGAAATTAAAGCGCTCACTGCAATAAAAAATGTAGGACACAGCAGGAGAACATTATGTTGTCATACAGCATTCATAAAGTCTTGTGAGCTAGCATGCAGATGCATAGTGTGTTGTGTTAATGAGACTGTAGACTTGGGGGGTGTGAACCAGATAATTATCTCTATCTCACAGCTCCTCATAAAGTAAAGACACGTCGTATTAAATGCGATCAATTCATTAGCATTGAAATTGTTTGGAGCTCTGTTAACCTAGGAAAACCATGAGCTTATTTTGGCCAGCGTGGTTTCTGGGAATTGGGTTGTGATGCTGATCACTGGGTTGATAACAGCAGAACAGTTATTAATTCTGTCTGCATGCCTTAAGGCGTAACCAACAGACTCCTAAATGTTTTATTTAAGGCACATACTTGCCACATTTCACGTAAACTGTGCGTTCATTAGGAAAGTATGTGTGTACACAAATGCTCATGATTTTAAACGATTTCAAGTGGTCATCAAAATCAGTCATATCATATTTTGATGTTGGTAAAATATGATTCTATAAGTTTCAAGGTTCAGTAAAGGGTGACCTTGTCTCACTTATCCAGACCTTCAGACAGCCGGCAGAAGGTCTGGACTCTATTACAGCTCTCATTTGCAAAGGACCACCCAGGAGGTAGTTGGACCGACACATAAAGCAACCAATTACAGTACGCTTACTTCAGCGTCATGAACCCCACAATAATAAACCGGTGTGAAATGTCACTTGATTAGAAGACTATGGAACGTTTAAATAACGTTTCAAAAACGTTCTTAAAGCATTAATATAACAACAGACTGAAAGGTTTTGAATAACGTTCTTATAGCGATTTATTACACTGCAAGGTTCATTAAAAATCATAAAATGTACCTCGATTAAAGGATTGTTTTGTCACTCTGATCTGAATTGTATATTGTTTTTTCTTTTCCTTCCTCAGGTTTGGGGTTTGACTATAGTAAGGACGTTTTGTGGTCGATTGAAGTGTTTGATGTTGTTACCTGTTCCATGGTCTTGTTAGGTGGACTTTTAGTTTGTATTTTGTTCGTGCTTGTTTCCTGTTCAGTCCTTTTGTTCATTGGTTCCCCTTGAATTGTTTTACCATGTGTGTCTTGTTTCCTTGTTAGATCCCTCATTGGTTCTGTATGTTTAGACCCCAGTGTTTCAGTTGTCCTTTGTCAGATGTTGTACCTGATATGTTGGTGTTTCATGGTTTTAGTGTTCCTGGTTTCTTTTTCCCATTTCTTATGATGTTTTACTACGGTGTTTCATTTTTATATGACTTCAACTGGATCCACCTTTTTTCCCACACCGTAACAGAACAACCAAAGATAATCTTCCATTAGATTGGAATTAACAATGTCCCATAGCATCCTCCAGCATTTTCAGTTTTGTGAGCTATTGGTACCAAGCTGTTCATCCAACGGAATGCACGTTTGAGATCGAGACTATTTTCCTAATATCCTGTTTTTTAGACCTTTAAATGGATCCTAGAAAATCACCCAAAAATCTCCTTGGCAACATTTTTGGGCATTAATCTCATATTGCTGAACATTTAGCATGAATTCTGTGTGCATGTTGCGTTGCTTTGACCTTTTTTGACCTTGCACACCACAGCTGATCAACTGTAATTATTTACATATAGTTTATGCATTTGGCAGAAGCTTTTATCCAAAGCGACTTACATTGCTTTATCCTACACATTTCTAAGTATGTGCAATTCCCTGGGATCCAACCCACGACCTTGGCATTCCTACAGGAAAGCTATCAGGCCTGCATGCATCTATTGGTCTGCTGCTTGTCAATTATCATCTCCAGCAAAGGTTATAAAAATTTTATTTAAAAACAGTAGCAAATTACACCTAACTTTAAAAAAATTGACAAATAAACTCATATCTCTGGGAAGCAGAATGTGTGACCGCAAAGTGTCACATGTCAGTGACAAATAAAGGTGCAAGCAATTTAGCAGCCCAGTTTATCAGTTCCATAATGAATTTCAACAAAGCAGAGTTTGTTCAGCTAAATGAAGTGACCATTATTATTCCACTGACTATTAAACAGAACCAATTTAAAGTAAAACGAGAGAAATGTCAAACTCGCGTTCTTGCAATACAGACCAAACTAGGCACCTATGCACAGACAAAGCTGTGATGTGATGTGATGTGTGTTTTTTTGAGGTTATGTCAAACAGGATTAAAGCAAATTGGATGATTAAAATGGTCCCTCCAGTCATTCATTCTGCCATTCATAGTAGCGTTAAAGTCTTATTCATGCTTTCACATATTCAAACTTTCTGCCTCACAACAAAGTCACATGAGAGCCAACGATGTTTGATGTCACTGATGTCAAAACCGGTGCAACACCTTTTCTGAATATACAGAAACTAAATGAAAAGAAGTTTAATTTGAAGGTACAATCATTTAAACAACAAGTTTTGAGCTTCTCTTATGAGAAAACCGGTTTAAGGTCACTTGCATGGTCGACCCTGTTCAGCTTATTTGTTAGCGATAACGATGGTGAGTGAGAAAGCTTTGACAATGGACACACACACATTCTCAGACACACTCGACGACACATGACTGATAGAGCGAGCAGCAGATGGGAAATTGGTCTCTTATCAGCTTTGGTGCTCTTTGAACACATTCAGCACAAGGTCATCTGAACAGAGGTCTCTCCAGACAGCTCTCAGTCGATAATGGACCACAGAGATGGGAAACGCATTTCTGTCGCGGTGCTTCAGACACATTAACACAAACAATTTCTCCTGAATTTATAACGTACAAGCGAGCCGCGCTGCTTGTTTTACTCTACAGGTGTGTAACAAGTGCACAGCAGGTGTATGAAGACAAGTGATTGCAGTGATTTACTAACTCACATTATGATGGAACAAGGGGTTTAGTGGGGGGGCGACAAGTGTTATTTTGTGAACTGGATGAAGTAGTGTCTTGAAATGCTGTATTGTGAAAGATGTGAAAGAACTGAATGTTGATTTCATGCACAAAAACGTAAGCCCTTCATCAGAAACAGATTACTGACTGTCCAAGGGACTTGTTGGACAGCAAAGTTATAAAGTTAATAAAAAATGAATGGAGGTAAATGTGGAAATGGTTGAATGGTGGAAAGCCAGATGAATGGTCACAGCTGTGAGGTCAACAGTTATTTATATAGCTTTGGATTTTGATGGAGAGGATTAGATGATAAAACCTTCATATACTGTAGGAGGTCACTATCATCCATCTATAAAGTAGTGAAGAACATGGACACATCTCCAGAATCAACAACAAAAAGCTACACTCATAAAAAAAAAGGTGCTTAAAAGGTTCTTCACAGCGATGCCATAGAAGATCAATTTTTGGTTGCTCAAAGAACCATTGAGCCAAAGGTTCTTTAAATGACAATCTCTTTCTTACCTTTTTCACCACAAATAAACTTTTGTTCTTTATGGATCCCAAAGGATGTTCTATGGCTTCGTAGAACCTTTTGAAACCCCTTTTTAAAGAGTGTATCACCTAAAAAACAATCAAACTTTACAAATGAAGTTCAATGCAAATATATATATATATATCTGAGGAATAACTCAAATTGAAATGAATTTCTCTGACAACCATAAGAATGTAAACTTGTTATCTCACAAAAAACTTGTAGTCTCCAATGGAGTTTTAGAAGAGATCTCAACAAAGTCTCGAACAGAGCTAAGATATGTCAGGTCTGCAATCAAAAGTCATTGAAGATCTCAATATGAACTCAAACATTTCCCATCAAATGTACCCAAATCTAGATTGTTTTATCCCACTACAATCTACATGTATTTTACACCTCCGTACTCTTCTTGTATTTCAATAATTATCTCATGTGTTTCTTTCATAAGCAATTTCAGGAAAACCATCCAAAATTAAGACCTCCGTCAAATCTCCTGAGCAATGAAAGAGCAACCTCTGAACAATAGACGTTGAATCTGGAAATGGACGTATTTTTGTTCAAGACAATTCGTTGGGATTCGGCTCACAGAAGCACTGTGCTGTGTTTGTGGATATAATCAGTCTGATCTGCATTCTGACCTCCTGCTACAGACTGCTGAAACAAGCTTTTCTACAATGTGTGTGTGTGTGTGTGTGTCCTAGTCTGACAGAAAGTGAGTAAGATAATAAATGAAGAGAAACACACTCGAGTTGTCAGCCTGCTGCGAGTTGTGAGCTACGATTTCTTTCTGCGGCAGTGCGCTCGAGTGTGTATGTATGTGTGTGTTCTTATCTGTAATGCATCCAGCAGATGAGAAGATCAGATATCCTGCAGTCATGAGTCACTTCACTCTGCTCATCTGTTCTTGAGCTAAAGACGATAACAGGAAATGAAACGGATGGACAAACAAACACATGTAATGAAATGAAATAACTTGCTTTCTCTCTTCATTTCATATTTTTATGCAACCACCCCTGAGTATGTATGTGGACACCTTGTTGAAATGACCGGGTTGTATTTCAGCTTCACCCACTGCTGACAGGTGGATAGAGCCATGGAATCATACAGCAAATACGAGACATAATGTGTATTGGCTAAATGTCTGCTGCATAGCACATTAAACCGGAAACGATTCAGCAGATTCAAAGTCATCATCTGAATGGTTGAATTCGGCAGGATGTGTGTCGCGCTCTTTAACGGCTAACATGAAACCGTCTGATCGAAGAAGTAAGCTGTCGTGTTAACATCAGTAAAATTAAGAATTCATCACTAAACAATACATTCTTAAAAGTATGCAAGGTTCACGGTATGAAGGTCTTGTTGTAAACACATTTTCTACGTATGAGGTGGCACAAAACAAAACGTGGCTTCTTGGGCGGTCCTTGGCCACATAAAGCAGCAATGGTTCCTACACGTTCAGTGTATCACACTATTCATATTCAAAGTTGTCATATCATGTTAAGTGTAAACTTCTATAACATAAACACTAGAGCGATTGATCTTTATACAGTTTTTCAGGTTTTAAATGGAATCACGAGAGTGTCATCGTAGCAACTAGGCATTAAAAACCGATGGGATTTATAATGTGTATTTACAGGAAATTTGTAAGACTTCCTCCAAGATCGCTCCAACACCTGAGATACTCAGCTTCTTTCCTAAAAAGAAGAGGATTGTAACAGTGCTCAAACCTTCCTGGGTTTGTTTCTCTCATCCGTTGTCTCTATAGATGAGAAATGTAGGTGTGTAAAACCATCCCAGAATTCATAATGAGACAGCAGAAGTGAGTTTAGCAGCAGTTCTGTGTTGTCTGACACATTCCCTCCAGAATCATGAAACTCAGAAACACCATCCGCTTTGGATTTGGCAGTTCCGGTATCCCTGGAGGACAATCCCAGAGAAACTCTCCCGACTGAAAAATGATCTTCAGTAGAGGAGGTGCACTCCTCAGTTACCTGCTGTGCGTGTGTAGGTGTGTGTCAAGGGGTTATGTGCCATTCAGAACTGAGAAATCCCTTTAAAATTCAATTTCTGGTCTTGAATTGCATTTGAAATGAGGTCTCAAACAGAATGCCAAAGTGTAATTCACGGAGAAATAATGACACGTTCAAAGGATTAGAGTGACTTACTCCCTTACTTTCATTTACATTTCCACATTTAAAGAAATGGTTCACTCATACATAGACATATGTGTGAATAACCATACGGCAAATGTTACTTTTGGAAAATGGATTTTAGTGATGTTTCTGTTGTCATCAGCCCTTTAACACCATAATGGATCAGACACTGCATCCGTTTCTTCAATCGAAGCCATCTTGAGGTCTTCTCAGCTGCTTCTGTGATGTTACCAGGGCTCGACTGGGAAGAGAATTTTGGCCCTGGATCAACCACATCGGCCTTCCACCAATTATGTCGACGGGGGGATGTGTATGGTTAATTCTTTCGGGGGGGGGGGTTGTAATACCAAAGCGTCCATTACCGGCCCCAAACGATAGCGGCCTAGTGGGAAAACACCCGATACGCCAGTTGGCCAGACCGCCAATGATGGCTCTTCTTATTGCTTCAATGATGTCCTTTGCACTTCTCAACACTCTCAGACCAACACTTTAACTCGACCCTCTTCTTTTTGTTGAGTCCTTCAGACCATTCTCCCACAGCACAGTAAACTTCAAAATAAGAGTTCTTGGTTATACAGTTCGTGAATCATTTATTTTGATCAAATAACACCAGAGGGTAACGTTTGCATCTGACTGTCATCAATGATTCTTCCCAAGTGGCACTTGACCGACCTTCAACGAGGAAATGTTGTTGAGAGTCAGTTGAAGTCTCAACGTTTAAATAATGGTTGTACGGTTGTAAAAAGGGTGAGAAAATAATTTCTGTTAAATTAGTGTTTAGCTTTGGTAAAAATCTTCATGAGCATCTGAATGTCCTCAAACTCTTAGATGTGCTCTTCAGTGTTCAAGAGAGCATTGAAACATCAGCGCTCAGATCATTACAGCATAATCCTGAAAATTTGCCTCATAAATAATGGAGAATATTTGTTTCTCACCGCTCACACCATGACAGCCATATGCATAATGCATTATAATTATTGAAGCATCAATTAGAAGCCATTTTTCACTTGCCAGCTGTAAAAGAAAACTCTATATATCACTCAGAGAGTGAATGAGGCTGATTTGTCTTGTCTGTAATAAATCAATGTAGCTTTTATTAGTCTCTTTAAGTGCTGTTTGCAATGGCATCACCTCAGTATGGCTCATACTTGACATTTCAACGACCCCCTAAGGATTAAACATAGGGTGTCTCAGGGACATACATTGAACAAGTGACCGAAGCCAATTTTAGAATATAGAAAGAACGGGGGCTCATTTATCTTTAAGCACTAATAAAACACCCTAGAAAAAAACCTGCAGATGTATATGTTATTAGTTTAAACTAATAATATGAATAAAAATGATCTTCAAATTACAGAATGAGTTGTCATCAGGTTACTACAGGTTGCTGCAAGAGGCCGGTCCAGATATGCTAAATGAACAGTAGGCGGTAGAAAAAGTCATGTATGTTTCTTAAAGGAGCAACCTAAAATGTAAAGTCTGTGATCATTTATTCACTTTCATGTCGTTCCACATTTGTATGACTTTCTTCTTTTGAACACCGAAGGAGATTATGTTAGTTGGGATTGTGCATGCTGGTCTTTTTTATACAGTAGAAAGCATATAGAAACCAGGGCAGTCAGGTTACAAAAAGCTTCAAATAAATCTTTTCACTCGTACGGTAGTTTGTTACATTTTAAGTTACTTAAAGCCGTGATCTACATGTTTTGTCTGCGTAGCATTAAACGTGAAATAGCAGGTTAGTTTACATTTGTATTCACGTGGGTCGAAGTCAAATGACGTCCATAAAATACCAACACCACAAATTATAAATCTGTATTATGAGCTTATTATTAGTAAGATAACGGGACTGATTTCCATGTACTAACACAATAAAGTTTTGCTTTTTTATTTCAACCAATAAGTTGCAGATGGCAGCTTTAAAGAAATATCTTTCAACAAATCTATCACATAGCTCTAAGTGGTTGCATGTAATATAATACACTATAAATCACACGAAAATGTACGATTATTAGAAAAGCAATATTGAAGCCCCTCCCCTAACCCCACAACTGAACCTGAAGTCACTATTGTGAAAGCAAATCACACGAAACGTGC
Source organism: Barbatula barbatula (assembly GCF_947034865.1). Taxonomy (NCBI): domain Eukaryota; kingdom Metazoa; phylum Chordata; class Actinopteri; order Cypriniformes; family Nemacheilidae; genus Barbatula; species Barbatula barbatula. Next base: position 22,269,216 of record NC_136769.1, on the reverse strand, counting down.
CAATGAGATCAAACACGTTCGCATTAATCGTAAAATAGATTCAATTGTGTTGTCAATTTCACAACTGGCAAAGTAACCGTTGAAACGATGAATGATTTAGTGATAAAATTAAGTCAAATAATTGAGTGAAGTTTCTCTTTAATTATGTATATTCTGTGTTGTCTGAGTGATCTGATGCTCTGTGTGATGTTTGTGTGTATGAGAGCCATCTGTGCAGTGAAGTCCCTGAACTCATCTGAAGATCTCCCATCATCCCAGTCGCTTTCATGCTACTTTGATCCCGCTAAGTAGCATTCCTGTTAGACGGTTATCACTTCTTGTTTTGTGTCAGTCTCTCTGACACGTCACATCCTCATGTAAGCTTCAACATACGCTATATTTGAAGAGTTTGGCACTCCAATTAATATCAATCAAACTTCAAACTCAAAAGTATAGCTAACTACATTTAGTCATTTAGGAGACGCTTTTATCCAAAGCGACTTACAAAGAATTCAGGGAGCAATAAGCGATATATCATACAAGAGCAAATACAAAATTACTAGTTTCAACAAAACCACCTGTTGAGAGAAGAGGGTTAGTGTGGGTTTTTTTTTTCTTCATCATTTGTGTGTCAGGTATTCGCCGAAGACAAACATACAGTATGCATGTTGTTTACTGTTATTTTAGTGCCAACATCTCGGCAATGTTTGTGCAACACATGTTTTAGTTAAAGATATGTTTTGGCGAGAGACATCTTCTTGTCTTGAATCTAGCATGGAATGTAACTGCAGCATACACTTTCTGCTATCACAATATTGACATTTATGCATTTAGCAAACACGTTTATACAAAGCTACTTTGAATAAAACCCACAAAAATATATACTTTACATAAAATCCCTGGGAACCAAACCCACAACCTTTTCTTAGCCGTATAAGCATTCAAAACGTTACGGTCGCTCGCTGTTTAGTATTTGGTTGACATCCTTCTGCACTTCGGTACTCATCAAATTTCCCGTCCAATCAAATGCTCTCAAGAGCCTGAAGATAATAAAAAAGAGGTTTCGGCTTTGTTACTTTACATTAGTTATTTTAAAAAGGGGTGGAGCTACTTGATATATCATGCATGGGCTTCCTGTTTCAGTAGAAATACACAAATGCACATTAAATCGTGTGATTCGGAGCACGGAGTGCTTTGGATTGCCATTGATCATCATGCATACAATATTCTACACTATACCCCGGAGAAAAAGTAAGGATGATGATGTTCATTTTTATCACTATTGTTATTTCAAATCAATACATTTATTCACTATTAATAAAAGCTGCTTTTAAACAGGAACAGCAATAATAAGCGCCTGCTAAAAGGCTTGTTCATTGATTTCCTAAACGCCAGTTTCTTTATAATCGCTGTCCATTCATTGTGAAGTGCAATCAGTCTTGTAATTCTTCGACAGGAACGTCTGCTAACATCATGTCCATTATCTCGCCTGTCCGTGTCCAATGGTTGATTTTATTTTCAAGTTGGTTACAACCGTAACTATCAGAGCAAGACATGAAGCACTTAACTGTAGGAATGGGACGGCATAAACACATCAGCCCTGTGCTCCTACACAACACCACAGTTCAGAGCTTCTGAAGATAAAGTTGAATGTCATGAAGCGTGATTTGACATCACAGTCCAGTGTCTGTAGAATTTCAACAATATCAAACCTCAGGAGTGACATAAAGTCATCCAACAGCAATGTGAAAGACTGACAGCTGAGATGAAAATGGTGATAAAATCATGGTTATCACATAAAAAATGTTGTTTTAACTTTTCCGAAATACATGTTTATGAACTTATTATATAACACACATGAATTTAATATGCACCAGGATCTGTATGTTATCTGATTTCCAGCAAAACAAGTATCTCGTGTTATATCGGATTACTCGTATCGTTATACAAGCCTGTGGTACCGGCGGGTCCTAGTATAAGATTTTGCTATTTCTACGATACAGTACATTTGATATTTATTGTTCAGTCCTGTATGCTACTGAGCCGATGATCTCAAAGCAGAAGGAATTCTGGGATATCTGACAGTGATGATGCGGCTCCCTGCCATCAGCAACATCTTCTGAGCATCAGAGGAACCTGCTGAGAATAGAAACTCACGCAACCCTACTGAGAAACACAAAGAAAAGATGCTCTTCTCGTCACACTCCCGCATTCCTTTCAGATGACCATTGTTAACCGAGTCGCCGTTTCAAGGGCCTATAACAAAATGAATCGGCCTGTTTTAGTTTAACATTGTGTTATCTGCTCAAATGATTGTTGTTATGGTCAGGACTGGGTTTTGAAATGTACACGTTGCTGCTGCATTTTTGCTGAAACACGAACATTTCAATAGATCCAATTATGTTGCTACCCAACGGAGATGTGCTCTTATAAAAAACTAAGCTTTGTGTATTCTGTCGAAAGAAAAATATCTGAAGGGGGTTTCAATAATTGGAGCATTTCTTGGAAAAACAAAGCAAGATTTACTTTTCTCTGCAATCATAGATAGTTTTGTAAATTGAAAGATTTCTTTATAACTATATAAAGCCGGAATGGTCGTCTCTGTGTTCCTTGTGTCTTCATTGTTGTGTTTATGTATCTCTCTGGGATGTCAGTAGCAGGTTGATTATTTCTTGGCTCTGCAGGTAACCGAGTTCTTGGATCTCTGCAGGGGCAAAATGAATGGAGACATTAATAAATAAAAGCGTGAGGAGATGAAGCCAGAGAAGATCTGCAGCCCTGAGCTCCGAATTCATTATTTCATGTGAAATCTCATGTCTTCAGATAAACCTTTATCTTCTATACTGCGGTCATTTCAGCCAGCCTGTGCTGGACTTACTGTTTGTGCCAATAGTGTCACAATTCGTCATCTCATTTACTCAAAGCACGGATTTTGTAGGACGGGGAGGTATGGGTATCAAATGTGAATGACTATGTTAACATATAACTGTTATATTTTTGGGTTTCGTTGGGAAGCTCAAGATTTCTTTTCTCCCCAATGTGTTTTTAGCCGTTTTTTTTTCTTTTTGGTGGAGGGTGGATGTGTTTTTGTGGACTCACAAACGGCACAATCCAGCTATTACAAAAAAGATTAAAGGAAAAGAAAACCAAGTGTCTGGTCTCGTAGTCGGATATATTTAGTTCCTCAAGGATTCAGAAGTTTGACAGACTTTCAGACGTTTCTCCCATGATAAAAATAAAACAGATGCAATTGATCAAATGCAGTACTAATGTACATATGTAATGAAAGGTTTGACAATCCAGCAGTTGAAAAAATTATAAAGAAATATTTGAGTTCATATAAAAATCGCTGACTTTTGATCATAGTCGAGTTGTAAGAATTTTAGTCTAAATTTGAAAGATTCACAGTTGAAACACTTCAGGTTTATTCTGAAACTCACTTTCACTTTCTTTTTATTTCCACGCCAAGTGGATTCTAAATGGATCCAAAGACCTTGGATAGTTGCATTACATCAATTATGAATTATATGTCAAATCGAGTTGCACAATCTTGGTTCAAAAATGAAAATTCTGTCATTCTCCAAACTCATGTGACTTTTAACCTGTGAAACACAAAAGGTTGTTATCAAAGCCGCGTGTTTCCCTACGATGAAAATACAGAACTGCCGCTGATAACAAGAGGGCATGAGTTCATTTGAATTTATCAGCTTTATCATAAAGTTGTCATACAAATAACAAATCAGCACAAAGGACTGCAGATGCACCTGTTCCAGAGAATACTCTGATCTATTATGTACCTGCTCTTGAATTAATTTGCATTCTAATTATGTCCAATAATACATTTTCATAATTTAATAGAAGAAGCCAACAAAACTCTAACCATCCTTTTAACCTTCACAGGAACCAGAACAAACATCATTTCAGAGGTTTAATTAGACATGACTAATACAAATCCCCGGTGCTACAAACCATCCAACGCCGCGTTTTACAAAACACTTCCCAGCATGCACGCGGTCATGAGATGACTAACTGTGAAGATGAACAAAGGTCAAAACAATATGCTTTGTGTCATTGGGTAAGACCTCATTACAAAGTTTGACTTTGGCAGAAACACAAGGAAATTTTGCCGGGTGAAGCTTACAGTATGTACAGGTCACCTCAGGCTTATTTAATCTGACCACACACACCCCTCCTATCTCTTCTCACTATCAAACATGTTTTTACTCTCACTGTCTTTGTAAAGGAAAATGCTTTACAATTACACAATAAACTATATCGGTATGCGCCATATCGGTGCATCTGTTTCCATTATTTGATCATATTGATGTTTTTTTTCACACAATCATCCGATTGAAACTGATGATCAGGTCCGATACATCCTGTCAATCAAATGCAGAGAGGAAAATGCAATGCAATTGTGCGCTGTATATAGAAAGTTTGATGTTCAATAGTCATTATATGAATTAATAACATCCAGAAAGAAGCTAATTATCATTAAACAAATCAAGTTTTAATTGAATCTTATCAAATAAAGACTTATAATCTTAAACGAAGAATTTTAATTAAACCAAAAACGTATTCAGTTGCGATGCTGGAACATCAATTCTCTTGGTTGGTGGTGTTATTTTTCTGATGTTTGATTGCAGAAAATTGATGATACATTTCTATATTCCATAAAATAGGATTCCCCGGATCCTACTTGGGCCGCCCCAGTTTGAGAACCACTGGTAAACAGTATCTACACTAAGGCACAAATAGCAGAAACCAAATTATAACAGTATTACTCAATATGGAAACAAATCACTTATTTGTAGCCATTCATGCAGAAATTTAAATAATTCTTTACATAATTTCTTACACGCATTTTTAGCCACAAAGTTTATAGCAGCCATAAAACTTTGATATATTGTATACGCCTGTATGAAACGATACGCCCATTCAAATTAATGCTCTTATGAAATCTAAATGTGTAAACACATACAGGGCCGAAGGACTCCATAAAGAGAAATCTGGCTTCACGAGGAAGACTATGATGTGATGTGTCACATCCACGTGGTCTCAGAAGACAAACACAAGACCGTCTCATTGTCTTTGGTTATTATCAGAATCACGTTGCATTTAAAAGCACACTGGAGTGTATTGTCACATGGAATGAAAAAAAGGGAAATTACCAGCTGTGGGGGGTTGAATGTGAACTGCATTACACTGCTGTGCCCTGCTGAGAACAAAATCAACCATGTGCCAGAGTTGTAAATATTCTGTGTCATTTTGTTAAATGCTTGCACATTATTGAAGTAGTTTAAGGCGATTAGTTGAAATTTTCATGAAGGGGAGATATTGGACAGACGTTCCTCAAAAGAAATCGCAGGAAGTTGAATTCCGCGTCAGCTAAAAACGATTTGTGGCTTTCGAGTTTACAGACTGCGCCCCGGTGGCCGAAGCTGGAACTACAGAAGCATGCACAAGACATTAGCAAACACATCTCAACGTTTGTTATATAAAGAAAAACTTGACGCACACATGTAGACCCTTTGTTTGCATCGGATTCCTGTTGTCGAAAATACAATTGGAAGAACCTTCAATTGCAAAGTCCGGCAAAACTCTGTTCACTTTTGTTTGTAACGGAAGTGTCAGTCTTCTTTGTCTCTCTCTCTCTCTCTCTCTCTTTGCCCGTTTCTTGTGTTTTTCCTCTGTGAGCGTGGCATCTGTGTGTGTGTTTCCACCTTTAATTGGTGGAGCAGTTGAAGAGAAATTGGCTTTCACCTCTCAGAGGAGCATGACTGGTCTACTTACAGCTGAGTAAATTGTGCATAGGAGAAGTGTAATTGCCTGTTAGACTTTCTTAAGTTTCACCGGCACAAAGCGGCTCACCATCTGCTCATCTTTATGCAGAAACACCTTAACGGATGAACGATTGCTTCCAATTACAGTGAGGCATCGCACAGGGGTGTTTTAGATGACACACACAATCATATGGCGTGGGCTTTATTTTAGCTCCCGAAATTAACCTGTAAAAACACAGAACCTAATATTCCATGTCGACAAATAAAACCCACTGCGTGGAGTTCATAAAACATCTGCCCTTCACACTATCCTCTTTAGATTCAGTTCTTGATAGTTTCTAAATCATTAGAAATATATTGCATAGCTTAAAATGAGAGCAGAATTTAATAACAATCCAAAAGTCACGTTTTGGAACAAAAACGGAACTGAAATCATGTTTTAAAATAGTTTTTAATAAAAACACTGACTTAAAATAACATAACCGGTTAATAACGTTATTTAATTGTTCTGTTCAAAGTTCATTCGACACTTTTGTCACATAAAACTAATCTTTACGCATTAAAATAGCACGCGTAAAAAAAGTTTTTCCTCCTTCATGTTGTGGTTTTAGGATGTCATGCATTAAATATCGCATCTTAATATTGTGCCACACTTTCCAATGACCCAACACATTCATTTCACGAGACTGGGTGGTAACCCTTTTGCCCCGATTCTTGTTTCCATGGCAACAGGGACTTCAGGATTTTCAATGTAGTTCTTCTACATTCAAGCTTCGACCATTAAGCTCAATGAGGAGCATTAGTGTATGAAATACCGAAAAAATGATATAGCTATTAAACTCATCAAAACCACAAGTCTTCTGCAGACATGAGGTTTTTTGGGTCTTTGTGCATCATTCAGTTTCATTCTCATATAAAATGTTTCTCGACACGTCTGGTTTCGTTGTGGTGTCCAGGCCCCGAGCCAGCAAATCAGCCCATGTTCCATCATACTCTCAATGAGATTTTGGTGTGCAGTACCCTTTTTCTTCCACGCGGTGTTGTCCACATGTGCCAACAAGTTAAACTTTTGTCTGATCTGTACACAGATCAGCTTCGCAGAAATGTTGTGAAACATCCACACTTGAGACGACGGTTTAAACAGCAGCGCACTCTTAAAAATAAAGGTGCTTGAAAGGTTCTTCACAGCGATGCCATAGAAGAACCATTTTGGTTCCACAAAGAACCATTCGGTCGAAGGATCTTTGAAAGAACCATCTCTTTCTTACTTTTCTGTAATCTGAAGAAAAAAATTTCGCCACAAAGTAACTTTTGAGAAACAGAAAGATTCCTCGGATGTATAGCACATTTGCTATTTTTACAGGCCAACAGCAGCAAGGAAAACAAACTCCAAAGGTATATACAGTATATATATAAGTAAATTGTCCTCTGAAATGACCCCTGCATGATAGCCAGCCTTGGAGAAAGTATGCAGTCACGTTCGTCTCAATGTGAATTTATAGAAACAATGGAGCATGACAGACACCAAATGTGCAGTTAAATGCATACACAGTTTGAACTGAATGGGGATTTATAAAAAGAACGTCTAAGCACTCTTGAATGTTTGGACAGAGGCAGGCCCTTTATAACAAAGCTAATTTACCAAAAAGAAGAGTTTTATTAGTTTCAGGCATTGTGTGTTGTAATGAATGGCTGGATTATTTCATTGGCTATATTGAAACATCTTTCAAAAAGCCAATAAAAGTCTTGATAAGGACAACTGTCATTAGCTCACGTGTGGCTATAACTGCGATTCAGAAAATATTTAGTAAGCGAAACAGTTCAAATGCAGACATTTTATTTCTTTTGCAATATGTGCAATTACGATGTGCTAACATTGACGTGTTACGGTTGCCAGAGTGTCTCATGTGTTTCTAGGCTGGATGAGAGGGAACGTGTTCATTAAAAAGTGCGTAGTAATGATACCATTGAGGGAATGCTAAAACAGATATTATTTTGTAAATAGTCCCCGCAATGTGACCTCGGCACACAGATATCTGTGTTATTAATTGCAAGCTATTCTTTAGAGGGGTATTGTGTGAATTGTCAAACCACAGGACTACGACCTAAAAAATCTGACACTGACAGATAGGGTTGCCAGCCACCCCATTTAATAAAGAATTGTCTCATGCAATGCAGAATTCATCCAACTGTGAAGAGAACAGTATTGTGTTGTATATTAAACAAGCTTACTGAAAGTCATTTTTGCCCAAACAACATAACACTTCCATAATTATTGTGTTTAAGTCAGCATGCAATTATCATACTGTAAATTCTGTTTCACAAATGTTGTTTTCACCCTATTAAACCAGACGTGTCATCGCCTATTCATTTTACCATAACTCTAAAATAAACATTTGACTTGCTCCAAAAAGTAGCCAAACTGTGCCTTTTGATGATATACTGTATGGTAAATTACGGTAATGTCTCGCGTTCTGTCAGCCAACTGCAGCCGGTTTTGTGGAGAGCGGCACGAGGCGAATATAAACTGGTAGATACGGAGCGGCTGTTTTCGGTCTAATAAAATGAGCAAACAAAACATGGCAAAGAGGAGATACACAACAGAAGAGGCGATCGGGATGATTTTTGACACGTTTGTGATGTGGGCCTGTGCTTACAATAAGACAAAACCTGCTTCAGACACCACCACATTTGAGTGAATAGTGCAAAAGAATACACTTGGGGTAATAAAAGGCTCATGAATGAAAACTATGTACACGAGTGACACTAAAATGCATTTACTACAGTATGTTTTGACTACTAAGTGTCTGAAGTGAAGTGAATTTTTTATGTTTGTCTATTTTTATTCTATTTACAATCTCACACACACAGTAATGGTCAATAACCTTCATTTATTTAAAGAAAAAAATAATACCTTGCACACGATGATTGCACATTGTGTTAGAATTTCTGTGAAAACAGCCTATTTTTGCTATATCTGCTTCTAAACGGATAAAGATCAAGTGTATGTAATTTTGCGGCATCTTGTGGTGAGGTTGTGCATTGCAACCAATGGCTCACTCCCCTCCATTTCAAATCCCTTTGGTGGCTGACACAGGATTAAGATGTAAGGTGACCCGCGCTGTGTGTAGATAGAAATATCTCATTCTAAGATAATAAAAACATAGTGCTTCGGTGTATGAGCTCTTTATACATTTCTCTGAAGACAATCAAGACATAGTTATGTATATTAAATTGCATTTCTGTCAATAGATCCTCCAAAATATTACACATTGGACCTTTAACACAGTGTTTTACCATTTCCTGGATAATAGAAAACTTGATGTGGTGTAACATTTGGGTAAATGTTGAAACGTTACATTATAAGACATTTATTTTTTTCAAGATGATTGTGAAATGATGTTTTAAGCAAATCAATAAAGCAAAGAAATGAAAATAAAGACTGTATTGTATGCATCTTAGAAGGCAAAAATCAGGCAGTCATAAACTCATAAAATCTGAATGTTGGCAATTACCTCATTATTGGGGGACACAAATGGCACGGAAATGTTTCTTTTGATACTGACTCAGAAGTTACATGCCCTCTCTATGGATTTTCACTTTGCCTATTAAACCACTCACACAAAAGATCACATTTTTTATTCTTATCAAATTTGCCTCTTTGAACTTGATTTCACACCTTTCCTCGGGGTTTGCAGTGATGTTTATAATCCACACTGGCCTGCAGCATCGTCTGCTGTTAGCCTGTTGTCCGTGGAAGTGGAAGAAACCTCTGTGATGGGCACCTTCTAGCTGTATTATCACTCAAACTTCTATCTATAAAAACCTCACAGCTCAACAAGAAGGTCATCAATAACCCTTTTGTCCATGCCTGCAGTGCTATAAACAATCCCAGCAACACCTGCAGAAGACAACCACACCATTAGTGTGACATTTTGGAAACATTTCACTGTTTCTGAGTCTTTGGAAGAAACCACGGGGCATCTTCAACTTTTTTTCCCATTAACACTGTAATATTTGTGAAGTCATTGATGAAGTCATATGTTTTAGATGTTACGCAATGTGTATTATTCTTAGTCAAATCATACCACGAACTGACGTGGATTTGTGGGGGTGTGGTTACACGAGAGGTTTCAGGCAGGTCTGGGTGAGCATAGAATGCATCATTTATTACGATAATTACATTTTTGCAATTGTACGTGTCTAATACATGCATGGGCAACTAATAACACACCAAAGACACAGAAAAACATGTATTCGCGCCATTTGACCCCTTTAAGCATAATGCATGATAAGAACCAGAGCCTTGCATTTGGGCCCTGATAAATGTATGCTCCTAGGGCCAGGCTTCGGGCCCGTCATGGCCTTAAATCAGCATCTCTGGTACAGCACCTGAGCTACAAAAAAGAAAATGCTCCAATTTTTTTTTCCATGAACTAACTTAAAGCCACAATATGGAATAATTTTGGTAATATCCAAAAATCACTTGCACAGTGTGATATATCTCATGCAGTTGTGCATTTACAATATCCCAAATGTTCCCAATATCCCCGTCCCATGTCTCCCTTGTATTTGTCGCATATCAGTGATTAATATCCGCTGCTCCGCACGACCCTCAGTTTCCGTTTGTAGAAACTACAGCAACACGCAAATGCAGAAGTGGTTATACATCATCTGGAATGCAGCATCTGTTGTTCTGTTATTATGGATCACGATTACTCTTTGGTGAGTAAAGGAAACCCAAAAAAGCATAAACCTAGTTTACTTTTAAAACGACGACTGTATGACTGTTTTAAACACGTAAAACTACCAAAATCAATTGACAAAGTCCAATATCGTGTGTGGGCTAACGTAGCATTACATTCCACTTTTCTTGCAAGCTAATTCATCACAATGACATTCATCAAAAATTCATTCATAATCCTCATCCATGAACACTGTTAGTTTATATATGGAGAGGGTGGGGTTTACGATATTTACTACAGCCAGCCACCAGGGGCGATCAAACTGCTTTTTCTTCACTTTGCAATATCAAGATGATAAGTCTTCGCATTAGTTTAGCAAGATGATGCCGTTATTTCAGGGCACAGTTTTTCTGTCCAGTACACCCTTCATCCCTTAAAGCTTTCACTCTGGGGGGTAAACCCTTAGAAGGGATTAGGGCATAGGGATGAGCCCTTTAGAATTGAACGCAGGGATAATCACTGTAAGACAGTCGCCCTATCATCATTTTACCCCTGAAAAAAAGATCAGAAGTGACTCTGGTCGTAAGTCGGAGGAAAAGTTCACCACTTGCGTTACTGAGAGCAAGTTGGAATAACATCAAGAATCGACATTTGTTTGTCAGCTGGAGGATAAACAGATGAGCATCTTGAGGCATGTGTAATGTTCTGCTTTGAACAGCACAAATTGTTCTGGAGTGTTGAATTTGGAGTGTTTAAGGACCACGTCAGCTCCAGCTGTCTCGTCAACGCTCACTAATTAGACGGCAGCGTATTGGGACGCAATTCCAGACGAACATGACGAATACTAGAATTGGGAATACTTATTAATAGGGATGCCCTGATATGTAGATTTTGTCCGCTAACGATATCCGATATATTTTTTGTGCATCCCTACTTATTAATATTACGCTTTACATTTTCATTACTGCATTGTCACAATAAAGTTTTGCATTCAGCGTATTCATGATTGTGCAAAATGCTGCCATGTTTTATGATTGCAAGGCAGCTAGCGAGTTTAGTAGTAAGGTGAAATATAATGAGAAAATACTTTTCCATTCCCTCTTTGCCAGCACTGACAGTTACTCTCAAGTTTGTAAAACTAGTATCTTGGTGTCGTGATGAAGTTAAAGATGTTACTGTGGCAACAGATGCAGATACTCCGCATACAGACTACAGTGTCTGAACAAACCGATTCATCACCTACAACATGACAATACCAACGTTCAAGAACGGTGCAGTAACATGAACAAGAGGACCCAAGTGCAGACAGCGGGTAAGGGGTTAAAGAAATAAAAAGACAAAATACAAAACAAAGAACATGACGTGTAACAGGAACAAGACTTATTACACTAGACTAACAGGACTAAATACAACACTAACATGACAACAGACTAGACTAGACTAGACTAGACTAGACTAGACTAGACTAGACTAGACTAGACTAGACTAGACTAGACTAGACTAGACTAGACTAGACTAGACTAGACTAGACTAGACTAGACTCATACAATGACCCAGCACAAGACAGAAGACCCAAGGGCTTTAAATAAGTAAAAAAATCAAGAGGGGAACAGGTGTAGGGTATGAATCAATAACGAAGAGAAGAGAGGGCGGGAACAGGGACAAGACCGGAGAGAGTGTATGGAAGGCCATAAGGGCCATAAATCTCCACACAAAACATGAGAAACATGACATGATGTGGCAGAATCATGAGAACCAACTGTCTTAACAAATGGATTCCAAAAGTAACAACCGTGAAAGCAATTTTTGTCCAGCAATATATTAACCACTGAGAGCTATTCAGCAATAGCCTAGCAACACCTTGGAAACCAATTATTAACTTCTTCGCAACCATTCGCAACATCTTAGAAACCATTATGATCAGGAAGCTATTTTAACCATGTTTCCAGTTTTGGTTCATTAATTTTTGCACAAGAGCCATTGCAAAACAACTATATATATATATATATATATATATATATATATATATATATATATATATATATATATATATATATATATATATCACATCTTTCAATTACTTCAATACTAATAACTTGATTTATGACCACAGTCTCACTTATGGTCTCTGTGGGGATCAATTGTTCTTTTCCTTTGATAAGATAACATGTCCACAGACATGTCAAAAACAGTGAAACAAACGAAACAGTGCATACATTAGGGGCTCCAAAAATGATTTCCATTACTTATAAACAACTTGGGCTATACAGGGGCCGGTTGCATAAACTACTAAGACTAGTCTTACAAGTTAGACTCTTCAAGACTGTTCATAACCTCTTAAAGGCAGTCACATAAAAAAGTAGATTGTTCTAATTAAAATCTAAAAAGTATAACTTTGCTAGTCAGTGGGAGCAGTTGTAAAGACACAGTCTTACCTAAGCGGCTACGTGTATGGCCCCAGGTTAACATTAGGGCTCCATTCAATTAAACTTCATTATATCTAACATTAACACAATTAAAAAAGTGCCTACAGTACTGATACTCACAAAATATGAGTCTTCTGACTTTGCTTTAGGTATGTTTGACTTCTTGAAATGCAGCAGACTGATCGGCAAATGTCTGACATCAGTGTAGATAAAGTTTTGAAAGCACACAGAGCTCTGTTCTGGCGGCACTTTGATGTCATACGCTGACCGGTCTGCCCAAACACAACACCTCATGAAAGAGACATAACTAGCGTCTTGCTAATAGCTTTGTAGTTCGGTTCGTACGTGGAAAATACACTTTTATCTACCGGCATTAAATCTCCGGTTATTTATGGACTTATGGACTAAGCAAGGCTGCTTACACGGATATGAGGATCTAAACACAGTGCATACTGACTTGTAGCAGTTTACTTTCATTTGATTACCGGATACTTTGCTGCATGGTGTGTTTCAAAAACGTTCACATGTGATTACATAGCGAGCCAACGAGTTCTACCAGAAAGACTCGGGAGGCAAAGTGTAGAGTATTGAACATTTATTAAACAGCTGGTAAACAGAATATATGGTTATGGTAGATATGGTTATTGAGTTTCTTTGGAGTAGGCCCTGTCCGTGGCTCGCATCCAGAGGGCTGAGAAGTCCTCCACTTCCCGTCTTAAGATGAAGACGGGGGCGTAGCCAACCCCCTTGGGGTTGTAGGGACAGGGACCTCCAGGTGGCGGTGGGGAGGATGGGGGTGAATCACTGTTGCTTCGATTGCGGACGTAGAAAGGGGTAAGTGGCGATCTTTTATGTTCCATGTTGGGGGGTGATTGGTTAGGTGTTGATTGGTAGTGGATGATGCGAGATTGAGTCTTCCCGGCAGAACTTGCGCTGTAGCTATATTTCTGTGTCATATGCCCGAGAGAGCCGTGACATTTTTTATGAAAGCATGACGCTCGTTCTTCTAAACTTCTTGCGCTCTTGGTAGCTTGAATCTGGGATGGGGCGCGAGATGTTACCACAGAAACGTTGTTTGCCGTTGAGTAGTGTCGTGACGCTTGCACATAGCAGTAGCATTGCATGCGTGTATTGACGAGGACAACCTGAAATCATATGTATTATGATGTTTTTGAAACGATCAAATGTTGGTGAAGGGAAAGACACCAGGCGAGTCACATGATTTTTGAAAAGAGCCAAATATAGGTTCCTGGTGTAGGAACATATAAGCTACTTGAAAATGTTTAAAACATTTGGATGAGGTTTGTCAAGCCAACATTTATAGTATCAATAGTATTGTGATGAATTGGTCAAATAAGGTTAATAACAAACACAGTTTTCCATGTAATGTCGAATCCAGTAATGCATGCTCATTGTGCCCGGTTGAGCAAAATTACTTTCATGCATTGGAGTCAACACTGTCAGAGTGTTAAAATGTATTATCTAATTGTATTGTTTTGTGGCATAATGTTTCCTTGCTAATGGCCTTCTCTGTTATCACATTATCCCATCGAGCAGAACATCTTTAGCAATCACACTTTGAAAACAGGGAACATTTGCAAGGCACGCAAAATAAAGATAGATCTGACTGCATAACAGTGCTGTAACATCAATGCACGCTAGTGTGACCACCCGGCCCGCTTTGCGTTGTAGCGCACACTATTTTCACCCCTTGTCCCACACGTCGCATATTGAGAAAATGTCCTTCATTATCATCAGTCTATTCGTTTTAAAAAAAAGTTGCAAAACGTTGTTTAACAATTTAACAGCGCTGTGTCAAAAGCAGCAACTCAGTTCACACTAGTGTCCAACGAGCTCATACAAACGCAACCATTTTTGGAGGAGAAGACGGCAGTGAATTCAGTCATCAAGAGGATGTGACATCCGTCAATTAAACTGTAGATTGGTTGGAGATCCTTCACACGTGAAAGTCGTATAAGCACAACTCAAATCCCCATAACATTTTTGACGTATGTTTGCTACTTCTGTTCGACTTCCTTCTCAATTCAGTTCCGATGTCAGTCCTGCTCTTAGTGTCCATTTTACGTAGGTGTGTGCATTTATACGCATACACTTTTGAGTTGTCGTGGGGCAGAAAGTGCAGTGAGAAATAAATGCTGTATAACATCCAAACAATACGATTTTTCTAAAAGCTAAAGCAGCCCCTGGGGCTTCAGTACTGCTGCCGAAGCGAGGCAAAAAACACAAAAACATTCTCCACTACGGTCGTGGAAAAACAATCTATGCAAACTTTTAAAACGCAAGCCGGTGTTCTCATCATACGCTGACATTCTGGGGGAGGTTTGGATAAGATGGATACTGCCGGTTGACAACTACCTCCTCTGTTTCTTCAGTCATACATATGGATCAGCATGAGGTCTCTGGTCCTCTGTCGGATAATAATGAGATCTCTCGCCATGGAAGAAAAAGACTCAACTCCGACCATAAAAGATGTTCACACTATTTCCACACAGACTATGAAATATACAGATGATATAATCCTAACATTTTCTTTCAAATGTTTCAAAAACCATGCATTGATATCATTTAATAAACTGTTAAACAAGTACTGATCAATTTCAGCGAATCTGCCATATCATATATGTTGCCAGGCCTCTCCCATGCTATCCTGGGTGGTTCTTAGGGCCGTTGCTAGGGGCCAGCAAGGATGCTCTGTTTCTTATTGGCTCAAGTCAATACAGTCCTCTCTCAAGATACGGTAGTCTCTTCTGTAGATCTCTTAAACTTCTTTCTTGAGGGACATGTGACCCTGTCTGGCAAAACCCAACTAGTCTGTTTTCTACATAATGTAAAGAACATTCTGTGAAAATACAACCTTGATATCTTAAGTATTGACCGAGTAAGGTTTCATTCATAGTGAAATGAATGACTGAAATCAGATTTTGATGCTCATTATCTCCAAATTTTGAGTCCTTTGAGGTCACGCCTAATACAATAAACTCCATTGCACACTTTAGCTGTAGCCTTGACTTCCACGCTGCTGCTTTCTCAAATCCATTCCACCTGGCTCAGTCAGTGTTATGGTGACCACCACCCAACAAACCAAATGTGGGTCAGGTAATATGTTTGTGTGGGACAATGTGAGATACCAAGGAAAGGTATTGTAAAACTGTGATATATTAACGGAATGAAAACATTTTTATAGCTTTTTTTTATACTAACATGTTATATTGTTTCTACCTTTCAGCTCATACAAATAATTTGTTATTTAGTTCATAACAACTACAATATATAGGAATTAATGCACAGATAAAATGTTATATAACATGACGATATCTCTCTTTAAATTTTATACAAGTGTCTCATGTGCATTTCGGGTAAAAGAATGTGTTTTCTTAATGTGACAACTAAAAACCAACAGACTGATGGAGGCATTTTCTCAATTCGTGACATGCAGGACAAAGGGTGAAAATGATGTGTGCTACAACGCAAAGCAGGATGGGTGATCATCCTATTTAAAGTCCATATAAATTCAACTTAATTTCGTTTCGACATACCCAAAAATAAACAACGTAATGTTGTAAATGATATACAATAATAATAAAAGTCTCAATTATTATATTTAATAATATGATTCAATTTATGCCAACTAATTGGGACAATAAAGACCTCCCTACTTCCCCTAATATTACCATACGCTTTATGATTAAACACCCGTTAGCCATTTAACAAATATTTCTTCATTTTGTTTAAATTAAATGCCTGTACAATCTGATATATGGTGTGAAAATACAGAAAAGTGACCTATTGTCAATAGTGTCAGAACTATGCATCACTGCCAAAACTACTGCTTACACTCTAGAAGTGTTTCCGGGGGAGGACCCACCCACACGTTTTATGCTCTTGTTCTTTTGCTTCGTGTTTTGTGCAAATATGTAAACCTGCATCATCACGCGCATATCATCAGCTGCCGCACACTACACGTTTATATACACATAGTATATCAAAGAAATTCAATAAATTACTTAACAATATTGAGTACTATTCCGCAAGATAAAAAAATAGTGTCCTGTTTACATTATAGTGTTTTTGAGTCGGTTCTCAAGGGGGCCCCCTAGTGGTGCAGAAGCTCTGCTCTGGGCGAGACAATGATTCAGTGAGTCATTCATCAGGTCACTTGTTTCATTCTTGAATAAATCATCCGCGACTCATACTGGCCATTTAAGTTTCATTTAAGCAATCCTAACATTTCCCTTTATGAACACTGCTGTATAAGTGAAATTTGTCGCACGTTTGAATTAGTTCCCACGTAAATGTTCTAGTTTAGAATTTACTACAGTAAACTTAAGTAAAATTCCTTGACACTCATGTTTTTGAGTCTTACCAGACACTTTATTTTACAGTACGTGTACCTTAGTGTATCTACCGAAGAAAGTACTGATAAGGTACATGGTATAAGTTTAGGTTCAGGGTTAGTACCCAGTTATTACCCAGTTATTATGTTTACTTTAATAAGTACGCATCTTGCAAAAAGTGAAACGGGACTGTAAAATTAAGTGCTACCAAATTGTCTTTAAAATGGTGCACATGGACATTATTTTTATGAAATATGCAATGTAGGAAATTCAATAAGTGTGTGTGTGTGTGTGTGTGTGTGGTTTTAATGAGTTATTGATACTGGACTCTGATCCCAGCATAAGTCACCGAAGCTCCTCCTGTCAATAGAGTCCACACACATGCGTGCACACACACACACAAACACAAACACACACACACACACACACAGCAATATTTTCATTTCCTCTGTGGGTAACTCTGTATGCAGCAGCAGTTCTGTGGCCTCAAATTTGGTGTATAATAATTGGATTTTGCACAGTTTCCTCAGAGTTTAAATGTGGGCTTTCTGTCAAGTTGGCTTTAGTGCCCTCGCTTTAATTTCTTACTTTTCATTTCTTATAGACCTGTGGCAACCTATTCGAGTTTACCTTTTCCAGAGAGACTCCAAAAACATCAAAAAGAAAACCCAAAAATAATTTGTATTAAAAAGTGGAAAGAAATGATTTGATTCATAACATGCAAGAAGATTTCCCTTCAGACCAACTCACCAGCAGGGTTAATTTCAGTCCCGCGAACAGAAATAAAAACTATTATATGCCTCCCAAAAAAATGAAATGCGAGAGAGAGTTGTTATATAAAACTAGCTGGTAAGATGTCTTGAATGCTTGTTGTTTTGGGTGAGTTGGGCGTTCTGGTTCTATGTTATTCTAGTCTCTAACTATATCTCATGTCAATTTATAACAAGTCCACAATATTATCGCCTGCAACATTAACAGCGTTGATGTAACGCTTGTGTCTGTAGCCCAACGGCGTGGCTGAGTTCAACACTCACGGATAGAAGTCTGATGAATATCAAACAACACTAAAAAACTGAAGATAAGTGTCATTTCCAGCAGGAGTCAGAGATCTGCCTCACATTATCATGCAGTTCTGCTTGATGGTCATAAAGATGTCAGAGGGAAGGAGAGAAAATGACAACAACATTCTTATATTAAAGGCTCAGGAAATGAGCTGTGCTTTTAATGATACGTCTGGTGCTCGGTAGAGCCGTGGAGATGTCTGAACCGAGGGGGAAACATTCAATTACGCTCAATCAAAGTATTAGTGCTATTCAAAGGGAAGAACTCAGTGGTTAATGCGGTTGAAAAGAAGGTCAGGCGCCAGATAAGTTGTGAATTAAGCAGGGTGTTAGATTAAGATTTAAAAGGATATATGTGGGATTTGCAAGAAAGCCAAGAATGAGGACTGGCACATGTGATAAACCCATCATTTTAGCTCTTATTATTTATGTAGTACAAAACTTGTAGACAAAACGTTCAATTGTCACAATGGACACTTGTAAAAAGCTTAAGTTGGATTGTGTTAAAGGGAAACTCCACCCAAAAATTCTGTCATGAATTACTCATCCTCTAGTTGTTACAAACATGTATAAATGTCTTTGTTCGGTTGAACACAAAGAGAGATCTTTTGTAAGAATGTTAGTAACCAACAGTTTTTAAGCACAATTGACTACCATAGTAGTTTTTTTACTTTTCTGGTTCTGTTAAACACATAAGATATTTTGTGGAATGTAGGAAAACAAACAGTTTCGGGGCACTTTTGACTTCCGTTTAAATTGTTCCTACTATGGCAGTCAATGGTGCTTAAGAACTGTTTACTTCATTTGAGTGGAGTATCCCTTTAAGTCAACACAATTCGTTTGTAAGATTTACAAACATCAAAAATGTAGTCTAGGACTGTCACTGAGACCAGTAATATCTTGTTACATATTTGTGTTTTGTCTATCATTTGGTCATTTTAGTATGACATGCCACTTCCTGTTGTAGTCTTTTCCATGTCCTTGTAGTTCTTTTACTGTTGCCCTGTCCTTACTCCCCAGAAGTATCTTTGTAGATAACTGCAATGTTTTTCCACAATGGCCTAAAATAATTTTCCAATTATTTTGTCCAGCCACCAGTCACCGGATATTGAAAGTGGTTACATTATGTGCTGCTTTATGTCTGGATGTGTTGGTTTGTTTGTTTCTGTTTTTATCGCTGAAGGCACATTGCACTTTTGGAGTTTTTAAATGCATTAGGGTTGAGCTGATATACTATAGACATCAAGGTGTTGAGCTGGCATCGTGATTACAAGAAATATAAATGTATAAAGAAGACGCGTGTCTGCGCAGCCCGTGTTGCATAAACAAAGACTGCGCGCACACACCGCCAGCGACAAAGCGAGGCGATGTCATTCATTTCAATGGAGAGCGAGAAGAGCGATAACTTTATGCAAATGATGAGAGACTTTTGGGGGCGACTACCAATAGGAGTAAAGCAGCAGAGCTCACGTCATCCGTCTCTCACCAGTTACTGCAGAGATTATTTATAATCTATTTTTTTTAAATTTTACTTTATAATCTATTATTTATAAATGGTACTAGAGCAACCAAAGACACAGCGAGTCGTTGGCGGTGTGAACACACAGTAAAGATGCATGTCTGCGCAGCTTGCATTGTGTACCTTACTTTATAACACCGCCTTACCTTAAATTGTATTTCATTTTCCCTTTGGATCATGCTTAGTATTTTATATTACAGTATATTACGTATTTCAGCACATTATTTCAATAATCTATGTGAGGTAAAGTGAAAATCCTTACCGTTGCAATATTGTGGTTGCTTCTTGTGTACACAATAAAAACAGGGTAACACAAAACATGGTAAAGTCAATGTAATTATTTTTAATAAATGGCAGAAATATACATAAATCAGATGGATTCTAGTCAACTGGTTGACAGATCTTATACTGAATTTCAACCGCTTTGCAGCATCAGCTATTTTTATAAAGTGATTTAGAACGCGTCTCTTCTAGTCAATTTTCAAGACAATAAAGTCTGAAGTAGAGTTTGTGAACAGTTGTCATTACTCTGACGTTCTTTGTAAACACAGATGTTTTCATAACTAAGGACTTTTCGGTATGGTTGAGTTGAATTTGTGCCTCACAACATCTTTCAATGTTTTATTACCGGCAGCGTGACACTGGAAATCAGTTTCTATTTCTGACACCAGCTGTTCCTGTGACTTATCCACTTTATGAATATTCATTTGCTTTTTCAGCTGTGAATAAGCAAACGTGGAGAAACAGAAGCACAGAGGCAGTTTAAAATCATTCATAACTGACAGACACAAAAGACTATAAGAGAGCACACTTACAAACAGGCCTGTGTTCTGATATATTTATTTACTTTGGGGAGCAATCTGCATAAATCTGCACAATGGGCATTATTATTTTTATCTTATACTGTACATGATATTTTCATGCCTGGAACAAAAAAATAAATGAGTGAAAAAAATCAACATCAAAACTGTTGACTGTACTTAAAGGAGTAGTTCACCTTCAAAATGAAAATTCTGTCATCATTCCTCTTGTCATTTCAAACCTGCGTGACTTTCTTTCTTCCGCAGAACACAAAATATGAAATGTAGATTTAAAAATGTTGGTAACAGCACAGCCCCCCATTCACTTCTATAGAGTATGTGGCGTTGACATCACGCCGTGTTGCATGCTTGGTGTCGCGGCCATATTTGTAGGTGATAGCGGCTCTTTCTGCTAGATTTATAATATTTCCCACTGCTCTAATTCTCTCCAAGTCAAGTCAGCTTTATTTAAAGAGCTTCTTACAATTTTCAGTTACAATGCAGCTGTACAAGAAAACATTGACTATAAGCAAAACATAAAAAGTTATGCAAGTCAAAACACAGGTCAAATATCAGACACACAATAAATTCCTATATGCAGTGTTAATTTAATAACACTATCAAATTCTAGCAGCCCCCCGGGCCAGGCAAACAGTGCAAAACAGTATGCAAAAAAGGATCTGCCACCTGCACTTGATTTTGAAATTCAAGGTATTACCAGCTGACCGGACTCCTGAGAGTTTAGTGCACGTGAAGGATTGTAATATGTGAGGAGTTCACTCAAGTAGTAATGAGCTAAACCATGCAGGGCTTTATAGGCAATAAGCAAGATTTTCAAGTTAATGCAATGCTTTATAGGTAACCGGTACAAGGTTGACAGAAGTAGTAGACAGGCTAATATGCTCATACTTTTTTGTACGCGTAAGAACTTGAGCTGCCGCATTTTGGACAAGTTGGAGTTTTTGTAATAGGCCTGCAAGGCAACCACCTAATAGTGCATTACAGTTATATAATCTTGATGCAATAAAGGCATGAATTAGCTTCTCTGCATCTGATGGTGACAGCATATGACGTAGTTTAGATATATTTTTAAGATGAAAAAACAAAATTTTACACGTGTTGGCAACCTGGTTCTCAAAAATGACAGAGTACTATCAAATAAAAGGTCAAGATGCTTTGCTTTCAAGCAGCTCTTGCATTATGCACGGTGTACATTTGTGAAAATTAGTTTTGCCTCTGAAATATTCCTTTAATGTCAAGTGAATGTCACTTAAAGTAAGTGAGGTGGCCAATCTAAATAAATGTTTATTTCCGACTGACAGTTTTATCCAATTACGCAAACTACAAAACTCTGATTTGAATGAAGAATTACCATATACGTGATTCATGTCATGTAATGAATCGCACATTCAGACTAGATAAGAAACTTTCAGCATTTTATTAGGAATAAATAAAACTTGTGTATAATGATTTGTCCATATCTGGTCTAAGGCCTGACGATATGGCCAAAATTCTGCAATATATTTCTTCATTTTGATTGATATAATTCTCTAGTTGCACAAGATGGCACCAGTGAGCTTTTAGGACGCCAGAGTCGGCAGACTAATTTCCAGTCGTATAACGCTATATGGGAAAAGGAGTATTTTTGGCCGGCACACATGGGTCAGTGATATGAAAGATCATCGTTGCACTGCTGAGCACTTCATTACGCCAAAACAACTCATGAGTCCTATACGACAGGAAGTTAGTCTGCAAACCCCGGCAACGCAAAAGCTCCCCAGCGTCATCTTGTGCAACTAGCCCACAACGATATCGATATAAACAATATAACAAAAAGCCTCTGAAAAACTGCCAAGAACACCAAACACCCACAATGGTTTAATGGAGACGGAGAAGGATTGAAAGGAATGACATCCAGAAATCTCTCTCACACTGATACAACATACTAACAGGTAATAAAAAATCACCTGAACTAGGTATAAACATTAACATAGAAAGAAAACCACTTAAAGAAAAAGGAACCGGAAAAAATATAACCACAAAAATGACTCGTCCTCGTCCTCGCCCTCTTTTACTTGATCTTGAATAAAAAAACTGCAACGTGTGACACTTCCCCTTCATGTGTCTGAGATGTGATTCCCACCTCCTCTTCCACTCACCCCTCGTGATTCTGTGGGAAACCAACAACTGCAGGAAAGCTTCACCGCTAATCCAAAGTGCCCTCCAGTGGACTAAACTAAAACTACCTAAAAGAAACATGTTTTAATATTGTGAAGTTGCAGACAAGTTGTGGTCTCAGTACTGGTTTATGGTGATGAATCAGGAGCAGTTTACCCCTGTTGAACAGAACAAAACTAATTCAAAGAGTTTCTATTACAATCATCATTGAGAAGAACCAAATCATCTGTTACTCTCTGACTTATTCACATGGAATATAATGGTGTTCAGGTGGTTTCCATCCGCTAGATAACATCCCATCAATAGCTTACTAATAGAAGCACATTTGGTTTGCAGTACAACTATTAAATCCATTACATTTTCAGTGACTTTTTATCAGTTGAATGAAATTACCAGTGAAATAATTTTTGTTTTTGTGTTGTTTTGTGTTGTGTTGTGCCGTTACAAAGTGTGCATGCATTAAACAGTAGTTTAAACTTCAAGGTAAGGTTTGGAAAAGCAAATGTCCTGTGAGATCAGGCTGGCTCACACCATGCTTCAGGCAGAGTTTGGCCTTGCTGATCTGTCAGTACTCTCCACACATATCGTTCATAGAACTACAATGTCTTGAAAATTGCATTTCATGTGGTGTGTAATGTGTCTGTATGGGAATGCAAGTAGTTATTGTATTGGAAAACGAGTCGACGACTCTGAATCACACAGACGATATTCTCAGTTATTGAAGACGCTGTTTTTGGATTACTCTGACATTGCATAATTCTTCACCAGTCGATCCAACTTTGCTCGCATTCAACTGGTTGTTGCGTTAATGCAATTCCGTACTGTAATGTCACTCTGCGATCTGTCTGGGCAGCACCACGTGGAGTCAAACAAACCTCAAACAAGGGACTGATGAGTTGAATCAGCTGTTTTATATAGATACATTCCTGGAAGGGATCGCGAGGACTGGAATTGAGGAATACTGCTGTAAGCTAAATGAGCACATACAGTATGTTAAAGCTTTGTCTTTTAGGTTATTGATCATTGGGGCGTGATTTTGACCTTCAGAGGTGTATAACGACCTCACATAATGAAGCAATATGTTTTCTTTCCTAAGAATGAGCTATTTCCGTTGCAATTCGTAACCTCGCCGGTAGATGTCGCTTAACTTACACAATGGTCCTTTAAAGGAAATCTACAAAGCGAGGAGACAATCACGAAAGGTGGTTTGTTGTGTTTTCTCTAAAGGCTATGAAAGTGATATTAAAGTCACATTTCAGTTAAATGAAATTGGACTTCGTTCAATTACGAGACGTAAACTTTACCGGAGCTAACGTTAGCAGACCGAGATAACTCTTCAACTGCCAGGAGTGCAAATGGCAATAATCCATGCAATTTTCAAACATTCCGGTCCGCGTACGCCGCTTCTCTCCCGCACGAAGAGCAGCAGACACATGCTTATTTTAACAACACTAGTGCGGACACGCAGAGCAGGTCAATGGACACACAACAGTAAACTAAATACAGCAATATTAAAGTATTTGTATCTGTCAGTCTGTTTACTGTTTGCTATGTCTCCAACCTTTCAATCAGATTTGAGATAAACATAAAATTTGTATCTACATTTAGCATTATTGATCAGCAAGTCTCATAATATAATGAAGTATTAGATAACAAGTATCAATGATTTGTTAAGCCTCACAATTAAGCCTCACTTTCTGTCCAATCACATGCGCGTTTCGCTTTGCGCCCCAGAAGGACCGAACCCCAGATCTCACTTAGAGTCCTTGTTGGCTCAGTCTGGTTATTTGTTACTACTTATTCAATCATTTTTGTCTTTGTAAAATCTTTGCACTTTTGGTGTTTTTTTAGGTAGTTCGGTGTTGGTTTTTTGGGGTAAGGGTGGGATCGGGGGAGAGGAATGGTGTTTGGTGAAGGGTTTGTATTTAGAGCAATGACAACAGCCAAAAAAGAAAGACATTCCCTATCTGGCAATATTTGGAGCTTATAGCTTCCAATGAATGTATGCTTTTCTTAAAAGAAACAACCGTCCGTTTATATTTTATTCTTGCATGTCATTTCTTAATTTCATTTAGCTTTATTCAGAAGACGCTTGGTGTGTGAGAAGGAGCGGATGTAGAAAACAGTACATCATCATCCATGCTAAGGCATTTCAGAGCTTTCCTTGAGACTGCAATCCTACAAGCACACAAAGAAGGACTGTTGCTTCTCGATTTTTATTCATAGGCCTAATTGTGAATGCATTATCATGATTTCAATTAATACATGTATATTATATACAACTTCTTTCAGAGCAGAGCAGAGCAAACAAAGCTCAAATGCCACATCTGATGTGATCGTAGAAGTGGATAGATACCTTACAGAGACAAACATACAAAGAGCTGACAGGTCTACCCCATCTATAGGATATACGTTGACATTACAGTTTGTGTGTACCCCGGCCTCCTCTGTACCCTATAAGCCCTGTGAAACAACTTTAATTCCTCAATAAAAATGATGAATAACTTTATCACCTTTCTGTCATTCCTACAGTTACACAAGTACTATCACTGCCAAGTGTCATAAGCACATTTAATAACAGATGATCATATCACACAATGTCCTTATTCACTGTGTGTGTGTAGAGAGCGGGTACATTAGATCATATTGAAAAAAAAATGTTGTCACACTTTAATGGTTAAATTAATTGATCTTTAAGGAAACAAGTGTGCAAGGCTTGGGCAGACACGAAACGGGTGCGGGAGCGTGAAGGATCGTGGGAAGTGAAGTCCTTGGGGAAAACACGGCGAGAAAGAAACAAGGGGAAACCGTGACACATACGTGACACAGAGTGATGCTCGAAGATTTGTCTGCGTCTGCACTGTGTGAGGATATAAACACACGGACTTCATCTCTCTGAGAGTTTGTTTTACGGACGTTTTAATGTTGAGGGAAGCTATCGTCAAACACACTAAAACCCAAGAGCCTTTCTGAAGGCCCGTCAAAATAAAAGTCCTGATTATTTAAAAGTACCATAGTGTGTACTATGCTGTTTAAGTGAAGCTATTATAATGCAGTATACGTTTTACTGCAGTTTACCGTACACATTTCTATAGTATACTACAGTGATTTATTAAATATACCTCTATTTTGTAGTAAACAAATGAAATACACAGAACTTTTATAAGATTTATATGTGTCTAATTCATCCATCTGTATTTAACATTAATGTCATCTGTCAGTTTCCTGCCTATTCATGTGATGAACTGCACTTGCATATTTTTTACTTGTGCCTCTGTAGCACCAGTGCCATGTGTGGAAAAAAGTGAACCTTGACACTAATAATAAATACTTTTTGCTTTTTTTAATACTCTCTGTGATTTCTATAGAACAAATGGAGGCGGCCGCAGCGGACACAAGGTAAAACGCTTGACCAATCAGGATCGGAAACAATTACGTTGACACTTCAAAAGAAATATCATTTAAGTAAGTAATATTTGTTCTCGGTTTATTTGTCGTTCACTTGTCCGACTACAAATATTATTTACTTAAATTATTATATCAGATGATTAGATTCAACTTTATTGTCATTACACGTATACAAGTACAGTGTAACAAAATGTAGTTTAGGTCTAACCAGAAGTGCAGTTAGCAAGTGCAGGATATACAGTTAGAATAAATACAGAATACAATATTACAAAAATACTATACAGTAAGCATGGACTTAGAAAATACTTTACAGTAGGTATGTTCTGAGAAATGGACAGTAGATTTAGAACATATGCAGCTGGCTATATACTAAGAGCAGAAATGTACAGGTGTGAGGGGTGGTGGAATCAGTGGGGGACAGAGTTCAATAATAAAACAGCTCTGGGAAAAAAAGCTGTTTCTTAGTCTGCTGGTTCTTGTCCGGAAGCACCGGAAGCGCCTACCGGAAGGCAGGAGAGTAAATCTGGATGTCCTCAATGGCAGAAAGTGTAGTCCCTGTGATGCACTGGGCTGTTTTCCCCACCCACTGCAGTGCCTTGCGCTCAGCAACAGAACAGTTCCCGTACCAGACTGTGACACAGTTGGTCAGGATGCTCTCTATCGTGCAGCGATAGAAGTTCACCAGGATAGTTGAAGACAGTTGGTTCTTCTTCAGTGTCCTCAGAAAGAAGAGACGCTGGTGAGCCTTCTTGACCAGGCATGAGGTGTTGGTGGTCCAGGTAACAGGTAACTGAAAAAGGAAAATAACGTTATACAAATGTCTTAATAAGGGCCATATCATGTAAATACTTTTTTTCCATAAAAAATACTGTATACTAAACAAGAATTTAACATTACATTTACATTTAGTAAATTAGCAGACGCTTTTATTCAAAGCGATTTACAAATGAGGTAAATAATGGAAGCAATTGGAACAACAAAAGGACAAAAAAAGCATAAGTGAAAATATAGCTGCAAGCAACGATACGGGGCCAAGCCCCCTAAGGCGCCGCAAGAGCAGTGCAGAGCCTCACCGGCGCAAAACACAGAAAACAGCACAAACTGCATACACGTGAAGAAAACAGGCTGAGAACTCAAAACAAAGCATGCCCACACCCAGCCCACACTTCTCCCAGTATGCCCACACTGCTCCCAGCGTACCCACACTTTACCTAGCGTGCACACCACACCCAGCCCACACAAAGCTGATAGAGGTGTAAGTGGCGATATGTAACAATTACCCAAGTTGCAGTTATGAGAGCGCACAGCCACAAGAACAATATGTCCGTGAAAAAAACGTATCTTAAGCAGCTGAGATCGTTAACGCATTGTACACTATATATATACACAAGCACCACACGTGCCTCTTGGGATTCGACTCAACTCACAACTCACTCTGCCTGTTTTAATATATATTTACATTTTAAGTTGCACTACATTCATCGCACTTTATTTTATTTCATTTAGTTTGTTTACATACCTGCACTTTTTGTGCACAAACTTGCTTATTGAAATGCATAGATGCGCGACACAAGGTTCAAACCTCTTGCTCCCGAGACTTGCAATGTCTCAGGTGTGCCTCTCAGTTGACTTACTTGTCATCGTATAACATCCAATCAGAATAGCTCAATACGAGAAAGAGAAAACGCCACACGAGAAAGAGAAAACATCACAAGCACAGTCAACTTTGAAGAGGTGCAGCTCAACCAAAAAATAACTATAATAACCACTACAATAACTTCTGGACCCAACGTTAGAAAATGGTAAATGAGACGTCACACACACAGACAGAGAGGCGCACGCGAAGTAGTGTTGACCCAACAGTCATGACATGCTTGCTGCTAATTCTGTGTAATTTAATCATTACTTGAAAAGGAAGTGTTCGAAATAATAGCAGCGTGGAGTTCAAATAGAGAGGTGAATCACTCTGCTGTGAAAAAACTGCTGTCAAACAAGTGAACCTTATTTAAGGACGAAGGCAGCAAATGCTGTACTGTGCATTTCTCTCTGAAAGTCTGAGTAAAATGGGTCGTTCCAGACATTTTACAGAAGAGCAGCGTACTTTGATTAAAAAATGTATTAGAGAGGGAAAAACATATAAGAAGCGCAGAAAATAATAGGCTGTTCAGCTAAAATTATATCAAATCAGAAACCGTGGCTGTACAACTAAATATTAGTTCAGTGATTCACAAGAACGCAAAATCTTCAAGCATTTTTCATTTTATACAGTAAATGTTTGACTTTGTAAAGAAAAACGCAGACGCTGCTATTTCTGGGAACAGCCTAACATTCATTTTTCTTATAACAAATGTGATACTTTTTTCTCCATGTTTTGATTTAGAATATAATGTGAAGCATTCCCAATGCAATTATAAGGATTTAAAAAAGCTTTAATCACTTTTTTAAACACACTGCTATTATTTTGAACACAACTGTATATACAGTGTATATATATATATATATATATATATATATATATACATATAAATCCTAATTGTCATTTTCATCTCATTTATAAGTTTTAATATGTAAAGTGTTTGGTTAAGCCACTTAAAGGTACTGTAGCCCTACATGTGCGTGTGTGTTGACCTTCAAGGTCAAGGATGGCACCACCTTCCACCTCATTTTGAGCCAGGAAAACCCTGTGCGCCTTCTACCATTCACCATTCCTCTCTACGTGAGTCAGTATACTGTCATGATTCTGCTGCATCATGTCATGTTTTCTTAGTGTAGTGGCAGGATCATGACAGAACCTCATGTTAAATGTGGAGAGAGACAATTATTGTTCTTATGGCCTTCCATAATATCTCTCCGGTCTCGTCTTTGTTCCCATCCTCTCGTTACCCTCTTTATTGATTAATGCCTTTCACCTGTTTCCCTCTTGATTTGCTCCCTTATTTAATGCCCTTGTGTCTTCTGTCTTGTGCTGGTTCATTGTGGTTTGTGCGGTGAGTTCCTGTGTCTTGTTAGCCTAGTTTTGATGTTCATGTTCATAGTTTATTTAAGTCTTGTTTAAGTGTAGGTAGTTTTGGTGCTGTCTTGTTATTGTAGTCATGTTTTGTTCTGTTACCCCCACGTGGGTCTTTGTTTTATTATTTATTAAATATATGTTAAAACCCCTTAACCGCTGTCTGCACCTGGGTTACCCCCACGTGTCTCACCACCCGAGAACCATGACATATACATTCAAGTACTCATGCGTATGACGCTTAAATGCAACAGGGCTTGACATAAAGCATTGTCATGTGGTTGTACTTCTGACAAGTAAATTTGTCATTCACTTGAAAAATGACTTTGAAGTGTCAATATAATTGTTTTGGATTCTGATTGGTCAAGTTTGCTTCCAAGCATTTAACTAGTGTCCGCTTTGGCCGCCTCAATTTGGGGTGTGGTTGCTATAAAACAAAGGCAAGCAGTAATTAATATCAGTGTTAAGGCTTAGAACTAATTCAACAGTAAGTCAACTTTTTTTGCACACAGCACTGGTGTTACAGAGGTATAAGGTTTTGTACTTGAAGTACAAGTTGTCATCATTAAAAAAACATGATGTGCAGTTCATCAAGGTAACTGATAGACTGACAGGCCTTGTGAGCATAGATTTCAACTTCCGACAGCGATACGCTGTCTGTCATTTTCATGCCAGAGCTGTTGTAGCCGGTGACAAGAATGTCTCGGAAACAACTGAGGTGTGCAGTTCTCGGGTGTAAAAATGTACTATTTCAAATTCAGAAGACAGATTTGTGAGTGTTTCCATGAGTGGAAATCTCAACATTGAACTTCAGTTTTTATTTGACAAGTTTTCACATTGGGACTGTGAGTGTACATTTAAGTGTACAGGTAGAAATACTTACTTTACAAGGTCACAAATTAACATCTACACACTCTCAAGTTTTGCTACTGATTTACCTTCATAGTTTTTCCTCACAGACAAATATAGACTTGTAAGGGCACAGTATATTAAAAGATATGTTGTGTATTTTGAGCTGAATATTCAAAGACACATTCTGTGGACTCCTAAGATTGAAATTACATGTTATAAAAGGACCACATTTGAGTTAAAAAAAATTCGGCTTCGGCCAAGAATTTTCATTTCGGTGCATCCCTTACTTACGCTCACACTTGTCACACTGTTTGAAGAATGTGTCTTACGGAATCTAACAGTACATTTTAAGGGTTCATTTTAATTAAGTCTACAAGCCTGAAATGACTTGAATAAAAGAAACTAAATAATATGATAAAACATTAACTATTGCTTTTATTTGTAAATGGAAACGATTTCTATTAACCTACTCAGTACTTGTATATCTTTGTGTGGATTTGAGTTTAAATGGCTTGTATAAATGTTTGTTTACCGAAGGTTTGCTCCAAAGAGAAAACGTTAGTGTATAGTTTGTATAAATAAAGCAATGTAACTGAATGTGATGTTTAATCATTTGTTTATTCTTATCACCATTCCGGCATCTACGTCTCTTTTAGGGCTGCAACTAACTATTGTTTTGATAATAGATTAGTTGGACGATTATTTTTTTCGATTAATCGGATTCAAAAAGTTTAAATTCGATCTTTGGCTTATAATAACTCAATTCAGAGATGAGAAAAGTATACAAAACTGAACTCATCAGCCTTCTTACAAAATGTTGTGGATGACTCCCTAATAAACACACAAAGACTGGTGAGTTGATTCAGGTGTGTCATATTAGAAGCGGCGGACAATTGTCTCTCCAAAAACGTGGGAGGGAGGGGAAGGTTGGCCAAGGAAATAATGTTTTTTTGTGGCAATAAAAGTTAGATATTCTTCATTCAAATGTAGTGAAATACAGCAAAAAGTATCCATAAATAATTACACTCAAGTACACTTTTTGAGTATCTGTACTATATATTAGTATATAAGTAAAGTAAACTTAAAGTAAACTTTTAAAGTAAATGTGCTTCGTTGTGAGCTTCGACTTTGTCAATTGAGCGTAATGCTACACTTACATGTTTAAAACATTCATACAGTCGTAGTTTAAGAAAGTCAACTACATTAACGCATTTTGGGGTTTCCTTTACTCGCCAAAGAGATGCTGTGTCCCAGATGTAGCCGTAGTTTAACAACCGGAAACTGAGGGTAGCGCGTATTAAGTCACTGATATGCGACAAGTACAAGGTAGACAAATAGGACTTTCTCCGAAATTGCACATTATTGGGAACATTTGGCATTTGGGATATGCAAGTACACAACTGCATGAAATCGATTGTTGGATATTAACAAAATTATTCCATATTGTGGCTTTTAAACTGCACAGCTTGAAGAGATGAATGTAGAACACATCTGACTTTTAAACTGTGCAACTTGTGCTGCACAGAGAGACACTTCTAAAACCGTAATTTCAAAGGGGAAGATGCGCTTAACTACAGCTTGCCAGTGACGTCACAGACCAACTAATCTATAATGAAAATCGTTGACAACTATTTTCATTATAGATTATTATCGATTAGTTGTTGCAACCTTAGTCTATATTCATGGCGAGAACCACTTTCTTGTGTCTCAGTGGTTAGAGCATGCGCTAGTAACGCCAAAGTGATGGGCTCGATCCCAGGGATAACTTAAAACTAGTTTAGAGTTGAATAACAATGCCATGTAAGTCGCTTTGGATAAAAACGTCTGCCAAATACATAAAATAAAATAAAAAAGTCAGTCGACACAAATTGGAGGAGGGACAATTTAGAATCTTTAATCAACCTAACCTGCATGTTTTTGGATTGTGGGAGGAAACCGGAGCACCCGGAGTAAACCCACTCTGACACAGGGAGAACATGCAAACTCCACACAGAAAGGTCTCCCTTCCCAGCCAGAGCTCAAACCTGGGAACTTCTTTCTGTGAGGCTACAGTTCTAACAACCGAGCCACTGTGCCGCCCATCAAAGGGAGCCGCAGAGATGACGTGTTTCTGTATGCAGAACCCAGAAGCCTACAAAAATATGTCATCTCTGAGCCTCTCCTTAGTATGACCCTAGTATATACCCTAGTAACAAGTTAGTACACCTTAGCAACACACAGTAAACGGCTTAAAACCTTATCAACACATAGCATACAGGCACAACAGCAAAGTAAGCAGCTACAACACCCTGACAACCCCAAATGACCAGCAAAAATACCATAACAGGATAACATAATTTAGCAACACACAGTAAATGGATTAAGGACCCTAACAACGCATAGGAACCAGATAAAACACCCTAGCAACCAGCTACAAAACTATAGCAACACCTAATAACCTAATTCTATGTAGGACTTATGCTGCCCTCAAATGCTATCAGAAACGTCCTTCCAGTTATGAAGTCGTGTTTACGAACTTCTTTACACATGCTTTGTTGACATAAAGGTTACAAAAAGTAACACAATCACAGCACTATAAGAAGGGTAAATGTGCTCACTGACCACTGTTTGCCTTTGTATGATGCTCAGACAAAGGACCTAACCTGATGCTTTGATGATTTCGACGAGCTCCATGTCGCTGTTTTTTAAAGCTGCATAGGAATCTCTTTGGCTAGTCTGAAATTAATCATTTCCAGCAATTCCTGTTAGAGAAGAGAGAAACACACTCAAGTACTGTTACTGAACCCACAGAACAGAGATTATTGTGAAATGAGAGAGTTCCTCTCATCAGATCAGTGAAGTGTCAGTGTTAAAACAACTCACATGCTTTTCAGCAGAAGCATTTGTTCAACGTCATCCTGCAGAGTGACCTCACAGTACTGTAGTTCAATCCCTTGCAGTCCTTTAAGGCATTTAAAAACTGCCGGGGTGTCCTGTTTATACACACAAAATGAATGCATTTCCTTAGTAGGAAACTAGACGTGCCATCACATTGCTTCCTCTTATTTGAAGAAAAGAGCAAACAGACCTCTATGTTCTTCAGGAACGTTTCCCACAGCTCAGATGGGACACGTGTCAAAAGAACACCTGTTTGCTTGCAGATTTTCTTGGATTTTTCTTAAAGTGTCTCGATTTCACTGAAATCACATAACAGGGATGATGTTAATAAAGGTAAATACAATTTAGCGGCACCATTTCTGTACAAATGAACGGTAAAGAAGCAGAATAATAACGGAGTGTTTTAGATGTGTGATGCGTCTACCTACTTTACAAGCTCATTGGTCTTTCCTCTCAAAGTTTTTAGATCTTTGTCTTTCTTGCGAATGGAGTTGACAACAGTCTGAGACCTGTGACAAAAAACGTGTTCAGAATCGTCTTATGTTTCTAAATACCAAGTTTACCATCAGGAGGAGTATGAACTCTGGAGTACAAGAGGACACAGTCCGGTCATTGTGCTAATTGAACAGCAGAATACCTGATGTGACCTTGCTGATCTTCATTCTCTTCAAAGGTCTTAAGCACCTTAGATTTAAAAAAAAGACATTCTTTCTAAGGGTGTTGCAATAAAACAATGCCACGGTTCAGTTCTGTTTGAAAACCAACAATATCCACGAAGGAAAGGCTTCACAAAACTATAATAATGAAAATGTCTTTCTGCGCTTCAGTTTCAAGAATAGAAATCCTAAGGGACTCCATCGAGGCACGCAAGCTCAGGTGAGTTTTCATCCGCTTCTCCTTTTCTTCCCTTTCTCTTCTCCTCCTCTCCTCAATTTATTTTGCATTTTTTTTGGTGAAAATCTACATTGAAAACTGTCTGTTGTGGCCTGGGGGTTAGAGCGTTGGGCTTGTGGTCAAAAGGTTGCTGGTTCAAATCTCAGTGCCAGCAGGTCATGACTGAAGGGCCCTTGAGCAAGGCACCTTACCCCTGATTGCTCTGCAGTAATGTGTCACTGTAAAAAACTACTTGTAAGTCGCTTTGGATAAAAGCGTCTGCCAAATGAATAAATGTAAATGTAAAACAGAGAAGTCACTTAGTAATGTTCTGACACCTTGTGTCACTCAATAAAGACGTATGAGACATGTTCAAAGCGAGCTTTGTTTTGTAAGATAATGATTTATACAAATGTATTCAAATACAGATGTATTTAATGAAAAAACAACAATAATGAATGAATGAAATACATTATATGTATCTTTCTGTGGTGTCCTCCAGGTCGTTCCCTGTGATGCCATTCTAGGCATCTCCCCCTGTATCGGCGGGGGCAGGACCACACCTACAGAGATGTCATGTATTAAGATTGTTTTATTGGAATGATTGGGAATCGAACACAACACAATGTTTTCTGAGCTCACCTGTATGCCGTTTGACATTTTTACTCCACTTGTCTTCTGGGACAGTGGACGATCTTTATGGGATTCTTTTGGTGGTGGTTTGGTCCTTCAACAGATTTATTACATGTTAAAACAGTTACTATCTACCTTGTGTATTTTACTTCACCTTCAAGCCCTTTTCAAAATATATCAGGTTAAATCCCACTTTACGCTGGCTTCATGTTTTAACAAACTTACCTCTGTGGTTTATAAGACGAACGTGGTCAGACTGGAGGGGCTGACCAATGTTCACAGCACCTCTTCTGTCTGCGATAGAGCTCCTCTGAGGTGGGGGTTGTGGTTGCATCGTAGCAATACCTGCAGCATCATTTTCAGCTTAAATACGATTTTCCAGAACAAACATGTGTACTTTTCCTTAAACTCAAGCAATATGTTTTCAAATTAAAATGCCAAACATTAACAGAATGAAGTTGCTCATCGATGGAGCTCATAGGCCTAAAACACCTAAATTGTTTCTGGTTCATTTTCTCTGCAAAATGAAAAAGACGATTCACCGGGAGATTCACATCGACTTCACTTACTCTTATAAGACCAGTTTTACTTCACTGACAATACCGACACTGTGTTTTGGTACACAAATGTTGACAGGTATGTTAATAACCGTGACTGTCAATATCACACTGTGTTCAAAATATCGATTATATATCAAAATATGTTTCGTATCCTGGCTCGTATCGTACCGTGGCCTTGTATCGGGATGCGTATCGTATCGCGAAGTTCTCGGCGATACACAGCCCTAGTTAACACTTAACACTAGTTTACAAAAGGAGAACAAATGTAGTGAACAAATAAACATAGCTGAATGTCTGCAAGCACATTTTTGGGCGTGCTCTTTCTCTCGCTCTCGCTGGATGACGCGTGGGCATGCTTTTCCGGAAGAATTGTCCAATAAGGGACTAAGAAAAGTTGTTACGTACAGAATTTTCTGTTCGGCTTTGACAGGACCTGTACAGCTAGTAAACTAGCCCAGTTGCATAAACACATAGCCACTAAGTTAAAGGTTTAAGATGGAAAGTTCATTTTCAGATTTTAACTGAAGATTATCAGGACACTTACATTTTTAAAAGAGAATGACCCACATTGATACTGTAAGCTTTTTACAATAAACTCTTTAATATTTCATGAAAGATTTCACTGGGACTTTAAAGTGATGGTTCACCCAAAACTGAAAATTCTGTCATCATTTGCTCACCCTGATGTCATTTCTGACGAACAAAGAGAACTATATTTGGAAGAATGTTAGCAATTTTCAATTCTGTGACATCATTGACTGCCATAGTAGGAAAAATGTAATGGTAGTCAGAGGTGCCCCAGAACTATTTGTGTTCCTAAATTCTTCAAAATATCTCATTATGTGTAAATACAGTATTTGTTTCCTACAATGGCGGTGGAGGATGTCACAGAACTGAACATTCTTAGTGTTTAACAGAGCCAATGCATTTATATAGTTTGAAACAACATGAGTGTGAGTTTATCATTTTTGAGTGAACTATCCCTTTAAGACTGTGTCTTAACAACTAATTTCTTACTCTTCATATTTCAATTAGACCAATCTTTTCCATGTAACTGTCTTAACTTGTAAAACTAGTCTAAGGCGTTTATGCTGAGATCAGTCAGTGTTGACAGAGGTTATAAACATTTTATTTGTGTATAGGTTATTGGCATTGTCTAAAATTTCGTTGTTTTCATCTCCAGATCAACTTCAGGAAAGCTATTAATACATTTTTGTCTTGTCTGATTTCATGGAAAACTATTGGATCTAAATTTTGTTTCATTTTTTTTCCTGTAAAAACTCAAACAAACATGACGTTGATGTGACAAAAGGACATGTTTATGAGAACATACACAATTTTTATTTCAATAATACGGGGAACAGACGGCTTTTCATAAAACAGTTGATGGGGAAGATAGCTCATAACGGATGGGATCATTCTTAAAGCGGCACTTGCATATGGAACAGATAGCCTGCTTTAAATTGATAATACAAATAGGCCTAAATGCTTTAAAAATGTAAAATAGTTCGACATTTGCATGCAATTTATACTCTTATAATAAGACAATACTGTTAACTGTTTAGTTATTTTCAATTTTTTTATGTAGGGTTTAGGCTGTCTATGAAATCCCATATTGTCAGAAGTTGAACTACAAAACAAATAAGCCGCTTATTAATTTTATCTTATGACACGAACAATGGCCTGTTAGAACCTTCTGGAGGTAAAAAAACCCTTGACGCCTTAAATCTCATAATTCTGTGACTTTAACTGCGAAATCACAGGCGGGGTCACAATTGTACCTACATATTGAATTTACAAATCTAATAAAACCCCCAGACAATATAGATAACTACTGGATCCCGTGTCATCTCAGATCCAGCAAAATAAAGTCGATGTGCCACCTGGTGGATCTTGTGGGAAGTGTGACATGTTTTTGTATCCAAGCAAACAGGTCCGACCAGCCGTGCGGCAATCTGCGTGATCGCCTTCCGGATCCTGCATGAAAAAACACGCTTTCCTAAGAGATCTGTAAGGGCAACTGTTCAAACTACTGTTATTACACACCATGGGAAGACCTCAATGGTGGCTACGAGAAATGTCTACCAGGGAAACTCATATTTACGGGAGCGGTCTGTGGAAAATGCGTCTATTAGGGCAGTTTCAGCTTAAAAATGTAAACATCCAGTTGATGTCAGGTTTGTTTCCGGTCTTATCTGCTCGCACCCATTTAGGTGGACAGGATTTGATCTCATATACGGCTGCAAGTCGAGTCCGCACACTTTCCCTTGAAGTGTATGTGCTTTAAACTACCCACGACACTATCTACTGGCTGAAATAATCGTTATTCGCATTTGTTCGCACATTAACGTGAGCCACATCAATTAAACCCACGTTGTTTCCCCTCTTACGCTGGGGCGGGGTTTGCGTGAATGACGTGGATTGTTACATCACGTGACTCGAATGCAGCTTCCTTCTACTTCTCCGATAAAATGGATCCGAACAACTAAAACAAACCGGACCGGCTTCTTGTTTTTGCACCAGCAGTGATCCAGTCCGCCATTCAACGCCTTTCTCGGCGCATTTAACGTCAGAGGTAAAGTTTAAGCGTTCATTGACAGCGCTGCCTACATTCGTGGCTGGTTTCGCTCGCGAGCTCGCTAACGTTAGCTAGCATTCATGTCCGTGTTCAGCGGTTACTTCGCCCATTTAGATTCAATGTCAATAATAACATGGCAAATACATACAAATATAAATGACAAGTACAAAGCTACGTGCTTATATATCGCGCAAACACTGCATCGGCGCTACTGAATACAGCGATAACGTTTCCGTTATCTGTCATTTCACAAGAGGACGTTATATATAACCTTTACCTATAACCTCAGATAAGAACGACAGCTGTAATCTCTTATTTATCACGACACGCGTTCTCTTATGTGTAAGGGAGGATTATTGTTCATCAGTGCTGAACCTCTTTTTGTATTTGTGTTTATATTCGAGCAGGTGCAGAGATGGTGCAGAAATATCAGTCCCCCGTGAGGGTCTATAAATACCCGTTTGAACTCATAATGATGGTGAGTTTTAAAGCTATATCACTGCTTGAGAGAACACGTTTCATGTGTTATTGTTCGTTGTGTTGTTTTGTGGTTATTGCCAATAGCGGTATGTTGCGACACTTTATTTCACACTGGTTGTTTTAACACTGATGGAGTGTTTTCCAAGCAATGGCCCCGTTGCCTTTAAAGCGTTGCGTCGGATAAAACACGTATTAATAACGTCACGTGGTTTTTATATTCAGCTGTGTGATTTAGAGTTGTGTTTTTGTAGACCACAGGAAAACTTTAACCTGACTGTGCAGCAGTACAGTAAGTCGCGCTGCGGCTGCATTTTGCACTTTTATGGTTTCAACTGTGCAGGATTGCTAAAGAAATGTGTGAAGGGACTGCCCACCAAAGCCATAATGTCGAAATTTCAGCGGTATCTTTTCAAGTAAAAATGTCGGTGTCAGTCATAGAGCGTTTTTTAAGACAATTCAGCATGTTGAGGAGCTTTGTGGTGTAAAAGATCACATGGATGGCTATTTCAGATGAAGGGTTAATGAAATGTTTTGCAAAGCCTCAGTAAAATGTAATGGATGTTACCGAATATCTGATGAAAATATATTTACGTATTCATTTCGGGGGGCCTGATCTTCTTACAAATGCAAAAGCTGTTTTTCTGTCCCGCATGCGGTGGACAAATATTGTGACTTTGCGAGGGATCGAGATTTTTGTAATAGATAAGCTGCTCCACATTACCTACTGGCCTTATGTAATAAACCTGATGTGAATCTGTTCATGTCCGCACTTGTAACAGTACGCTTGCTATAATACCTTTCACAACTGTCTCATGATCTATGAATGCTATCTAACACTTTAAATAACACGTGTATACTTTTAGACAACACTTGCTGCAGTGCTGTCTGTAAGCATGACTTGAGATTGAGTTGAGATGTGTTCTATTAAAGTTAACCGTTAAAAAAAAAGAGTGGCCCAAATACTTATGGGACTTTAGATTGGTTGCCAGGGCATTGCTATGTGGTTGTTAAAGTGTTGCTAGGGTGCTCTATTTGGGTACTTGGTGTTTTCTTACTGGCCCTAGTAAAAAGGCCAAGCCTTGCGCTTTTTGGTCTATCCTTTAAGCCAAGTGTGACATTAAAATATGTGTTCCGAGTTTGTCACACAACAGAAAAGTGTGTTATTAACCACCCAGCCATATTTGAATGGAGAAAAAACATCCAAGTAAATAAAATAAGTTATCAAAATCTTGGAAAAATAAGCATAACTCTGTGCTCTCAAACACTGGGGGCGTGTAGGCTGTCACTGAAACCACGCCCACCGTTTCTCAACTGTCAAATACTGCTAAAGGCTTTATAAAGTAAGTTTGTATTATGGGCATCCACGATGTGCAAAGTTTTACACCCAGTGCTAGAGGTTTTGAAACGATACCAAACTAAAAGTATAGCCAGTAGTGATCTTGTTGAACATGTATCTTAATATCCTGTATATGTCAAAACATGGTGTCATCGTTCCTGTGTATCTTCTCCTGTGACTCTAGTGGAGTGTTGTTTGATCCGGACACAGACTTAACATAACGTTATGTTAAGCCGTCAGCGGGTAATTTGGTCACGGTTAACTAACATGGATCCTGCCCCCCTATTTGTGACATCATTTCTTGCAGTGAAAATGCTAATTACTCTTTCTTAGTTGGGATACAGCTGTGTATTGGTATTGTGCAGATTTGTGCTTCGTGCATAGTTTGACGTCATGGTTTAGTCACCATGGATCTTCGCTCTTTCTTGAATAACAGTCTGATCCCCCGTCAATCAATTCTCATCTGGGTCAGAAACCTGGGGTTCAATGATAATGTCGCACTGCAGTAAATATTTGGCCAGAACATAGTTTATAAAACAATTTTGTGTTTTTGGTTTTGGTTTTTGCAAGCTGCACTTCCTGTTTTGAAGTCTGCTTCCTGTTTTTTCTCTTTAATGTAACCATTCCAAAACGTTGTTGTGTTTGAAGCCCAAGTCAATGTATTGTTCTTGATTTTTGTCAACTGGGCCACACATCGGTCAAACCAGGTCGGAATGATTGGGTAAAAACTTCAGAAGTGAAACCTGAATTAAATTGGCCAAATATCCCACGATATACACAAAATATTTCAAGTAAATTACAGCATTTTATGAAATTCATTTATAAATTTAAGCTGCATTCCATACCGTTTTGGATGAAAATAATGAAATATCAGCTGTGGAAGTTCTGGATTTTAACTACAGATATGAGTTTTTATGCTGCGGGTGTGATTTCAGAAATGTGTTGATATCATCTAATGTTGTGGCTACATGCAACATGTTTCTAAAGAAAAAGGAACGTATCAAAAGCTACACCCAAAGACGATAACTCTTATTTTAATTGTTTAAGTAGTATACCGTATAAAGTACTGCACATTGTTCAGTAGCAAGTAATCTGTCCCAAACAAGGCAACGTGTGCATGTGACCGAGAGAGCTGTACATACAGTATTCGCATGTGTATGTAGGACACGCTGTCTATAGATAGAAAGAACGAGTGTTTGCATGATCTCATTTTGTAGCAGGATCTTGTTGCTCATCTACTCGTCTCTCTCACGAGAATAAGAGAGCACACATAAGAAAGTCAACATGCTGCAGGCATCTGATAGACTGCAAACAGAAGTCTCAGCTGACGGCTGATATACACATGTACACACAATTTCAAGATAAATTGTTTGATTTTTGCACCAGAATGAATAGAGAATCGGGTGTGGGTTTCTAGGAAAAAAAGGTGTTAGTGCAATGTTTAATATTTAATATTTATGATTAAAAAAGATACTTTTGCCATTGATGTATGTGACGGATGCTTTTTGAGTTTGAAGTTGTATGTCTGTATGCGTGTGTCCTGACAATCGAACCCATGATGTTTGCGCTGCTAAGGCAG
Source organism: Barbatula barbatula (assembly GCF_947034865.1). NCBI lineage: Eukaryota > Metazoa > Chordata > Actinopteri > Cypriniformes > Nemacheilidae > Barbatula > Barbatula barbatula. The sequence continues at coordinate 22,228,247 of NC_136769.1, read as the reverse complement.
TACTTCCACATTTGAGAAACAGAAGTGCTTTTCATGTCAAAAGTACGCTTCCACCTTTTCAAATTTAACATGGCTTGCTAGAATCAAGTCAGCACACAAAAGGGCAGCAAATGTTGTTCTCTGTTGCAAAAATGCTGACAGTTTTCCCGAACACTACCCCCATTTGCCATTGGCCAGATAAAACACTAGTCCCGCCCCAAACTCTGTCAGAATGGGCCACTTTAGGCTGCTGAAACAAAAACAAAACATGTTTGGCTGAGTGCCATAGTCACACGGTGTACTCTCTTAAAAACACTGTAAATTACTCAAGTGTTGCATACAGAAGCTAGTATTTACTGTGGTTTATTGATCCCTCTATCGCCCTCCTGTGACTTATCACATGATTTAAAGAGGCACTTAAAAATTAGCAAGTGAGAGCTCTCCAGGTATTTCCTTGTGCTTGCATGGAAACCACAGTATTTGTGTAGACCGGTGTAAATATTGATGAATGTACCTTTTGGTTAGTTTGTAAAGTTGACCTAACGCATACCACCCACTTCACATGGCAGTCATACGACCCACAGTAGTCAAATAAAATGCGTCACAAGACGCGTGTGAAAGGAACATTGATTTTGGGTTCAGGCGTGTTTTGCAGAACTATACAAATTTCAAGATTGGGTTGCTTGTTCTTAAAGACCTTTCGTGTGTCCGGTACTCCGTTTGAGCCCATGTATGTAGATTATTGATGCTGCAACTTTGGACACCACCTAAAGCGGCTCCATGTGAGCATTTATCACAACCTTTTTCTTACAAACCCTTTTTTGTTTCTCTGTCATAGGCCTACCAGAGACGATTCCCCAAGTGTCCATTGATCCCCATGTTTGTGAACAGTGAGACCATCAACGAGTGCCAAAGTGAAGATGGAGCGACCCATTTGATAGAACGCAAATGTACTCTGGATGTGGATGCCCCTCGCCTTTTAAAAAGGGTATTTCAGATTTCCGAACCGTCATTACAACCGCTTTGGTTTTGCTGGCAGGACATTAGTTCTCATTAGTAGTTGTACAGAATGTTTGACAAATTCCGATCCTTCACATTTTAATAATAGCACATGCTTTGTGTTGATAATGGCCTATGTATGTACAGATAGCAGGAGTGGACTACGTTTATTTCATTCAGAAGAACTCTCTGGACCGCAGACAGAGGACACTCCACATAGAGGCCTACAATGAGACCTTTTCCAACAGAGTCATGGTCACTGAACACTGCTGCTACACGGTCTGAACAATCTCGACATGATCTCTCTTGATGGATATGTGCCGATGCAAGAAGGATCCTGATGTTTTTCGGATTGCTTTTCAGGTTCACCCAGAGAATGAAGAATGGACCTGTTTTGAGCAAACTGCTAGTATGGACATCAAATCGTTTTTCGGGTTTGAGAGCACAGCCGAGAAAATCGCCATGAAGCAATATGCCGCCAGCATTAAAAAGGTATGTGTACTTTTTGCTTTAGGAAAATTTAAACTTAAATTAAACTTTGGTTAAATTAAACCTCCTGTATGTGAGTTGCTGAAAAATAAAAGCACATTTTAAGATAACGTGGATCACGTGTTGGCAGCTCAACGAATTGAATAAAACATGTAAAAGGAATACAATGTCTCTATAATATATATTGTATTTTTTTGTGTTGTATTCCAACACTCTTTTTAGTATTTAGTTGGTTTATTGCTAATGTAATATGATCTATAAATGTACTTATTTTGAAGGATAATTGTTTATTGCCCAAATGTGTCAGTGTTTTCTGGTTATATTTGTGTGAACTCTTGTTTCAAGTACCCCGTCTCTCTGCAGGGAAAGGAGATTATTGAATTTTATCTCAACCAACTGGAAGAGGAGGGTATTACCCATGTGCCCCGCTGGGTACCTCCTACCCCCACATCAACTTCCCAATTGACTATCCCAGCAGGCAGCAGCAGAGCTCGCAGCGGCTCCACGGACGTCCAGTCAGCATCTCCGGATGGTGAGATGAATCATAATGTTGCCCGCTCATAAATATTATAAAAGGGGAATGCAAAATGAAATACCCTTAGTACGGTAAGATTTCATTACACATTTCTCAACATGTTTGATGGCTTTGATGCTTACAGACAAGTTAGATGCGGATTACATTTCACGTTATTTGGGAAAGCTAACCCCTTTCCAGGAGAGCTGCCTTATTCGCTTAAGACAGTGGCTGCAGGAAACACACAAAGGCAAGGTGAGTACCACGGAAAAGATTGTTGGTAAAATAAACCTCCGATATGATAATATCGAGTATAGTAAAGGGTAATCATATGCAAGAGATGTCCCATTGTATCGCCACACCTAGCATTTCAGAGGATTAGTTAAAAGAAAGTTTATATTTGGGTAGGTGTAAATGAGTTACAGAGGAGCAGGTGTTTTGCATGTTGATCCAAAATCTAAAATTGACTTGACTTGAAACGCAAATGTTCAGAGCACTAGCAACCTATTGTGTTTGTGAGCTTTTTTCGTCCAAATATGAAAATCGCCTTTACAATCACACAACATGTAAAAAATCCTAGGAACAATAATCATAACATATACCCTAAAAATAACTTGGCCTACATACGTATGTACCTTCAACTGACAGATCCCTAAAGACCAGCATGTGCTGCGTTTCCTGTACTCGAGGGACTTTAACCTGGAGAAGGCCAAAGAGGCTCTGTGTCAGACACTCACGTGGAGGAAACAACATCAGGTGGACTTCCTGTTAGACACGTGGGAGTGTCCACCCCTGCTGCAGGACTATTACACCGGAGGCTGGCATCACCATGACAAAGGTCCAACTCTTAGCTGTAGACTTTAGACATTGCTTTAGAAACATGACCATGACCATGAATTGTTCCTGTAGCTCAATTGGTAGAGCATTACATCTCTGCCGAATACATAAATGTAATGTAACGAGCGATTTGCCATCTGAATCCAGGATGTGTGTCAGACACACCTTTGACACACAACGGTTCTTTGTTTATAAGGCAGAGATGGGTACTTATCAAACAAGTCATTTAATTTATTCAATAAAGGCATCAACACACTTCACTTTACATCAGAGAACGATGCCAGTCTTTTTATTTTCATGCTGTTGTGCTAAAAACACAAAGAATAACAGAAAGGTCATGCAAACAAAGTACATATGATCTTTTGATGCATTGCAGTCTGATGTAAGCATCTGTTGGCCAATGAGAACTTGTTTCATTTTCTCAAAACACATTTTACACAATCCCATCTGCTTTCTTTAGGATGTAGTAGAATGAGTTCATACACCAACATGTATTGGGAAGCCAATGTAATCATTTATGTCTGTGTATTGCACAGATGGTCGTCCTCTGTACATCCTTCGACTTGGTCAGATGGACACCAAAGGTTTAGTACGTGCACTGGGAGAAGAGACTCTTCTGAGACACGTAAGACTCGGACGAATAAACATACTGTGAAATGACATCTACATGTTCACCTGACCCCCTTCACTTTTAACCCAATCAGGTTCTGTCCATCAATGAGGAAGGGCTCAGGTGCTGTGAAGAGAACACCAAAATCTTTGGAAAGCCAATCAGGTACTAAAAATGTGTTTTGTACAACTGTGCACCAACCATTAAAAACCATCAGTTGGGGGTCTGTTCTGATATAGACATGGGGATGAAAAAACAGTCAACAAGGTTTGATTCAGGTAGATACTGACAAAATGAAATGCATTAATAATGTAGAATACATATAAAAGTGAGACGACAAAATTTGTCAACAAAGGCTGCCACCTGGTAGCCCATGTTGGTTAGACAAATCAGACCGATGCAAACTTGGGCATATTGTGTGACAACCCCAATTCTAAAAAACATGAACAAAACTATGAAGTTAAGAAACCCAGACTTAAGAATGCATGTAGAATTTGTGAAAAAACCCAACTGAGAACCACTGTGTTGCGTGTTGTATTTACTCTGCATTAATTCCTTCCCTCATCTTATAGTTCTTGGACATGTCTGGTGGATCTTGAGGGATTAAATATGAGGCACTTGTGGAGGCCAGGAATCAAAGCCCTACTTAGGATCATCGAGGTCGTAGGAGCTAACTACCCCGAGACACTGGGCTGTTTGCTCATATTGAGAGCTCCCAGAGTGTTTCCAGTCCTCTGGACTTTGGTAAGCACTGCATATACAGTATACCAACATACCATAGCTGGAGATATTGGAAAGACTGAGATAAGCGTATAATCGATCTTAATTTAACGGTTGTAAATGTCGACCCATTAGAGTTAAATGTCAAGTGAGTGTGGTGTTTTTGCCCCCGCATGGCCTTTGTTAATTACCGGCCTGCTGTAAATGTCATGTTTGCCTGCGTGTGTTAGCACTATATTAATGAAAATGATGACCTTTTAACCCGCCTATCTTTGCTGCTCCCTTCTCACCTCCTAGGTTAGTCCATTCATTGATGAAAACACACGGAAGAAGTTCCTCATCTACGCTGGTAATGACTATCAGGGAACTGGGGGACTGGTGGACTACATCAACAAAGACTTCATCCCCGACTTCTTGGGAGGAGATTGTTTGGTTAGTCCTTTAGAACTATCAGTTCTGGTCCTTGATTCTCATTGGCTGAGCCGAGTTCTTAGCCATTTATAAATTACCCTGATTTATAACGGCTGACCATATTATATAGCTTAAATATAATTTTATTTACTTTATTTCATGAAACCTTGCTACACATATGGAATAAACGTTTTATAAAAGCAATAAGCAGTGGGTTACAGTGCATTTTTGCGTGTGGTTCGTGTCGTGCCACAAGGCCCTTAGCTGTTATAAAATGCACTGTAACCCACTGCTTCTTGTGGATTATTGCTTCAATTTGATATAGAAATGTTGAGCCGGAATGTCCATGGTTGTTCTTTACAGTAATTCATATGGCAGATGCTTAAATCTATAAGAGGTGTGTTCTGCAGGTTGAACCCCAGATGTTCGGCTGTGTTCTGTAGAGGTTGGTGCTTGCAAAGATGGAAAGAATCCCAGTAGTCTAGTCTTGAGATTTAAATTGCTTTGAGCTGCGATGCATAGAGAACCTGAACCTGCATGACTGGGCGGCTGTTCAGATATGGAGACTGAAGTTTGGCCGGTCATTAAATACTGCCCCAGATTCTTGTCTGATCTGGATGGCATGCTGTTATCGAAGCCTGCTGTACTTTCTGCACAAGGTTAAACTGGAGGTGACATTCCTTCACCCACTCAGAGAAGTCTGAAAGCTAGGTAGAGATAGCAGATGGTTGTGAGGTGAGGTCACCAGACTGGAATGACAGGTATTGCTGCACATTATCTCGGTAGATATGGAAAGCCACGTGTCCGTGTGATTGGGTCCAGTGAGATTATTGAATATTGAAAAGAGAAAGGGTCAAGCGTTGTGGCCTGACGTACCCCAATTCTTGTCTGGTGAGACTTAGACCGGTGACCTTGAAGAATCTGCACAAGGTTGTGCTACAGACTGCCAAGTGCAATGTCTGTTCATTTCACAGAGTAAAGCATGACATGGGATTTTTCAAGCTTGGGGTATCAAAGCTCTGTAAATTTCAACAGAATTCACAGACTAGTCATTGACAGAGTTCTGCACATCTTGCAATAGCAGTGTTACTCTATAACATCTAAAAACAAAGGGCTCTAACTGCCGGTGCAAGTTTTTCTTAATGGTAGCACTCGTGCGACTGCCAAACTGATTATAAATTGAATACGCAGACATTTTATATTGCGCAAACGACTCATTCACTTATCAGTGCCCCACCCCCTAGCCTAATGCGTAGGTGTAAGAGGCGCATTTATAAAACGGAAGGACCGACGGTGCAAACGAGTGAAGCGCTTAATCTCGCAACTGAAATAAATATGTTTTGCCGCCTGCAGAGAAGCTAATGCAGGAAACGTGTGTTTTAACTTTAAGCACTATACTCTTGTATAAAGCTCTCTAATAGTGTTGTCACGGTACCAACATTTCAGTAGTCTGTACCAATACCAGTTAAATTCCACGGTTCTCGGTACCAATTTCAGTACCAAAGCAAAACACCAGTACATGCTAATTGAAACACAATTTTATTAATAAAGCTCATTGTTGTTAATATACATTTTGTATGTATGAAGTTTACAAGTTTATTGATGCTGATGAACATCCTCCTCGGTCTACCGCTGTAATAGACAAATAGAATACTGACTGAACACAAGATTACTAACATTAAGGTAACTATACATTTAAACAGAAATTAGTCTAAGTTGGGCTTCTTTAAATCTAATAGTTATCTTTCCAAGAAAATCAATTTTTCTGACTTGATGATATTAACAACATACACATTGCTAGTCATCTATTGTTTTTTTAGCACAATTTTGGATGTATATAAAATAAGTTGGCTACTGTAAACCCCACCATGTCCTCTCAATAAAGGAAGAGCGTTGCTTTAAGAAAGATGTGCTTTAAATATAGTAAAGAGAGTTTGCATATACAAAATAAAAATAATAAAATCATAAACAATTATTAATATTAATTTCTAATTGAATTATTACTGTTTTAAACACATTTAGATGAAGTTTTAGTGACTTTTTTCTTACGTTACCCCTCTCAAGTGTTAGTCTAGAGCCCTGCAACATTGCGTGAGCATAGAAACATATTAGTGCTTGACAGATGCCTTTATTGCTCCATGTATAGTGTATAAAAGAGAAGCGAAACTTCTTTGAAAACCTTTTGTTTTGGAAAATGTTTGGACAGGTTGAGTGTGTGCCACATTTCAGGAAGTATTTCACCACAGTTAAAGGCTTCTGTAGGGATGCATTGTCACACGCTGAAGTTTGATACTCGTAGTGAAGTGACCTTGAGATTGTTTGGCCTGTATTATACATGCGAAATGATGTGGAATACACACAATTCTCATATAAAGGTTAGCGTCCTTAAAGAAATGTGCTGTATTATTAATGTGTCTACTTATTGTTACGTAATGCTATTGGGAATACTCTCTCATGTAAATTCACAAACGCTGTTAAATTGTGCTACTAGAGGTGTTTTCCTTGAAGCTGTGAATTTGAGTTTTATGAGTGGATGGGTATGTGACCTGCTTATGAACCACTCTGGTAGAATTGCTTCGAAATGGTGTTTTTTATTCTGTAATGCACAACGCTGACCTTAATCCTCACAAGTAATCCAGGATTTATTTTTGACGTATGCCTTTAAAGGGAACTCTTCTTCTAGAAGCTGTAGATGTTTGGGCAGAAATGAGAACACTATAAAGTAACCTGATCGCTGTGTTTTTTCCTTTCTGTATAGTGTGACATTCCTGAGGGAGGTGTGGTGCCCAAATCTCTGTACCGCACAGCTGAGGAACTGGAGAACGAGGAGGTCAAACTGTGGACTGAATCCATTTACAAAAGCGCCAGCGTGTTTAAGGGGGCTCCACATGAGGTACGGTTTATTTAACAGAAGGCAAGGGGCAGTACACAGCAGCTTGTGTTTGCTCCAGATTTAAGTTGCATGTTTGTAGATATCTGGTGCCACCTGTCGGTGATATGATGACGTGCCGAGTCAAATTTAGGGCTCACTGTCAAGGGTTGCCACGATACAGCTCACCCACGGTTCAATACGTACCACGGTTACGGTTCGGTTCTGAAATCGTTTTTTCATTATTCTATACTTATGTGACAGAAAGAAAACATATTTTTATCTTCATTTTACTTTACTTTACTTACTTCATTCTCCTAAATGTAATGTCATATGATTCGTCATAAAACCTGTCAAAATGATGTGCTGCATCCGGGAATAACAATCAGAATCGATCATTCCAACGAGCCGTGTAAATAGATGTCCGAAATGCCACCAAGTGGCACGACTTTTGTTAAACCGCAATTCACTTATGCGTATCTAATGCGGATGTTGTATCAAACGGTTCAACATTATATCGAGAATTGTGGCATCCTTCATGTCAAGCAACTCTTTTAATATACTGTCATTTGAAAAGCATTTAACCTGAACCTTTTTTTCTAGAAACAAGAAACTTCATGGTCATCTTTAATCTAATCACATACAGTAGTTAACGGTGATTCATTATCCCTTATGTCACACCTTATGGAATCAAATGTATTTTTAGGTGCTGATCGAGGTTACAGATGAGTCATCTGTCATTACGTGGGACTTTGACGTGTGTAAAGGCGATGTAATCTTCAATATCTACCACTCCAGAAGAGCCCCTCAGCCCGCAAAAAAAGAAGCTCTTAGCACACACAACCTCGCCTGTCCCGGCAGCAACAACACCCAGTTTATCGACAGATCGTGGATGCTTGGACAAGACTACAGCATGGTAGAGACAGCACTTACCTGCAGAGAGGGAGAGAGCGTACAGGTGGATACATCTTATAATATGCACCAGTCATACGTTTCTATATTGTATATTTGTCCATGCATTGTGTAATCCCGAAATGTGAACTGAATGTGACTATAATACTTTCAAAATTATATTTGTATTTTTTTCCAAGTTACAACATGACTTAAAAATACCAAAAAATAATAAAGAGTCTGTCCGTGGCTTTCTAAAGCAGTTGAAAAGAGCGGTAAATATTTGCCATTCATCTTTCCATCAGGGTTCTCATGTGACCCGCTGGCCCGGATTCTACATCCTGCAGTGGCGCTTTCATAGTACTCCAACAAACTCCTCATCCAGTCTGCCACGTGTGGATGATGTGCTGGCGTCCCTGCAGGTCTCCTCACACAAATGCAAGGTCATGTATTTCACAGAGGTGCTGCAGTCCACTGACTTCAGGTCAGTATATTTACTCCCCATTTCATATGTATTGCAAACAGCAGCCTTAAGTGCTTCTTGAGAGCCCGACAGAGACAAGAAAACATGGTGAACAAACAAGCACATCACCGGGGCAAAAAATGTCCTTCTTTAATATTTGCATAAGAAAACCCTCTTTTAAAACAACCTCTTTTATCAGGCTCCTAAGCCCAGGTTCAGTTATTTCATTAATTTCTTTTATTAGTGCAATAATATTGTTATACCATTCTAAATTATTATTCATTATTGCAAATAATAAATATCACATTCACATGTTATTGTGCATTATAATGTTCGTTTTTTATTTTTAACAGGGAGTATGTTACCGTTTTAGTTTTATTTGAAATGTGTTTTCATGTTTCTCTCCTCCAGTAATAATTGTAGTAAAAAGCATTTCAGTAAAAGTGTGTGTGTGTGTGTGTGTGTGTGGTTGTTGTGTTTAGGGGCTCCATGAGCAGCCTGGAGTCGAGCAACAGCGGCTTCTCTCTGCTCAGTGCTGCCACCACCTCATCCAGCCAATCACAGACGGGTTCAACCGTTTCGAGATAACGCCAACTTCCAGATGGACATCAAGACGCTGCTGTTGGCGGGTTTGGCAAAAAGAAAATCCTCTAGTTTTTGAAAATGGACTAACATGAAAATGGTTAACATAAAATCATATAACAAATTCTTATGTAAGCAATGATCTTTTTGATCTCTGTTTTATCTAGTGTTATAGCTCAAGATATGAATAACCAATATGCAAGTTTTCTCTACACTGTTACAAATAAATGTGTAAATAATGTTTACATTTCTTGGTTGTTCAATAAAGCAACTAGTTGAGCACCCTGCCTACGATAGGTTTAAGAGGTTAGTTGACATGAGATTTTATGCCATTTTTATGACTTCATATACAGTATATTAACAGGTTACATGCAATATTTGTACTTAAAAAAATGAACTTGTCTCACTGAAGCACTATTTATGTAAATAATGAAAAGATTGGTTGAAGTGGTGATGAACTTAATAAAAATGATAACCAGCAGCTGAAATTATTTCTCTTGTGTACATCACGAAAACATTGAACTCTTTTTCCAAATCTCTGGTGGCCAGGTGAATAACTAACAGCATAAGGTCTCGTTTTATGCTAGTTCAACTAAAACCTAGTTCAATCAGATTGAAGTTGCCGGTTTAACAGCTCTTTCTAGTTGTGTCCAGAATGAATGCAATCGGCCAGCCCTTTGATATGGACTCATCTAAAGTAATGTCAAGCCAAGTTTCATTAAATACAATAGCGGAAATAATATTCATATTATTCTTGGAACTCTTGTAAAAGTAATGGCATCATATTGCAGATGTGCAAACTGTTAGCAAAGTGCAACATTTAGATACTTACTGACAGCTAGAGACACCTCAGAATTGTTTACACAGCATAAAGGACTGCAGAATTGAATCAGCACCTTTCAGTTTCACAGTCTCAATAAAAACTTTTATGAGGTTCAAACTGCTGCAATTACTCAGCTGCCCTTGAAAAACTACCCACATGAAAGACCGGTGTCCATAGATTCAGAATGTTACTTGACAACCAAATCGAGACCATGAAAAGAATATGGAGGGCCTCATGACATCTTTCAACCTGTATGTACAAGTTTGTGTTTCTGGTTGTCCTTCATTTCATGCTGTTAAACACCTAACACAGAAGAAAATTGCTGTGGGCTTCCTAGTCAGCTATAACTAGAACATATCTGTTTGAGTTCAAACAAAACGCATTTAAAGTCCCAGTGAAAATAAAACTGACAATTCTAATTTTTTCATGAAATATTGCAGCGTTTATTGTAAATAGCTTATCAATGTGGTTCATTCTTTTTTCAATATTCATGTACCCTTATAATCTTCAGTTAAAATCTGAAAATGCACCTCTTAAATGACTGTTCATCTTAAATGACGGAAATTAGATGGCTTGGGCGGAGCATCTGTTAACTCCTCCCCCTCAACTGTCAGCCTGCTGCCAGTTTCAGTTTAAAATGCAACAGCTGGTTTTTACACATCCAATCAATTTGCAGTGAAAAACGCAGGTCACACCCACTCATTTTCTCCTTTGAAATTCCGTTACACTCGGAATACTCGATGGCAACTTCTGGTTCACGGGGCCTTGAAGTTAAGTCGGGGCTTAATGCAGGCCAAATGCGGCCCACAAGTCATCTTTACCTGGCCCGCCTTAACATTTCAAACATGTGGAGAGACTTTAAGAAATGGATGCCACATCTTTGAAAGTCCAAAAAGATCATTCTTACGGTTCATAAAGATTGACGTCTTATGACGATGTGATCTGCAGTCCAAGAAACGTAACGTTACTTACAACGTTATAATCTGCAATTCACATCCGGTGAAGTCGGTTAGCACGGTTACATTTATGCTGAATGTATTAGCATTTTTGATATCTTCATAAATAGGCTTTCTTCTTGAATCTTATTTGTGTGCATATTTTAATATATGACCTATAAGTAACAGCAACTAAAACTATATAAGGAACAAAATGCAATAAATAACAGAAGAAATGTGGATATGGTCAAAAGAAACTGGCCCGCATCATATTTATACTGAAAGAAAAGTAGTTGAAGACCCCTGACTAACTCGGCAGGTAAACATTAGTTTCTACGTGTCACCAGCTCTAAATGTTTAACAGAGTGAGTTTCTGTGACTTGAACAGTAGTTTACAATAATCTGTTCTTTTTACATAATGTCTGTTTGGACAGTATGTTGTAGTGCGCTTACCTGTCCTCACCACAAGATGGCAACACGCATTGCTTCAGAACTTCTTTAATGCACTGCAGATATCTTTAGATACAAATCTTTGGATAAAAGCGTCTGCTAAATGACTAAATGTAATGTAAACTTTATCCAGCCAAGCAGACATTTTATTGTCTTACAAATTATAAATGCATTTAGCGTTATAGTTCATACAGTAGCACATATTTCCATTAAATGATCAAATTTATTGCACATTTATCTGCATTCTATTTAAATGGCATGAGATACATTTGAATACAACAGCGCTGTAGCTAAACCTTAGCATTAGAATTTTTTTTTGTGAACGAGATCAAATGAGGGGTGGTGGGCCCCCCTGCAGCACTCCACAGTGGGCCCCTATGGGTTACAGAGCCCCTGATCGCTCAACAGATTTCAGCAGTACTGCAGCATATCTGAGGTGATTGTATGAATCATGCATGTGTTTCAAGGGTCTTGTAAGGCTCATGAAAAGAAATATGAGACTTTATCAAATAATCTCTGCGATACAAAACGTCAATTTACTGTGGGGAGCACTTACATCTCTCAGGTAATCGGAGGCGACTGCATCCCCCTTCTGACTGTTTTACCCTTTCTGGTTAACGCTCCTCGCCAGTAACGCCCAAAGCCAAAATAAGTTATGATAATGAATACCTCTCGAGTCGTCTCTGGGGTTCACTTTTGCTCAAAAGTGTTGTTCGGCATCTCCCTCCGCTTAATATAGCAATGAGAGCTGCAGGCTGATTTACATATGAACAAGTGTCATTAGCATAAACTCATCAACTGCCTCCAGCTAAAGGGGGCACATCACCTCTTCATCTCTTCATCTCTACATAACTGTCTCTATTGCCTTACCTGAGGATACTTGAGCGATGCTGCAGTCAAGACCGTATCCTTTTGGTGAGTGTGTGTGATATATCGTTTTATTCTCGCCTAAAAACGAAAACATTGGGTTTATTGGGAGATATAATGGTACCCGTGGGTTCGGTTCAATTCTGCTGGAAAACACACAACATAACACTATACATAAAGGAATTGTGTATTGGTTGTGATGGCTCTTGTGTAATGTAAGCCTTGTGTTGTTTATGTTGCTAGCCAGTCGAGCACTCCCGTGACCCCGGTGCGGCCAAGCGGTGTAGGAGATGTATGTATGTACATATTGCATTGTGAATGTATTCTTTGGACTATCAAAAAGATCAAATCAGGAACAATGTGTGTTATAGTTTATAAAGAACACATTAATAATGCATTACATTGGCTTCGACCAACCCATACGAGCAAGTAGCAGTAATTGTGACCGGTAATAGTGTTTTAAAAGGGCCCAGATGAGTTGTCAGTGGGATATATAGAAGATGAAGAAGACACAATTAAATTGAGAAAGATCGCCCGAGGCACACGGGGTGACCCTGATCTCCAGCCAACGCACCGGAGATTTTGCTATTGATTTGTGGACATTTCATGAATGTTACACTGAGAGGTGAATGATGCTGGATCATGCACTAGTCCCTGCTGCTGTAGTCTGTTTATATCTGACCCCGTCTGTCTTGAGGTTGTAGTTCAGGTCTTAAGGTGCTTGTAAACAGCCCCTCTGGACTGACTGTAGTCCTGATACAGAAACACTATTACTCAAAGCTGTTCACAAATAAACATGTCAGTGAGTCGAGCCAAGACTCCATCTAAAGCTCCATTCACGTTGATCGTTGTTTTGATCAACAATCAACAAACAAACTTGATGCAGTCGACAAATGCGACCTCTGGCTGACACACAGCTGCAGCCTTTACAAGTGAATTATATTTGGATTTATACAAATTGTAAAGTGTATAATTTATTACGTTAAATGTTACATTTTAAATGTTCGTATTCTATATAGCAACAAGTCTTGGTGCTTCAGTGCAGAGGCGGATGCAGAAAGTAGATGATAGGTGGGCCTGTAAAATTGTGGGTGGTCCCGAATAATTCACATCTCCCTTTCAACCGGAGTAATTTTTCAAGACAAATTGATGGCCCGGTGTTCTGTCGCACTGTGGCGTCAAATGCAATTCACTAAACTTCTCTCTACAAATGAAACGTCATCACCGTTTAGTTGATTTAACACACGGTTAAGAAATCATTTTCTTGTCTCTGACTGGGTGGGCCAGCTGTCAATCTTTTTACGAGGTGGCAACCCAAGGCTCACCCTAACCCCATCCTTAACCTAACCTCACAATTGTTCAGCTCCTGTTCAAAATATTTTCTTGGAGCCACAATGGTTACAAGCTCTCTCCCTCTCTCTGTCTCGATGTCTCCCTACACTTTTATTTGTTATTCATTTGGCAAAAAAGAGAAAACGCAAAGTAAACAAATTAGACATTAACTGATAACTAAACATTTATAAAAAATCATGAAATCTTTTGGCCAAGATATCCATCTCGCCAAAATCCGATATCTTATACGGTTCCACCATATAGTGTGAATAGAGCCGTTGAGAAAGAGTCTCGTCAACTCCGTTCAAGCTACTAGCAGCGTACTAGCAACACATGGAGCAGCGAGATGGACTTTGAACCCAATTAAAGACTTCAGTCCATCACTAAATAAAATAAAATAGAGTTAAAGGCGTGATGTCGGATTTCCTAACTACGCTTGTTTGGGCAAAGTCGGGCCGAGTACCAAAATAACCTTTTAGCCAATCAGCAGTAAGGTGCACAGTGCACAGGCCGGACATTAGTCGAGCAAATTGACGGGGGTAGGGGTGCGTTTGTTTCGGTGATTTGAACATCAACAACGCTTAACAACAACATAATCATCCTTCCTGGAATTATCATAAAATCAACAAGCGTTGTCGCAACTCTCTCTCTCAACAGCTGTGGATGGAGAATAGGATGACAGGTTTGAGCAGGTACGAGGCCAGAATGTGCTGATGTAACCGTTTGGGCCAATCATAATACTTTGACGTAGATGATACGTTAACCCTGAGATGTTTGCGGAGATCACAGAAACACTTCAGGAGTTCTCTAATACAATACAATGGTTATACTGTATATACTGTACAGTACATAAAGTGTCTGTCATTTCAGATGCTTTCATACTCCATGTGCTCTTGAGAGCTCTGATAACAATGTCATGCCGTTCCTCTCCTCCATCTCCTGTTGCATCATTGCCTCGATGGTATTGTTTGGTTTGCGTGTCTAATTCTGGCTGAAGTTCCAGATCGGCTAGCACTGCTTAAGATTGTTAAAACCTTATTATTCGAGATAGCAGATGTCCCTTGTGTTTCCCTTTGGCTTTTCCGCGTCCCCTCTTGTTTCTCGTATCGATGGTGATTTTGTTCCGTGGGAAATTCTAAGCCGACCGCTTTCATTTGGTGACATTTCGCTCAGTGCCCCCTTTTTAACAGAGGCCGAGCTCCTTCTTGAATGTTAGAAGTTCGCCCATCAATCTTCCAAGCTCAGACAAGTGTCAGGCCAGCACTTAGCCCTGCACTCTTTTCCCCTTCGTTGGCAACAATCCACTCAGTTTAATTGAAATTTCTGCTTGTACCTTGACACTCAGATAACAAAGAGGGCATTAGTTTCTACCTAACTGCTATCCAGACACACTTCAATTATCCACTTTTCAGCTGCAATCATGATCTGTGCCTTTCAGGAAAGCTTGTAGCAGTTACCTGCAGACCTCCATTACCACCACGGACCATAAAAATGGAATGAGTGGATTGAATGACAGTCAGCATTAGCTTTTTCTTGTTTCAAATTACATTTACATTACAGTGCATTAATGCCATTGGCATGACACTTTTATCCAACGTGACTTTCAGCGCAGTCATGATATACATTTCTTTATCAATTCCGTATGTGTGTTCCCTGGGAACCAAACCCAAGTTCTACCAATAAAGCTGCATGAATGGTTTAAATAAATATATATCAAAATAATCGCAGTCCAACATCACCAGATGAGTCTCTGGTAGAAATTACATTTCTATATGACAAATATTTGACTAGTGAGTGTGGTAGTGTGGAGTAACTGTGTATTTATCTCTGAAAGTCTGAGTAAAATGGGTCGCTCCAGACATTGTTCAAAAGCGCAGCATACTTTGATTAAAACATTTATTAGAGAGGGAAAAACATATAATGAAGCGCTGAAAATGATAGTGTGCTCAGCTAAAATGATATCAATTGCTTTAAAATGGCAACCAAAACCAGAAAGACGTGAAAGGAAATGGAAAACTACCATTCAAATGCATGGAAGAATAGCCAAAATGGAGTCAATGATCAGCTTCAGGGTGAACAGAGAAAGTCTGATGTTACCTGCGAGTACTGTCACAATGAGAAGACGCCTTTGTAAAGCCAAATTATCGTCAAGAAGCCTCCGCAAAGATCCATTGTTGAAAAAACAACATGTGCTGAAGAGGTTACAGTTTGAACACATTGACTGGCCTAAAGAGAAATGGCCCAATATTTCGTGGAAGGAAATGGAAAACTACCATTCAAATGCATGGAAGAATAGCCAAAATGGAGTCAATGATCAGCTTCAGGGTGATCAGAGAAAGTCTGATGTTACCTGCGAGTACTGTCACAATGAGAAGACGCCTTTGTAAAGCCAAACTATCGTCAAAAAGCCTCCGCAAAGACCCATTGTTGAAAGTTTGAACACATTGACTGGCCTAAAGAGAAATGGCCCAATATTTCGTGGACTGATGAAAGCAAGATGGTTCCTGTTGGGTCTAGAGGTCGCAGACAGTTTGTCTGATGACCCCCAAACACTGAATTCAAGCCACAGTACACTGTGAAGACAGTAAAGCATGGTGGTGCAAGCATCATGATATGGGCATGTTTCTCATGGTGTTGGGACTATAAATCAGATTAGGGATGTTATTTATTGCCGAAGAGGAAAGGGTGTTTCAACAAGACAACAACCCCAAACGCACCCGTAAACCAGCTGCATTTTGGTTCCGGACCAACAAGATTAACATTATGAAGTGGCCAGCCCAATCTCCAGACCTTAATCCAATAGAAAACTTGTGGGGTGACATCGAAAACGCTGTTTCTGAGGCAAGACCAAGACATGCAGAGGAATTATGGCCTGTGTTGCAATCGTTCTGGGCTGGAATACATGTTCACAGGTGCCAGAAGCTTGTCGACTCCACGCAACACAGATGTGAAGCAGTTCGCAGGAAACCATGGCTGTACAACTAAATATTAGTTCAGTGATTCACAAGAACGATAAATCTTCAAGCATTTTTCATTTTATACAGTAAATGTTTGACTTTGTAAAGAAAAACGCAGACGCTGCTATTTCTGGGAACAGCCTAACATTCATTTTTCTTATAACAAATGTGATACTTTTTTCTTCATGTTTTGATTTAGAATATAATGTAAAGCATTCCCAATGCATCTGTGTATTGAAATAAAAGTTATTATAAGGATTATAAAGGAGCTTTACTCACTTTTTTTAAAGACACTGCTATTATTTTGAACACAACTATACAGTGTATATATACCAGTCTTAAGTACCAATGGAAAAAAAATTGTAAATGCCGAAAATGCATTGAAAGGGTCAAAATTATCGATTTTTCTTTTATGCCAAAAAACATTAAGTAAACATCATGTTCCATTTTGAGATATTGTAAGTCCCCCCCCCCCCTAAATATATCAAAACCTTATTTTTGTGAGTGGATGGCCTGCTACAGCACCTCAGATTCCAGAGTTTTAAACGGTTGTATCTCTGCCGGATATTGTCCTATATCCTAACAACCCATACAACCTCAATTTCGAAAATCTGACCCTTAAGACTGGTTTTGTTGTCCAGGGTCAAATATATAAATGGATATTTATAAAAATCACAATATAGAAATAGCTCGAGACATTTTTATTTGTGTGTCAGATGCAGAGATTCAGAGGCTTCTGAGCCCATGTGTTCCCCTGAGGAGAAGGACCACTTTCTTTCTCTTTGGAAAAAACTAATAAAACAATAAGACATAAGAGACTGTAAGTGGAAACCAGGTTTCGGAGAATGTGTTCATTTGAGTGATAAATCCATCAGCGTACAGACAGCGTTCCATTTTATCCCAAATGTATTTGATAGGGTTATGGTCTTTGCTCTTTGCAGGTTTATCAAGTTCCTGCACAACAGAACCGGTAAATCATTTCTCAAAGGATCTCACTTTCTGCAACGGTGCTTCATCAGGCTTGGATACAAAACTGTAGGCAGAAAATGATATTGCATTAAAACACGCTAAACCTTTGGGTATGCAGTGCACCTACACTTTTACTGAAATTGTTGGATGTATTCATATTTACATTTAAATATTTTACATATTGTATCCACAGCGACTTACAATGCATTAAAGGTATACATTTTCAGTGTTTTGTGGCTAGTTCCACACTCTTTTGCACTCAGTTGATCTAGGTTGCTGTGTAGTCCACAGATACTTGGAACAGTGTGCCTCATGTATGTACAGTACATTGACAGACACCCAGAAATAATTTGTTTCAGAGTATACCATTGCATCTCAAAGGTATTTATACATGTGTAGCCCTCATACATAATTCAAAGACCAATGTAGACCCTCTGCCAAAAACATCACCATTAGCATTCATTTCCCCTGAGCTCAACCACCAGCTGCCGGTTACAAAGCACAGGTGCTAGTCAATCTCAGACAGGAGATGCCAGAGATGATGGAAAGAGGAAGAGTTCAAGGAATTTAGCTGACCCTTCCCTGCTTTGAGCAGTCCTGTGGGAGAATACTGTCGTCCCGGGACCTGAAGCCTTTGAATTCGATAAGGTTTGTAAGAGAGAAGGTGTGGTGGAAATGGTGCCAGTCCCCAGAGATCTCAGCCTGAGGTGATGTCTGAGCTTGAAGCGCTTTCTATGGATGTCTGTTTCTTCTCTGTGACTTGGGTTTCTCCTTCATTCGCAGAAATGACATATAAATAATGCCAGTGATCACTGTATCATAGATGAACATATAGGGAAACAGTATTAGTCTGTACGTACTATGCAAACGGGTTGTTTATCTGTATTCTGTATAGTACTCCTCAAATTAACATAAGGCTTCTTTGCATTAAAGAAGACCAGACAACTATATCTACTGTGGCATAAATGGTATAACAAAGTATTACAAATCAAGCGTATACTGTCAGTTCTGACGTCAGGCATCAGTCAAAGTTGTATCAGCTGATAACCAACAGGGAAACAACACCAACATTTACTTTGCCTTTTTCATTACGTTACCCTCCTCAATCCCCAACTCCTCCACATCTGAATACACCCTAATGAAATGTCCCTTGTGTTTTGTTATCCAGGATTTTATAGTTTCCCTTTCTTAAATGTTTTAATATCTCTTAAATGTAATTCAAGTATATTTGCTGTCCATTTTTATTTATCAGTGTTTCGGTGTATCAGTAATTGCATGTACCTGTTAATGTTAATAAAATCTGTTCTGTTATACAGTCTGTCCAGAAAAGGCACCAACAAGGATTGAATCTTAAATCTAGATTAAATCAAGGTTTATTTAACAATTAAATTGGACTAAACTTTAAACCTTGTTTAAAAACAACCAGAGTTATATTTAAGCTATCGTTTGATCCAGTTTTAAATTTTACAGTAAATCTAGATTCATTTTAATACTGTTGCTCCATTATTTTACACTCTGATTTATCTCTCAGTTCGGGATTAATTTTAAATTTGCAACTAAGGAGGTTTTAATAATAAAAAAACCACATATACTGTATATATATATAATAAAAAGCACAGGAAAATGATCAAGAACAGATACATAAGCGTTGTCGTGCTTAATAAATGCAGGTTAATGGTTTAATCCAAGATTGGTTAATCTGTGTTTAAATGTAAGTGGTACAACATAACTTGAATTAAAATAAACTTGCTTTTAAAATATACAGCTGCAGAAAAATTAAGAGACCATTTCAAAGTTATTTTCTGTTTTCCTTAATTTATTATTTCTAGGGATGCGTTTAGGTAAAATTAAAATTTTTGTTTCATTCTGTCAATTTTCTACCAAAATTCAAATAAATTTTTTCTGTTTGCCTTTATTTGCAGAATTTAAAATTGAAAATGTTCACTTTTATGCAATACAAAAGTAATATTTCTACAAATATTTCGGAGAAGTAAAAAAATCCATACAATAACCTGGATATTTAGGACAGTTTTCATGTGTCTTATCATGTCATGTCTTTCACATTGCTGTTATATGACTTTCTGTCACTCCTGAGGTTGATTTTGTTGACATTCAAAACTGGACTCGAATGACCACAATACATCTAGAAATACCCATAAAATTAACATACAGAATGGTCTGTTCAGTTTTTCCACAATTCACACCTCTATTGGACACGTGGACGTGTGGAGAGTTTTGCCCAGAACAGTTCCAAACTGCCAATTGTTAATGTTTGCTACTGTTAATAAATCTTTGACCGACGGGGTCCTGACAGAAATGGACATACTCTAATGCTCAAAACTCATTTGCATATCAATGCAAACATCTATTCAGCCTTGTTGGCCTTGAAACTTGCTATATTCAGTAGAGGTCAGAAATCCAAACAGGGTAATTTATTTCATGTATACTGTACATATATTAAAGGAGCAATATCCTGTAGAAAATCATTTTATTAGAATAAATTGAATGAAACTGTGTGTTGTGCAAGAATCCATGACTAACAGTAGCCCGGTTTCCATCGAAAGTTGCGAATTTAGCTTATGCGAAAATTGGAATATCGCATAAAACATTTGCGAATGTGCACCATTTCCCAACTAGTCAACCGTCACTTCCTAATAAACAGGCACAAAATATCAATGAGAAAGGTAAGAGAAGCCACAGAATATAATCATTTTCGCCATTGCAAGCGATCTTCAGGGAAAACAATACAAATGTGGATGGTGTGGCCTTTAAAAACATTTGCACTTTTCAAACATGCTGGAAAGTCAAGGACACACCGCAACCTAACGGTGTCTATCTCATCTCTCTACTTGTCCTGGATCAGATTTGACAGATATTCGTTTTTTTAGGTGGGGTTTTGTGACATTGCAGGGGTATACGCTCTTCCTTCAACCTTCAAATTAGGGGTTGCTGTGGCAACCTACTGACATGTGGGGAAATAAATCACTGTCAGTGTGTTTTAAGGTGAAAAAACACACCTGCCACAAAATTGGCACTAAGTGTGAAAGAGTTTCATTCAAATCCCCACAGGCATTGTCAATCCCCAGATGACACGGATGTCACGGACGGGCCAATTCACAAGTGTTTTTTTCTAAATGGACCTCAGCATTAACCTCAAGAGAGGGATAAAACCATTGATCTGAAGGATCTTCTAATCCCATTATGCACTTGTTATGTGGTAGACAATCCCGTCTAAGAGCTGCATGGGTACTGTAAGTAGACTTAAACCATGAAGGTGTCTTTATCCTTAAGTGCACTTTGACACGGACACAGCGTCACGGCCGCTCATTCTCAAAACGAATGAATGAACTACAACTGTGCCCATGCACATAGATGTCAACACACATACCACAATGATGAATCCTCCAACCTGAGAAAATGTGATTGATGGTATAAAACATCTCAGCGACACAAAATAATATATTTTGAAAAATGGCTCGGTGGTTTTGTCCATACAATGGAAGTCAATGGGGACCAGTGTCATTTGTTTATCAAAGTTTAACAAAATAACTCAAAAGAAAAAAGTAATGTAGGCTTAATTTTAACATAAGCATGAATAGTTAACATTTATAATCTGGCTGAAACGTTGCAAAACATTTTTCAGATGTACTTTAAACAGCGTAAATAATGCCAGGAACACATCCAACCTTCCTGTGGTTGATATATATATATCATAGATTCAGTGGTTGTGCGGATGTAAAATGAATCATGAGAGTCTCAATGTGTTTAGTAAGCCACAGTATTTACCATTACAAAATACACTGATTTATTTGCCCCATGAAATGAGCTGCATCTGGATTGTTCCAGCGAAGATAGCACAGGTACGTCCGTAAGATGTCTGCTAAAGATCTGTAGAGATCTGGAAAACATCTGCCGTGAACACACATACATCTTAGAGACGTCTATTTGATGTGTGCACCTGCAATATGTCTCCAATACGTTTTCTGTCAGATGTCATATGGACATCATCAAACTTTTTATGATTTGGAATGGATGGAAAATTGCCTTTTCTAAGACGTTACCAGTATATTTTTACACAGAAGAAGTTCCAGTCCAGATCTGGATCTTTAGCAGACATCATACAGACCTGTGCTATCAGGGAGCAGTTTTACATGTATTCTAAATTACAAACATCTTCTAGATGTCTATATGCCATACGACAGCAGACGTCTATTGCAGATGAGCAAACAATCAAAAAGTGTGTCTTGCATCAAAGAGATGTCTGCCAGATACTATCAGAGACTATACTGACATCTTTCAGTGTGGACGCATGAGGTAACCAAATACTGTTTCTTTTCTTTTAAACGTGTTGTTTCTTTTTTGTTATTCAGTGTTTTTCTTCATCTCATGAACATTCATTCATTGTGTGTCACGGGTTTTGTAGACGATTCTGCAGATTTACTGTACCAGGTACAGACAGTTTTTATAGCGGCAGGGCCCGTGTTCATAGTCTTACATAGTGTCCCCAAAACCCACTGACAAGAAACGAAACATATGGTGAGCTGCCTCTAACCAGAAAACCCTCTTAACATCATTTCCCTCAGATGACCTCCAGTTGTCAAGCCAAGTTTTGTTTAAATATACCTGGAGAGAGCTATTCATCAGCATTTCCATTCATCTCAATAACAGTTGGTCACCTGGAGGATACAGCCTGGATGCTGCCATCTGTGCACTCCGTTCCGGACACGTATTCCAGCACGAGCTGTAAATACCATGTGACTAATGGATCTGAAGTTTCGGACAAATTAGGTCCTGACACGGTCCAAAGCCCTTCATTAGTGACTGTCCCACCAGTTCATGAGCCGCTTACTCAAGGGAACTACACCACAAAATGATGAACAATATCAAAGACACTAAGTTTATTTCATTCATTTTTTTAAACCAGAAGTCTTAGTCAGAATTTGTTTTATTTATTTTAGTTTGTTTATAAGAAGTCAGATTTGTTTAATGCAACAGTAAAACATGGCGGTTCACTTTCAGAAGTTGTAGAGATGCTTACTTTTTCCTTAAATAAAGTGAAACATATTTTGGTTATATCATTTCTTTAATATATTTTAATACAATTTAAGTAGATTTTAGAAAAAGAAATATCGTATCGCATATCGCATTATCAAGCATGCATTAAGACATTACGTTTTTTTTCTTACTATGGCAGTCAACTGTTGGTGGCTAACATTCTTACAAAAGATCTCTCTTTGTGTTCAACCGAACAAAGACATTTTATACATGTCTGGAACAACTAGAGGATGAGTAATTCATGACAGAATTTACATTTTTGGGTGGAGTTTCCCTTTAAGGACTAACTCTTGAGCATTGTTTTAAGAGATATCAAACGTTACAGCTGTACAGTCATTCGACCCCGTTTCTTCACATTAGCGACAACAAGCACTTGGAAAGCAAGGGATGAGTCATTTACATCAACTACGCTAGTCCTTTTTATTACCGTTCAATTAAAATCTCATTTCATTACACACCCTTGAAACGTGGGATGTTTTAGCGGAAAGTGGCAGATTTCTTGGTCTCCATCATCTTCAATATGACACATCCATTCGCTCCAAAGTGAAATTCATTAACCAAATGGTTGTAACTCTCACAGACTTCATGTCATTTAGGGAATAAAAGCCTTTTTTTAATTTGACCCTGTTAAGGGCCCACCCAGCCAAATGTGCGGGACAAAAGCAGAGCGAATGCTTTATCTGACATCTGATGCCGTGATTTACAAATGCAGAGGTTGCTTACCGATTCAATATTTCCATTTAAAGGCATATTAAAACCGAACAGCTGAGCTCTCCTTGACCTTGAGACCACTTTGAAATCTCGTGGCACTTGCCTGATACTGTAAATAAGCAGAAGATCAGATGTTCCGTTCAACATTCGATCATATCATTTAAATGTAGAACATAATTGGTATTCTAAAAACAGCCGTCTTTATTTTTAATGTGAGAAGTATGTAAAATCGGTCAACATCCCATATATCCGGTGTTGTTGGCACCGAACCGATAATGATAATCCGATGTCTTCAGAGGTGAAATTGAAACCAAACCCACAAAGAAAATATAATCTGTAAATCCAATCCAGTTTATATGTGAATCCATCTGATTTTGCAACTCGACCCCTCCTAAAATCTTGATAAGAGATCCCTTCATGTGCTATTAGAATGACTGTAAATACAGCACATGTTGCTGACTCTAAAGTTGCACATGAACGCCTCACTAATATTACATAATTACAATTGAGACTTCGGAGCTCATTTTAATGCTCGACTTGGTGAGCTTTAAACATGGCCATGGAGAAAACTGCTTCAGGGTAATTCTTAATTTTCGGACAGATAGTTATGCTCGTGCAGTATCTACGTATTTACCGTATGTATGTCTGAAATGTAACCAGGAAACTTAATTTGCTTAATAACAGAGCCAATAAAACATTCAATAAACGCAAGTGACGTTTTGTCTATTAACAAGTCACTTCACATACGCAACATATGATTTCAGATGTGGAAGCAGTGCATAAATGCAATAACCCTTGGGTATATGTTGATGTTTTTAGTGAATGTTAGAAGGTTTTGGTTTAAATGTAGCAGATACAGTAAAACTGACTGATTATTCAGCCTGGAGAGATCCCATCCTCCAGATGCATGTTAGAAAAGCTTCCGCCACCTGGTTGCGCTGTTTCACTGTATATTTGACCACGTGGAAGACACCCATGTACTATACACTCATCATTTACCATGTTACATGTCCCATATTTCCTCTGCATGGTTCAAATCAACATTAAATCTAAAGAAATCTTAATTAAAAATACGGATTTAAGTTACTTTATCAGATTTATTCCCACATTGTTGATTATCTAATATATAAAAAAGTACATTTTCCTTTCCTGTTTTCTTTATTTTAAGACAGACAGACCTTATCTCTTGTTTGATGATATGAGCAAAATAACTAATCTTAAGCATTTTTGTGTGTTTTATGCTTAATAATGCAAACCAGTAAAGCTAGGAAAATAAAGATTCACTATAGACACTATTCACATATACTAATGAATCATCAGTGATCTACCATCAGTGATTCTATAGTGATGCTTCAGAGGTCGGTGTGTGATCTTTTATGGTGGACAGATATTTGTAATTATCTGCTAAATCAACAGCTTGACCATTGATTTCAGTGTTTACAGGAGCAGGTGACTGTCCTTTCTTACACTCAATTCTAAAAATAGCATGACTTTAAAAAAAATATTTACAACAGCACCGACACATTTCTCTTCAATAGACTCACTAGCACAGTTTCATCTGCAATTTTAATGTGATTTTTTAACTTGCTGCAGCACTTTTCAGTATAAAGAATATAAAGGAGAGGCGAGAGGACACGCCCCTGGGGAATACCTGTGAAAGCTACAGTACAGTCACCACCAACAAACATTTACTGTAACCCTTTGGGTCCCA
Source organism: Barbatula barbatula (assembly GCF_947034865.1). Taxonomy (NCBI): domain Eukaryota; kingdom Metazoa; phylum Chordata; class Actinopteri; order Cypriniformes; family Nemacheilidae; genus Barbatula; species Barbatula barbatula. The sequence goes on along the minus strand of NC_136769.1, from coordinate 22,203,073 downwards.
TTGGTGAGAAAACCCAGTATCGGCATACACATGCGAAGAGATTGCACATACCCTGTCTCTCGTGCCGTTTGAAACCCCATTGGCTTTTTTGTTTTTTAATCCAAAACGGAGACTTTGATTTAGGGTTTTCTGCTTTTAATTTGAGTGGACTGTGACACGCTGGTCCAACACTGGTCCATAATAACGCACTTTTCTTGTTTTTTAACACTCAACAAACATTTGAAAAAAACCTGAAACAAGTCCCCCTGGACCAGTATTTACATCTTGTTAAGTGGACTATAGTTTTTACACCAAGCCTTAAAAGGATAGCTCACCCAAAAATATGAAATCTGTCATCATTATTCACTTTTATTATTCAAAAATGATTGTTTTTTACTCTTCTGTGGAACACAAAAGAAGATATTTTGATAAATTTTGAGGACATTCAGTACATTGGTGATCAATGAAGGGCATTATCGTTTTGTTACCAGCATACTTTAAAATATATTTTTCAAGGAAGATGAAAGTCATACAGGTTTGTAATGACATTAAAGGCAGTAAATGAAGAAAGAACTGATAACTACAGTATCCTTTTAAAATGACAAATACACAGTTGTATTCATTTGCAACAATATTTCACAAACTGCATGCTTAATTCAGTCTGCTACCATTGGTTATGCTTGACCTACTCCTGTTTCATATTGGAAAGGTTAATATGATGGATAAGAGAAATGATACCAGCGGGGGTTTAAGTCTGTTTTGGTTCCATTTTTATCGGCGATTGTGACCATAGACATAAAGTCACCAAATGAGTCCCCTACCAAAACCGAGACAATTAAAGTGGACTGCTTTCTTATCTATCTCTGTATCTCTCCACCGCCACACTAAAGTCTGGACACTGATGTACATTCCTTCACCTGGAAAGCCCTAATGAATGACCTTTCCCTCCCATCTCCCATCTGTCATACTGTCATTCCATCTGTAGCTACTGAGATCAGATCAAACATATGAGAAATCTAAATTTCAGATTGCAGTTACTGTTTGCTCTATAGATCAAAGGCCAGCGACTGTGGCTCTACGGTTTGAGAATGTTTTAAAGACGGATCAGAGGATTTAGGTATTGCTAAGGCGTGGATTTTCCCTACTTAACCTGATCAGCAGGCTGGGGGAAGTTTTCCAAAGCTGGTGTGTGAAGTAAAACCCCTTCTCGTTACAATAAAAATATCCACTTACCGCGTAAAAATGCCCAGTGGTGAAATTATAATTCATTATTACACCAGAGGACTAGCATTTTCAGACTTCCCCGTGGCTGTAATGTAATCACAAAGCTGTAAGAAACTTTTCTTAATTGTTGCCGCGATAGGAGATGAAGCCGGAGATTAAAAAGCTTCCAGCCTCAACTAGATTCTGAGCAGATCTGTGAGAAACAATAAAAATGCATTATTTGCACTGCCTAATGTGGGGGTGACGAATGTCCCGAATATCATACTAATATTCCCGAAAGGGATACAGCACACCTCAAAATGCAATTTAACCGTAAATACCACTGGGGAACTATGACTATGCGCTACATTATTCAGGAGTGTTGTTTGGGTCTCCTTTGCATGCATTACATGTTTGCGAAGCAAAGTGTTTCCACCTTTTGGGTGTCATGTGAAACTAGACGATCATTTTACATACAGCATGTGTTCAGCTGCAAGCCTTTCGAGTTAAGCTGTGAATATAACAGCACGTTTTTGTATTGCTCACAGCGGCACATGTAATACAGCCTGAAATATTTTGCACGAGCGTGATTTAAGCGAATGAATGATCAGCATTTGTTTAGAGTTAACAATGATGACTGATCGACTCCTCTTTTAAATCTACAAAGACTTAGTCATGTGTCAGAGAGGAGGTGGAGAGTAAAGAGAGTTGAAAGCAATTCGCTCATGGGATAGAAAGCGAGAGCATCACCATTTATCACTAATGGTTGTAATCCGGCGGAAATCTGTAATATTGATATTTGCTTGATAAAAGTGTGAAACAGACCAGACAGTGCTGCACTGAAAGCACAATCCAATTATCGAAATATTTCATAAATGGACATGCAAAGGGAACTTTGTAAATGATTCCTTCTCATATATGTGGAGTTTACTTGTATTGGTCATCTCCTACTCTAGATATGACACACACTCTACACAGACATCACACATCTGCTTTATACATGATGTGTGCAGCAATATGCATTGAACTGATGCTGATATACGGACAGCAGAGTGGACAATGGCCGGTCAAAGATTCAATGAATGGATGACATCACAGCACACAATGGCTCAGATTGGAAGCCAATGGAAAAGAGACAAGGGCTACTAAGACCGATCACTGGAAGCCGGACATCAGTTGGTCACCTTGGCAGTCCCATATAGTCCACTATTTACATTATTACTTATAGCCTGAGTTACACTCAACCTTATTAGGAGAAAACCAGTTAGTTGCCCGTTTTATTTTGCATATATTCTACTCATTGTTGTGAAAAGACCCTCTCACGATAAGTCCTTGCTAGCGTTGGATGTTGGTATGGTTGCGTATATCGCAGCCACCGCAGTTTCCATCATTTTGAATCAAAGAAGATGTTTGTTATCCAATCTTTAAAGGAAAGGAAAAGCCTTTATTCTTGGACGTGCCCACGTATGAGGCGTTTCTGGGAGGTTAGTAAAGAATTTTCATGTGGCTTTTACGTACGCCAAGTGACTTGTAAATGCGAGATTGTGATTTTGTGACGGTACGAAATGAATTTGAAGTACCTTCCCATCAAAACAGTCCTATTAAAACAGTACAGAGTATGAGTGGAGAAATATGGATAGATTTCGGACATGCAGCATTCGCCATGTTTTATTGTCATGTGACCCGTATGCTTTTTGAACTATGATGTATTAACAGCAACCTGGCGTTGATAAAAACATAATTTAGTTAAAAATGTACTTAACGTTTATCGACACTTACATTTGAAAACAGACATCCGCCATTAAGTGTTCTGCTATTTTCCGTTTCTATTCGATTTCTTTTTGGAATATAGCGATTACTCATTATGGGATAAATTAGTATCCATCCAATGCACATTCATACATTTCGGCGGAAACAGGCCCTTTGGGCGGAAGCAGTAGACCATCCACCCGGGCATTTCTCGCCTGTTCTTTGCATTCTGAGGTTACAGACATGCTATTCATGATTCTCGTCTACTATACAGTATTGAAGTAGGTGATTTGGGACACAGGGATTCCTTTTTCGTAAGTCCTGAAAAAACACCTTATGAGAGGGTTATTTTCTTTTGCAATATATGATAGTGATATTGTCTTCGGCAAAGTCAGCGTGCAGTTTTTGTGCAGTTGAATGGCCGTTGGAAATACAGATAAGGCCAATCATATTCCAGACGTGTTATCTATATTTTGTCTGATATCTGATCATACTTTCAGACTGTGATACGCTGTACAACAAAATGTGCTACACTTTTAACTGTGTTGAAATCCATTCTTTTTGCCACCAAATCTGCAGCGATAATCCAAAATGAGTCATTATATTGTGCAAGTGGATGAGACCCTGTTTCTATTCCATTGATTGAGTTCAGTGTCACTCAGTTCCTCCCGTGTATTAAAGTGAACTTTCCTTCGGCTGTCACTGAACGGTTCAAAAAGACCTGAGATGGCGATTGGAGTGAGCAGGATTCATCATAAGTCATGCTGATTTATGGATTCTGCTCCACAAATGAAATGAGCGTGACTCTGGCCTCTGAAACGGATGTCTGATAATGAGGGTCATCTCAGACGGGGCTGCACTGACTGACTGTCTGACACAACACCTCTCACATACGTATGAAGGGCAATATTGCAAACACTCCCACACAGAGATAAGAAAACGTGACGCTTACGTAACGGAAGGGAGGCGGGACTATCACCGGCCATGTGATCTAAGCTCACCTGCGGCTTCAGTGTGATGATGACTGAGGTCATGTTGGACAAAACAAGTAACAATTACATCAAAGGTATAATGTACATTGTGAGTTTTTTACACCTGTAGTGTTATGCGTTTGACGTCTGGGAAAGTTAAAAGCTGTTAAAACTTCCATTTGGGATAATGCTTCCCTTCTAAAATTCATATACTAGTAGGCCTATATAGTGCATGGCTGAAGTGCATAGTGTAGTATGTCATTTGGGGCACAACTCTTGTTTCTTCAGACAAGGTTGAAAAACTATTCCAGTTTATCCCAACGATCAGGTCAGTTAAGTTTTTCCACACCAGACAGAGTTGAAAACACAATCTTCTATAATGTCATTGTACGCTGTATTGTACTTTAGATGTAGGAGAGGGTCTCTGCATACCTTTGGCTATGTAGTGTAAAATGTTGTTCCCCTTCAGTCGGTCTCTCGACATTGTGAGAGACTGACTGGGTTTGATCCTGAGAACCTACCCTCTCCGAGATAATTAATTAATTAAAAAACGCCAATGGGCTTGGCGAATGGCACGCGCACGCCAGTCTCCGCCCCGTGCATACGGGTATAAAGGAAGATGGCGGCGGTCATTCACTTATCCTTTGTTCTTCGGAACCTGTGTGTTTCTTTATGCAACGCACTTTTACTCGACTTCGAGAAAACTTTTCCTGCTGGATTTACGACGCGGAGCAGCGGACTTCTCCTTCGTGGACTTCCCCTGGGCGTTTCGGCAGAAGGCTACAGACCTTAGAGGTAAGTCCCTCCGGCTACGAGTATGTCTCGTAGCTGTGTCCTCGGATGCGACAGACTCATCCCGGAGTCTGACGGCCATGACACCTGCGTCACTTGCTTGGGGCTCAAGCATGCTGAGGCAGGTTTCACTGATTCGGCATGTTCCGTGTGTGCGGACATGACAATCAGGGTGTTGCGGTCACGGTTGGCTACGTTCTTTTCGAGCGCTGCCACCACCCCGTCTGCTTCCCAGGCGTCTTCAGCCGCTGTTTCGGCGCGGTTGATCGCTTTGGCGAGCGGCGGGGGTGATTCGGGGATTCCTATGGATGTCGCTCCGTCAGCAACATGCTCGCGGACCATCCATACCCCTGCACGCTCACCTGGTTTGTCCCCTATGAGCGGCAGACAGCCGTCTCATAGCGGAAAGACTACGTATAGGGATGATGACTCCATTTCTGTCGCTGCATCGGACAGCTGCCTGCTGGCATCTGATGCGGAAGATTCCTCTGACCTCCTGTCGTCGGGCAGTCGAGTACCAGAGGAGACGGACGCAGAGATGTCGGCCATGCTCTCTCGGGCAGCCGCGTGCATCGGGTTGCAGTGTGTGGCTCCACCCTCCCCGAAACGCTCGCGGCTGGATGCATGGTTTCTGGGATCGGGGCGTGGTCAAAAGCCGCGCCCCGCCCCGGTGCCGTTCTTCCCGGAAGTGCATGAAGAACTCTCCAAGTCCTGGAATGCGCCCTTTTCGGCGCGTATCAGGCAGGAGGGTTCGGCGGCTGTGGCTTCCCTGGATGGAGGAGCGGCTAGAGGCTATGTCGACGTTCCCCGGGTGGAGTGTGCGGTCGCGGGCCACTTGTGCCCGCAGACGGCTGCCACCTGGAGGGGTCGACCTAGACTCCCGTCCAGAGCATGTAAGCTCTCTTCGACACTCGTGTCGAAGGCTTACAGTGCTGCTGGACAAGCCGCTTCTGCACTCCACGCTATGGCAGTCCTCCAGGTCTTTCAGGCGAAAGTCCTGAAGGACTTGGACGGCGGGAAGCCCGACCCAACTCGCATGAGTGAATTGCGCACTGCCACAGACCTCGCGCTACGGGCGACGAAGGCCACGGCGGGCGCCCTGGGTCGGTCGATGTCCACAATGGTGGTCCAGGAAAGGCATCTGTGGCTTAACCTTGCGCAGATGAGCGACGCCCAGAAGGCTCGCCTTCTAGACGCGCCCATCTCGCAAGCCGGGCTGTTTGGTGATACCGTGGAGGACGTAGCGCAGCAGTTCTCCACGGTTCAGAAGCAGACCGAGGCGATTAAGCAGATCCTGCCGCGCCGCGACGTGGCCACCAGCAGGTCGTCACGTTCTCGGCCGCAGTCTGCTTCCCAACAGCCCCGCCCTCCAGCGGTGGCACCTCCGGTTCCAGGACCCTCCCATAGGACGACCCGCCAGAGACGTCGAGCCCCGCGGAAGAAGGCATCTGTCCCCCGTCAGCAGTCCGCCAAGAGCGCTGCTAAGCGGCCCTGACGGGACGAACCTAGGGGGAGTATCATTGGGTCAGATCCCGGCCTTTCCAACGCTGGATCGGGGAAGGACGCTGCCTGCCGCGTCTCCATCAAGTCCGGGCCCTTTTCAGGGCCCGGCACCCACTTACTCACAAAGAGAGATATTTCCCCTGGGTTTTCCTCCACAGCACTCTCGTCCGGACGGTGTCTTGGATGGATCGGGCCGCCGACTGCAATCTCCCCCGGATGTTGCGTCAGGCCGCCGGAAGCAGGTAAAACTACAGAGCCGTCAGCCTCCCAGGGGGTCCCCCCTTTGCGAGGTGACCGCACTGTCAGCCACCGAACCAGCCTTCCCCGGCACGGTGAAGCAGATTGTCCCTCTGGTCCCACTGTCGTGGTTCTTGGACGCTTGGCAGCGCACCAGCCCGTCACACTGGATAGAGAGGACAGTCCGTCTCGGTTACTCGATCCAATTCGCCAGGCGCCCCCCCAAGTTTCGGGGCATTCTGTACACCTCGGTGCGAGGAGAGAATGCTTCCGTGCTTCGGGAGGAGGTTGCCGCCCTTCTGGCGAAGGGTGCGGTCGAACCCGTCCCTATAACCGAGATGTCGTCCGGGTTTTACAGCCCGTACTTCATCGTGCCCAAAAAGGGCGGGGGGCTGCGGCCCATATTGGATCTGCGTCGCCTGAACAAACACCTGCACAGGCTGCCGTTCAGAATGCTGACGCAGAGACGCATCCTGGGTTCGGTACGTCACCAGGATTGGTTCGTGGCAATCGACCTGAAGGACGCGTACTTTCACGTCTCTATTCTTCCCCGACACCGACCGTTCCTACGGTTCGCGTTCGAGGGAAGGGCGTATCAGTACAGGGTCCTGCCATTCGGTCTGGCCCTGTCTCCACGGGTTTTTTCCAAACTAGTGGAGGCTGCCTTAGCTCCTGTCAGGGAGCAAGGCGTGCGAGTACTAAACTATCTCGACGACTGGCTTATCTTGGCACACTCGCGAGATGTGTTGTGCACGCACAGGGACCTTGTGCTTCGGCACCTAGACCGTCTAGGCCTCCGGGTCAACCAGGAGAAGAGCAAGCTCTCCCCCGCGCAGAGCACCTCTTACCTCGGTATGGAACTAGACTCTGTCCGTATGTCAGCACGTCTCACCAACGAGCGTGCACAGTCAGTGCTGCGCTGTCTGAGGTTGATCAGTCAGCATCCCTCGACATCGCTGAAGATTTTTCAGAGGCTCCTGGGGCACATGGCGTCCTCGACGGGGGTAATCCCTCTCGGGTTGATGCACATGCGGCCGCTTCAGCACTGGCTACAGAGTCGGGTTCCCTGGACGGCGTGGCACGCCGGCACCAGGCGGATTACGGTAACGCCGCAGTGCCTTCGCACTCTCTTACCCTGGTCAGACTTGACCTTTCTCCGGGCGGGGGTCCCGCTCGGACAGGTTTCGAGGCGTGTCGTAGTAACGACAGACGCCTCCCTGCAAGGGTGGGGTGCGGTGTGCAACGGGCACGCAGTATCGGGTCACTGGACGGGTCCCCGACTGCGGTGGCATATCAACTGCCTAGAGTTGCTAGCAGTCCATCTGGCACTGAGGAGGCTCCAGCCCCTCGTGCAGGACAAACACGTGCTAGTCCGGTCGGACAGCACGACTGCTGTGGCGTACATCAATCATCAGGGCGGCATACGCTCACGGCAGTTGTCGCAACTCGCCCGACGCCTCCTCCTCTGGAGTCAGCAGGTGACGAAGTCCCTGCGGGCCACGTTTCTCCCGGGATACCTAAACCAGGCAGCCGATGCGCTCTCTCGTCAGGGCATTCCCCGCGGAGAATGGCGGCTCCATCCCCGCGCAGTCCAGCTCATATGGGAGCGGTTCGGTCAAGCACAGGTGGACCTGTTTGCCTGCCCGTACTCCACCCATTGCCCGCTCTGGTACTCCCTGACCGAGGGTCCCCTCGGCATGGATGCCTTAGCACACAGCTGGCCGCGAGACAAGCGGAAGTACGCCTTCCCCCCAGTGAGCCTCCTTGCACAGGTCCTGTGCAAGGTCAGGGAAGAGGGGCATCAGGTTCTGGTAGTGGCGCCATACTGGCCCACCCAGACCTGGCTCTCGGATCTGGTAGATCTGACGACGGCCCCCCCCTGGCCCATTCCCCTGTCGAAGGACCTGTTGTCGCAGGGGAAGGGCACGGTTTGGCACCCCAACCCAGGCCTCTGGAGACTCCATGCCTGGCCCCTGGACGGGACGAGGAGACCCTAGGGGGCTTTTTCGGTAGCGGTCCGGGAGACTGTTCTACAGGCTAGAGCCCCTGCCACTAGGCGGTTATACGCCTACAAGTGGCGCCTCTTTTCGTCCTGGTGTTCTCCCCGGGGGGAGAACCCACGGAATTGCCCGATCGGGTCGGTGCTGGCCTTTTTACAGCAGAGACTTGAGAGTAATCTCTCCCCTTCCACTCTGAGAGTGTATGTTGCGGCCATTGCTGCACATCACGATCTCGTGGAGGGTAAGTCTCTCGGTCAGCACGACCTGGTCAACAGGTTCCTCAAGGGCGCGAGAAGGGTGAATCCACCTCGACCGCGCTCTGTACCCTCTTGGGACCTTAACGTGGTCCTACAGGGCCTTGGTACGGCCCCGTTTGAGCCCCTCGGAGTTGCCAGTCTCCCTCATCTGTCGATGAAAGCTGCACTCCTGACGGCGCTCGCCTCTATCAAGAGGGTGGGGGACCTACAGGCATTTTCCGTGTCCCAAGGGTGCCTAGAGTTCGGGCCCGGCGACTCTCACGTGGTCTTGAGACCCCGGGCCCGGTTACGTGCCCAAGGTTCCCACCACTCCCTTCCGGGACCAGGTGGTGAGCCTGCAGGCGCTCCCCTCAGGGGAGGAAGACCCAACCTCTAATGTGTTGTGTCCAGTACGCGCGCTGCGCCTCTATCTGGACCGCACACGGAGCCTAAGAAACTCCGAGCAGCTCTTTGTCTGTTACGGAGGACAGCACCCGGGGGGGGCTGTCTCCAAACAGAGACTGGCGCACTGGATTGTGGATGCCATCACGGTGGCATACCAGTCCCAAGATCGCCCGTGCCCGCTGGCAGTGAGGGCCCACTCCACTCGGAGTGTGGCCTCCTCGTGGGCACTGGCACAAGGCGCCTCTCTGGCAGACATCTGCAGTGCTGCGGGTTGGGCTACGCCCAGTAACTTCGCAAGGTTTTACAATCTTCGCGTGGAACCAGTAGCAGCCCATGTCCTTAACGCCCCCGGCGTGTAGGACGGACTCCTGTTCTGGGCGTACGCCTGCGAAAACGCCTTCTCCCCTTGCTAGGTGAGACTACGGCGTTATTAGCCTCCCTACTTTCCCCTCTAGGCGAAGCATAGGCATTCCATCCATCACTAAGCATTGCACTTGGTAACAGACTGAGCGGAGCCGTCTGTTAGAACCAGGTCCATTATAGGTAGAGTCATCCCTGCTCGGGCAGACCCCTGTATTAGGACTAGTGCCCCATACGTAGTGACTCCCCACTGGGTCGTCCCGTGTGTTGAATTCCTCACTCAGGATTTCCCGATTGGTGAATCTGTGACCTCCCCGCCGGTGGTAATCCCACCTGGATTGTCCCCTTTCGGGCTAACACCTTTCCGCATGTTGTTCTCCCCGCCGGGGAGACCATGTCATATCTCCACATGTACCTCCCCTCCGGGTAGGATGTGGCCTCCGTAACACACTCTTCTAAGAGGAGAGCAGTGTTCCCCAGTGTTCGGCTCCGGACAGCTCCTCGCTACTAGAGGCGTACGCCACTGTCCGTGAGGCCGTCAGTAGAGGCTTCTCAGTATGACCAATACTATATGACTGGAAGATTACGTCTCGCGGTAGCACTCTTGTGACTCGCTAGCCCAGCAGGGTCGCTCCGCTAGAGGTCGTGATATCGGTGCAAGCGCTGTGGCGTTTAAGATTGATCCCCAGTCAGTCTCTCACAACGTCGAGAGACCGACTGAAGGGGAACGTCTCGGTTACGTCTGTAACCTCGGTTCCCTGATGGAGGGAACGAGACGTTGTGACTTCATGCCACAACGCTGCACCGAATCACTGCAGTGAACGTTCCAGGTTCCTCAGTACAAAGGGTAAGTGAATGACCGCCGCCATCTTCCTTTATACCCGTATGCACGGGGCGGAGACTGGCGTGCGCGTGCCATTCGCCAAGCCCATTGGCGTTTTTTAATTAATTAATTATCTCGGAGAGGGTAGGTTCTCAGGATCAAACCCAGTCAGTCTCTCACAACGTCTCGTTCCCTCCATCAGGGAACCGAGGTTACAGACGTAACCGAGACGTTATAATTCCTTATAATCTTTTTTTGCAGTTATAAAAATGACTTTCTGAAGGGCAAATTGAGTTTGAATATTGTTTTGTATTGCAACAACAAAAGGAATGAATATTACGTGAGGCATCAAGCATCCGAATAGCAAAACCATCAGGTAGTATGGCAAACATTTGTTGACATCGAAGGCCGGGAAAACAGCAAATCCAGCTTGTTGTTTTTATTTTTAGCGTTTTCTGCTAGTTTTATATGTCTTCAAAAATAAAAGAAACACTTAAATATCCATCTTCTGCATGTATTGTGTACATCAACTAAGCAAATATTTGGCATTCTGAGTAACAAAGCTCTATATCAAGCGCATAAGAATGACATAAAGCGGATGCTAAGAGTTTCGTCATGTGACGCTCTGCATAAATCACTTTGGAAAAGTATAAAAATACATTTCTCATGTGTAACGGCCATTTTCCTACGGGTTGTAAATGTATTTCTGCAGTGATCTTCCTTAAACAGCCCTAAATAATATCCTTTTTTGAACTTCACGAAAAGTTTTTTTCTCCAGCCAGTGCTTTTATTTTAGCTGGACTTTAAACATATAATCAAATCTGTCTTTACGTAAACAAGCACACAGTATTAAGAGTGTTTACTTTTCACAAAGGATAATCTTACTTACACTCATGACTACAGTAGCTGTCAGGAGACAGGTCACGTGAGCTCTTCTGTATTCACAACCCATTGGTAATCCCTTATAGCTATCTCAGTCTTGTCTAGTCAGTTGGCACGTCCACATACTGTCACCAGTGCTTGGCAGTGTCAGCTTATAGCTCCAAAGAAACATAAACCAGCTGATCAATTCCTGTTTATCTGAATGTGCTCACACGTCCGTTACATTGCCTACAATAAAACATTTGAGTCCACTCAATGGTCAAACAACTTGTCATGTATATTTACATGTCAGCAAGATTGCTAGATTGTAAAAACACTCCTGCAATTCTGGATGTTCACACTACTGCACATGGTCCCTTGTTAAGGTATATGTTTGCGACAAGAAATGTTCACATTAAATGATCCAAAACACAAATATCTGCTACATCACAGCTATATGACGCAAACATTGGATGCAGCCATCTTTGAAACATTTATCCGCCACCTCGTTCATTCGGCTTTTGATGTTCTCAGGGGGATTTAACACTAAAAGACGAGGAACCAGGAGGCGTCTGTAACATGTTGGTGGTAAACCTATTTTTTCCTTGACTCGTGTGCTTTGGTCGTAATGCCGTAATTTCATTAGAAGGTAAGCCAATTGGAATGGAAGGAATTCTGCCAAGCGGAAGGGAAACTCGGGACGCTCGACACGGTATGATGGAGGCGACGTTACCATGACAACCAAAGCTTTCACACGCACACTACATGCATTTTAGAATAGGGTTTGATCCTAGGCTTTAAGGCATCTTGGCTGTAACAGGTTTACTAAAGCGACTTTTTAAAACCAGTTTTCGGGCTGGATCATAAATAATAATCAACCTGATGTCACTGGAATTCGTAACCATTTTACGAGGGGGTTCTTTGTACTGTGTATTAGCAATATGCCTACGACAGGCAGCAGTGTGTGTATTATTATTATCTGTGTGCTGTCTGTTTGTGTTTGAGTGTGGAAGAGCCGTATGTTCGTGATTAGCCGCGAGTACGCGTGACAGATGTTTCGTGAGTACTACACCCATCCCAGCAGACATGCCAACAGCTTTCTTTCTCTCCTCCTTTAACACACAGCACCACGTCCTGAATACCCCGTCTAAACACAGCACAACATTAAAGCTAATTCTTTCGAAGAAAATTTGATATAAAGTTGCAGTCAGAATATCCATAAGTAAGCTTACATCACAGATGAGTTATTTCCTCAAGGCATCAATGAGATTCAATAGAGAGAAAATGGAAACTTTTGATTTCATCCGCGTCTCAGATATTTTACAGATCTTGCAAACGTCTCCATTAGAGTTTCAGAAGAGATCAATAATCTTATATTCTGAACTATACTAGAGCAAGATCTGTAACATCTCTGTGCAAGGAGTATTGTAATGAGTAATGACAATGTAATGGCAATCTCTATTGAGAATTATGGTCATTGCATAGCGGTTTGAAACTAAACGTGCTGACGCATTATGGTCATCAAGTGCGAGTATATAAAACAATACATCGCATTGGTCCTAAAAGAAAAGAATGAAAAAAAGAAGCAACATTTGATTTATCTAACATTTCTTTAGGGTGAAATTCGACTTAGGGAAATGTTTGTGAACATAAGAAAGAAAGATGACGAATACAATTTATTTTTGCCACATCAATACGATTAAATGGAGAGCAAATGGAAATTGCTCAAGTCCCCTGGCGTCTGAGAAGAAAATTGACAAACTGAGCTCAAGTCTGCAATCAAAAGTCAATATTACTAAAGATCTCAAAATGAAGACACATATTTTTCAACAAACGTTCCCAAATCCGGAATATTTTTCCTCTACAGGCATTTACTTTACACCTCCATACTCTTCATGTATTTGATAAATGGTCACATATGTTTCTGCTATTAGGTCTTCTGAGCTATTTTATGAGAAACATCGGAGACTAATTTGATACTTAAATCAGATAAAAGAGAATTCCATCAGACCTCAGAGCAGGTCCTCTGGGCAGCTTTTCTCAATCTCAGTGTGTTTGTAGCGCTTCTGCGAGTGTATGCTGTTAGCTGTGCATTTATGACACGATGACCAGTGATAACAGATTATTCAGTGTGTTTGCTTAGTGTGTGGGTGGGCGGCTTTTTTCAGTGGACAGCTCTTTGTGTGACGAAATGCATTTGAGTGTAAATATTGCTGTCAATTACTGAGTCACGTTAACCTCTTGGACACCACATCCATACAGCTATAGTCCATACACATATCAGTGACCTGCCATTAATGCTTTCACAGGAACATGTAGTCTGTGGACCACTTCATGTGAAAAGACACTGTCGTCCAAATAGTCCCATTAATCCGCATGGATCTCTTACTCTCTGTGTAGCTGGTTAGGGGCCGTTCAGCCCTTTAACTCTGTCCCCAGAAGGAGAGATGAATCATTGGCCACCTCACTCTCAGTCAGCCTTGCAACAAAATCAGCCACAAAAGCTGACAAATTATCCACTGACACCTACAGCCAGCCGGCCGATTACTCACTCCGCCAACAGTTGTATTAAAGAGAAGAGATCCGAGGCCGGTTCTAAACGTTTGGAGAGTCTACGCTAAATGTATTCCTGAGGCCCCTCACAGCAAACCTCATCCCCTCCACCCTTTAGGAAAAAATACGTTTTTTATAACATTGTAAAAATTTTAACCTTTTAAGAAGTAAATTATATTGTTTAAAAATCTGTTTCAATTTGAAAGTGCTCTAAACTTTAGTGCAGTCAGGGATACATTTTTTAGCCGACTGTATATATTTAAAATGGAAAAAAAGCACAGTTTTAATGACTTAAAGCTGCAGAAAAGTGCTTATTCTTTTTCTACATTCAAGCACAGTTTCCCAGACAGGGATTATTGGTTAAATTAGGATATTTAAGTCGTTGCTAAAACAAAAGATGAAGAGATGCATGTGCAACTTTGGTGATTATAATAGAGCTGAGGACAAAACAATATCATCAATGTGTATCTTAATATTATATTATTATAGTACACACAGAATATATATCTTTTCTTATATACTGTTATGACCAAAAATATTGAATATTCGTCGTTCCGCGCCCCCTTTTCAAACATATTATGTGATAAGTAATAAAAATGCTGTTTGTGTTGTGCAGTTGTGCTTTCAGTGTGAACTGGAGCTCAGATTTAAAACGAATTTTAAAAATACTTATTGCATATTGAGTAAAGACCTGTAAGAGTGACTATGGTATATTTTCTGTAATGTTAGATATTAATGTAACCTATATTAGAATAAAGCCCATATAGTATTATTTACCATACTGTTATAAAATACAGTTTTTTATTTTGCATTCCAAAAAATATCAATCAAACTGCAGTTGTTTTGTTTTGATCTAAGCCATAATAACAAAAAATACAGCAAACTAGGACAATAAAACACAATAAAAACATACTAACATAATAAAAAAACATGATTTTTGAAAAAGAAATGTATGTATAAGATTTATTTGATTGTTTTGGAATAGCTGTACAGATGTTGGTTTTCTTTAGTTTACTATTTTTGTCTTGTATTTCAACAGGATATTTGCTATCATACACTGTCAAAAAAAACTGTAGAAACATCATTTTTCTGACAGCTGAGCTGGCAGTACTGTACCGTACCGTAAAATAAAAACATTTCAGGCAAAAATGAATTTATTTCATGTGAAATGACAATTAGCATTTTTTTTCTATCATATCGATTTTCTTACCATTTTAAAAATAATAATAGAAAATAGAAATAATAGATACGTCTGTACAAAAATTACAGTTAAATTCTTAAATGACTACAGATTTTTACAGTGTTCATGTTGCTAAAACATTTCTTCATATTGGTTAATGAATTAGAAATACTACCGAGAATCAATTTACTGAAATGGACAGTTTGAACTCATTCCCTCACAATGAGATAAAGCTTGTAAACTACTGACAGACTCACAATCATTGCAGCCCTAGTTGAGACAGTCTTTCATATATACTGCATTGCATGGCAAAACAAAAGTGTATCAAGAAAAAATTAAGAAACATCTCATTGTCACGGTTCCCCTGTTACCCAGTGCACTACATCTCCCAGCATTCCCTACTGCTCATCACCTGCACTAGATTTGTAATCAAATAGATTTGTGGTCAGGCAACATACTGCCTGTACGGCATGTTACCCGATGAATATATCATGAACGAGAACAAGCTGTTCATAAATATCATTGAAACCGAACCAGGATTGACCTCAGTTTAGTGCACATCCATGAAATATTCAGTCTGAAGAATGAACTGGTGGCAAACAAATTGAAGAACTCTAGAAACATTTTTTGCAACTGAATAGTTATTGAGAAAAAATTCAAGATTTGCAATATATTGGAATTCATAACTAAAGAAGAATTGAACGGTGTTAATGGGTAAATAGTGCAAGTGCCTAACATAAATAATGTTCTCCTGGGTAACAATGACATTTTGCTTTAGCTTGTGTTTCTTGGGCATTTCACCCGAGAAACAGACCGTCTGCAGAAGAGATCTCAACAATGTGTACATTTGATATCTGAATGAAACCAAACTCGCATTCCCATTTTGAAAATAATTCCCCAAAGGGTTTGCTACAACTGCTTGATTCTCTTTGCCACAAAGCTCATTCGAATAAATGTAATAAATAATTTTAATAAAATATGTGTCAACTTTTGCCAAAGGATGCCCCTAGTGGTTTGCGGGAGAAGCAGCCATGACATGTGTTTTTTTACAAAAGACCTTTATCAAACCTACCTAAAAGTTGAGAACAACATTTAGAAATGAGGCCGTATAAATAATGGCATAGATTTTCCTTTTGAGTGAACCATTCCTTTAAAACATATGCATACATATTTAATGAAAGGGAAACTCACACACCAATGCAGCAGACTCGTATGGACTCACTCTCATCCATCAAGATCGTTGTCCACTAATGGCTGGTTTCAGACCCTCAGCGTTCACAAAGAAAATACTTTAACATATCGATTACAGAGAGGAAATACAGTACTGAAAGAGAACGAGTGGATGTGAACATTCATAACTAATGGTTGCACGTCAATTATTAATCTATAGGAAGTTTTTTTAAGCGTGTCATGGTGAATGCCCGGTCTTCTCTGAATGCGGAGATAAAACTGGCTTTGTTTCTTCACTTCTGGGCGGATGGATGTGGGAGGTTCATTTCATTACACGCTCTCTTGGAGTTTCTCTGAAAAAGGTCAAACTCTTCGTCCTCAAACAGGTACCCGGGGAGTGCGATTTTCAGACGGTGCCCTACAAAATGAGATTTTTCTTCCACTTAGTTTTATTAATATTAAAACAGAGTGCTCTGAAACAAAGCAAATCCATGAAATTGGAGAGAAATTGCAGATAAAGGGGGGAGTGTAGCATCTAACACCACCTGTAAACGTGTTATGACCGAGTTTGCAAACTGTTGGACAAGTTGGTTCAATTTGGCTGAAAATAATGCAAACAAAAACGACCCATTTATCTAAGTAAACACAATTATCTTTCTCCAATAACAACTTGCTTTATAAAAATTACCCTGACCTTTGAAAGCCAAGCCAGTGAGAATATGGGTAAATCTCGATGGAAGGAAATGATCTGTACTTACAAAAAAGATTGTAAATGAGTCAGTTATGTGTACCATGACGAGTGTTCTTGGTTTAAAGGCTGTATATGACTCTTTCATCTGTGAAACACAAAAAGAAGATATTTCGAGAAATGTTTTCTGGCCAAACAATAGAAGTCAACGGGGTCTAGTGTTGTTTGGTTAACGTTCTTCAAAGTATCTTCTTTTGTGCTCTGCAGAAGAAAATCATGCAGGTTTGGAATGACATGAAGGCGAGTAAATTCTTTTATTTCACAGAATTTTCATTTTTGAAGAGCTGGAATTAGGGTGGAACACTTTAATCTCATTGGAGATCAAAGCATTGCTGCTCATTTGCATAAACCAAAACTCTCTTCTTGCCTGAAATACAAAACCCATTTACTGTCAGTGTGAATGTCCCTTTAGAGGGGTTTAAAAAAGCCTGAACACACATCACTGCAATGTTAATATAGTGAAGCTTGTCTAAGCAGCATCAGTCTTAAGTGACGTACTGTAAGGGTGTGAGCGCTAATGAGAAAAATCCCTCTGGGATCTTCTGGAGATTTATCTTGGTGTAATCTTTGGTTCTGCTACAATTTTTAATGCAACTTTAATGATGTTTTATGGGTAGTATGGGGCCGAGTAGACACAGTCCAAAATTTCCAATTTTTCAGGAAGTCATTAATCTTAAACATGAAACAGATTTTACACCTTTGGTAAATCGACTCCAAAAAGTTGCAGCATCATTTACTATGGCATTTATGTTATAAGGACTGCAGTGTACCGTGATAGCAAAATTCAAGTTTTCGTTTTGGCTGTACATTTACACAGAAATGGCGTTTTGGGGGACTGAATACGCAAACGTTTAAAAAACGGGTCTCAAAGTGCAAGTTTTTGAAAATGACGGCATTATCATTTCCATGTAAACTCTGAATGCGGCGTTTTCCAAAAACGATGAGCTCATACACATGCGTATTACACATTCAGTCTGTAGGATAATGGTGGCCTCCGTGACTGCATGTTTGTGCCGTGTGACATGGTTATTACCATTTCTCTAGCAAAAGGTAGATTTACTTCACCACAAAGTTCACTGGAGACATGGGCCGTTTCTCAATTCCAAGAATGCAAAGAACCGAATCGTGTTCTCGTGGAGACCCATCTTGCGAGGCAGCTTCGGAAGAACGAACTTAGATGGACAGGCCGCAGTGTCTTCTGGGACTTCAAGCGGTTTTTGTACGATATTATGGATTCGGTGCATTGCTATATTTTGAGAACACATCTGGATACTTTCATGGGTTCTCTGTTCTTGTGTTATTGAGTATTTTGATGACGTAGAACGAGAATTGAGCATATTGAGAAAAAGCCATAGTATATGCTCACCACTATAAACACGCATACACGTCGATGACATTTATCAAAATTGGTTTTAGACTAAAACATTGTACGTGGATGTGAGCAAGCATGTAGGGTCTCTTTTTAGCGCAACAGCGACATTCACTGGCCTGGCATGCAAAATACATCGATTTTATTTCGTCTTCCCGTATCTATTTAAATGCAGATCACGACGCGGAAAAACTTTTCTGTTTTTTATCGTATAAATTACTCGTTTGCCATTTGATACCATCGTTGTTCCATATACTGTGGGGGTAAGAGTTCAGATAGCTCATTGTTTTTTACATCCAAATCCTCCAAACTCCCATATAGGAATGAGCTTAGATATGATACGCTGAAGCTCAATATTGTTCTGATGTTCCTCAAATCCCTTCCTCTGACTGTCCATGTGAATTCATGAGAACAGCTTTTTAAGTGAAAGACCAGATTTATTGAAAAACTTTAACGTGGACTCAAAGAGACATTTCAATCAGCAAGGTGTTTATTTTGGAAAGAATCTGAAAAGTGATTTCGCACTGTGTGATTCTCAGGGGAGATCTTATGCTTGTCTGGCTGTTTAGGGAGGAACTTGGCATTTGCGGCTCAGTGCTTATTGAAGCTGGGAAGAGTAATGATATTTACTGCTTCAAAAAGAGCTTTAATATATCACATCTGTGTGTGCTCTTACAGACAGGAAAGGGCTTTCAGATCCTAAGTGAACAAACGGTCACAGGTCGCCAGCACATGACAAAAGGAGTGACAGTTGTTTTATCTGAAGGATTAGTTAGTCTCTTTATTTGCTCTGTATAAATGTGTTTGGAAGCTTTGATTAATAAAGGATTAAGAGATGACAAGAGATGTGACCTGTGAAACTACAACATGTTTCAGGATCTCAACTGATGGTGACATCACATTCTGCTTACCAATGTTTCCTGTTAAAAGAACAGATTTAGAAATTCAGAACATCAATAAAAAAGCACTGTTAAAGTTATTTAATGATATTTCAACAGTATTTTCATTGGACCTTGGTGAGTGCGATGCTGTAGTCTAACACAAGATGCAAGACACAATGGGTTTACTCAATTTGTCATTCTGTCCTAATGAGACCCGCTCGGTTTATACCCCAACGTTCATGATAAACCGTTCTATTGCAGACCAATAACTTCGGCATTCTCTGACATTATCTCTCAATGGGAATTTAGTTGAGGTACTAAAGCGTAATTTGAGGCTACACGATGTTTTACATTTTGTCTTTTTTACAGCTGCAATCCGTAACTCTAGCCTCTCTCCATTTCTGTTTGAAATATAAAGTAGCTAGTTATTTAACAGTATTAACTTATGAGTCAAATAATTACTTTTGTTCATTTCAAGCAAATGCTAAACCTCCTAAAGTGACCGTGTGTTACTAGTTCTGAGCCTACCTGTCCTCACCGGAAACTGGTTCTTGGCGTCTCATTGGTGACTGCCTTTCCCCCACTGGGGGATAAGAAGGAACAATGTACTTCTGCTGCCTCGCAGACCACCTCTTGGACGGTCAGCATTTAAATATTAAATTGTTTTGTTAACTGCATGTTTGACACCAAGTCATACAACAGTACAACAAACTAAAATACTACCAACAGAACTACCAACTTCACTGTATTTCACGTCAAATTAAAATAATCAACCTAGGCAAATGTAAATTTGAGAACATTAAACTGTATAAACAATCACGTTTAGACAAATGCATAAATCTATGTAGAAAAATTTATTTCTCAAAACTAGGAACAACTGCTGTTGCCATAAGAGCTGCTATTGATTTCTTTCACTTCAATATTGCAATACATTTATAAAATCAATCTTGTGTTCCATTCCACATGGTGGTATATTGCATCTGTGTGAGGCAGCTTGTTATCTTTCACCAGATTAGAACCTCAATAAACGTGAGACTAAAAGAAACATCTTTCAGCCACATAGTGGTTAGCATTTGTAGATTTCTATCTTTGTTTGCAGCAGGTTAACATCATAGTTTATGAATTATTTCCATGGTATATATTTTCATGAGTTGAACACAAGTCCAATCTTGGCCATCAGTGTTTTGTATGCTGCTCCCCACTAGGCTGTTTCCCTACTTTTTTATTTTGGTCATCCTTCAGCTTCACCAAAAATGGACTTGGCTCATCATTAGCTACTAGCATGGTGATGATTTGGTAAACAAAAACAGTACATCACTTCTAGCCTTTAATCAATAACTCTCAATAGAGAGTCAACAGATGTACTGTACATCCACCACTCACTGACAAAACCAATAACTTAAGACAATGTTAGCTTTTACCGTGGTATTAAAATTAGTAACGCAAGTGGTAATGCGGTGCGTGATACTAGATACACTAGCTTGAGTTAATCTGGGACAGGTCGATTATTTAAGTTATTTTCTGGTTTTGTTCTGTAGTCACACGCATCTGGACTCTATTTATATCACCTGCCGTCAGTAATCTCTACCTCATTTTTAACACTAATGCCAGATGGAGGTTGCTGGGCTAGTCATTGCTTACACTAAACTGCCGCAATTCAGAGTTGATAAAAAAATATGTGTCAGAAAAACATTGCAAAACAAGCCAAAATCTAATTACAACTCCAATGCTACAGCAACATTAAGTGAGTTTAGTGAGTTTAGTAATATTTTAAATCCACACATTCCTGTGCTGGAGGAGTAATCGGGGAGATTATTATTCATATTTATTTTGTTATAAAGGTCTCTTGCATATTCATCCTGAATTACGTCTGACAGTAGCCTGCGTTATTTTTATTAGATTATAAAGGTTACCAGACGCTGCTGGTCTATGGAGCTTCTCTACAGGTTACACAAGCTGAAGGTCACAGAAAGCATGTGACTCACAGTTAACTCTGGATTAGAAATGTGCCCCAAAGGTGACATGAGGATATAGTCTGGCATGACGTTAGACAGGATGAGATTAAAGAATATGTTGCCTTTGACACTCCAGGGATTATTCAATACAGCTAAAGCAGGATTGCAGTCATGTGGTGATGTCTACGCTGATTATTTGCCTCTTTGGATTCAATGATAGACTGTCAGTGATATTAGATATTTCCATCCACTCATTCATGTAGATAATGTGTCCTTGTTGGCGTAGATGATGTAAAGATGAAGAGTGTTAAGACTTGAACTAATGCAATTCAACAACAAATAAATGATGTGAGGTTTGTTGGACTGGGGGAGTGAGGGGGGGCACAGTATCTTTCCAAATCTGATGCAAATCTAAGATCAACGAACAGATTTTACACATTTTCTTCCATCTGCCGGTACAGTTTAGGAGGAATCCACAGGAACAATGCAAACAAAACCAGTCTTATTTTAAATAATATGACAACATTTAAGATTTCTATTGATGTATGAGTTGTATATTACAATATCTGGCAGAGATACAACCGTTTAAAACTTGGGAATCTGAGGGTGCAAACAAATCTAAACATTGAGAAAATTGCCTTTAAAGTTATAAATCAGAGGCGCTGTAGCAGGCCATCCACTCACATAAATAAAGTTTTGATATATTTACGGTAGGAAATTTACAAAATATCTTCATGGAACATGATAGTTAATATCCTAATAGTTTTTGGCATAAAAGAAAAATCGATAATTTTGACCCATACAATGTGTTTTTGGCTATTACTACAAATGTTTTCGTGCTACGTAAGACTGGTTTTGTGATCCAGGGTCACAAATAGAATATCTACACTCAACATTAAGACCCACAGTAAATTCAGACCTGTCCAACATGATCTGCTGGGAAATCAGCATGTTGGTTCCCTGCTGGGCCAAATTACTCACAATCATCACAAAGCATTTTTATGTGATCTTGTGCTGCTACATCTGTGAAAGAAGGCTGTTTTGGTACAAGTGGTGTTTAGGATGTGTGATAAATGTGTTAATGGTTTTGCTTGTTTAATAACCAGCTGTTTTATTGTTTCTTGTAGAATGTTAGCTCATGTCTTGTGCATGACACCCAATGTGTTTGTAGACAGTAGTACCAACTTTGGCCAGAGGGGTAAAGGACCAGCTGTTACAAGCACGTTTCCTGTGTGTTGGGTCATCAGAGACTCTGGAAATACACTGAGACTATAAGCCTGGATCCAGGCCCAGACCAGGTTACAGCAGAGTTTATGTTATCTGGAGAGTTCTCAAACTCTGAATACCACTTTCCAGAGGGACGTCTACACAAACCAAGATTTAACTAACTGGTGGACCAGAAGGTAAAAGAAATCCGATGATGTGATTGGTGCTCCTCTGAGAGAGCGAGAGAGGATCAGTAACACAAATGCTTTTCTCTGTGTACCTCAAATGAACCAACCTATTAAAGTTTGTCGTTTTTTAGAGGATCTATTGACAGAAATACAATATAATATACACAATTGTGTCTTCAGAGGTGTATAAAGATCTTACGTAATGAAGTGTTATGTTTTTATTTCTATCTACATACACAGTCCCCTTGCATGGAATTCTCCATGTTGTTTCTACGGTAGCCCTAAACCAGGGGTCGGCAACCCAAAATGTTGAAAGAGCCATATTGGACAAAAAAAATAAAAAACAGCTGTCTGGAGCCGCAAAAAATTAAAAGCCTTATATAAGCCTTATAATGAAGGCAACACATGCTGTAAGTGTCTATATTAGCTTTATTACCCCCCTAGTATCAAAATGATAAGTAGGCTACAAATACATAATGAGCATTCATGATTAAACGTTTATTTTCCCCTGCATCGCATCCTGGAGAGAATGACGCACCACGTGACTACTCTGCTGTACGATGGTGCTTTAGGTTTAACTTCCATTATAATTTTAATGTATTATGTTTCGTTGCATTGATGAAATTAAAGAAATACAATAAAGAAATCAGATTTTTGATGTCATTTTTACTTTAGGATTCGGAAAAACAACAAAATGTGCAACGTGCATATGCATCCTGTAATTTCAGACATCCCCATGGATATAAAATGCAGTCCTCTTCAATCCTCAATAATACAATACAATCCTCTTCCCCCAAACTATATACGATATACTGACAAAAATCAGTATCATCTGTGAACTGAACGTTTTCCCACGCTTTATTATATCCCGGGTTGCAACAAAACTAGCAGCATGCAGTAGTGGAGTTTGGAGATGCAATCCACTTCTTAAATTTATCTTTGCGCTCCTCTAATTTTCCACATTGGCAATGAAAGCAAATGATTTGGTCCAAGAACTGTTGAATCATCTGTTCTCCTCAACTATCTTTCTATTTTTCCCCTTGGGATCCATGACACACCCGCCGGTTTGTTTGTGTGTCTGTCAGTACCGGTCTGGCATCACGCGCGCCGCCGCCGATCGGACAGAAACGCGTGTCGCAGTATATGACGTAAATCTTCGTTGACAGAAATGTTGAAATTAAATATTATACACATTTTTACAACGTTGAAAAACTTTAAGAATGTTTGTCATGTTTTTCCTCCTACAGAAATTATATTTAAATTTTCATATTTTTGAAAAAGCTCTAGGGAGCCACTAGGGCGGCGCTTAAGAGCCGCATGCGGCTCTAGAGCCGCGGGTTGCCGACCCCTGCCCTAAACGGACAAACTGCTCTATGGAACGCGTAAAATATGTTATCTCATTTGGGAAAGAAGCAAAACGTGAAGACATCTTAATCCTGTGTCAGCCACCGTAGAGTTTCATAAGGTAGGGGGAAGAGGTGGAGTGAGCAGTTGGTTGCAATTCGCAACCTCACCACTTGATGCCACTCAGAATTACATAATGGTCCTTTAAGAGAGAAGAGCAGAGATAACATGATCATGCATGATAATGTAAACTTATGCCAGGAAATATCTGAGGTTTGGTCAGCACAGTGTATTGCGTGTATAATGTACCTGGAAATGGAGTGATGTTACTTCAACAGTAACCTCTGAAATAGTTTTTTAGAACATTTATAGTAAGTAGTCGGTAGACGTTTGTCTTTAAAGCTGACACAATACGGGCAATAAGCAATGTATGATAATATAGCAAAATGTTGCATAATCAAAATTTTCTTCATCATGCTCGTTGTATAAGCGTACCACGTTGTACTGACAGCTTCAATGTCCCTAAATTTAATTGATTTAATTGTTTCTAATCACTAAACATAAATATTCGTGAAATATACAAATTTCATGTTTCAAAACATTCAGTTTGAACACCTTTTTCTTTTTCTTATTGCTGAAGCTCGAAGTCTACAAAGATGAAAAGTGGAGAAGACTAATGCAGTACATCACGTTATGTTCAGGATGTGAATCAGGGGAACAGCCTTGAAAATAAAATCTGTAAAACATTTCAGAGATAAATTAGGATGACGGTACAAAATGTTTTCTAAATGTTTGTTCAATTTTCATGCAATCGCATCAGACCACCTTGACACGGTTTACAAAACATTATGATTCTTTAAGAATCCACACAGGCAAACAATCACTGAAGGAGCTACAGGTACGCTGTATACCAGTCAGACATATCAGGAACATTACACTGGGCTGTGGAGGAGGAGACACAAAAGAAGTCATAACTCAAAATGAATCCTGTGGAGCGGTGGCTGCTGGTGGAGAAACACATTCGTATCACTTGTCAATGGCAAAATCACAGCTATTTTTATCTATTGCAGTGTTGCTCCTGAAAGCTGCTTCTCGTTTTAGTCCAATTTTGGGTTGAAATATTGGAACATTTTGAGTTTATATGGAGATGTTAAAAAAAATCACTGGTAATATTACACACATATTAAACATGTGCTTAAAAGGTTCTTCACGTTTTATAATCTGAAGAACATGTTAAACCATTTTTAAAGAGTGTACTTCCGTTTAATTCACGTTAAGCGGAGAGTTGTATTGTGGGATACAGTATTGCACAAGTGTCATTAGTAATGTTGACAGGATCAGGGTGGGGCCAAAATTGATGTTTCAGAGCCTCCGTCCAATAAACATTGATCTTTGCACCATTACAATCAATGGTATCAGACAAATTACGGCTTCAATGGGACTCGATGGGCCATGTGTCAATGGAATCCTTTGCATAAATCTATGTAGATTAAAAGCAAATCACGTTAATTGAATAACCTGTGCTATTGTGCTATGAATACTTTAATGCTGCCATCTATAACTTATCTTTATGTGTGTTGAGATCAAATGACACAAAACAACATTTTCCATTTCTGCAAAATAGCGCTTATTTTGAGTCCTTCCAATACTTCATCCCCGCAGTCTGTATGCTTGCAGTAGCATCATGATCAGGAAATCTTCTTCGATGAAAAACAGATTTACTGCAGAACACAGAGATTTAAGATGTGGATGAACTGAAAACTACGAGATAATTGATCTCGTAAAAAAATCAATGATCCCACACACAGCAGCATATAAACAGTGAGCCTCTTCAAACGATGCACTTTATCTTGGCCTGATCTTAAATGTTCACTTATATAAAACGAAATATGGTGAAACATTCCTTTTAAGTGCTTATTTGTTTCAGAACGTAATTGTAATTTTGATATTTATTCTGTGGCCCAATATGTTTGGTCAGGCTCCAGTCCTCCTGCATAAAATGAGCAGGTTTGGAAAATGGATGGATGGTTTTTGAATAATGACTGTAGATTATTTGTATCAAAGACTTGTTAAGTCATTGCACTTGTCCCAATACACACACTGGTAGTCTTGTCCACTTGACACTTCTTGGACTTAAATGGGGTATATGCATACGGTGCGATGCCACGTCCGCTGTCTTAGCACTGAGTTCATTCTTCACCAAGCAAAAGCGAAGTTTAGTTAGAAAACGTTCAGATTTCACAGCACTATTTAACTAACAGCACTACAGCTGAGCATTGTTATGTGTCTCTGTGATCAAGCCTTGAGTAAGTACTTGTGTTTATTTCCAAACCTATAGATTGATGCCCATCGCCATTTTGGTTGTCAATGTATGACATAGTTTTTTGATTATAGTCTCAAGTTGTTGTCTTATTTTTATTTTCTATTTAAATCACAATTCTTGTTTCTGTGAAAACACGTTTCAGTTACCTGGACCAGTATTGTTATCTTGACCGATATTATTTCATTCCACATTGACACATACTTGACGTCTGTTATGCAAGTAGACAAGTGTAAAAACTCCAAGTCTGAAAATTTGGAAAGAATTTTGTCGAATGGTGTTTGTGGTTGGTATATAAACAAGCGTCTCCAAAACTTTATGTAAAAGCAATCCTGCAGCTCCACAGCTGTCGTCATAGGGCTTGGCTCTATGGGAACACGTATAAGCAGAACATATACTGTACGTAAGATTGCTGGGAGGCACTGTATAAGTCATGTCTTAAAAAGTGTCTGCCAAATGAATAGATTTACATTCAAAAACAGTTTACAGTGGGTGAACTGCATTTAAAACCATTGGTTAATGCTGAAACACCTGTGCCTGGGTATATATTAATGAAGTAAGTTGTCAAGTTTCTTGGCAGCAGAACACCGCCTGCAGGTACAGTAGAGCTAATGAACTGCACTGCTTGGCAGTTGAATTGTTTATTCCAATTATTAGTACTAATAAATTTAACCCATCTATACAGGGTGTACCTTGCCTGTGGCCCAAAATGCTGGGATAGGCTCCAGTCCCCCGCAGTCCTCAAGAGGACATACACAGGGAATGGATGAATGGATATATTCAGCTAAATACATAAAAAATGTATTTGAATATTATTGTTGCCATGCTTCGAATTGTACCTTAGAATACCACTTCATGGCTTATTGTTTAAAATACATATAGTAAGAGACGAATTGTTCAGCTGTATAGAACATCGCATAACCAAACAAATGTTACCATGTTCTACTATTGTCGCCGGCTCTGTTCTTTATCTGAATGCGGACAGCATTGCTGTGCTCTTATATCTCTCAAGCAGGGTTTTAGCCCTGAACTTCACCACAGCCATTCCAGAGATAAAATGGACATGCTCGGTCTCTAAAGGAACAGTGAGAATTGTTCACGAGCCAAAAGAAAAGGCCAGGAGAGGGATTTGGGTAAATCCAGGTAACGTCTGTGTCTGCACTTTACTCTTCGTGATGCTGGCACACTGAGTTGAACAGACTTTTTGGACTTGATTTGATTTTGTTGTTGTTTGTCCAGCATTGACAATCCCCCACGGTCAAATTGGAACAAAGCAAGCACAGGGGTGAGGGATACAGAATGTTCATGATGAATTCATTCTGCTGTTTCCACTTGGAATAAAGCCTACAAAATAAGCTTCAGAAGACTGCTACCTGACCCAAACCCAACTGGACCTGATTAGTATCAGCATGCAGAACTTGCAGTAACCTCACGCTCCAATCTTATTGGCCAGCATTACGAAGAACCACATGGGATTTTTTAATCTGAATGCCATGTTTGGGTCCCACAGGGCACGATTCACTGCAGTACTGGTTATTCCAATAAGAGAGATTTCTTTGTAAACTTTAATCAAAATGTAGTGACTCCCTCTGAAACTTCTTTCCTTTTACTCCTCCCCGCCAAGCACCTTGCTCTATTCTGGTATATGGAGCACCCGGCTCATGGGATCTAATTTACTCCCAATGGATAAAATCTTGACCTCCATTTTTTCTGGTTTATATCCTCTTTCACCCAGAAATATGTAACATTCCCCAAGTAAGACCGGTTGCAAGCTGAATTTCACCCTGACAGTGACCCATCATAATTAGAACTCCAAAAAAGATGAGGAAGATTTGCAGTTTGACTTTATATCCTTAGACAAATGAATACTTGATCTTTCTTCACCTGACTGGAGACACTGGTGCAAATGGCTTGATTGTAGTTTTGATATGTGTGACCGTTCTGTGATGTTCTTCAATAGTATGTTCTAATGTAATCCTTGTTATCGTCTTCTTTGGCTAGCTCAGCGTTTATGGATACACCCCAAGCACACTTCAATCCAGATATTAGGGCTTAAGTAGCTGTGACATAATTCATCTTTCATAGTCCTGTACTGGAACGTCTTTATCTGCTGTAATTAAACTCTATAATTAATAAGGCATTTAATTCCAACAAAGAGCATTAATCAGGAACAATAGCATTTGAAGTGAGTATGTCAGCTGAATGCTAATATAAGCATTTTCCATTCAACTCATTCCTGCAGTTTTTTTTCATTAGCTCATTCTTTTTATTTTCAACCTGAAGGTACACCAAAGAAACCTTTTTGAAGAGTGCATTTACATTTAGGCACTTGGCAGATGCTTTCATCCCAAACAGTGCATTTAAGCTGTACAGTTTTCCAGCATGTGTTCCTTGAGGATCGAACTTTTGACCTTTGTGCTGAAGGTGCGTCACAAATCGCACACTTATGCACTTTTCTAAGCCCTTTTTTAGTATAAATAAAATTGACAATTAAAAAAAATACTCATTCACTCGTTCAACTGAAAATTTATAGTCTGGAACTGTGGACACTTCGTGCACTCAACAGTTGCGGTAAAATGTGGAGGCGGGGCTATCAGATGCTGCTGGAGCAAAGCTGATGGTGACTGAAGTCATGCTGCACAAAACAAAATTACATTAAATACAATGTACAAATATGATTTTATTGTGCGATTAGATGTAATTTGCCCTTGTCTGGTAAAACCACATGTGCTTCCGGTTAGTATTAAACCGCCAACTCAAACACTAGTTGGATGAGTGCATAGTGCATAGTATACAGAATGTCATTCAGGACACAGCCCGATATTCATATATTGATACACTGCGACCAATTCCACACTTTCATTGACTATACACACAAAAACATCTAATCTGACAAACTTGACTGAAACGCGACGATAAATTTGATCTCAACTTCGGATCAAACTTTCTCAATGTGGAATTGCAAAAATCCGAATTCATGTGTCTCTGGATTCAAACTGGAAAACCATTTGCTTCTTCTCTAAACAAAGCGGCTGGCAGCCATTTTAAGTAGACTAGTTCAGTAGAATGAGCCAGGCATTTAATGTCAAGACCACAGTCATCTGTTTCTATTGGCTGGCCTCGGGTCACCCTGAGCCGTGTCGTTCACGCTTCATTTAGGCAGTTAATTG
This sequence comes from Barbatula barbatula, assembly GCF_947034865.1. Lineage (NCBI taxonomy): Eukaryota > Metazoa > Chordata > Actinopteri > Cypriniformes > Nemacheilidae > Barbatula > Barbatula barbatula. Next base: position 22,173,870 of record NC_136769.1, on the reverse strand, counting down.
CATGTCGATTACAGAAGCGACACACTAACACACTGTCCGTTTCGCTAAGCGATCATACGCTACTTGGGAAGTGTCTCTTCTGCAGTCAATTTGCAGTTAAATAGATCACTGCTACCAATCGCTTAATGACAATCAGAAAACAAATGACTTCAGCTGTTGGTGCTGCGACAGGGCTTTCCTTGATCGTGCACACACGTCAATAATACATATTTTTAATTGATGTTACAAGCATATTCCCCCAGGGTGGTGTTTTGCTGTTTAACTAGTTGGTCTACCAGCCCCAGTTGTGTCGAATATCTCTGAAAACCACCACAACAGACCATTTTTTTACTACTGCATTATGGATCTACATTTTCCATAATAAGACAGATAAAATACAGTTAAACCATTTATTACATACCCAATGCGTAATCCTTTTCTCTTTCTTTCATTGCAAAAGCACCAAAAGTGGAAAAACAACAGATTTGCAATGCCTCTATTTTTTAAAAACCAAAAAAAAGATCATTCCCGAGACATCTAAAGTCATATGTATAAACTTCCCAGCAGAACTGGAAAGCAGTAATAGTATCTACAAAAAACGCTTTACCGCAACTTTTCAGTAGCCTGAAAACCTCCCGCCTTTATTCAGGTGCTGCCCAAGCGCAGACAATACCTCAGGACTTTTCAATGGCCAACTGCTATTAAGTCCATGGAATTTGAAAGATGGAAAAACACGGAGAAGAATGAGGGCAGGAGAGAAAGTGTGTGTGTGTTTTCCCTTCATTAGTCTTTTCTCCACTAGGAGAAGCGTCACTATTCTTGTTGATGCAGAGTTGCCCTGCAGCACGCTGGCGGAGATGCACATTGTGATGTTCCTTTCTGCTGCTGTACAGGGAGTGTGACAGTGTGTCAATGTTAATGCATTCTTCCTCTACAGCAACACTATAATGAGGTCTACGTGTGTGACACTTCTCAGCTATTTTAGAAATGCGGTAGCGTCTCGGGTCGGCTTCCACACAGGTAAAAGCACAACCAACTTTCACCTCCAAGTTTCACCCCGTTCTGTGCTGCTGATGCTATGTTAATTTTTTTTCAAGAAATCGATTGTTCAGACCCAGAAATCTGATTGAATGAAATAAAGTTTTGTAAAAGAAGACAAACAATAAAATGCAGATTAATGCACACCCGTGAGCGCTATGTTGCTTGGCAACTGTAAATGGCCTATAGTATTGGGGAATGAACTGCATGACTTACTGGAAAACTACTCTGTGACCTCCTGTCAATTAGCATTGAAAACATCAACTCAATCCTCAGCTTGTAGACAATGTGTAAAGTAGGTTCATAGCCATGTGTCACGATCGCGTTGTAAGCATAAACAGAGGCAGACGCAGACAGCGGGTAAGGGGTTAACAGGACATGTAATAACATAACAAAACAAAAACCCACGAGGGGGTAACATAACAAAACAGGGGAACCTAATAACATGACATGCCAGGTTTAAGACTTACCACACTTAGACAACATTAAAAAACTAGACTAGACTTTTTTTAAACCACTATGCAGTAAACTATTTAAATTATTTATCAAGTAAAGTTTTCCTAGTTATTACTTCATAATACTACAACTTACTGACGCTTACTGTAAATACTATATAGTACACTAAAGCGTTTTAAAGCCTAATGAACCAATATCATTGGGTTTTGGACTGCAGTAACTGGGACAGAACTTCTTACTAACAAAGTTTGTTATATGTATGTTGTTATATAAGGAAATGCATCCACTTTTTTGTTTAAGAATGTCAGTAATAATCATTAAAGAGGACCTTTTATGCAAAATCCCCTTTTATCAGTGTTTGAACACCAATACGTGTTTGCATTGTGTGTGAACAACCATATTGGTAAAAATCCACTCATTCCCATACATCAGTCTCTTCTAGGGAGCGGTTTCGAAATCTCCCCTATGATGACATCATCGTAGGGAAAAGCTCCACCTACAACCAGTGACGCTATTAACATTGACACAGCCCTGAATGAGAAGCACATAGTCCACCATTTCTTTATCCTCGCTGTAACAGCTGCAGTTTTACCATGTATGCGCCAAAGAGGCATTACTGATGTTGTGCTTTTGGATGTGCCAATGAACATAAAAGCACATGCCCATTTTGCTGGAGAGGGGGAGACAGCAGCTCATCTTGAATCTAAAATTTAAATTAAGTTTTTCCTCACAATCCAAAACGGACATTTAGAGCATGATAGGCTATAATAAATGATATGTGGTGTACTTTGAGCCAAAATTTCATAGTCACATTCTCTGGATCTCTGTAAGACTAATATTAAATCCTGTAAAAATTGGTATAATAGGTCCCTTTTCAGCCCTACAAACTTCCATGTGCACTCTTGCATGTATTCATAACTTGCATTGTGTTTGGTACCTGGGACTAGGATCAGGTGAGATTGCTGCTATGTGTCTTAAAGCTTAAAAAGGAGTCGGTGGGTTAATGAAGCAGGTTTCTCTTCTTACCCCAGTGAGTCAGTATCGATTACTACCCTGAACTAATGATCAGCTCAGGTATAAAAGATGTGAGCCAGAGGAGAGCCCCGGGTGAGAAAGTCTTAACAGGAAACTGTGGTTTGTGTTTCTTAATGACTCTATCAGTCTGGCCTTCTGCGCTGTACTTTGAGCACTTTTAGAGAAGTTTACACGAAAAAAACAGATTTTTTTCATTTTCCTTTGCGTTTTTGAAAAGTTCCTCTTACACGCGACAGCGTTATCAAAATGATCCGCATTAACATGTATCCTGGAAAACGAATAAAATCCATGTATTATGCATGCCAGGCCAGTGGATGGCGCTGTTGTGCTATGAAGAGGCGCTACGTGCTTGCGCACATCCGCTAACACTGTTTTAATTTAAAAGCTCTTTTAGTACACGTTGTCGGTGTGTATGTGGTTGCAGTAAATCTTCTTATTGCTGGAGAAATTATAATGTCAAAGTATGTCAAAGTGAAGTATGTCACGCGGCACAAAAATGCAGCATGGAGGCCGCCATTAGTATTGTTTGGGGAATACTCGCGCATGCCTACAGACTGAACGTGTAATTCTCATACTTCAGAGTTTATATGAAAACTATAATGCCGTCGTTTTCAAAAACTTTAACGCTATTTCCGTGTGAATGAAACATCAAAATAACAGGGCGATGTTTATTTTCAATGAACGCCAACTTAAGGTGACATAAACTACATTAGAGACATTATTGCCACTCATGGTCTAGCGTAACACATACTGCTATATGGCAAAGGGGTCATGTGGGTATGCACACAGCAAATGTGGGTGACGACCCTTGCTTTTTCTCATAATGATGGCAATGCACATTACAGACCAAAGTGTGGCATTGGAGGTAGAACTTCAATAGAAACAAAATAAGTTTTTTTAATAAAGCACTTAGATGTCTGGGATAAATATATAATAATCACAGTCCGAACACTGCATTGGGTAACTTCTGCATCATTACCAATTTGGCAGACAGTCTTATTGGAAGCAACTCTGAATGCACAGTTACGGATATGAAACTTACGTAGAACCACCAGTTGACCGATAGGAATGGTGTCTATCTTTTATTTGCTCATTGAGAGCTTTTCAGGCATTTGGCTTCGTAAAGCTGCCTGGAACAAAATGAAACAAAATGTGGATTGTGTTAAGTGTTATACATTAAATGATAACACTGAATTGATTTGCACAAACAGTTATAGATTTAGCTTTTCCCTGTTCAGATCAATAAGAGAAAACAACTGCCCAAAGGCATTGCCAGAATGCCTGAAAGTGGTTTTGATGGCAGCACCCGTTGGCAATTAAAACAAAGGTAAACTTCAAAAGTTCACATGCCAATTCAGTCTAAACAACATAATAATGGTAGACGAATTTGGACAAAAATCATAAAAATGGTACTTTGACTTGGTAGATAGGTGATGGGAGGAGTCAGGTGGTAGGGGATGCTGGAAGGGCCATCATAAGATAAAGGTTAGCGACCGGTCAGCAGTTTCTTAACTACCCTGGGCAAATACACAATATTGTATTTTCTGCATAGAAATCACACAGTCAGTGTGAAAGCTCAACACACGCCTGCCGTTGTGAATATGCTGCTGTGGCGCTACCTTGATGTGCTACAGATGTACGATGTGTGAAACGGACCGACCATTCAAGTTATCTACGAGGTAGAGTATGTCTTCCTCCGTTTTCAGTAGCTCAGGAGATGAGAAGATCCCTGACGTACTTCCACTTTTTAACCAGACAGAATCCTCTCCACTTGCTTTGATATCGACTGCTTCCTGTAATAAGATCTTTACCTCTTTTGGACCCTTATCAGAAGAAGACGTTTGTTGCTATTTTCTGCCCAACTAAGTCTTAGGTCAGACACGTCGTTGCATTTCCTTCTGTTTTTTTTTTAGCTGTGTCTAAGATCAAACACGGATGGAACACAGTCAAATCTACAGACGTCATGTCTGGTAGTTAAGGAGATTCTAGGAAATGTTTCGTTGAGGATGCTGGGAATGTAGAGACGTTGTTGGCATGCTTCATGTAGATAGAAAGCTCTGAGAGTCATAAATCTACTCCGTCTCATAGCAATGTGCGATGACTTGTTTTTTTCCCTTTTTTATGCATATTAAAAATCATACAGCCAGAGCCCATAAGCCTCTTGGCATTTGCCCATCGCTCATGGATTATGGTACAAACTGTTAGCCGTTAGCAGATGGATTACCTTTAAATATGACAAATGAGAGAATAGTCCTCTAACTGCAGAAGCATGCCAGTTTTTTTCTGAAAAACTTGTTTACTGCATATTGCTGAGTCAAAACATTTTCTCTTATGGTGCATGTAAACGCATTTGCGTTGACTGGAAAAGGGTGAATTTGTTTTGATGTTTGTAGGCTCATAATGGCCGACTCAGTTTTTCCTCTCTTGCTGCAGTGAATAGTGAATTACATGTCTTGTGCATTCCCATGAAACAGTGATTATTTCAATTACACATAACACGTGGCTCTAGAGACACGAAGCGGATTCTCAGAGAAAAAGAACAGCATCCAATGATAACATCTAGTATTTGAACACACTGTTGGTGTTGTTTTAGCATTCGCTCATTAAACAATTATGCAAATAAGGTAACAGAACAAAATGGCCTTGCATTTTAGTTCTTGCATCGTAATAATTTGCATGCCGCAGTTAACAATTGTGCAGGCTTTCTATTTTAGTTTTCACAATGGAGATTTTTGGTTGTATTGCTAATAATGCAAAACTGGACAACATGAATAACGACAACATTTGCTGAAATTACTTTTATTGTTTTATATTTTAAATCAAAATCCTCTTTATATTTGTTATTATTATTGTTGATGTTATAAATGATGATTATAATTATTATAAGTTATAACATAAATATAATCATAAACATAATATTTATTCAAATTATTATTATAGTTATTATAGTTAAATAAATATTTACGATTCATATTATTTCAAATAAATGTATCATGTTTAATACGATTTCATATTTGTTTAAATCTTACTGGATGACCTGCGCTTTTCAAGACTACTAATTTGAACGTATTCTGCATTTAGGGAAAGTGTACATTATTGCTGTTAGCATATTACTATATAAGTAATTGTCATTTCTTTACGTGAAAACCCCTTTAAAGAAAATCAAATGACTTAGCGCGCCATTAAATACAAGCTTTCATGATGACAGAACCTTGAACAAATGAAGCTCTTCTGAGAGTTACCGAGGCCTGTGTTTTCAGACCTGTGTAGATTAATCTGACCGGATTTCACATTCCTGCACTCATTTATCAACCTGGAAAGAGTCCCTTTTCCCAGGGCGATAAATCCAACAACGTTCCACATTCGCTAAACATTGTCTTTATCCCGATTGCTGTTTGGTTTCACTCATTCGGTTCATCTTTCTCAACCTGCATTGAGAGGCTGCTAATGATTTCTGTCATGGAAATGAATGTCATTTGTCTTTGGTAAACAAACACTCTCATCCACTTTAAACAGCCGACATCGCCCCTGATTCGGCCATCTTTTATTCTTTGGCAGTCCTGTGGGATACGGTCATGCTGACTGTATATTTTTGAAGGCTAGTAGTTTTGAGTCCCAGACGGCCAGCTATGCTTTGATCATCTACAGCACACTAATGTAAGACAGACTTCATGCAGTTATCGGACCTTAGATTGTAAAGTGCCGCATTATGTTTATGTTTTTAATATTGAACATACTGAACAAAAAAATACCCTCAGTTATGAACAACAGAGAAAGGAGAAATTGTGATCTATGCATCATCCAGACTATAAAGAAATATCTGTTTTTCATCGGTGCATGACAAATTATTAAGAAAGATCTGCGTGTGCCCTTGCCCGACCTGAATGTGGAGCAGGGCTGTTGGCATATGTCCCAGAGCATGGGAAAATGGTGTCAAATCTGTGTAGAAGCCTCCCTGTGGTGTTAGCTTATGTCTCCTGTCTCACCTAAATATATTTGCATCACCATGACGCTGGCCTCGGCTGATAAATACATATACCTGTAAAACGATGACTGCCACACAACTCACACACAGGTGGGAATTCACTGAGATTGAATTGTGACCTCTTATAGTGTTGTTTATTTGCACGCTGTCTGTATTGTTTTAGCGCCCGATGCACTAAAGGAATTATGAAAATGCAATTTGCACTGTGCAATTCCCCATCTCGCAAGTGGCTCAGAGTGATTTTGAGGTTTTGGACAGTGTAGCAGATTATCGCTCTGACATAGTGCGGCTGTACACTGAGACTTTACAGCATCAATGCACTATACTGTAGTGCAAATATGATTCTCACGCTGTATATATCTGAAACAAATCATATTCAATTGCTAACTTTTATACCCGCTGCCGCCCACCGTCTCGCTCCATTAAAGTTTTTGTTAGGCTTCAATTGACATCCTGATGTGACATCATTCTCGTACGCTACTACGGGTCCACGTGACATTTTCTTCTCAGTCTGACAGTGTCTTAAGTAAGGCTTTCATTTAAATGCATGGTTGTTTTGTTTTAAGTGTGTGGTCAATAAATAAAGAAAATAATAGAGATGGGCACAAAAAAGACCACATTTCCCCATTTCTCTATTCCTCACCAGTGGGGCCCGGCAACACTTGAAACTGATACCATCCTGGGCAATGTTCCCTCCACAAATATACATTCAAAACATTTTTTTAATGTATACATTCAGCTACACACACATTGAACATCATTTTATTATTTATAAATGGAAAACAAACAAAAACATAGCTTATTAAAACTCAACGCCTGATTTCGGTAGAATGACATTTATTTAAGGCAATTACTTAAATACCTATGGTGAGGTGTTTTTTTCTGTATTTAGTTGCTGTTTTGTGCAATTACTGAATGTGAAAAGTAAAACTCTTGCAAAAGTGATGCAACTGCTTAGTGAGTTTGTATCAAGTAACCAAAGCAACGATAAACCGATTTAATAACTAAAGCTAAACCAACATCCCACAATAACCAGATGTTAAGTCGAAAAATTGGTCTATTTAATTTTTCATTTCATAGCATTGCATTTTTTTATTCATAGTATGTAAGTTTTGTGTATAAAATGTACAAACCAACATGTGCAAAAAGAGTCAAAATGGTGTACTGTGGATTGCATCTCTGTAACCAAAATGGCAAATTTTGTCAGTCATTTTCTTAAATTCTCATTTGGGGTGTGCCTCTGTAAGAGAGCTAAATTAAAGCATGTGCCAAAGCGAATTTAAAATGAGTAAAATTATACATTTATTTATCAAGCCTCAAAGTCATTTAAGAAAAGTGGATATGCAGATGACTACAACTAAGACAGATGTTAATATTGTTTGTCACATGGGTTTAATCGTGGTTAAGGGATGCTGTCTGATGTAATCAGGTTTTACTGCATTCGCTTTTTCTACATTTTACAATATTTCTTATTATGAACTTGAAAAGTACTATTTTTTCATCTCAACATTCGTTACATTGCCTCTGTGATGTATAAAGTAAATGCATTCCATATCATCTCAAGCAGAATTATTATATCCTTCAAACATCTTTGTGACCAGCCCAGTACAGTATGTACAGTCCCAGATGAACTGAGATGTCAGATCTGCACAGCTCCAGCATCACACATCCTCACATTTCCAGCCAATAGAAAGCTTCCTGATTTCATAGGAAGCTGACCTACATCTGCAGTATCTTTGATGGTAACGTGAGCTACAGAGCTTACATCACGTTACTGGGAAATTCCATGACTGGAAGTTAAGAATACGCCACTCTTGCTAAGCTAGACCTTAATCATAGAAAGCCCATGGCAAGTTAAGAGTTTGGGCGAAGGGGTTCAAAAGGCGTACAATCAATTATTTATAACCCAATGATAACTTTGGTGCTTTCAGGTAATTGGTTTAGCCTTGTCAGGGCCAAGGGTCATGGTACTCATCCCTCACAGAGCATTATGATAATCTAAGAAAGGATTATATATTAATGCACTTATTGCATAAAAGACTGTGTGCTGTATATACATAGCATTGTGCATCACTTTGTATAAAAGCATTTGTCATGAATGTAACAGTGCTCTCATCTGAAGATACTTAGTCTTGGAACAGAGCCTAGACCCAAGCACCATAGTTCGCCTCTGGAGAGCAAAGGTCTGATCGTGTCAGTGGTATATGAGAGGTAATGTGATTTCTATCTAGTGTCTGTTTTGCCTAGTTAAACTGAAGCATTGCTCCTTGTTCGGACTTCTCCTGGGGGAACTTTCTCCTCTGTATACTCTGAGAGCCTGGAGTGGATTGTCTAGGGCTGCCATGATGGCATGCATCAGAAACAAATTTCCCCTGTTGGAGTGAAATCAATTATTCATCGAGTTTGCATGGAGCATGGGTAATGAGATCAGCACTGGAAGATGCTCGAGAGGAAAGGAAAGAGATTTATGGATTGAGTTGATTCATTGTTGTCTCGTGTACCAAGACTGATTCCTGACTCTGAGAGAAGCACTTGATCAATTAAGAATGTTTACTAATATTTATATGGACGTAAATGAGCTAAATATGATTTGCATGAGAGGGACACGTTCTCATAGAAGCATCATTTTGGAAATAATTGAATGATTACATGTGATATTTTAAGCAATGACTATGATCGATTCAGTGGATTTGAACAATGGAATAACTTGAAACATGTTTAATTTTGGGGTCACAGTAATGAAACATCATCTAAGTTGACATTAGAATCGACAATTAGTTTGAGAGAGTCATTTTAAAAAGCCAATGCATTTCAGAAAAGTTCATGTTAATGCGCAGTGTTTCAAACCCAGATGTATTCATATCTACATTTGTGATATTTTTATGTTCCACTTTAACATATGGTGACGGAACCATCATCAACGCTATTGACCGATTTTCTGCGTTAGGAGGCTACGGTTTTCATTTATACTTCTGCGTCGCATTGACAGGGCTGACCACTAGGCGTAGGACCTATGCACGGTCATAAACTGAACTTAAGGAGGACACATTTCTCCCATACCTAATACAACAGTTGGCCAAAATTGGTTGTTCATTGGTTCATTTGTAAATCATTTCAATTCAATGTAAATAAAAACTCTAAATATGGTTTAATATTCTAAGTGAAAAATACATTTCTTTTTTTGTTGGATAGGCTATAATTCAATAAAACTGGTTTTCCGCTTGTCATCTTCACTTTTGACTTTAAAACTCAACCCCAGTGAACCCCTGAAAATGTGATGTGCTTCAGTCAACAACAAACGCTCTTTCATCTCATGAACAAACACCATCATTCAAAGACCAGCATCATGATGCCAGAATCTGATCTAGCAGTGCACTCCAGTTGCTGATTTTATTGCTAAAGAGCCATTTCATCTGTACTGAGTCACAGGTATTTCATGGAATAACCTTTCTAGTATTCCTCTGGGAAATCTACAACCTCCTCTGGGATGTTCTTACTGCTGATTTGATTCATCAATGAGCAGATTTGACATTATAATTTGTAGAGCCTGGCATAAGGAAATTGTTGGATCTTTATAATCTGTACAGATATTTCGTAAATTTGAAAATTACGAAAATGAAAATTAGCTGTTGGGTGGACAGAGAACCTCTCCCCTGCTCAACTATGATTGGTCAATTCAAACTCAGGTGGGCGTGCCCTCTCATAAAGTTAAATGTCGACCCTGCTCTGAAAACTTGCTCTTTCCTCTCTGAAAAACGTTGCGTTGGACCTTTCCTCGGGGTGGATGGGTGGGAGGTCCTTAAAGATGGATTTAGTCTCCATCCCCCCTTCTCCATCTGCCCTCACCTGGACTCGCAATGGCCGCCTGGCCCGAAAGACTAAACTTCAGCAGGACAGCTTTCTGAACATCATTGGAAGTTTCTTCCCACACGGATCTGGACGGTTGCTTTGCACACTAAGAAAATGCAAGGTATTCTGGTCTGAATTCATCTGGTCTGAACAAATCTTTAACCTGAATCGAAAACAACAAGTTATCTCAGGTAATGATTAATTCAGTTTGTGTTGAACGTGCATGCGCATGTTATGCAATGGGTACAGAACTGATTTGTTCACCTCTTGAGTCTTCAGGTCCGAGTCATTCATGGTTTGTAACATGACAGCCATATTTGATACAGAAATCAGTTAATAATTCCCACCCTTTCTTTACAAACATGCAAGTATTCTTACTCGTACAGTTAGTCTACGTGACTAACAATGTAAAAGTAATAAACACATGATTAAAAAATGTTTAACCTATTATTATGGGACATATAAATATGGTGTTATGTGTTTAGAATTTATGCTTCATTTTGAGTCACTCACTATGTTTTCTTGTCCATAATAAATCAGCCTAAAAGTTTACAAATTGTCTTTTGACTAAAAAATCGTTTATATACCAAAGTATAACACAATGTAACTTCAATGTGCAGTTATTTAATAATAGAGATTGTCTGTGTAACCTACACATTTGTAAACATAGCTCTGGACATTATAAACACTGTACACAGTCTTGAATTGTTGTTTGTTTGTTTTCATTTTTCCCAGCAAATGGGAAAACAATCTAAGAATAAATTGAAAAATAATTTGAAATTACCAAAGCCTAACATAACCACATCATTTTCACAAAATAACGCCTAAAACAATATTGCACAACTAGCTTGGCTTTTCAAATAAATACAAAATAAATAAACAAGCTTAAAACACACTGTCGTTATCTGTTGTAATATTTTGGGATGGCTTTAAGGTATGTTTGCATTTAGAAACACAAGCTCTTTGCTGGGCTGAGCCTGTTTCGTCTTTCAGAGATGATCTGCCCCGTCCTAGAAAAAATAATTGCAGAGGTTACAGAAGTGGCCACAATGCAGAGCTTCGTCTTCATGACATCGGAAAGGGCTTTGTACACAGGTCAACATCTTCTCCACCATGCCAGAGGGGGACGGTGAGCAGGGTATGAGTGGCTCTGCTAGGTAGGCCCGCATCTCCGTCAACAACGTCAGATGTATTTGAAGAGGTAGCAGATTGTTTCATGGTTGCTACCTTCTCTTCAAAGTGCTCACAAAACATAGCCCGCCACTGACAGTCGCACAAGAACCAGGAGGATTCTCCTCTTCACTCTGCATTGGGTCAATAGCGGCTGCAGCTGCAGCTGCTGTAATCCTCTTTACTGTCTGTTGGTTGACAAAGCCTTGCTTTTTTAATCTTGGGTCCAAGCAATTGGCATTAGCAAGCTTCTCAATGTGCTCCAGTCTTCAAAACCTTTTGGTCATTTCTGACATCAGGTTGACCTCTAATGTTTTTACAGGTTCAAACCTGGAGGGATTTCTTTGATACTTGGCAACAATTCTTTGGAGGAGAATTCTCTTCTTTTCATTAAAATGAATTTGCAGGCAGTGAAAAACCTAGAAAGACTGACAAATGTTTATATACAATTAAGTATAACAATGTCAACATCAATAGATGCATATCTGTGAAAGAACATTGGTTTAATAAAACATTTGGAACTACTTACTTTTCTGCACTCACTTTAGTGGTGACCTCTTCAAAGGGTTTTATTATATCCACAAATTTTCTGGCAATGTCCCATTCCTTTTGTGACAAGTTTGCCATTGATGCATTCGTAAGTGTCAGCGTAGAGATTATCGGATCCTTGATTTCAGAGAATCTTTTCAACCTGTAAAATGTTGAATTCCACCTTGTGGCACCATACTGTTTTAAAGGCAACTGTTCATGACCCATCTGTTTTTGTGTGGCCTCAAGCTTGTCTGAAGCAACGGTGCTTCTATGGAAGTATTCGACTATTGCCTTTAAAATTTGCAATATTTCTTGGACCTCCTTAAGTGCAGCTCTGACAGTAAGGTTTAAAATGTGGGAAAATCAAGGTATGTGGTCCCAGAGGAGGTGGTCTCTCAAGGCTGAGACAATGTTGCTGGCATAGTCTGTGACACAGGCTACAACTTTGTCACCCACACCCCATTCTTCTGTAACCTTAGTCAGCTCACTTGCCAGGTGAGCTGCAGTGTGTCTTTCGGTCAAGACGAAGCAGTCTAGGAGAACAGAGGTCTGAAAATCCTCTATAAGATGACATGTGACAGCAAGTAACTATAGAGGTCCAGCAGTCTGTTGTAAGACTTACACCAGAGGCGTTACAGTTTTAGATAGTGTTTGTCTGCTAGGCAGACTGTATGATGGGTCCAGAAGATGTGAATAATCCTTAAAGCCCTTGTCTTCTAATACAGAAAATGCAGGCTATCATTTTGACCAGAGCCACCATTATCACTCTCTGTTCTAACATGTACTGTTGGATGTGAAGATTTAAAGTGTCTCCTCAAATTCCTCTGGTAGAAAATCTTTGTTGCATTTTACTTCAGTGGCTGAAGTTGCCACAGTAAAATACAATATACAATAAAAACACAGATCCATAATAATACAAAAACAGATCCTCAAGCAACATTTAACAGCAATAAGAGACTGACACGAACAAGAACAGGATGCATGCGATATGAGTCAATATTCGTATTACTTCTTCTAATCAGATATCACTACAAAATGTGTATACTTAATTACAATTATTATACGTATTGTAGCAGGGTGGAAGGATCACACGACAAGGAGAGCTCAAAAATCAAGATTCCCCGAAGGGTGGATTTATTAAAGGTATGTGGTGATGGGGAAATCACGGCCTTTCCCTCCAGGGGGCGGTGGTGACCACCGTTGGTGGTGTCCACGGCTTCTTCCTCCCAAGTGTGGTGATGAAGACAATCCGTCTTCCCGGTGGCTGTGGTTCTCCCAAGTGCTCTCCTGAGTTCCCTCGTGTCCTGAGTGGGGTAACCGTGCAGTGCTCGTGGTGGCGCTGATCGGACTACACGCTGCTCTCTGCAAAAGGGAAGAAGACAAAGTTAGTCCTGCTCTCAGAGAGTTCACCTCTCTCCTTTCCTCCTGAGTCAGCGGCTTATGAGCTGCTCTTCTAATTCCCCGCAGCTGTGCCCGATCAGCCTGTGACGAGGTGAAACAGGTGCTCCTTGTTCGTTTCCAGGGCAACGCTGATCTGATCTCAGGATGCTTGTCACACTCCCCCCCCCTAAGCGTTGTCCTCGGTCTGTTGGTAAAAAATGGAGTCAATAGTGGGGATATATTGAGTGGGTGGGGAGTGACCCCTGACAGACCTGCATAAGCTGACCATATACGAGAGAGACCGTCGGCGTTGGAGTTGGCCACCCCAGCCCTATGCTGTAGGAGAAAGTGAAAGTCCTGGAGCGCGAGGAACCATCGTGTCACCCTGGCATTGGTGTCCTTGGCTCGTGCCATCCATTGTAGGGGCGCGTGGTCTGTTACCAGGGTGAACTTCCGGCCCAGGAGGTAGTACCGGAGCTCCAGGACTGCCCACTTGATGGCTAGGGCTTCCTTTTCCACCGTGGCGTAGTTTCTCTCGGCTGGGGTCAGCTTCCTGCTAATGAACAGTATCGGATGCTCCTCACCTTCCTGTACCTGGGACAGGACGGCCCCTATTCCTGTGTCGGAGGCATCAGTTTGTAGCAGGAAGGGGCAGCTGAAGTCCGGTGCTCGTAGGACGGGCTCGGAAGTCAGTGCTGTCTTCACCGTCCGGAACGCCTCTTCAGCTTCGGGAGTCCACCTTACGATGTCCGGCTGCCCCTTCCTGGTCAGGTCTGTCAGGGGGGCGGCTAGAGAGGAAAAGTTCGGGATAAAGCAACGATAATACCCCGCCAACCCCAGAAAGGCTCGTACCTGGGTCTTTGTCGTAGGTACCGGGGCATTTCGAACCGCCTCCACTTTTTTTTCTTGGGGCCGAATTAGTCCACGTCCCACCTCGAACCCTAGGTATTTCGCCTCTGATAGACCCAGGTGACATTTTCGGGGGTTGGCGGTGAGTCCAGCCCTACGCAGTTCGGTCAGCACCCTCCGCAACCGGTCCAGGTGCTCCTCCCAATGCTCTGAGTGAATGACTACGTCATCGATGTAGGCTGCAGCGTAGGACTGATGGGGCCTCAGCAGGATGTCCATCATCCGTTGGAAGGTGGCTGGGGCCCCATGCAGTCCGAAGGGGAGGGTTCGGTACTGCCAGTGGCCGTTAGGAGTGCTGAAAGCGGTCTTTGGCTTGGCCGCCTCCGAAAGCGGCACTTGCCAGTACCCCTTAGTGAGATCCAGCGTGGAGATATAACGGGCCTTCCCCAGACGATCCAGAAGCTCATCCACCCGAGGCATTGGGTATCCGTCGAACTCTGAGACTTCGTTGAGGCGTCTGAAGTCATTGCAGAAACGGAGGGTGCCATCTGGTTTCGGAACCATTACTATAGGGCTGGACCACGGGTTGCGGGATGGTTCAATTACCCCCAACTTCAGCATCTGTTGGATCTCCATCTCAATAGCCTGCCGACGAGCCTCTGGGATCCGGTAGGGTCGTTGGCGTACTATGACTCCTGGTGCTGTCCGGATCTCGTGCTGTACCACGCGGGTCTGCCCAGGATCCGTGGAGAACACATCCTGGAACTGACCGACCAGGTGCCGCAGCTCGGTCTTCTGCATGGCTGAGAGGTGGGGGTCGATATCCACCACAACGGGGTCCGTGGTGGTAAGGGCGACGAGTTGGTCTCTGGTTCCCTTCCATTTCTTGAGGAGGTTAATATGGTAAAGTTGCTCCGCCTTCCTCTTTCCTGGTTGTCTTATCCGGTAAGTCACTGGACCGATCTTTTCGACTACTGTAAATGGTCCCTGCCAGCTCGCCAGGAATTTGCAAGCCGAATTGGGTACCAGGACCATCACTCTGTCGCCCGTCTGGAACTCCCGAGGCTGGGCAGCCCGATTGTACAGTCTTTGCTGGGCCTGCTGGGCCTTACTGAGATGCTCCCGGACTAATGGCATGACCCTGTCAATACGTTCTCTCATCGTCTTAACATGCTCTATTACAGAGCGGTGAGGAGAAGGTTGCTGTTCCCAGGCTTCCCTTGCGACATCCAGTAGTCCCCGGGGTTGCCGTCCAAAGAGGAGCTCAAAGGGAGTGAAACCAGTAGAAGCTTGGGGGACCTCACGTATACCGAACAGGACATAGGGGAGCATGAGGTCCCAGTCTCGCTTGTCGTCTGCTGCCACCCGTCGCAGCATCTGTTTCAGAGTTTTGTTGAAGCGTTCGACCAGGCCATCTGTCTGTGGGTGGTATACGGAGGTCCTCAGCTGTTTTACCTTCAGGATCTTACAGAGGTCAGCCATTAGCCGGGACATAAACGGGGTCCCCTGGTCCGTCAGGATCTCCGTGGGTATGCCAACCCGACTGGACAACACGAATAGCTCCTGAGCGATGGCCTTGGCGGTGGCTTTCCGCAGGGGTACTGCTTCCGGGTACCGGGTGGCATAGTCGACGATGACCAGGATGTGTTCGTGACCCCGGGCCGACTTAGGCAACGGCCCTACCAGATCCATCCCGATGCGCTCGAAGGGCACCCCTATGATGGGTAGCGGAATCAACGGGCTGGGGGGAGGAGTATTGGGAGATGTTTTCTGGCACGTGGGGCAGGCCTGACAGAATCCCTTCACGTCAGCATCCAATCCAGGCCAATGGAACCGATCCCTGATGCGTTGGGTGGTATTGGCGGCTCCAAGGTGGCCAGCTAACGGATGTGAATGCGCCAGTTCCAACACCATCTCCGTTTTGGACCTAGGAACTACCAGTAATGTTTTCTCCTCCCCCCTCCGCTGAGCGACACAGTATAGCAGGCCGTTTTGGACAATGAAGTGCGGGAGGGGATGGGGGCCAGGTTGCGTCTCTTTCCCGTCTATCCTCTTCACTTGGGTCCAACAGTGCTTCAGTCGGTCATCTTCTCGTTGTTCTCTGGCAAATGAGCCCCCGCTCGTGACTTGCTGAAACACATCAAAGAAGAGGTTATGGTTAGGAGGGGACTCACCCTCTCTCCCGCTGTCCGGAACCAGCAGGGCCGGGCGTCGACGGGTTCCTTTTCCTGGATTCCTGTGTCGGCGGCTGCCCTTGATGTTGGCAGGCTGCACGGCGGCGGTCAGCAGGCGGTCAAATCCGGGCCAATCTCTCCCCAGAAGCACCGGAACCGGCAGGTCCTTCATAAGGCCCACCTCCACCGGCCAGGTGCCGGGTTCAGCCGAGATAGTTACCCTTCGGACCGGGACCTGTCTGGTGTCTCCATGTACGCATGTGATGGGTATCGCCGCCCGAGACTCGTTGCGGGGTGAGAGGAGGTGGGCCTGGACCAAACTGACCGCACTGCCGGAGTCCAGCAAGGCGGTCATTGGGCGGCCATTTATCCTCACCTGCACTTTTGGTGCCCTTGCAGGAATGTCGTGATGGACAATGCAGCCTGCCAGCCACGTTCGAGCCGGAGGCGTTGAGACTTCCGTTGGCATGGGTTCATCCCGTATGGTGGGAACCCCCGGCCTGCTAACTGATCGGAAGGTGCCCTCCGGCGAGCGTTGCTCCTGGACCACCCTCCGGGGAAATGGCGGCGCTCGCTCCCCCGCCTCTCGATGTTGGGCAGCATCCGCCAGCTCCATGGCTTCTACCAGTTCTGCGACAGTCCCCGGGTTTCGCATCCCAACAGCATGACGGTGCGAGCGTGGAAGGACTCTGAGCATTCGGTAAATCACGACACGCTCCGCTACCTGAGACGCTGTGGGTTCTCCTTCCAACAGCCAGTGTTGGGCGAGGCGGGATAACTCGGCAGCCTGAATTCGGGCTGGGAGACGGGGCTTGTATTCCCAGTTGTGGAAGTGTTGGGCCGCGCAGACGGGAGAAAGCCCCACCCGGGCTAGGATCTCTCTCTTTAGCTCTGTGTAGGAGTTTGCAGCCGCGGTGGGGAGACTGAAGTACGCTCTTTGCGTCTCCCCCGTGAGGAGAGGTGCCAACAGCTGAGCCCATTCTTCACTCTCCCAGCCTTCCCTCACCGCTGTAGTTTCGAACATTTGGAGGAAGGCCTCTATGTCATCGTGTGCCGTCAATTTGGGGAGCAACTGCGTGACTTGAGATCGTGGGTCAGGTATGGGTAGCCGACGAGCGGGAGAGGTGTGCCTGGCACTGAGCTCCTGCTCGGTCTGACTCTGTCGAGAGGCTAGGTGCTCAGAGATCTGTTGCTGGCGGATGCTAACCTCCGTCAGTCGTTGAAGAAGTTCTTCCATGATGGGGGAGGAGCGTCCGCCTGTCCAGTGAAGAGAGAAAAAAAAAAAAAAAAAAAAAGAAAAAAAAATATTATAACAATAATAATATATATAGATCTGTATTGTTCAGGGATGCACTCGTCGGTTTTCCTTCCAGTCCTATGCCCGCATTCTCCACCAGTGTAGCAGGGTGGAAGGATCACACGACAAGGAGAGCTCAAAAATCAAGATTCCCCGAAGGGTGGATTTATTAAAGGTATGTGGTGATGGGGAAATCACAGCCTTTCCCTCCAGGGGGCGGTGGTGACCACCGTTGGTGGTGTCCACGGCTTCTTCCTCCCAAGTGTGGTGATGAAGACAATCCGTCTTCCCGGTGGCTGTGGTTCTCCCAAGTGCTCTCCTGAGTTCCCTCGTGTCCTGAGTGGGGTAACCGTGCAGTGCTCGTGGTGGCGCTGATCGGACTACACGCTGCTCTCTGCAAAAGGGAAGAAGACAAAGTTAGTCCTGCTCTCAGAGAGTTCACCTCTCTCCTTTCCTCCTGAGTCAGCGGCTTATGAGCTGCTCTTCTAATTCCCCGCAGCTGTGCCCGATCAGCCTGTGACGAGGTGAAACAGGTGCTCCTTGTTCGTTTCCAGGGCAACGCTGATCTGATCTCAGGATGCTTGTCACAGTATTTTTCATTGAGCTAAACCAAAGATTCCCCGACTGAAACTGATGTTTTAAATAACTTGTTTAAATTGTTTCGGCCCATAGTGGACCTGGTGGAGATTTTGAGTTACACGTTTAAAGGGTAAGTGAGCTCACATTTAACGTTTCCAAATTCTTGTTCGGTAAGCAAAGCTCATTATTATTTTAACAACAGTGAAAATCACTACAAATGCACAGATACATCTTCACTTGCCTTACAGTATAATAAATATGGATATCCCACGTGTTTGAAGTCTTTCCTTTCATCGACTGAAATATCATCTGTCCTCTTCTTTGGCTCCTGACCCTGAAAGGTCATCTGTGTGGTGGGTCTATATGGATCAGGCTCAATGCCAGCAAAGATCTTCCATTTGCCTCCCCCTCTTGAGTGACCCACTTTGAAATGCTGTTGTTTACTTACACAGGTCATGTATTTTTCATGGGTCACCATTGGGTGAGAATTTGGGAATACGGCGGTCATTAGGAATTCCAATCAGGTGGTGTGGAGGCCGAGAAAGTAGACATGGAAACATACATCCCATCACAGTGTGAACGGCCTTTGCCCAGACCTCATGGGCTCATGGGAAATGTGCATCTGTGTCAATGCTTTTCTGGGTCGGTTTTGTTTAATATGCAAGATGGAACATACATAGATTTTCACCCTGGAATTGGCTTGCAGGGAGTTGGATAAACTTTTGCACTGTGCACTTAAACAAGCAGCTGTTGATCTGGCAAGAGGGCATGGAGGTGGTTGGGGATCCGAGCCAGCTAGTTCCATGGCTGTGTGTGGGGACTGTATGCTTCATATGTCATGGTTTCACTTGAGGTTTGGCTCAAAGATTGTGGCATATAATGCAAATGACTGTGTGCTGTATATGTGAAAACGGCATACCTGCTGTTGAGCACACCAGCATCCAGACGTATTACCATCAGCTAGAATATGAAAGAGAGAGAGACTGTAAGATGTGAGGGAAAATGTATGCTCTTTTTTCAAAACCTGGTAAGCTGCCTTACTGCCTGCCCCATAAATAGAGTGGATACAAAATCTCACTGATTCATGACATTAATAACAACATGAACCAAATGAACCAGCACTACACCTAAAATCAGAATCTAAACATTTTATAAAGGAAACCTTTGGTTTAAAGCAAAACCGTACAATCAATTCAATTCAATTTTATTTATATAGCGGTTTCACAATTTGCATTGTTCCAAAGCAGCTTTACAGGGGAAAAACGAAAAACCCAAGAAAGGGTAAAACACGCTACATGGTGTTTTATATAATAAATCCAATTATTCTAGTAAATAATATCTAATGTCAGCATCTCCTGGTGGTTTATTTAGCATATTTTGCATTAAGTGAATGCTTGCCTGAAAAGATGCGTTTTTAATCTAGATTTAAATTGGGCGAGTGTGTCTGATCCTCGAATAATATCAGGAAGGCTATTCCAGAGTTTAGGTGCTACGTATGAGAAAGCTCGACCCCCTTTGGTGGATTTGGTTATTCTAGGTATTATCAAAAGTGCTGCGTTTTGAGATCTTAGAGAGCGTGATGGGTTGTAGTGTGATAGAAGTTCTGTTAGGTAGGTAGGGGCTAAACCCTTTAAGGCTTTATAAGTGATTAAAATAACTTTAAAGTCAATACGATACTTAATGGGTAGCCAGTGAAGGGTTGATAAGATTGGGGTTATGTGATCATATTTTCTGGTCCTGGTTAGAACCCTGGCAGCTGCATTCTGAACTAACTGTAGTTTGTTTATTGTTAATGCAGGACAAGTAGCGCATTACAGTAGTCAAGTCTTGAGGTCATAAATGCAGGAATAAGCTTCTCCGCGTCAGCAACACACAGAATATTTCGTAACTTGGCAACATTTCTTAGGTGGAAAAAGGCTGTTTTTGTGACATTTGAGATGTGATTTCGAAATGACAGGTTGCTGTCTAATATAACGCCTAGATCTTTTACTGTATTTGTTGGAGTAACAGTACATCCTTCAACTTGCAGTTTATAATCAGAAATATTCGGTTTGCGTGTCTTTGGTCTGATAAGTAATATTTCTTTTTTATTAGAATTTAAAAGAAGGAAATTACAGGTCATCTAATGTTTTATATCTTCAATGCACTCTGCCAATTTGGATAGCTGGGAGGAATCATCTGGTCTTGATGAGATATATAGCTGAGTATCATCTTCATAGCAATGGAAGCTAATTCCATGTTTTTTAATAGTGTTTCCGAGGGTAAGCATGTATATGGAGAACAGCACGGGTCCCAGAACCGATCCCTGAGGTAATCCATAATTGATTTGCTTTAGATTAGATGATTCCCCATTTAAATGGACAAATTGATGTCTGTCTGACAAGTAAGATCTGAACCATTGTAGTGCCTGTCCCTCAATACCGGTATAATTGTGTAAGCGATCTAGAAGTATGTTATCGAACGCAGTACTAAGGTCAAGCAGGACCAGGAGTGAGATGTTACCTTTATCTGATGCTATAAGCAGATCGTTTGTAATTTTAACGACAAAGTTTCAGTACTATGATGCGTTCTAAAGCCTGACTGAAATGCCTGACTGTCGGTATTTTTGTAAGAAAGAGCACAACTGAGTGCACACTACTTTTTCTAGAATTTTAGACGGGTATGGAAGATTTGAAATCGGTCTATTAGTTTCCTAGTTCATTTGGATCTAAGTTTGGTTTCTTGATTAGAGGCTTAATGACGGCTGTCTTAAAGGGTTCTGGGACATGGCCTAGATTAATTGACGAGTTGATAATGTTATAAATGGGCTCAATTGCAACAGGTAGTAACTCTTTCAATAATTTAGTTGGTATGGGGTCTAGTAAGCAAGTTGTAGGTTTAGAAGTTGCAATAAGTTGAATTAAATCTTCCTGTTTTATAGGTGAAAAAACGCTGGAGCCTTTGTTTTGGAGCTATGGTTGGTGCTAATTCATAGGACAGATTTGGAGGTTGAGTTTTTACAATTTTGTCACGAATGTTTTCGATTTTCTCTGTAAAAAATATCATGAATTCATTGCTACCGAGGTGCGGCGGAATAGCCAGGTCAGGTGGTGTCTGTTTATTTGTTAATTTAGCGACTGTGCTAAATAAAAACCTTGGATTGTTTTTGTTGGTTTCTATGAGGTTACGAAGGTGCTCAGCCTTTGCTGCTTTTAGTGCCTTTTTATGACAATTTGTACTCTCTTTCCACGCCATTTTAAAGACTTCTAATTGCGATTTTATCCATTTGCGCTCTAGTTTGCGAGTTTCTCTTTTAAGGGCGCGAGTGGTGCTATTGTACCATGGTGCAATATTTTTCTAATTAATCTTTTTTGACTTCGTAGGTGCGACAGCTTCTAATGTATTAGAGAAAATAGTGCCCAATTTCCTGGTCATGACATCGAGCGATTCTTTATTTATTGGTATGGTTATTAAAGGAGTCAGATCTGGCAAGCTCTTTGCGAAGCTATCTTTAGTAGCGGAGGTGATTGTTCTACCCTGTCGATAACGAGTTAAAGGGCTGATTCCTGGCGTGCGCAAAGTACCCGTTATAAGATAGTGATCGGTGACATCGTCGCTTTGAGGCATAATATCTATATTGGTTAGATCGGCTCCGTGAGATATAATCATGTCTAGTGTATGATTAAATCGATGAGTGGGTCCTTTAATGTGTTGTATTACCCCAAAAGATTGTAGTAGTTCTGTAAACGCCAGTGCTAATGCATCGGTAGCGCTATCTACGTGGATATTAAAATCTCCGACAATTAGTATTTTATCAACATTAACCAATAGGTCTGATAGGAAGTCCGCAAACTCTTTCAGAAAATCAGTATAGGGACCAGGGGGTCTATACACCGTAGCCAATGTAAAAGAAAGCAATGGTTTTTTACTTTTGTTAGGAATAATTATGTTCAACGCAAGCACTTCAAATGATTAAAATTTTTGCTCTGTTCTCTGAGTTACAGTAAGAAAGTTTCTAAATATTGTAGCGACGCCGCCACCCCGACCAACCGGACGTGGCTCATGCATATAACAGTAGCTTGGTGGGGTACACTCATTTAGACCAAAATAATCATTTGGTTTAAGCCAGGTCTCGGTAAAACAGAGTATATCAAAACTATTGTCCGTGATCATTTCATTTACAATAACTACCTTTGAATTTAGTGATCTAATATTAAGTAGGCCGAACTTTATAAATTGGTTTTGGTTGTTTATTACATTGTCTTCAGGTTTAATCACGATCAGATTTTTTCTCTGACTTTTGCCAAAATTTTTACTTTGTAGTATTATTCGGGGGACACATATAGTCTATATATATTTGGAAACAGTAACATTTATAGCAGTTGAGGCGCACATATTATGGTTAATTATTATGGAGACTTACCGGAGTAAGACATAGTCAACAGGTGCGTAGTGCCTTCGAGATGTTGTCGGACAGGAGAGCCGCTCCGATGCTGTTGGGGTGCAGGCCGTCGGGGCGGAAGAGCCTATGTCGCTCCCAGAACAGATCAAAAATATTTACAAAGAGCAGCTTCTGTTCAATACACCATGACATCAACCATTGATTAAGCGAAAAAAGTCTACTGAACTTATCATTCCCTCGTCGGTAGGTAGGCAGCGGTCCTGATACAATAATCCTCGCTGTGGGCGATGCGTTGCGTACCGTCTCGATCAGACTCCTGAAATCCCTCTTCAGGATCTCCGACTGCCACATCCTGATGTCGTTCACTCCCGGGTGCAGCACGAAAGCTTCGACGTTAGCGTTGTCCTTCAGGATCGCAGGTACCTGCGCAGACACATCAAGAACACGAGCGCCGGGAAAACAGTGAGTGTGTACCTTACCTTTAGTAGATGCAGCGTTCAGATGTGTAAGTTCATTCGGGCTGATCGTGTTCTCGTAGCCTGGGCTCTGTGCAGAGAAGCACGCAAAGTAGAAGTGGAAGAAGTATTGTAATCGCGATGAAAACTTACCGTGGAATTGCGAGCTTCAGCACGGGATGTTTCCAGTGCCGTTTTACGTTCTCGTAGCCGTGTCTGCTTCTCAAGTAAATCCTGGATCTGCTTCTCCACAGCCTCCAATTCCGACTGAAGCGAGAGCGTTTCCTCATCTGCACTCAAAGGTACAAACACGTCTGAAGAATTAGCATTAGCCATTAGTGATGTAATAATGAGAACAGCGAGTTAAGCAGTATGCAGGCTGGTAATGCTAATAGCCTAAGGGCTAACACAGAATGATCCGATAAAAATAATTTATCAGTACGTTTAACAACGATTTTTGTTTATGCTATACTTAAGAATAGGTTTCACTCTCGCTTAATAACAATTTAAGACACAATTCTTCAAGATGTAACAAGAATTATTAGATTTCTCCCACTCAAACCACACGCTCTCAGTAAACTCTCAGCAAACAGGCAAATCGGATCTGAATAATCGGGAAATGCGCTTTCTGCTAAAGCATATACTTTACAATATCACTAAACAGCATTAGAGTCTTAATGGATTCATGCATTATTGTTCAAATTCTGTAAATTGGATGGAACGAACTGTGGTTATACTGTATAACAGTGAAAACATGGAAATCCAGAAAACTTGTTAAGGGTGGAAAAGCATGGTGACATAAATGTTACATATAATATGCCATAGGAGAACTGGCCATTGAAGCTGGGTTGTCCCAAGGTTTCTCCCACATTTATACATTTTCGCATTTGGCAGACGCTTTTATCCAAAGCGATTTAACTTGCATTGTACTATACATTTTTTTTGACTATCCCCTGGGATGGAACCCATGACCTTGGTGCCTCTATAACCACTGAGCCACATGCACCAACGCACTGTAGACTGCGGATTTTGCTGGTTTATACTCCATAAACAAACATTTCAAATTTAACTTTAACATATGCCTTCTATTTGCATGTTCTGGTATATTGCAATTTTAAGTTTTGAGTAAAGTTAAATAATACACTTCAATTGGAAAACATCAATCAGTCAAATTTTTTGTTGTAATGCTGTGCAACCATGAAACTGTGAAAGCGCTATATAAATAAAATTTACTACAAAAAAACTCATCAGTAGCGAGAGTTTTGGAAGAAATAGATTTATTGTTGGTATAATTTCTCTCATCTTGACTGCCATCTTGTTATTTTTCTTTTCCGTTTTGGATGCTTCTCTGCATACAAAGTCAAAGTGTAAATTCATTTATTACAAAATTGTTGGGTTATGAATGTAAAACTGTGACTGCATGAATGTAAAGGTTTGCAGCAAATCTAAAACGGAAACTCCTGTTATTGACATCACAAAGTTTATGTATTTTGTTTCTGATGTGTGAATCTTGGCAGTAAAAAACGGAATGGTCTAGGCTCGTGTGAGCAGGACATTGGTGTAGTTTCCAAAAAAAAAGTGGTTTTGGTAATTGTATAGTCATTTACCAGGATTACTTTGTGAAAAGGTCTTACAATAGTTTAAAACACCTTCTAGGTCGCTGTCAGAAAACAGGTACTGTAAAGGTACATCTTTTGTTCCTAGGGCATCAAAAACACCATACCTTTAGGACTACACAATAGATCCTTAGGGTACAATTATGTCCTGAAAAAGTAATAACATTTTATGTTTTGTACCGGTAAGGGAACCCTTAAGGGCCCCCCCCCATCCCCGGTGACAGCTATGTACTAAGTACAGTCTTGTACTTTTTTTCGTACAGCCTACAGTTTCTATCAAACAATGTTCGACACATTCCTAAGCGAATAGCATATTTTTTCAAGTTAGACATGCCATTTACCACCTTGTGGGACTATGGATCAGTTCACACTGCATAAATGTGGGTGGTGTCTTATTGGGAGATGCAAATGTACTGATTTGGTCTGAGATGTCACTTTAATACAATATTCTTGAAAGACCTCTGGGGGTGTGTGCATGTGTTTGGTTTATATTGCAGTATAATGTGAAGGAAATCCAATATGTCCGATACGGAGTCATGTTACAGCTGTAGTATTTATAGCAGTAAAGCTATAAATGGAAAATGTATTAATATATGTTCTGGAATAAAGCCGTGACAAAGAGGTCAACAGTGCGGAATGAAAAGGAAGTTTCTTTTTCTCCATCTCTGAGTTTCTAGGGTCATCTTGAACATGTGTAGGGCCGAGATAAAGGTCGTGCTGGTTGGCACTACCCAGAATCAAGGCTGGATTATGCCGGAAGGTACAATGCAAGGTCAATGGTCAAATTGTTCACAAGAAACAAATACTGGTCAACCCTGATGTTTGATCAACCTTGAATAGCTAGTTTAAAGATAAGTGTTTTTTGAGGACTTGTCATGTGTACTAGCTGTCAAACCAAAGTGATGTATTGCTTGGATATGTTTTATTTGACAATAATGTTTCATTTACTAAATTTGCTCTTAATTAAAATATATTTCACTCAGTTACCTTTACATTTTCAATACACTTAATAATCCACTTGTGTCGTCTGTATTACTTTAATGAGGGATGGGTGTGGTTTATGGAACTTCACTATTTTGTATAAAATTACCATATTTAATTGTATAAATTAATTGTTTCGTTCAACTGAAGAACACTTCTCATTTGTCAACCATGAGTTAAAGGTCCAGTGTGTAATTTTTGGGAGGATCTATTGATAGAAATGCAGTATAATATACATAACTATTTCTTCAGATGTGTGTAAAGATATTACACAATGAAGCTTTATGCTTTTATTACATTAGAATGAGCGTTTTTTATCTACATACACCGCGGGTCCCCTTGCATAATTCGCCATGTTCTGTCAGCTGCGGTAGTGTTTCGAAAGGGAGGGCTGGTGTGAGCGGTTGGTTGCAATTCATAACCTTGCAAAAATTTCACCGACTGTACCTTTCACAGAACAGGATTTCTGTAGAATATATATATGTATTTTTTTTTAAATAAGCCTATGGTTTGTTACCCATATTGCCATGTTCGGGCTATATCTGTTGTTTGTGTTATTTTGTCATTTTTTACTATGTTTATATTTGTTTAGCATGCATGTGGGTTGCAAGTGGGTGTGAGAGGGTGTGTTTTCATTAACACTCTTTCATAACAACTTCTATTTCAACACATAATGCCCTGGTCATTTGTAGAAATCCCTTTTCAATGCAATGCTGTAAGCGTAACACCTTAGCAAAGAGTTAAATATTTATAAATCGCCTTAAGAAAAAAGAACTGCATGTAACACCTACTAGGAGCAAAAGAAATTGAACTTCTGCTTACATAAGCTATATTGACTCAACGTGTCTCTTACATATTTAATGTGTGGGTTTCCATTAAAAACAACAAGCAGCAAGCAGTTTCATATAATCAAAAGGGTATTAAATTCAGATGCTTTGAAAGATGCGTGTTTTCATAAAGTCACACATTCCTGAACTTCAAAGTGTAGTGTCATAGTTTAATATTACAGCCAGACCTGATCATCTGATACTTATTGCACACAAAACCCTTGTAAAAGTCACATGTTTAAATCAGATTGCTCAACATCAATGCAATTTCTGTATTGTCTCACAAAGCTAAGTGAGATTCAGGTACAGAATATGCACCTGTCCGGTACTGCTTTGCTTGATTGTGAGGGATAATGGAACCTATTTTGGGAGAATATTTTGGGTGGTGGCAGATCTTAGTGAGTTTTGTATATAATAGTCAATTTATGTCATTATTAAGTCGTGTACAGTTTGTAAAACTGAACTTAACAGTCCAACCTGATGTCAATAGAAAACAACTATTTTACAAAGTGGGGATTTCGTATGAATTCAAAGGATGTGAACGGTATTATCAGAAACAATGCAAGAACGAAGCCCCAACCCTAAACATAACCATCGCTGCTGAAAGCAGACCGTACTAAAATGTGCAAATGCGATCATACTTATTCATACACATTTGCCACCTCCTAAAATACTTACAATGAGATTGTGTTGGACGGCAAGTTATCATTATGCATTTATATGTCACAATACGCCAATGCAAAAAGTCTACTTGTTTAAAAGTGTGAATAGATGAGGTCTTCCATATGTGGATTTGCAATTTCTAATACAGATCACACAGAAGAATGCCGTGCCATATTTAAATGAGCCTATTTGTGTAATATGGTTATTTTTTTTAAATGCCATCCCTAAACACCAGACAAAAACACAATCACTTTATTCATATGGTCGCCTTCTGTCTAATTGGAAAGAATAAAATGCCAATTGGAGGAGACGTGCTGGTTTTTATGCAAAGCTACTGGCAAGCCAACATTGTCTCTGAATCAGTGTAATTGTACTCCGAGTACTTTCTGCAAAGCATTTCTACTGATCGTTAGAAATAAATCATTGAAAGGCATTCTCACACTCGCTCTTTTTGATATAACAACTTTTATTAAAAAAATTAGACCTTTTTCATCTTTCAGTGCTGCCATGCTTTTAGCATATAACAATACAGTATAAAATCTCAACCCAAAATGAGCTAATAAAAGCAGATTTTCATTGATGCTGTTGCAGCATTTCGATGGTCATGCTGTGTTCTGTACACGTAACATTCCTTGAACAACACAAACACCTGCCGAACACGCCATGACTTGAAAATAACATTAACTCATCTCACCGGCCAGCTGAATTTTTACGAGGTGTAATCAACATAACGTTCAAATCGGTAGTTACACAAGGAAAGAAATAGATAAATAGAAGCACACAGCAGAAAATGACAAATGTGTCGAATTTTGATCTTTTTCAACAGCCCAAGGCACCCAGGCTTGAAATATGTTGGCAATTATTAAGTATGTTTTTACAAACGCGCACACACACACACACACACATAAACGCACACACGCCAACTAACGAAAATGCTTCAAGCAGGAGGTGAAAAGACAGAATTAAACCAAAAGAAAAAGCAAAAGAATAACAAAAACAGAAGAACATCAATTTGTGCTAGTCTTTGCTCGTTTTACATTCTACATCCGTAGTTCACAGTGAGTATCCCAGGCAGTGGGTAGATCTATCTAATAATCCTGATGGGGAAGAAGGAACTTAAGTGGTTTCGGACATCTACTGCCAGACTATATGGCTTCCTGCGAGAAGGGAGGGAGAAGGGTCAAATGATCCAGGTTTGCCGAGATGTGTGTGCCGTATCACGTTAAGTAGTTTTCCGGTAAGGCGTTGATTGCCCGAAAGAGGACCGGAGAAGAGCAAAAACACGGCGTCTTCGAGCTTAAAATTATCAACAATTCAAGCTTGTGCCTTCAAGATCCAAAAATGAAGAGAGAAAAAAGGAGAAATGTTAAGAGACGAGAATTGTTGAAATACCTAGAAAATCCCCCACGATACCGATGTCCATGATTGTACTTGTTTTAAAATGTGCTCTGAAAGTGAATGATTGGACAACAAAGACCTGGTAACTCGTATCTCTCACTGGCTTCGAGATTTTTGCGCTTCTTTTCAGTTCAGCTGGCGACAGGCCTCGAATGTCCATTTCGAAGCCCCTCCGTGGACCTCAATGCTGGTTTCCAACCAGGAGAAGACGTTCCCCACTTGTGCTTTGCTGCTGCAGGTGGCCAAGTTATATATCTCTCCCACGGACAGCTTTCGATCCCAAATGTTGAAATTCGCCATGTCGCCGACAAACGCTTGAGTGGCATCAAAGCCTCCGCCGAGAGTGTCCTGCGGGGATCACAGAGTAATTTCAGATGCTGATCAAATAAATGCATTATGACGTCAACACCTGTTAACCTTTGAAACTAATTTGACCATAAATAATGCATGTTTGCTTTTCATCCCTACAGACTAAAATTTTGCAATTGTTTATCATGGGAGGGTTGTGGGAATAAACTTGAAATGTATGGTATAGCGATACAGTATACTGCTTGCCATCTTATTCTACTGGAACCCCACAATGAAGGATGTGCGCAATGCTGCCATAAAATTTACATCTAGGGTATTTTTGCCACAGCATCGGTTTCTATTTTCTGCCTTCATGGCTTTTGAAAGAGAGTCATGTCCAGGGTTTTACAGCAAATCAGCTTTATGTAAATGTCACATTTTGTTACTTTTTGATGACTGAAGCGTGGACAGAAGATCTGTACCTGTTCTTGACCCAGAATCAGGACCCCTTGCGGCTTGATTGGGTGATACGGAGCCAGACTGTCCCCATTTCCCCTCATTACACCATCCTGGTAAGCTTCCCACACTCCATCTCGGGTGGTCCAAGTGACACAGATGTGATGCCATTTACCATCATTGATGAGAAAAGGCAGCTTGGCAACCTAGAAATAAATGTAAAATGAAATATTTGATGCAACTGTCCTTACAAGAAAAAAAATGCTATTGTTTATTAATGAATGACATTTTTTGCATAATAATCATTTTGGTGAAAATGTTATTGATCTATTACAACTGATCTACTGTAAAATTACACATTACAATGATCTATTGGCAACTTAAATTGTTTAAAAAATCACTTATGTACTAGGCCAGGGTTTCTTTTATTCAAAAGCACCTTATCATTGATGAGTAGTTCCATTGGGTTGTTCCCCCACTCGATGAGCACCAGCTCATTGGCCTGACCAGGCACTGCATAAGAGAAAGGCGTCCCCACTCCTGGAGAGGCATTGGATTTGATCCACAAGCACACTGTGAAGGCGTACATCTCCGGCAGGCTCTTCTTCACTTTAGCATACATGTAGTTGGTCCTCAGTGGGAACGTCAGTTGAAATTTATCCAGGGATCTGTTTTCTTGTTTACCTGTCATTACAAAAAGCCTTTTAATCCCTAAGCACTCTATTGTGCGATGGCAAAAAGGAAAACAGTGTTTTTTGAAATGACAAATACATATTACATTACATTACGATTTACAATTGCTGCTTATACATTTATCCATTCTTATAAAGAAATGTCTTTAATCTGCATGGTATATTACTAAATTATATTTATTCCATCCTTTCTTTCTCTGAAAAGACCACCGGTGATGTCATTGCACCCACTGTTCGATACATGATGCTATTTTGCATCGTGTTATTTGTCATCATTCAGTCCTTGTCGTGACATTTCAAACCTTTCTTAGGTAGCACACAAAAGATGCTACGGAGGAAACCAGCGCGTACAATGAAAGAGCAGCATCAATCATAATTATCCATGCAACTTCGGTGCTAAACCCCAACTCTTCTAAAGCCAACCGACGGCTGTATATAGAACAAATTCCATTTGTGGGTCATCCGGTTTTCATTTTATGAAATACAACGTACATTTAGTTTTCCACATAAGCACATTCAAACAAGATGTGCCGAAAACCTTCGCAATCACAAAGTGCTTTGAGAGCCGTTGTTATAGATGCTATATATCTGCCAGAAAGCATGAATCATATGAAATCTTTTTATTGGAGCCATCTAGACATTGAACTGGCATGCCCTATGACACAATATTCAACCTAAAGCTTCAATGATATGTGATTTGAACTAGTTATTCTTATAGGTTCCACGTTTTTTCCTATCTTTACAACCTTTTTCTAGTGTTTTAAATGACGGCACGTCAGCTTTAAAGTTAAGATGCTGCAAAGGGATTTGAGCCACGGGAACATTTAACGACTGGCGAAAACGTGATTCCCATGAATAAAAGCGCATAAAACGCATGAGCTTGCAAAAACTCCCCGGTTCCGACTTCTATATCCGTAAATCACGCCGTAAAAGTGGTTCGGTGGAATTGGATATGCAAAGCAATGCAGCTCTTTAAACCCCCTCCCACTTTTCTTCTGCGACACGCCAAAAAAACTACAAAGGCTCTTTATCCACGCGTTCTTGCTCTAGACATCTGTTCTCGTTGACGAAAAATGACGGAATCACCCGTGACATGTCCGCACAACCTTTATCTGATAGCTGGGGCAGAAATGTGCACGGTTACCTTTCTCTAGATCTGTGATTCTCTGCTGCAGTGAGGTGAGACTCGACTCGACGCGCCCGCGCTGCTCGCTCTCGTTGCGCAGCCCGGGCTTTCCCTCCTCCAGTCCGTTCACTCGGGACAGGACCTGCTTCTCCAGGTCGTCGATTTTGTTCTGCAGTAGATCCTTTAGGCTGTTTGCCTGGACGGAGTTGTTATTCCGGCTGAATTGCTATAAAAACAAGTGTGCATAAGAAAATGCGTTAAACCGATTATTTCGGAACAGGATTACTTTAACGCCTTACTAGAGTCACACTTCGATATGGTGTGAAGGAGTGCATTATAGCTTTATTGTGTCCTTTAGACGTAAATCATATATTTCGTTTAAAATAAAATAAACAGAGTTACTGTACAACATAGTATTTGTATCCACTACTGTGGTTATGGATTCATACAACATGCTACTGTACGTTATTGAAAGTCCTAAAAGAGAGATTGACGATCATAATTTTTGTTTTTTACTAAATTGAGAATAAATTCACATAATGTAAAGCGTCAAGTAAATAAAAAGTCTGCGTTAAAAGGTAATAAGAATGGTCACTTTAATACAATTTCGGCACCATGGTGTGAAAGATTTGTATAGCGTGAATCTGTATAATTCGTCGTGCTTACGAGCATTGGTACGTTTAGTAAATATTTTTTTAAATACATCTATTAATTTTAAACCAAAAATAGCACTGTTGTATTTAAGAAAATGCGTTTCAGAGAACCGATTTGGCAAAAAAAAAACCATCTTTCCACGAAGTGTGCTCAACAAACAAAACCTTAAACACTCTCCAGCAGAACATACCTCCAGGTTTTCCAGCCTCTGCTTGAGGGACTGTAAAGTCTGCGAAAGTTGAGCCAGTGTATCCGTCGGACCCCTCGACACATCTCCCATCGTGTTCTTACCGCCCGTTTCTTTCCGCCGTCCCCCGACCCTGGCGTCACCGGGCTCGGACGCACTCTGACTCTCGCATCGCGTCAACTTGGAAGTCAGTTCCCTGATCGTTTCCTTCTGGTTCATGATTGTTTCTTTCTGTTGCAACACCGTCTCTCTCAGCTGCATGACCGTGCTCTTCAGATCCTCACCGGGCACGCTGTTCTGCAGTGTGGCGGCGCATATGTCCATATCCTTGGGCACGGACGTGCAAATGAACTGGGTTTGTCCAAAGTCCTGGCTCATACCGTTCGCCAAGAGACAGGAAAGTATAAAAAGTTTCCAGTGCATTCGTCTTGCTCCGGCCTCCATGCTGTGTGTCCGTTTCGTGCTGGAGTAGTAACGGCAGTATTTCAGCACCTCTCTGTCTCTGGACAGCTCCTGCTAGTTGTAATCCGGTTGTGGCGCGCTCGTGCCTTTATATAGCGAGCGCCTCTGCGGTGCTGAGATCATTATCTCCCGCCCCTGGATACTACGGCGCAAAAAAATATCGTTTCGATAAATGAAACTGGTCTTGTCCCCAGTTTGGCTCTTAGATTTTCAGTTTTCCAAAGCTTAATGTGTCGTGTCACTGGCAGATGATCAGCTTTGCGTAGGATAGATATTAGGAATAAGAGATAATCATATGATATGAGGATTCTCATGTCACTTCAAAACCATACTGTATCTCTTATAGAAGAACATCCTGGCCACTCTTTCTGTATAATAATATACCGTCTTGATGAACGGACTAATATGCTTGCAGGTTTTCTTAAAATAAACATGTTTATACGTAAATCTTACAAATCTCATCATTTATAACCCAGTTTAACTCGTTGCCAAATAGCATGACCCTACTCAACAATATAACTGTCTGTAAAATGTTACTGTATTGATTTGGTACCCTTGCCATTATAAATAATTGAGGGCAGATTTTATTTCCGCTCCTGTCGTTTCCTGTCAGCTATGTCTACTTCACTAAATGGGTGTCGGAAAACAATCACGAATGGAACAACTTCATTAGTGATGAAAGCATCATTGCAGTATCAGAATAATTATTGATCCTGTGCTCCCCTGAGACACACCCACATTGTTACTGCCTGTAACATCAATTCCAGTTATTGTGTTATTGAGTCGTTGGAGGATGCGTTACTGCGGATTACACTTCCTGTTGGTGCTGCACTCACTGTTCTGTCAATGACAAGGCTCGTGAAATATTGTGTGGGTCTGTCTTTAAGTGATGCAACGAAGAGCTAGAAGTGCATTACAGCGACCACATGTGATGCACCAATGAGCCTCAATCATTAAAGTTCTACATTTGACCCCAAATATTCTGCTGTGTGATAGCAACAAGGTAGTACAATATCACATGATACAAGCTGCACAACTGTCCCTTCCTGGAGCATTAGCTGAAACACATACAAATCAATTTATAACGCATATTGTTACCCACGCAAAGGCAAAACCGAAAGGGGAACTCACATGACTTGAAATATGAGAACATTATAAAATACTGTAAATGTATTTCAGCAAGATACAGGTCAGTACTGGTCAGAATACCTAAATATTAAATAAAATAATACTTCAGTAGCCAGCATTTGCTTATCTGAGTTATATATAAAAGAAGCTGTGCATGTGAAACAGGGAACGGCAAGCATCAGATTCAACATAAAACAGCAGGTTTTGCGCTTATTCGGCGAGCTCTCATTGACCACCATTTCCCTGCCCTGCCTAGTTCAGGGCTTTTCTAGAACATGTTAAACAGGAGATTTAATTAACTTGTTGAAATTAAGATAGACCAGAGCAATGGGTCATGAGTTTAGTATTACACATGCCCTCTTGCCCAAGGGTACATTACTTGAGCTGATATTCATTTGTGTTTCTCCCTTATAAAATAAAGCTTTCCAAAGCATCCAG
Organism: Barbatula barbatula; assembly: GCF_947034865.1. NCBI lineage: Eukaryota > Metazoa > Chordata > Actinopteri > Cypriniformes > Nemacheilidae > Barbatula > Barbatula barbatula. The sequence goes on along the minus strand of NC_136769.1, from coordinate 22,139,796 downwards.
GATGTTATAGATATTGTTTTAATGATGTAACCACCTCTGTGTTGTGTAATAGCTGTGTTGAGAAGAGCATTGTGGGCGATCCCACACCATCGGTCTAATGATTATTATTTTCTTGCACCTTCAGACAGTTGACAGATACACTTTCTTTCAGCTACAGCTTCACTTTCAGATTAAGGCTGGTATTGAAAGACCAATGACAATTAATATTTTGTTGTAATTTTCTAAGGTCCTTTTACAGGGTTTGTCCTTCAATATCCATGTAGTGCTGTGTCACGATATTGTAGGGCAAGAACCCAAGCGCAGGCAGCAGTGTGTACACGGATGACACTTAATAAAGAAAAACACGATGGGGTAAAACAGTAACGAAACTAAAATACAAACAAGAACCAAAGACTTCCCGTAATGGGGCAAAAACGAGAACACAGAATACAAGACTTACTACTAAATGATAAGACAATATAATAATTAACAGTCAAAGGCAATGGATCGAAAAAGGCAAGGGATCGAAAAAGGCAAGGGATCGAAAAAGGCAAGGGATCGAAAAAGGCAAGGGATCGAAAAAGGCAAGGGATCGAAAAAGGCAAGGGTTCGAAAAAGGCAAGGGGTCGAAAATGCTAGGGGTCCAAAAAGGCAAGGGATCGAAAAAGGCAAGGGATCGAAAAAGGCAAGGGATCGAAAAAGGCAAGGGATTGAAAAAGGCAAGGTTACAGGACCACAAGAAGACAGGTAGGTAATTGTGATTATAGAGAAACAATAACATGTTTAGTCAAAATTTCACACTACACTCTAACGTGTTAAATTATGCCCTCACGCCTCTGGTATGTGTGCAAGATTTTATGAGTTTTTAACATGCCAAGTGCCACAGCAACATCCTACGCACAGTAGACACATGAGTTCAGTAGAGAGCAACAGAGCCAATTACCCATGCCCAAAGGCTCACAATGCGATGTGAAGCATACCAGGTGTTGGGCAGGGTAAGTAGGTGTACATTTGAAAGGGCTGACAATTATGCAAATAATAGCAAATACAAAATAAAAACAAACTACACCATAAACCAGGGCTAGTCAACTGGGGGCCACTGGCCAAATGCGGCCCGCCAATCATCTTTACCTGGCCCGCCTTTACATTTCAAATAAGTGGAGAGACTTTTAAGAACGGTGTGCTTAAAGCTGCTACATTCAATACAAAAGTAATATTCATAGCAATACTGAGGTCTTATAAAGCGATTTTATCGGTCTGTCCAGAAAACGCATCTTATTTGCAACGTTATTATCTGCAATCCACAGCCACGGGCAATCGGTTTGCGCACCCGATAGGTCGCGTACCCGTCTTGTGCCTTGAAGGTTACTGCAGGAAGAGTAGACCACGTGAACGGTTGTCTCAGATAAAGAAAAACAGTGTTGTTTTTATTGCAGCATTCATTACCTTTGTATGATTTAAACGGCTGTTCATCTGCCTCCAGAACTCACACTTCAGAGGATCTGCCATTATAAGTGTGTGGGACACATGACTGCGATTGGGATTCACCTGAAGATGAGATAATAGTGTTCAGTTTTTTGCACAGATCAACTGATTCATTTTATAAGACGCCAGTTTAACGTCACAAGGGGCAGGGATTACTTTTGTGCAGAAAACATTAGCGTTTTTGATTTCATTGATTTTAGTTTTATTACTTAAACCAAATATATTCATCAATAACTTCTTGAAAAAACAATGCCACCCACATCTTGGATAATGGACTGGGGGCGAGTAAGTTAACAGCAATTTTATCTTTCAGTTTAACTAATGCTTCAAGGAATATAAAATACAATTAAAAAGACAACATCCCTTTTACTTAAATATCATAAAACGTGACATATCTGACTGCATTTTTTAATATAGTCTAAAAGTAACAGCATCAAAAACAATACAAAAGCAACAAAATGCAATAAATAACTGAAATACTAAATTACAGAAGAAATGAGGATATGGTAAAAAAACTGGCCTGCATCCCATTTATACTTTTAGAATCTGGCGCTTAAGGAAAAGTAGTTGAAGACCCCTGGTGTAAACGTTTTTGCTTTAGTTATGCAGCTAGTTGCCAGTAACTTACTGTAGATTTATCTACTTTGTTGGCGACAGTTTGATCAAAGATAAATGAATAATAAACATTAGCAAGTCATTATCTTTACAGAAAAAAACGATAAAATAACAGCCTCATGCTAAGCATACTGGGATCCAGGCTGTTAGATTTTTTTTCTGTAAGGATAAAGACTTGTTAGTGTTTAATGATAATTTATCTTTGATCAAACTGCTGCAGGTAAATTACATAAATGTAAATCTACAGTAAGTTGATGGAAAACTTTAATTTGTAGTGTAAATAATAGTTATTAATTATAATAAATATATGATGAATAATAATTTATTTCATCATTTATTTGTATGCTTATTTACAATATTTGTATTTATAATATAGTATTATTTTTATAATATATAAATACATTTCGTTGCACTGTACTTGTATGTGTGTAATGACAATAAATTGAATCAAATCAAAATCAAATCAAATTATTATTATTAGTCAAATGTGATTTTTTATCATCCTTGGGCATGGTTGGACGTTAGCAATTATTGATACATATCAAGATGTAAAACGTTTCAGTATCATAACTGAATTGCGTAAGAAAGTGTATCTCTATGCGAGAGACACAGCGTGTCTGTGAGATAAAAAAATACATCTGCTCTCTGGTCGTATCAGGTTTAATCTCTCCCCTGTCTCCCTGAAAAGGCTCTGGGAGTTTCTCCGGTTTGGAAACGGACCAATCGCAGCTCTTTTGATCCGCGTAGGCACGATGCGTAGGTACATTTTTAAGGAGCTGAACGTCAGGCTACGGACGCTCAGAACTGTACATAAGTGATTTTGCTGTTTACAAGCACACACGATCTCATCACGATCTCAATGAAGAGGATGGTTGACAGTGTGAATGTGACCTGTGAGAATAGATGTGTCAGGTTCAATTGTCCTACATTACAGAGTAAAACCCTTTCTGTGGGGTGCAGCATTAAATGAAAGACGGCTCTTTTTATCAGCGCTGTTAGATACTTGCAGAGCGCGCCGTCGAGTACCAGCGCTAATGTGGCTGGGTGTGCTCAGACCCATTCAGAAACCCCAGACACGGACTTACTGGAAGAGCAAATCTAATGTACAATTCACTGCACCCAAGACAGGTCTCTCATTAAGGTGTACGGCAGAGAAACGTCTGTAGCTCACATTCTCTCACGCACACACGGAAATACTCCAGAGTTTCGTTACAAAACAGACTTACACCTGTTGTGTTCTGCCACTAAATAATGTATCCCCCTTAACAGCAGAAACACAGCGAGTAATGACAGAGATCTATGAGTGTAATTTCACATGGTGCGTCTCACCTTGCCTCACATTAGGAGCAGTATCTTTTAAAGTTGTGTTATGGCACTTTGTCTAACATCAGTTTTTCATCTGAAGGCTTCTTCAGCTCTGGGGGTTATGAGAGGTTAAAGCCCGGTCACTGCTAATAAATGGCAGATGTGTCATTCTTCTGGTTGTGAAGTCCTTATAAGTTATGTTTTGCTCTAGGTCCGCAGACCATGTTCATTATTTGTCACTTTGTGTTGAGTCACAAAACTTTTGATAGTGTGATCTCCCTCTACACCCTTAAAGGAACAGTTCACCCTGGAAAAATATTTGACATTATTATTTACTTTTCTAAACAACGACGGTTGAGAAAAATAAAGAGAAGCATCAGCTGAAAATAGTCAAATGTCGTCAACAAACACCCCTGGTCGTCTTTCCCATCACAAACAAGCATGACATACCATGTTGAATTTGAAAAGTTGTTTAAAGGTCCAGTGTATAAAATGTATTGGCATCTAGTGGTGAGGTTGTGAATTGCAACCAACAGCTCTCTTTCGAAGCACAGCGGTGGCCGACACAGAACTAAGACGTCTTCACGTTTCCTATTTAGCAGTTTGCCCATTTTAGGTCTACTGTAGAAACGATGGTCTAAGTGGATAGAAATAGCTCATTCGAAGGAAATACAAATCTTTATACACCTCTAAAGACATAGTTATGTACATTATCATTTCCACCGGGGACAGGGGGGACATGTCCCCTTCACTTATGTTCCCTTTTTGTGTCCCCCCACTTCTCAAACCAAAGTTACAACCTTGTTATATTACATTGCATTATTATCAATAGACCCTCCAAAAACATTACACATAGCACCTTTAAGAACTTAAGAACCATTTTTCCACTGGAAACATTTACATGTTTACCATTAAGTCCCACTCATGACACACCTCTTGAACTTCCCCTTATGAAATATGTTGGGCAAATCTGATGATGGCTTTCAGTGTCTGATACGCATTATGCTCTGAGCACTATTTAACACATATTTGATACCATATTTACCTTCATTTCACTGAATTGCATAACGTTATGCACAGAACGAGCACAAATAATGTGAAACCAATCTGCAGTCTGTTCATTCTCTACATGGCCAATTACACCGGGTGGATTAAGTTATCTGCTCTCTTCCGGCTAGGCTGTGTTTCTCCAAGTAGTCTTGGTTAGCAGTATAATTTATGAAAGTTGATCCTTCCATTCCCAGTTTTCACAAAGCACTTATACAACCACAAACCGTCAATGAACCTCTGTGTGCTACATTATGATGCGCAATGATTTGCATGATTCATGTTAGTGCTTTCTTGGGAAATCAGCATTTCCGATGTTTTAAGTGGGCTTATTTTTTGTACTAAATGTTTTCTGCCTCTGTGTGTCTCTTCTGTAACTTAATTTTACAGGCAAGATTTTAAATACTCTATGTGAGAATCTACACCCAAAGTAAAGACAAAACAACACGATTCTATGTTAAATCATATGTCTGCAAATGTATGAAATAGAATCATTAAAAATGTATTCCTTTTCACCTGATATGTCATAGATGAAAGCATTTGTGACTACATTGTTTCATAGCAAACATCTTTATGTACATTATATTTTTCAACTCCCCACCTACACCATTAGCGCCATGAATTTCTTGCTCTTTCAGAACGTAATGAAGCCATGGAAATCGTCCCGTCGCTGTCACATCTTCCCCTACACTCACAGTAATGAATTTTATTACTGCATCATGGAGAAAAAGCCAATTAAAGCTGCGCTCAAGGGCCCGTGTGCCGGGATCGTCCCGCAGGATAGATGTGTTCAGTCAGAGGTCGCCAAGCTGACTGGAGACTCTCAATGCATGAGCGTTTCAAAGACCAGCCCACTATATCTACCCCGCTATGAGGAATATCCCAGAATACAGCTAATTAAGAGCGGACTTAATCGCTCACGGTCACACGGTATCAGCACGCTCCCCTTCTTCATTACATTTCCCTTTACGGAGAAATGTGTTTTTAGCTTTCCACTGAATGTTTTAGCATAGGTTATAATTTGATTGTTTCCTTCTAAGTCCTCCTAAATAGATATCATATATCACCAGAGTGGAGTTAAACTCATTCTGTGCTTCCATTATTTTGTTTTTCTTCTCTCTGATGCGCTTTGTCTCCAGCTATACTGATGAGGCATAACTCTTCACTGCATTTCAATAAGTAACATGCACCTCATAAATAATCTTATACAACCGTGAAGTGAGCCAATTTCATAGTTGTAGAAATGCAGTTGGAAGGTTGAAATCAAACAGCATCTCTGTTTTTAGCGCTCCGTGTTCAATTAAGCAGTCTCTTCCATTTGAGTCTCAAATGTTGGTGAGATCTTTGACTGTGGGCACAAAGGCAACAGGAACCACTTTATTGTCGACCGGAACCGGACCGGATGTCAGACAGCAGAATTGCTAAATGTATTTTAACATTTCCCAGGTGTTTCCTGGCAAAAAGAGATTCGCTTTTAGTCTAGACATTGTGGAAAGCAATTCAATCAAAATAAAGCTTCTCAGATTGATAAAGCACTTTTCAGTTGGATGTGTAATATGCTGTATATGGTCAGTGAATGAACAGTGGACAGGTTCTAGTGTCTATCTTTGTTTACAGATAACAATTGTTTTAGTCAAGGCCAATCTTATTGCATAATACATAAAAAATGAATAATTTCAGTCATGCATAAATAAAAGTCTGCCACAATGCAAAGAAAACACAATAAGTACATACTGTTTTTGTTATGGAGAAGTATATACATTTTATTGTGTTGGAAAACAGTATGCACACATTGGGGCATACTAATACAGAATTATATAAACATGTTAAGTAATGTTAATTTGTTAATTAAGTAAAGCATCACGTACTGCATTTCATTTTATTAATGCAGCATAGCATCACTAGGTGTAATGGGACATCCAAAAGTCCCAAACATGGGATGACATTCATACGTATATTACAATTAAGACGAGACAAAGAAACTTGAAACAGTGTCCAGTGATGAGGCTGATGACAGGCAAAATGGAGGACAAAAGCGATTGTTCATGAACAGCACTGATACAAAATCCTTTCATTCAGTTGTAAAACCCAAAAGATGGCTGTCAAGACATTAAAGACAAAAAAGGGATAAACAAAAAAGTGGTCATGCAATGGAGTAATGGCATAGATTCCACTTCACACCACTTGTTTTTTTCTTTGTAAAAATCAAATAACAACCTTGATAAATGAAACTTCTGTCATCATTTCCTCACCTTTGAGTTGTTTCAAATGTGTATAAATGTCTTTGTTCTGATGAACACAGAGAAAGATATTTGGAAGAATGTTCATAACCAGACAGATCTTGACCCCCATTGACTCCCATAGTAGGAAATATGTCTTTGTAAATGTCTTTGTTCTGATGAACACAAATGAAGATCATTTGAAGAATTGATAGGACAGCAAACAGTTCTGGGGCACTAAGGACTACCACTGTCATTTTTCCTACTATGGGAGTCAATGGGGGTCAAGATCTGTTTGGTTACTGACATTCTTCCAAAAATCTTTCTCTTTGTTCATCAGAACAAAGACATTTAGATGATTTGGAACAACTAGAAGGTGAGGAAATTATGAAAGAATTTACACTTTTGTGTGCAGAATCCCTGTAAAAAAAACAGTTTTTTACCTTGATGTGTTTTTAAACAACGCTGCAAAAAAGGAATAGTGTAACTCATCTCACTAAACTACTGAAGTCATTTCTAGTCTTCTTGTGTTGGCGGTATGTATTACAGATACTCTCGCAATTTCCGCTCTTAGTCAGATGGGGACAAACTTAAAAAACAAGACAATTCATCTCTGGTAATTATGTTTGCTCATAATGACTGCTGTAATGGTATTTACATACGGTATGAGCTTGATGACTTGAATTATGACATCTGTTAAAAGTTTAATATTGCCAGAATTACAGCTATTGAAATATGACGTTCTTTAAAAGGCCTGGACAACATGCTCCTGAACTCCTGGACTGCGTGTCTTTATCCTGACGGATCACGTATGAAGCAACGTTTATTTGAAATATTCGTATTGAAATATTCATTAAAACCACACAATATACCATAATGTGATTATTTCATGTTTTATTCATAATGTAGTACATAATGCAGTGTAATATTTATGCAAATGTGCATGATTATGAGTTTTACAATTGCATCACTCCGGTAAATAAATAGTTGATGTGTCTCTGAAAATGTAATCCTATATGATGAAATGCCAATTACGTTGGCGAGACTACGCTTCTTATTGCACAACTTTTTAAAAACTTTAAATTATTCAAGATCTTAAACTGCGCTCCAATGCGGTCTGTGCTGTATAACTGACTATCACTACATCGCTTTCTTAAGATATCTCCATAGCAACTCCATGGCTTGCTATAGTAATCATTTCAGCATTACTATGATGCCAAGGTACCATTCCATACAACAAGTGAGTTGCTGTAGAAAGAGGAGACTAAAAACTGTAAACATCTGCCTCTGCTCATGTCTAAAATCATATCTTGCTGTGGGGCTTAACTTATTATGTGCATAAGAGATGTGACTGCAGCGTTTCACACAGCCATGCAATACTGAACGCAAAACCCCTGACTTATCCACACACTCACTGTTCACAACAAAGTGAATGTGATATTTCTCAGCTCTTTTCCTGTATGAGAAAGAGTGAGCGAAAATGAGAGCGTTTACACGCAGCTCCAGACGATATTGTGCTCTGTGTATGATGTTACACTCTTGCAATGTCACTACTTTTAATCCAATTTGACTGTTAAATCCGAGCTGCCTTCCAAAAACTTTTTATTTTAATCTATCATGCCTGCAGCACCCTAGCAACTGCCTAGCAACAACAGAGTGATAACAGATGCCTACATCGCTTCACAATTCAAATCTCCCTTTAAACTGTGTAAACTTCAGACGTCACACTCTTTAACTATTGCAACTTTCAGATAAAGGTTTGTCAAAACAATACTCACAGTTTGTCTTGTATATCCGAATTCGCTGTTTTTCAGGAAAGGAAAAAAACATGACCAATAAATAAATAAATCACGCAATTCGGTTTCAGAAGGACAACAGCGATTTTGTACAAGATACAAATTGTTTTTTCATCTAAAATGCAGTAAATATTAAAATATACCACACTATTTACAACAGTTAATACGAGATGCTGCTAAGGAATACTTTTATAGTTGTTTTTATCCCATATTTGTGTACAATATGGACATAAACAATTGTTTGTGTGTATAAATACACTCATGTTGGGTTGTTCAACTTATGAATGGGTAACAATAACCCAACATAATGATCATTTAGCCATATTTTAGTCAACCATTCTAAAATAAATGACATCATTTGAAAAACGTTTCTGGAGAATTTCTGTCTTTATTGTATGTGTTGAGGATGGAAGTGTTAATCACTTGTTTGTTCCATGTGACATGTTTATGTAATGTCTGATTCGTGTGCAAACGGGTGTTCAGGATTGGCCTGCTGTCCGTAATGAAGGCGTTTAGTCGGGTGCTCCCTTCGGGCATTATTATGGAGAGTAGGGACTGTTAGCGTTGTGGAAGTATGCTGAAATAACTCTGAAAAGTAGTGAGGTAAGCACTTCTCTACCCTCCATTATCACAGACATGAGTCAGGAGAGCAATCCGAGTGTCCGTGTAGTCGGGGCGGCTCTCAATAATCCAAAATAAGCGACATAAAAAATGTATTTCTCTGCCCGGGATGAACTCCTTCCTCCATTTGTCACGTGTTTCCTCTACAGCTCATCTTCCTGCTGCTTGACCAGAATATCTATCTCACCTTTCAATTATTGAAACTCACTCGATTCAGCTGATAACATAACTACATGCAAGTTCTGATGAGGGGATTCTCGCATAACTTTGGATTTGTAAAAAGTTGGAATGATCAGAAATGCATCTTTTGAGTTTTTTCATGTATTGTCTTCCTAAATGAATGTGTTATTTGGGGCATGTGGTATTAAATGGAGAGTGTGGTCATTGAAAATTGATTAAATGAAATCTGATTTTGTCCTTACAGGAGAAGTGTATTGTGTCTTATCAAGCTTCAAAAGGACGCAAAAGCAACATAACATACTATACATTTCAAGCCTTTACCTCTGGATTAGATTTACTTTCACACACGCAGGATTTGTATTATTACTTTTTTTTGAGAGTGAGATGGGAGGGGTACAGCGGCCAGAAAAGGACCACAAGCCGGGAGTCGAACTTAGGTCGCCCACAACACACTGTCCACTGGACCACCAGCTTTGACACCCAACATTTAATTGAATATATTCAATTACCCTAAATTGTCATATGCAAGTCTCCCAGCTGTCATTACAGTAGAAAGTGGGCTAAAGGCGCATGCAGTATAGATAAAATACTGTCTATGTGACAGGAAAAGAAACATTGTGACTTGGTAAAATGTGCACTTGATGAACTTGCGCTCTTTGAATGGAGTTTCATTTCTGTACAGAAACTTTCTCTGCATTGATCCGAATCGAAATCAGAGGAACAAACTCAGCCTGTGGCCTCACTGACCCTCAAACTGTCAAATGAAAACTCATTTATGGCGAGAAAATCTCTTCATACAAAATGCATATTCAAATATTATTTACTTTTGGGTTCTTTACCTTTTTGATAAGACCTTAAATGGTTAAAAAACTGGGTTAAAATAAGAAAATGAATGGGGTGATTGTTCAGTCAATGTCTGTTTAATTGATGACTATTTATTAGCTGGTATGTCATAAAAACCAATCCAATCAATTACATTACATTTCATTTATCTAAAATAATCATCCGTAGACCTTAAAACCAATGTATCTACCAACAGAGAGAGAGAGAAAAAGACCCCTGTCCTCTGTCCAATATTTTTCATCAATATTTGAATGTTTCCCTCTTTAATGGGAATGCTAACCTGTACAACTGAATCCATTTTGGTTCACGTTTATTGACGGTCCACTTGAGCCTAACTGACAGGGCCTTGTGTGTTTTAGTCTTTAATTCTCATCATCCTGAGATGATGGAGAAGATCAATGTTACCTCAAAGGATCAACGACTCGCTGAATCACTCAGTCAAAAGGGTTTGGACCAGGACTTACATTCAAGGTCTTCGGTCAGAATGAGTTTTTGCTGAGTTACAGATCAGAAGAAAGTGAACAGAATGTGAAACAGACCCACACTTGGCAAGCCGTTGCTCTTTCACAACTCCTCGAGGCCATTTTCTCCAACACAATCCAGTCTGGCCTTGGATGAGATACCTACACAACGCTCACCATTCTTCTGTCTGAATGTGAGATACTGAGTCACACAATCCCACTTACTCACGCTCAACACACGCTGCCAAGACACGTTATTGACCCTGTCAGGCGCTTTTAAACACGTTTCCAAAGTCAGTCGTGGATGAGGCTTGTAAAACCATTTGTTTTCTCCGCTGTCTTACTAGAGGGCTGATGGAGTTTTGGATGGATGGGTGATTTTGTGGCATTAATCATTTGATAAGTGGCTGCAGCGATGGTTTTTTATTTTTTGCTTAGCTGGGAAAGCCACGTAAGGATGAGAATAAATTAAGTTATAAGGATGAAAAGAAATGAGAGACATCTGCCCCACAGCTACAGCGGGATTCCGGATTATAGATGGATTCTCTGGTCTCCGAGTGAATACTATATACGCTAAGGTATTATTATACGAACACAATAATTTACAGTACATTTACGCATTTGACAGGCACTTTACTAACCGTGCATTCTAGGTACTGATCTGCATTGTGGGGCTCTGTGTTGCGTCTTTGCATAATATAGAAATAGTCTGATTGTTAACACGTGTATGAACCACAACT